>NW_028270161.1:5947695-6552975 GCF_037043375.1 Chiloscyllium plagiosum
TGAATTCGCATCGATAACATTGCTGTAGGAGAGGGTATACTCACAGGATGTAAGAAATGACTCCAATAGACCAGCAGTCCACGGCTTTGCTGTAGGGTTTCTGCGCCAGCACTTCTGGAGCTAGGAAAGCAAACAATGAGAATCAATTTAAAGAGAAGAGCAACCAGAAATGCAGTGGTCAATAATCCCTGATCAACACTCATTGAAACCTCACAGAGTGAAGGATTTCACAGGTGCTGTCAAACACAGCACAAACAGGCTTCACTAACAGCTAAGATACAGTTGCCTTCCTTTGCCAAGTAAATTGTAAAGATCGAATTGTAAATCTGAATGTACACAATTCATGTTTTTAACCTAAAATATTTCTTAATTCTAACAGAAATGATTTTCAACAGGTATTCAAATATATTGCAGTTTAGGTACTAATGTGTGGCATCATTAATTATCCATAATTACATAGCTTTGTTGAAAAATGTGTTGCCGGAAAAGCGCAGCAGGTCAGGCAGCATCCAAGGAGCAGGAGAATCGACGTTCCTGAAGAAGGGCTTATGCCCGAAACACCAATTCGCCTGCTCTTAGGATGCTGCCTGACCTGCTGCGCTTTTCCAGCAACACATTTTTCAGCTCTGATCTCCAGCATCTGCAGTCCTCACTTTCTCCCAGCATAGCTTTGTACCTGACACATGAGAATGATCAGGTAACTGACACAGTGCCAGGGCAAAGGGATGAGCCTGTTAACCAGAGCAAGTGTATGTGAACATCACTGGTGTGGATGAAAGGTTAAATATTTTCCTATTCTCTACAGTTTCTGCAAATTCATTTGAGAGAAAATTAGTATTCATTTTACTAATGATGTAATCATCTCCGTGAAATGAGTTCATAGTTCAAGAAAACTGAACCAAGCTGCAGGTAAACATTCATCTGAGTTGATATGTTGTTGTCAGGGAAGAATGTCAGGAGCCTGGAGCTAAATCACCAAAGATCCAACGGTAAAGTAGAATACGTTTAAGAGTTTGGAGTGATCGTCTGCTGTTCTTATGTCCCTAATTGTGTGTTTACCCATGTGCCAACGAGTGAGAGACAAAACAAAATACTGACTCCACACGGCATTCATTAATTCTGAATTTGAAAAGGCCTATTGCATGTTCAAAATCCTTCCAGGAGTGTGTCAAACTGTGCACATGTTTAGAAAATTGCAGATGGCATGTAAGGAAGTATCGTGAATTGTCAGGAAAATTGTGGAACTTCATAAGGACACAGACTGACTGGTCAATAAAGTGTGGAGCTGGACAAAGCACACCAGGTCAAGCAGCATCAGAGGAGCAGGAGGGTTGACGTTTCAGATTGGGACCCTTCATCAGTCGACTCCCCTCCTCCACTGATGATGCTTAACCTGTTGTGCTTTTTCCAGCTCCACATTTTATCAACGGACTCCCCAGCACCTGCAGTTCTCACTATCTCCCGGTCCACAGACTGACTTTTGGAAAGGTCAGGCAAGGTAGTAGCTAATGAAACCTAATGCAGAGAAATGTGAAGTGATAGGTTTTTTGTCAGATGATCAAGGAGACACAATCTAAAATTAAGGGTACAGCTGTAAAAGGGGGTGCAGCAACAAAGAGACTTAGCTACATGAGCAAAGGTTATGAAGGTGGTGATGCAGATTGAGAAAGTGGTTAAAAAATTTGGGATGCTTGACTTTATAAATGGAAACATAGCGTAGAAAAGCAAGTTCTGATGAAACTTTCTAAAACAATGATACAGCCACAACTGGACTATCGTGCCCAGTTCAGTGCACCACACTTTAAGAAGGGTGAAAGGTTTGCACTGAAGCTGAAAAGATTGATGAGAATGTTCTAGTGCAGAGGGACTTGAGTTACCTGGATACTTCACAGGAATTGGGACGGTTCACCTTAACGTTGTGAAAGTTGATAGGAGGTTTGCTGGAAGTGTCCAAATCATTATGGGTCTTGTGATAATCTAGTTCATATGTTTTAGAACATGACTTTTAGTTTTAGGGAATTCAAGTGTTAAATATGAGATAAATGGATACAACTGGATATGCATCTCAAGCGAATGCAATTCAAATAAGCTTGGAGACGTAGTAACCAGGTAACTGCTCCTTTATTAGTCTTTGATGTATTTCTGTGCCAACTTTATCAAATCCTATCAATTCCCATGTACACCATGTAGAGTGTGGCCAAAAGATGAATTTTATAGACAAGTGTTGAGTGATTAAGATGACTTAAAAACAACAGAGTTCTTCTTCACCCAAGCTATATGATAGAAAAATACTTCATATCCTGGGAAGCCAAACCCGTAGGTGAGTCAGCGCCTTCACCACAGCAAAGTGGATTGGTATAAGATTTGATAGTTGACTGTTTATGGCACTGTGCTAACAGCGTAGCAGTATGAGCAGAGTTCAAATCTGCTCATAGCAAGTCATGAAATTAAAGTCAATAATGAAGCAATTGCAGACTGGTGTCAGGCGAAGGTGACAATACTGTATTGTTATGACAACCCAACTAGTTCCCTTATATCCATTGCAGGCAAATTGACCCTCAGGTCACTGTTTTTGAGATTGATAATTAATGGATTCAGTATTAATTGTGAGCAATAGATGTGGTATAGCCTGAAGAACAAATTTAAATAAAGGAGAAAATCATAAAATACGTTTATCTCCTGTCATTTCTGTTGCTTATTGCTTTTGGCTGACAGCAACATTACAATCTCAGAAACTGACAGCACAGAAAGAAAGCTCTCAGCTGGATTTTTGAAAGAGCAGTTATATTCAGTCCTGCAGCCCTGCACACCTTTTGCCTATCACTCAGTAAGTTCCTCATTCTCAACCAATATACCACTTGCTTTTAAGTTCATTTCTACTATCTATTCAAAAGCATTTCAGATCCTCACAGTCCAGTGATAATGAATTCTCGACTAGATCTTTTCCCAAGGATTTTGAATCCGTGACCCACTCACAAGAGGGACTGTTCTGAGGAAGGATCCCTCAACCTGAAACATTAACTCTGATTTCTCTCCACAGATGCTGCCAGATCTGCTGAGCTTTTCCAGCAATTTCTGTCTTGGTTTCTGGTTTACAGCATCTGTGGTTCTTTCTGTTTTTATTCAGCGCATTCATCATCTACTTACTCCATCAAAACCACTCATCATTTTGGAAACCTTTATTAAGTAATGGTATTCCAGCTGAGGGATAGCTGATGAGTTAGAAAGTTCCAAAGCAATCCCTTTGCTTTTAAAGTCGATTCCTCTTATTATAAATCCAAGTAATGTATATGTTTTGACCATTACAAAGAAAAAGAACAAAGAACAAAGAAACTTTACAGCCCAGGAACAGGCCCTTCGGCCCTCCAAGCCTGAGCTGATCCAAATCTACTGTCTAAACCTGTCGGTCAATTCCGAAGCATCAGTATCCCTCTGCTCCCCACCTACTCATGCATCTGTCCAGATGCATCTTAAATGAATCTACCGTGCCTGCGTCTACCACCTCTGCTGGCAACGCATTCCAAACACCCACCACCCTGTGTGTGAAGTACTTGCCGCCTGTATCCCCCTTAAACTTTCCACCTCTCACCTTGAAAGCGTGACCTCTCATTACTGAATCCTTCACCCTGGGAAAAAGTTTGTCTCTATCCACCCTGTCTATACCCTTCATGATTTTATAAACCTCAATCAGGTTCCCCCTCAATCTCTTTTTTTCTAGTGAAAATAAACCTAACCTACTCAACCTCTCTTCATAGCTAGCACCTTCCATACCAGACAACATCCTCGTAAACCTCTGCACCCTCTCCAAAGTGCCCACATCCTTTTGGTAATGTGGCAACCAGAACTGTACACAGTACTCTAAATGCGGTCGAACCAATGTCTTGTACAATTTTAACATGACCTGCCAGCTCTTATACACAATACCCCATCCAATGAAAGCAAGCATACCATATGCCTTCTTGACCACTCTTTCCACGTGTGCAGCAATTTTCAGGATACAATGTACCTGCACTCCCAGGTCTCTCTGCTTATCAACCTTTCCCAAGGATATTCCGTTCATTGTATAATTCGCTCTAGAATTATACTTCCCAAAATGCATCACCTCACATTTGCCTGGATTGAAAGCCATCTGCCACTTTTCCGCCCAACTCTCCGGTCTATCTATATCCTCCTGTATTCTCTGACAGTCCCTTATGCTTTCTGCTACTCCACAATCTTTGTGTCATCTGCAAACTTGCTGATCATACCAACAGTGCCCTCTTCTAGATCATTTATGTATATTACAAACAACAGTGACCCCAGCACTGACCCCTGCAGAGCACCACGGGTCACTTTTCTCCATTTCGAGAAACTCCCTCCGACTACTACTCTCTGTCTCCTGTTACTCAACCAGTTCTTTATCCACCCAGCTAGAACACCCTGCAGACAATGTGACTGCACTTACTCCATTAGTCTTCAATGGGGACACTTATCAAACACCTCACTAGAGTCCATGTATATGACATCAACAGCCCTTCCTTCATCTATCAACTTGGTCACTTCCTCGAAGAACTCTATTAAGCTGGTAAGGCATGATCTCCCCCGCACAAAACCATGTTGCCTATCACTGATAAGTTCACTCTTTTCTAAATATCAGTAGATCCTATCTCTCAGTACCCTCTCCAGCAACTTCCCCACCACAGATGTCAGGCTCACTGGTCTGTAGTTACCCGGAATGTCCTTACTACCCTTCTTGTACAGGGGGACAACATGAGCAACCTTCCAGTCCTCCGGCACCTCACCTGTACTTAAGGATGCCACAAAGATATCTGTCAGGGCCCCAGCAATTTCCTCTCTTGCCTCCCTCAGCATCCTGGGATAGATCCCATCCGGTCCTGGGGATTTGTCCACCTTAATAACCTCTAGCCCATCCAACACATCTTCCCTACTTATGTCAACATGATCCAGATCAATCAAACTTCTATCTCTAATCTCAAGATTCATCATGTTCCTCTCCTCAGTGAACACTGATGCAAAGTAATCATTCAGAATCTCACCCATTTTCTCAGGTTCGACACACAGCCTTCCTTCATTATCTTTTAGTGGAGCAATCCTTTCTCT
Organism: Chiloscyllium plagiosum; assembly: GCF_037043375.1. Taxonomy (NCBI): domain Eukaryota; kingdom Metazoa; phylum Chordata; class Chondrichthyes; order Orectolobiformes; family Hemiscylliidae; genus Chiloscyllium; species Chiloscyllium plagiosum. Next base: position 5,952,796 of record NW_028270161.1, read on the forward strand.
AGTTACCCACTTGCTTCTTATATAAGAATAAAATGCTTTGGGATTTTCCTTAATTCTGCTAGTAAAGCTATTTCATGACCCCTTTTAGCCAGCTTGATTCCTTGTTTAAGACTTGTCCTACTCTTCCGATATTCCTCCAGGGCCTGTTCTGTTCTTAGCTGCCTAGACCTTATGTACGCTTCCCTTTTCCTCTTGGCTAGTCATACAATTTCTCCTAGGTAAAAACAATGACTGCAGATGCTGGAAACCAGATTCTGGATCGGTGTGCTGGAAGAGCACAACAATTCAGGCAGCATCCGACAAGCAGCAAAATCGACGTTTCGGGCAAAAGCCCTTCATCAGGAATGATGAAGGGCTTTTGCCCGAAATGTCGATTTTGCTGCTCGTCGGATGCTGCCTGAATTGTTGTGCTCTTCCAGCACCACTGATCCAGAATACAATTTCTCCTGTCATCCACGATTCATGGATCTTTCCTTTCCTATCCTTTACCTTCAACAGGACATGCCTATCCTGCACAATCTTTAACCTATCTTTGAAAGCCTCCCACATCTCAAATGTGGATTTCCCTTCAAATAACTGTGTCCAATCCACATTTCCCAGCTCCTGCCTAATTTTGATATAATTGGCCTTAACCCAGTTTAGTATTCTTCCCTTAGGACCACTCTCTTCTTTATCTACAAGTATTCTACATTATCAACATTTCATTTAAGCTTTAAGTACTTGGCAATATGGACACCAAGATCACTCTGCTCATTTGAACTTTTTAAAATCAAGCATTTGTAGTTTACTGCTTTTCCATATTTGTTCTTCCAAAGTTACACTTCTCTGCACTGAATCCCACTGGCCATGTTATTCCCATCTTACACCTTGGGAACCTCTAACCACATGGGATCAATGTGGATTTCACCAGTTTCCTCATTTCCCCTCCCCCCACCTTATCCCAGATCAAACCTTCCAACTCGGCACCACGCTCTTGATCTGTCCTACCTTTCCATCTTCCTTCCCACCTTTCTGCTCCACCCTCCTCTCAGACCTATCACCTTCACCCCCACCTCCACCTACCTATCGCACTCTCAAGCTACCTTCCTGCCAGCTCCACCCCCCCCCCCTCTCATTTATCTCTCCAACCCCACGGCTCACAAGCCTCATTCCTGATGAAGGGGTAATACTCGAAACATCGATTCTCCTGCTCCTCAAATACTGCCTGATCTGTTGTGCTTTTCCAGCAACACAATCTTTGGCCACATTATTGCCCATTCCACCATCCTCTATTTTCATCATGTCTACTCTTTCGTTATGTATCATACCATCCATGAACTTTGCAATGCTGCCTTTTGCCCCAGACCTGACGATTGATAACAATTGCAAAGAGTACTCATTATGGGGGAACATGGTAAGGTCCTAGGGAGTGTTGCTGAACAAAGAGACCTTGGAGTGCAGGTTCATAGCTCCTCGAAAGTTGAGTCACAGGTAGATAGGATAGTGAAGAAGGCGTTTGGTATGCTTTCTTTTATTGATCAGAGTATTGAGTACAGGAGTTGGGAGGTCATGTTACGGCTGTACAAGTAATTGGTTAGGCCACTTTGGAATATTGCTTGCAATTCTGGTCTCCTTCCAATGAAAAGATGTTGTGAAACTTGAAAGGGTTCAGAAAAGATTTACAAGGATGCTGCCATGGTTGGAGGATTTGAGCTATAGGGAGAGGCTGAACAGGCTGGGGCTGTTTTCCCTGGAGCGTTAGAGGCTGAGGGGTGACCTTATAGAAGTTTACAAAATTATGAGGGGCATCGATAGGATAAATAGACAAAGTTTTTTCCTGGGGTCGGGGAATCCAGATCTAGAGGGCATAGATTTAGGGTGAGAGCAGAAAGATATAAAAGAGACCTAAGAGGCAACTTTTTCACACAGAGGGTGGTACGTGTATGGAATGAGCTGCCAGAGGAAGTGTTGGAGGCTGGTACAATTGCAACATTTAAGAGGCATTTAGATGGGTATATGGATCGGAAGGGTTTAGAGAGATATGGGCCAGGTGCTGGTAGGTGGGACTAGATTGGGTTGGGATATCTGGTCAGCATGGACAAGTTGGACTGAAGGGTCTGTTTCCGTGCTGTACATCTCTATGACTCTATGTAATCACTAGCTTTTGGAGCACTATTCCTTCATCAGGTAGCTGCGGAGCAGGATCAAAAGAGATAGAATTTAAAGCAAAAGATCTCAGTGTCATGCAACTGAAATGATAGCCAGCAAGTAGGCTAGCTGTTTTTTAGGATGTCCAAGAATGTAGGGAGGCTGTGGAGAAGGTAGCACTGACAGAGAATACTTGCGGACACAGAGATGGGTTCAAGGGTATATACTTCAACGCAAGGAGTATCAGAAATAAGATGAGTGAACGTAAGACGTGGATCGGTACCTGGGACTACGATGTTGTGGCCATCACGGAAACGTGGATAGAAGAGGGACAGGAACGGTTGTTGGTTACAGATGTTTCAGTAAGATTAGGGAGGGTGGTAAAAAAAGGAGGGGGGGTGGCGTTGCTAATTAGAAATGGTATAATGGCTGCAGAAAGGCAGTTCGAGGGGGATCTGACTTTGGAGGTAGTATGGGCTGAAGTCAGAAATAGGAAAGGTGCAGTCACCTTGTTGGGTGTTTACTATAGGCCCCCCAATAGCAGCAGAGATGTGGAGAAACAGATTGGGAAACAGATTTTGGAAAGGTGCAGAAGCCACAGGGTAGTAGTCATGGGCAATTTCAACTTCCCAAATATTGATTGGAAGCTCTTTAGATCAAGCAGATTGGATGGGGCGGTGTTTGTGCAGTGTGTCCAGGAAGCTTTTCTAACTCAGTATGTAGATTGTCCGACCAGAGGGGAGGCCATATTGGATTTGGTACTCGGTAATGAACCGGGACAAGTGATGGGCTTGTTAGTGGGTGAGCATTTTGGTGATGGTGACCACAATTCTGTGACTTTCACCTTGGTTATGGAGAGAGATAGGTGCGTGCAACAGGGTAGGTTTTACAATTGGGGGAAGGGTAAATACGATGCTGTAAGACAGGATCTGAGGAGCATAAGTTGAGAGCATAGGCTGTCAGGGAAGGATGTCATTGAAATGTGGAACTTTTTCAAAGAACAGATACGACGTGTCCTTGATATGTATCTACCTGTCAGGCAGGAAAGAGATGGTCATGTGAGGGAACCTTGGTTGACGAGGGAGGTTGAATGTCTTGTAAAGAGGAAGAAGGAGGCTTACATAAGGTTGAGGAAACAAGGTTCAGACAGAGCAGTGGAGGGATACAGGATAGCCAGGAGGGAACTGAAGAAAGGGATTAGGAGATCTAAGAGAGGGCATGAAAAATCTTTGGCGGGTAGGATCAAGGATAACCCCAAGGCATTTTATGCGTATGTGAGAAACCTGAGAATGACGAGAACGAGGGTAGGTCCGATCAAGGACAGTAGTGGGAGACTGTGTATTGAGTCGGAAGAGATAGGAGGGGTCTTGAATGAGTACTTTTCTTCAGTATTTACAAATGAGAGGGACCGTATTGTTGAAGAGGAGAGTGTGAAACGGACTGGTAAGCTAGAAGAGATACTTGTTAGGAAGGAAGATGTGTTGGGCATTTTGAGCAACTTGAGGATAGACAAGTTCCCCCGGGCCTGACGGGTATATCCTAGGATTATGTGGGAAGCAAGAGAGGAAATTGCAGTACCGTTGGCAATGATCTTTTCATCTTCACTATCAATGGGGGTGGTACCAGGGGACTGGAGAGTGGCGAATGTTGTGCCCCTGTTCAAAAAAGGGAATAGGGATAACCCCGGGAATTACAGGCCAGTTAGTCTTACATCGGTGGTAGGCAAAGTAATGGAAAGGGTAGTGAGGGATAGGATTTATGAGTATCTGAAAAGACAATGCTTGATTAGGGACAGCCAGCACGGATTTGTGAAGGGTAGGTCTTGCCTCACAAGTCTTATTGAATTCTTTGAGGAGGTGACCAAGCATGTGGATGAGGGTAGAGCAGAGGATGTAGTGTACATGGATTTTAGGAAGGCATTTGATAAGGTTCCCCATGGTAGGCTCATGCGGAAAGTCAGGAGGCACGGGATAGAGGGAAATTTGGCCAGTTGGATAGAAAGCTGGCTAACCGGTCGAAGTCAGAGAGCGGTGGTAGATGGTAAATATTTAGCCTGGAGCCCACGTACAAGTGGAGTTCCGCAGGGATCAGTTCTGGGTCCTCTGCTGTTTGTAATTTTTATTAATGACTTGGAAGAGGGAATCGAAGGGTGGGTCAGTAAATTTGCAGATGATACGAAGATTGGTGGAGTTGTGGATAGTGAGGAGGGCTGTTGTCGGCTGTAAAGGGACTTAGATATGATGCAGAGCTAGGCTGAGAAGTGGCAGATGGAGTTCAACCCTGTCAAGTATGAGGTTGTCCATTTTGGAAGGACAAATAAGAATGTAGAATACAGGGTTAACGGTAGGGTTCTTAGTAAGGTGGAGGAGCAGAGGGAACTTGGGGTCTATGTGCATAGATCTTTGAAAGTTGCCACTCAGGTGGATAGAGCTTGTAAGAAGGCCTATGGTGTATTAGCGTTCATTAGCAGAGGGATTGAATTCAAGAGTCGTGAGGTGATGTTGCAGCTATACAGGACTTGGTTAGGCCACATTTGGAGTACCTGTGTGCAGTTCTGGTCGCCTCACTTTAGGAAAGATGTGGAAGCTTTGGAGTGGGTGCAGAGAAGATTTACCAGGATGTTGCCTGGAATGGAGAATAGGTCGTACGAGGATAGGTTGAGAGTGCTAGGCCTTTTCTCATTGGAACGGCGAAGGATGAGGGTGACTTGATAGAGGTTTATAAGATGATCAGAGGAACAGATAAAGTAGACAGTCATAAACTTTTTCCCTGGGTACAACAGAGTGTTACAAGGGGACATAAATTTAAGGTGAAGGGTGGAAGGTATAGGGGGGATGTCAGGGGTAGGTTCTTTACCCAGAGAGTGGTGGGGGCATGGAATGCGCTGCCTGTGGGAGTGGCAGAGTCAGAATCATTGGTGACCTTTAAGCAGCAATTGGATAGGTACATGGATGGGTGCTGAAGCTAGGACAAATGTTCGGCACAACATTGTGGGCCGAAGGGCCTGTTCTGTGCTGTATTGTTCTATGTTCTATGATACGTTGCTAAGTCTTTCATCTTTTAGAATGGGTTGCAGGTTTCAGTTCATTAATGCGTAAGTCCCAGAACCTCTTTTCAGAAGTTCTTGAGATGAGATTCCATACAGTGTGGAAACAGGCCCTTCGGTCCAACCAGTCCACATCAACACCCTGAAGAGTAACCCACCCAGACCCATTTCCCTCTAACTAATGCACCTAACACTACGGGCAATTTAGCATGGCCAATTCACCTGATCTGCACATCTTTGGACTGTGGGAGGAAACCGGAGCACCCGGAGGAAACCCACGCAGACACGGGGAGAATGTGTAAACTCCACACAGACAGTCGTCCAAGGCTGGAATCCAACCTGGGTTCCTGACGCTGTGAGGCAGCGGTGCTAACCAATGAGCCACTGTGCCGCCCATGAATAAACCTTCAGGTTAACTTAAGGTTTTATAAAAAAAAGGTGACATCTCAGCTCAGCCAATGTATTAAAGGTGTGCGTTTAGAGTCTCTCTGTATCCCAATCTTGAGTCAGTCTGGTTCTATTTCTAAAGTAGGAATTTATAAAATATTACATGGACTGTCTGCCTACATTGACCTCCACATCAGGTTCTCACTTAAACATACGGGGACCTGATAGACATTTACAAAATTATGAGAGGTGTTGATAGAATGGATAGTCAGAGTCTTTTTCCCAGAGTAGATATCTCAATTAGGAGGGGACATAGGTTTAAGGTAAAACGGGGTAAGTTTAAAGGAGATGTGTGAGGCAGGTGTTTTACACAGAGGGTGGTAAGTGTCTGGAATACGCTGCCAGAGGAAGTGGTGGATACGGATGCAGTTACAATGTTTAAAAGACATTTAGATAAGTTCATGAATAGGAAACATTTGGAGGTGTATGGGTCAGGAGCAGGCAGGTGAGACTAGTTCAGTTTGCGATTATGGTTGGCATGGCCTGGTTGTTTCTGTGCTGTATGACCCTATGACTCTCTAAACAGAATTTAGTTTAGAAAGGTGTCATATATTAAGATAGTCTTGTTGGGCCGAAGGGCCTGTTCCAGTGCTGCGCTGATCTTTGTACATGATGGAATATTATGAGGTAAAGCCAAGCCAGTGGGATGAAAGCTGAATAGATTGTATGACTAGGGGAAGAATGAGAGTGCTCTGCAATACTGGGGAGAGTGGCTCCCACCAAAAGATGCTGAAATGAACCTAAAATGTGAGATTCCTATGCTGCACAATTAATGTGAGAAAGTAGACGTGTGATATATGACTTTGACACATCATTGGCAAATACACCAGGATCACCGTTCATCTGAAAATCTTTGAACACATAAAAGTTTTACTGCCTTCAGATAATAAAAGTATAGAAGTTAGAGGTGGTCCAGTGAAATGATGGAAGTCCATGACAGTGTTTGGTAGACACACTTACAGGATCATACCATTGTCCCAGAAGGCAATGCACTGATGGTAATAAAGTCAACCCATATCACTGAGCACCCTGCCAAACATCCTTAGGTCCCAGAGATGCCATTTCTTCCCAATGTAGTCATCACCACCTTCTTTGTTGTCAGTACCAAACTGAGAAATGAATACTCATAGTCAGCTCAAGATTACTTGCTTTCAATATGATGGTTCAGGGTTTCCAAGGCAAAATGTGGACTCAGTGCCGATCCTTGCATTTTCTTTCTTTCCCTTTGACAGTCCTCAATTAGTCTTTCAGTTATCCTCTTTGCTAGGTGACAGCGGTTCTCTCTCTGCACCCATTCACTCATTCATTCATCATTAACTTGATGTTACTGTCAGGCTAGTTTGGTGATTGTGATGTTACATTGACTGACACACATCTAAGCTTACAATGCTCTCTGTGTTTTCTGATGTACAGCTTAATACATGCTTTAGCATCACAATGGAAACATTAATAACATTCCAAAAGCTCTCTGACATCTTATTTGGAGGTGCAATGAAACCATCTTGAGAGCTACTGGAGCATAGGATGACTCTAAAAACCAAATAAATGTTAAGATTTTGTTTGAATGCATTTAGATGAAAGCTCTGCTTGAAATACAAATCCAAAATAATCAGGCAATGGTTCAAACAACCAGAAATTTGTCAAAGTTCAAGTCTCAATGGAAATGCTTCAGAGATTCTCATCCAGCTATTGGTCACTGATCATCAAACATCTGGTCTGGAAACTTTCCTCCTAAACAGGATCAAAACAATACCAAAACTTCTTTGATTATCAACTCCAAAAATACAGCTTAGGATCAGTTGTGCTCAACTAACACCAGAGTTTCCCAACTGGACCTCTCCAGGTTGGTAGGATGTCAGGCTAAGAGTTACCTTTCAGAGAGGGATGGAAAAATTCCAAAAAAAGCAAGGAGGCCACACTTTTAAACAGAATATATCACTCGAGTGTGAACCCTAAGAAAATAGATGGTCTACATGAGAAAGGTACCCTGACAGAAAGAGATATCATCTCAATTTCTTTAAAGTGATAGGATAAAGATCACTCTCCGTCACAAATATCCCTCACTTTCCCAACCTCTGCACTGATAGTTTATATTGAAAACTCATTTCCTCTGAGTAATATCTTTGCCCCAAACAGTTTCAGCTGCTTCATCAATGACCTTCCCTCCATCGTAAGGTCAGAAGTGGAAATGTTCACTGATGATTACACAATGTTCAGTATCGTTCGCAATTCCTTGGATACTGAAGCAGTCCATGTTCAAATGTAGCAAGATCAGGATGATGTCCAGGTTTGGCTGACACTTGACAAGTATCATTAATGCCACACAAGTGCCAGGCAATGAGCATCTTCAACAAGGGAGAATCCAATCATTTTCCTTTATTTGACATTCAGTGGCGTGATTACAATTGATGACTGCACCATCCAAGTTCTGGGGTTACAAGTGACCAAAAACTGAACTGGGCTGAAAATGTGTTGCTGGAAAAGCGCAGCAGGTCAGGCAGCATCCAAGGAACAGGAGAATCGACGTTTCGGGCATAAGCCCTTCTTCAGGAACAAATCCAAAAACTGAACTGGACCAATATTGGGTCTGGGAAGGGTTGGAAGGGGATAATACTTGACTGGGTGCAGTAAACATGACCTAGTGGTACAAAGACTTGCAGAGAGTAAAGAAGTTTGTAAGGGGACTCACTTGGTACTCCTGTGATCCTAGTAGTCTCTGTAGTAATATAAATCAGATACATGCAATCTGTACATATTTGCTGTAATGTAATAAACTTCATAATGTTTACTCAACAAGACTCTTTGGGCTAGACCATAAAGGTGGCTATCGCCATTCTGTCAGATGTGAAAGAATAATGGCCCCTAAATAATTTGGCTACAAGAGCAAGTCAGAGGCTGGGGATCCTGTGATGAGCATTTCACCTCCTGATCCCAAGGCCTGTCCACTACCTACAGGGCATAAAGGCAGCAGTGTGATGGAATACACCTCAGTTGCCTAGATGGGTGCAGTTTCAACAACACTCAAGAAGCTCAACACCATCCAGGACTAAGCAGCCCACGTTCTTGGCAAAGTTAAAAATCCCACAACACCAGGTTATAGTCCAACAGGTTTAATTGGAAGCACACTAGCTTTCGGAGCAACGCTCCTTCATCAGGTGATAGTGGAGGGCTCAATCCTAACACACAGAATTTATAGCAAAAATTTACAATGTGATGTAACTGAAATTATACATTGAAAAATTGATTGTCTGTTAAGCCTTTCATCTGTTAGAATATAGTGATAGTTTCACTTCTTTCATGTGTAAATCACAAAACCTGTTTTTTAAAAGTTGCATTATCGGGTTGGCTGTTAACAAAAGTGATAGCGAGACAATATGTTGAAGGTGTTAGCCCCCTGTGTTCTCTGTCTATGCCATGATGTTTAGATTGATTCTAATCTAAAAAGTGAGATAACGGAGTTTTACATGAACTTCAAACAGATTGTTGTTCGTAGCAAGCTGCCCGGCTCTCAGGACAACTCCATACAACTCTGTCACGGTGGACGCTGCAAGACGTGTCAGAGTGTGGACATAGATACCACTATTACGCATGGGGACACCTCCCACCTTGTACATGGCAGGTACTCATGTGACTCAGCCAACGTTGTCCATCTAATACGTTGCAGGCAAGGATGCCCGGAGGCATGGTACATTGGGGAAACCGAGCAAAGGCTACAACAACGGATGAATGGGCACCGCACAACAATCAACAGACAGGAGGGTTCCCTCCCAGTTGGGGAACACTTCAGTGGTCCAGGACATTCACCTCGGACCTTCGGGTGACCATCCTCCACAGTGGACTTCGGGACAGGCAGCAGAGAAAAGTGGCCAAGTAGAGGCTGATAGCCAAGTTCAGTACCCATAGGGAGGGCCTCAACCGGGACCTTGAGTTCATGTCACATTACAGGTGATCACCATTGCACTGTACACACTCACAGATACTCCTATACACACACACTCTCACACACACACACTGGCACTCCTATACACACATACACACGGACACAGGTACACACAGACGTGCACACAGACACCCACACACACCCTTACAGACACACACACTCCCACACTCACGCATGCACCCCCTCACAGACTTAAGACACACTGCACTCACTACACACACACATACGCTCTCTCACACTCACAACCCCCAACCCAGACAGGCACACACACACACAGACAAAGACCCACATGCACACATATATTTTGGGGGGTGAATTTGTACTTGCAGAGTTACATTGCACTTTGCTCAAAAACTGCATGAATTCATGTAAAACTCCATTATCTCACTTTTTAGATTAGAATCAATCTAAACATCATAGCATAGACAGAGAACACAGGGGGCCAACACCTTCAACATGTTGTCTCGCTATCACCATTGTTAACAGCTAACCCGAGAATGCAACTTGTTAAAAAAAAGGTTTTGTGATTTACACATGAAAGAAGTGAAACTATCATGGTATTCTAACAGATGAAAGGCTTAACAGACAATCAATTTTTCAATGTATAATTTCAGTTACATGACACTGTAAATTTTTGCTATAAGTTCTGTGTTAGGATTGAGCCCTCCACAATCACCTGATGAAGGAGCGAAGCCCCGAAAGCTAGTGTGCTTCCAATTAAACCTGTTGGACTATAACCGGGTGTTGCGTGATTTTTAACTTTGTACACCCCAGTCCAACACCGGCATCTCCAAATCGCTTTCTTGGCAGTCCCTCCACCTTTTTCAACACTCAGTCACTCAATCATCACACACAGTATGTACCATTTACAACAGCACCCTCTAAAACCATAACCTCTAACAGTTAGAAGGCAATAGATACAGGGGAACACCACCCCTTGCAAATTCTCCTCCAAACCACTCGCCACCCTAACTTGGAAATACATCGCCATTTCTTCTGTGTCAAAAATCCTTGAATTCCCCCCCTAAAAACACCATTGGAGTCCCTACATCCTAATGGTTCAGGAAAGTAGTTCATCACCACCTCTTGCAGGGCAATTAGGGACAAGTAGTAAGTGCTAATGGCTGGCAATACCCATATCCATGAAGAAATAAAGAACATATATTGATTTAATGGAAGCAATGGATGTTATTGCTGGGGAGCTGCATCTGTTCGGATCTTATATAATTCCTCCTGGGACACAAAACATATGGTACACGATGTTAATAGAACTCATTATTTTTAAAGGTAATGTCGCTGCAGGATTTGAGCAGGAGCTTTAGGATTATGCAAAGGCAGAGGCAAAATGAGCAAACTCTGTCAACCTTGGCTCCAATCCAGCTCAGGCTTGAATGCTGAGCTGGGTCGATCTTTCAGAATCATGTATGTGGCAATCCCGGGAGCTGATGGAGACACCTCAAATGTTTAAACTGGAAACACATCTGCTGACATAATGAACCTATTCAAGGTTATCGTTATAGCCTGCTGTTTATAATCCCATGTAAATAACACACCAATCACCTCACGTAGACAAATGGATCTTCATAAACAAGCTACTCAATGAGAATAATATCCAATGATTCGAACAGTCAGACTTTACGATGTGTAAAATCTAGTCAATCTCAAACTAAGCCAGTTACAGGGTTCAACAATAATTGTAAGAATCCAAAGCATTATAGTTCCTTTGCTGTTTTAGCTGTGTCAGAGAGCTGGGAAGGTTAAGAAATAGGAGCAGGAGTGAGCCATTCAGTCCCTCAAGCTCACTCTGCTATTCTATGAAATTATGGCTGAGCATCCATTTCCATCTAGGGAATATTTCAAGGCAGGTTCAAGGATACAGGCATGTTTGGAGATTCTGTTGTGTTGGTGATTAAATAGGTGGGTCTGTGTGTGTGTGTGAGTGTGTGTGAGTGTGTGTGTGTGAGTGTGTGTGTCCACCTGCATTTGAGTGTGTATATGAGTGAGTGAGTGTGTGTGCACACATGTGAGCGTGAGTCTGAGAGTGTATGAGTAAGCATGTAAGTGTGTGTGAGTATGTGAGTCTGAATGTGAGTCTGAAAGTGTATGAGTGAGTGTGTGACTGCGTGAGAGAGAGTGTGTGTATGTGTATATCTGTTTGAGTATGAGTGTGTGTGTGTGAGTGGGTATATGTGTGTGTATATATGTGAGTGCGTGTATATGTGTGTAGGTGGGATGTGGGCTAGTGGTGTCCACAGAGGATGTTCCCTGACACTTGTTATTTTGTATGTCCTTAATGGTTATTGCTACGGGACTTCAGATCGGAGGAAGCTACAGTCTCAGTGGGGTTCAAAAACACATCCACACCTAACTCAATAAATCCTCATGCATGTTCCCACTGAGTTACACATCCTCACGAGATGCCTGTAGATTTGTCCAGCGATCTCAATCAAAAACCTTTATGACAATTCTCCCAATTTCACTGAGGGCTCTGAATAGAGCATGTTGCCATGTTTGGTTGTCATCACTCAAGAGTCAACTGCAGTGAAGGTTATGATAAACCAGGAAACCACTTGCTGTACTTTCCCTCTTTACGCCATTCGGAGTCTTCACCGCAGTAACAAACCTGAACGTTGTAAAAATTAGATTTGATTTCATACAGTTGCTTTCCATTAGCTTTCTGATTATTTGCAGATCTCAAATCTGCTTTTCATCTCTTCGCAACTACCATAAAGAAAATTCCTTCAAATCTCGACCTGAATATTACTTGTCTGTTGAAAGGGTGACTGAACATAAATAAAATTCAATTTACATCTTTGTGCTCAAATGATTGTCATGGAAACCTGGCCAATGGCTGTTGCATGTAAAACAAGAGCAGACATGGTGAAGAACACAGTTCTCTGTAATGAGGTCTTTGTGGAGACTTGATCGCTCACGCTGTATGTACTCATCATATGAGTCCTGTCCCCATAACAGCCCCCCAGTGCGGAGGCAATTTCACCCACCTCTCTGGAACACCCTTGTACAAAGGGATGGCTTGGGGGAAATTGATTCCTCCTCTAAACAAGGTACACCCCCCAATCCTTTCTCCCCCAATACAACTCAGCAACTAGTTACATGGAAGAGAATCAAATGCTGATCCTTTCAGGTAATTAATGAAGATAATTCCCCTGTCAGCCAACGCTCTGTAGCAGCAAGATGCAGTGCAGAAATTCACCACGACTTCTTAGACGTTCATGTTTCAAATCCACAATCTCTGCCATCTAGAAGGGCAGCAGTTACATGGGAATATCACCACAAGTTCCCCTCCACAACTTTCACCATCCTGATTTGAAAATATATTGTCATTCCTTCAGTGTCATTGGATTAAAATCCTGGATTTCCTTCCCTAAGGAAATTGTGGGTCTACCTACAGCACATGGACTGCAGCAGTGCAAGAAGGCAGCTCACTCCCACCTTCTCAAGGGGCAACTAGGGACGGGCAATAAATGCTGGGCCCAGCCACTGATGCCCACATCCTTTGAGTGAATTTAAAAAAAAAGCATAAAATAAAATAGGAAGATTAAATAACACGTTTAAAATGCACATTTCTTTTCTTTTCAACTGAAATTGGTGTCGCTGGCTAGGGCAGGATTCATTGTAGGTCACTACCAGCATCAGATGAGCCAACTGCCTGTAACCACTGCAGTCCTTGCAGCCCACAACTGTTAGGGAGGGAGTTCCAGGATTTTAACCCAGTAATAGTGAAGGAATGGTGATACATTTCCAAGTCAGGACGGTGTGTGGCTCAGAGGGGAACTTGCAAATGGTGGCATCCCCATGTATCTGCTGCTCTTGTGCTTATCGATAGTTGAGGGGGTGGGTTTGCGAGGTGTAGTATACATCAAGTTGAACCCAAAGCCAATAAAGACAGAAGAAACAAGTTGACAAACAAGACTATGTATCCCCAGAATTTCAAGGTAGAAAAGTTAGAAATAAACATTTCCCAAACACTATGTTTTTTTTTCTGCAATTATTTTGTCCTCAGATAAAGATAAAGTGGGAGTGTGAGCTTTGCTCCATGATATAAGTTTGGGATATCAGTTTAGATGTTTGTAAGTGATAATTTGATACCAAACGTAGCCTGGTACTTTATCAGGAAATCAATGCTGCTTTAAATTTTACTCAATATACATTACCAATTTTTATAGATGCACCATAGAAAGTATCCAATTCTGAATCTATCACAGCATGGTATGGCAACTGCTCTTAGACTGCAAGAAATTACAGAGAGTTTTGTGAACACAGGCCAGTCCATCACCCAACCAACCTTCCTTCTGTTGACTCTATTTACACTTCCTACGACCTTGGGAAAGGAGACAAGGTCATCAAAGACCCCTCCCACCCTGGTTATACTCTCTCCCACCCTCTTCCATTGGGGTAGAAGATATAAAAGTTTGAAAACAGGTACCAACAGATTCAAGAACAGCTTCTTCCCTGCTGTTATCAGACTTATGAATGGACCTCTCAGCTATTAGAGTTGACCTTTCTCTGCCCCTTCTAGCAGTAACACTATATTCTGCAATCTCTTCTATTACCCTGATGAACTTATGTAAGGTATGATGTGTCTGGGTAGCACGCAAAACAATACTTTTCACTCTAACTTGTACAAGGGACAACGATAAATCAAATTGAATCAAACGCAAACCAAAACTGTTCAGAGTTATTTACAATTTGAGAAAGAATGACCTAGGCATGATTTGGTTTCTGTTGAGAATATGTTATTTGTCATTATGTTTCAGAGACAAATAATTTGTAAGATACAAAAATCAGAGGGAGACAAAGATCAGTGGAAATGTTCCCTCTTTGAGGATAGTGGGTGAAGTATTTGTCTGTAAAGAAACAGTAGTGTTTGATTCTATGATTACTTCCTGTCTTTACGGAGACAGAGAGACTTAATAAAGATCAAATCACCGCAGGCTGCTCTGTGATATTTCCAAACAGCCAATTATTACCCTAATTTGGGGCTGGATATGTCTTTCCCCTGTGAGATGTGTTTTTGATTGGGGTGGGGAATAGATGGAAGGATACTAGCCTGAAGTTCACTGGTGACTAGCAATAACCACAGGTTTCAACACTGCATCGAAGCGAAATAATACAAAATAATAGCTTGCTGTCAATTCAAATAAAATGAAGCACTTTCTGTGCCCCTGAGATGCTTTTCTAACACTTAGAAACAGAACAGTAGAAAGCCACTTCCAAACAATGTGCCCCAGATATCAAGTCAGATTTGGAAAATTCTCTCTCAGCGGCAAGAAAGTTTCATAAAGGGCAAAAAACTGATGTGCCAGAGCAGAGGATTATTTAAATAGCTCCAGCCAAGGGGTAGTATGAACACCATGGGATAAATGGCCTCCTTCCCTGTTATATCATTCTATAATTCAGACCTCCAAAACAAACATCTGCTAAATTAGAGCAAATTGAGTAGATGATAATTATTTTCTCAATAATTTCATGGACAGAGCAGAATAACCCACACTGTTCTGCTCCACCATTCAATGAGATCATGGCTCATCTGATCATCCTCAACTCCATTTTCCTGCATTTCCTCATACAGTAACTAACTTCTGATTCCCCTACTGAATAAAAATCAATCTAGTCTGAGCCTTGAATATAGTTAGTGACACAACCTTGAGAGCCCTCTGCAGTAAAGAATTCTACAGATTTACTTCCTCTGAAAGAAAAAAAATCCTCCTCATTTTTGTCTTAAATAGGGACTCTCTTACTCTGAGAAGATGCCCTCTGGTCCTAGACGGTCTCACAAGGAGAACAACCTCTCAGCACCAATCCCCTTAAGATTAAATGCCCTACAGTGTGGAAACAAGCCCTTCGGCCCAACAAGTCCACCCTGGTCCTCCGAAGACTAACCCACCGAGACCTATTCCCCTACCCTATATTTACCCCTGACTAATGTACCTAATACTACGGGCAATTTAGCATGGCCAATTCACCTGACCTGCACATCTTTGGACTGTGGGAGGAAACCGGAGCACACCCACGGGGAGAACATGCAAACTCCACACAGATAGTCGCCCAAGGCAGGAATCAAACCTGGGTCCTTGGCGCTATGAGGCAGTAGTGCTAACTACTGAACCACCGTGCTACCCAATGCAAGTTAAGAAGCTTGTTTTTCTATAATTCATTCAGGATGTGGATGTTAGTGTCTGGGCCAACAGTTATTACCTGTCCCAAATTGCCCAGAGGGTAAGTTTAGAGTCAACCACATTGCCGTGGGTCTGGAATCACATGTAGACCAGACTGGGTAAGGTTACTTCCATTAAATGATACTGGTGAACCACATTAATTTTTACGATGATTGGCAGTATTTACATTTGCTTTCAACAAGATCACCTTTCATTCTTCTAACCGCCAATGAGTACAGACCTTTGCTACTCAACCTCTCCTCATTAGGAGAAAGTGAGGTCTGCAGATGCTGGAGATCAAAGTTGAAACTTTATTGCTGGAACAGCACAGCAGGTCAGGCAGCATCCAGGGAACAGGAGATTCGACGTTTCGGGCACAGGCCCTTCTTCAGGAATGAGCAGAGAGTGTTCAGCAGGAGAAGATAAAAGGTAGGGAGGAGGGACTTGGAGGAGGGGAGTTGGAAATGTGATAGGTGGAAAGAGGTCAAGGTGAGGGTGATAGGTCGGAGTAGGATGGAGGCGGAGAGGTCAAGAAGAAGACTGCAGGTCAGGAAGGCGGTGCCGGGCTGGAGGGATTCGGCTGAGACAAGGTGGGGGGAGGGGGGATGAAGAAACTGGTGAAGTCCAAGTTTCTCCCACGAGGAGGTTGAACAGTTCATCCACTACACTAACACCTTCCACCCCGACCTCAAATTCACCTGGACAGTCTCGGACTCCTCCCTCCCCTTCCTAGACCTTTCTGTTTCTATCTCAGGCGACCGAATCAACACGGACATCTACTACAAACCAACCGACTCCCACAGCTACCTGGACTACACCTCCTCCCATCCTGCCCCCTGTAAAAACACCATCCCATTCTCCCAATTCCTTCGTCTCCGCCGCATCTGCTCCCAGGAGGACCAGTTCAAAATACGTACAACACAGATGGCCTCCTTCTTCAAGGACCGCAATTTCCCCCCCGACGTGGTCGACGGTGCCCTCCACCGCATCTCCTCCACTTCCCGCTCCTCCGCCCTTGAGCCCCGCCCCTCCAACCGCCACCAGGACAGAACCCCACTGGTCCTCACCTACCACCCCACCAATCTCCATGTACAGCGCATCATCCGCCGTCACTTCCGCCACCTCCAAACAGACCCCAGCACCAAGGATATATTTCCCTCCCCTCCCCTATCAGCTTTCCGTAGAGACCACTCCCTCCGCGACTCCCTTGTCAGATCCACACCCCCCACCGACCCAACCTCCACTCCCGGCACCTTCCCTTGCAACCGCAGGAGGTGCAACACTTGCGCCCACACCTCCCCCCTCACTTCTCTCCAAGGCCCCAAAGGAAACTTCCATATCCGCCACAGATTCACCTGCACCTCCACCCACATCATCTACTGCATCCGCTGCAGCCGGTGTGGCCTCCTCTATATTGGGGAGACAGGCCGCCTACTTGCGGAGCGATTCAGAGAGCACCTCTGGGCCACCCGGACGAACCAACCCAACCAACCTGTAGCACAGCATTTCAACTCCCCCTCCCACTCCACCGAGGATATGCAGGTCATTGGACTCATCCACCGCCAAACCACAACAACGCGACGGTCGGAGGAGGAGCATCTTATCTTCCGACTGGGAACCCTCCAACCACAGGGGATGAACTTGGACTTCACCAGTTTCTTCATCCCCCCTCCCCCCACCTTGTCTCAGCCGAATCCCTCCAGCCCGGCACCGCCTTCCTGACCTGCAGTCTTCTTCTTGACCTCTCCGCCTCCATCCTACTCCGACCTATCACCCTCACCTTGACCTCTTTCCACCTATCACATTTCCAACGCCCCTCCTCCAAGTCCCTCCTCCCTACCTTTTATCTTCTCCTGCTGAACACTCTCTGCTCATTCCTGAAGAAGGGCCTGTGCCCGAAACGTCGAATCTCCTGTTCCCTGGATGCTGCCTGACCTGCTGTGCTGTTCCAGCAATAAAGTTTCAACTTTGATCTTCACTCTCCTCATTAGACCTGGGCTCAATCCAGTCAACCCTCTCTGGGCAACCTCCAATGCCATTGTATCTTTCATTAGATAAGGGCCCAAACTATTCATAATATTTCATTTGGAAGGACAAGGACAAGCAGATACATGGAAACAACACCACCTACAAGTTCCCCTCCAAGCCTCTCACCATCCTGACTTGGAAATATATCTCCATTCCTTTACTGTAACTGGCTCCCAGTCCTGGAATTCTCTCCCTAAGGGCATTGTGGGTCAACCTACAGCACATGGACTGCAGCGGTTCAAGAAAGCAGCTCACCCCCAGCTTCTCAAGGGGCAACTAGGGACGGACAATAAATGCTGGGCTCAGCCAGCAACGCCCACATCCCACAAAAGAAAAACTGGTGGGAACACAGCTTGTCTTGTGATTTTTAACTGATGTGCTGAATGTGGATTTCTCTTGAACCCTAAAAAAAAACAAGATCAGCTTGGTATTAAGGCACATTCTAATTGCTGTATTTAACTGGCCACATGGCCTCATGAGTGGAATTTCTATTTCTGGTGGCAATTGAATTACTGTCAGGAGATTGCAGCATCAGATCTGGGAGATAGTCAGAATATTTTTCTAAGTCTAAGGTGAGCGGGGGAAAGTTTAAAGGAGATGTATGAGGCAAGTTGTTTACACAGAGGGTGGTAGGTGCCTGGAACATGGTGTTGGGGGGGGTAATAGAAGCAGATACATTCCCAATGTTTCAGAGGCAGGGAATGGAAGGATAGGGACTAGGTGCAGGTCCCTGGGATTACCACAAAAGTGAACAAACCATAGTTGGAGTTATGTACAGGCCTCCAACCAGTAGTCAGGAGCTGGGGCACAAGAGATATAAGAGGTATTTGCAAGGTTTGTGAAGGTTTGTAGCTCAGGTTGAGGTTTAGGGTGTAGGTTTGCTCGCTGAGCTTTAGGTTTGATATCCAGACGTTTTATTACCTGGCTAGGTAACATCATCAGTGGCGACCTCCAAGTGAAGCGAAGCTGTTGTCTCCTGCTTTCTATTTATATGTTTGTATTGGATGGGGTTCCTGGGGTTTGTGGTGATGTCATTTCCTGTTCGTTTTCTGAGGGGTTGATAAAAGGGTTCTAGATCTATGTGTTTGTTTATGGCGTTGTGGTTGGAGTGCCAGGCCTCTAGGAATTCCTAGAGAGTGGGGAATCTATGGAATTCACTGCCACTGAAGACTGTGGAGGCCAGGTCACTGAGTATATTTAAGATTGAGATAGATAGGTTCTTGAGTATCAAGGGGATCAAGGGTTACAGGGAGAAAGCAGGAGAATGGGGATGAGAAACTTATCAGCCATGATTTAATGGTGGAGCCGACTCAATGGGCTGAATGGCCTAATTTCTGCTCCTATGTCTTATGCTCTTATTGCCTTATTAGTTTAGAATTGCATCATGGTCAGCACAGGCATGGTGGGCCGAAGGGTCTGGTCCTGAGTTGTACTGGTCTATATTCTCCTTCCAGTGTCTTGTGTATGAAATAGAACATAAAATATATTAAATGTTTTCACATACTCAGAACCAACGAGAAGATTTTTTTTCAAGGAAGTCACTTACCCACATAGCCCGGGGTGCCACACGCAGTAGACATAACATCCCCTGTGCCTTCCATTTTGGATAAACCAAAATCACTGATCATAATCTTGGATTCTTCGTCTGGGCTGAAGTACAAGAGGTTTTCTGGCTGAGGTAAAGATTTCAGAAGAAAAACACACAAGACTATTTTGATCTTCTTCTTTTGGAAGTGAAAAAAAAACATTTAACAATTTGGAGATGAAAAGTAGCATTACCGATAGCTTCCTGTCCAAAGATGACCCAGAGCCCATGACTGGGCTCCACGAGAAGAAACAGACTTTCCTAGTTGCAGGATTTCCCAGCCTCCAAAACAGGATGTGGGTCTCGCTGGCTGGACTAGCATTTATTTAGTTAAGAGCCAACTTCAATGCTGTGTGTCTGGAGTCACATGTAGACCAGACCAGGTAAAGGTGAAAGAATTCTTGAAGGACATGGAGTTTAATGTAGATAAATATGATGTCTTGCATTTTGGAAAGTCAAATCCAGGTAGGAGTTTCATGGTGAATGATAGGGCCTTAAGGAGTGTTAGTGAAACAGAGGGACCTTGGAGTTCAGTGCGTGGCTCTCTGAAAGTGGAGTCACAGGTAGACAGGGCAGTGAAGAAGGCTTTTGGCACACTGGGCTTCATCAGTCAGGGCATAGAATAAGAAGTTGGGAAGTTATGTTGCAGTTGTACAGGATGTTAGTGAGGCTGCACTTGGAGTATTGTGTTCAGCTTTGGTCACGTTGGTGTAGGAAGGATGTTATTAAACTGGAAAGAGTGCAGAAGAAAGTTACAAGGATGTTGTCTGGACTCAATGGTCCAAGTTATAGGGAGAGGTTAGATAACATAGGACTATTTTCTTTAGAGAGTAGGAGACTGAGGCGGGGGGGTTCTTGTAGAAGTGTATAAGATGTATAAGTGTATAAGAGGCATGGATAGGGTGAATGCACTCAGTCTTTTTCCCAGGGTTGGGGAATGAGGACTAGAGGGCATCGGTTTAAGGTTTGAGGGGAAAGAATAAAAGGGAACCTGAGGGGCAACGTTTTTACACAGAGGGTGGTACGCATATGGAATGAGCTGCCAGCGGAAGTGGTTGAGGTGCGTTCATTAGCAACATTTAAATGGCATTTGGATAAACTCAGGGATAGGAAAGGTTTAGAAGAATTTCGGGCAAGTGCTGGGAAATGGGGTTAGCGTGGATGGACATTTTGATTGGCCTGGACCAGTTTGAGCCAAGGGGCCTCTCTCTGTGCTGTAGGATTCTATGACTCTATGACATTAGTGAACCAAATGGTCGTTTATGACAATCAACAGTGGTTACATGGCCACCATTTGGCTAGATTGCTAACTTGAGCCTTTTTTTTAAATCAAAGTCAATTTCACCATTGGCCATGATGGGATTTGCATCCACAATATGTGATATAATCCTGAACCCTGTGACATTATCACTGTGCTACTACCTCGCCTCATTGAAAAGCTTCGATTTTTAAACTAAACATGCTGGGATGTTAGAGTTTATCAAAAATGTATTTGGGAACAGGTTTAAAAATGAAGAAATAGTTACTGAGGGGTTACAGTAGCATTGTGGTTATGTGGTAAGATAATGATTTAGAGACATGAACTCCAATTCCACAAGGCAGCAGGAGAATTTTAAAGAGAATTATTAAATTGTGAATAAAGAGTGAATTGCAGTAACCATGAAATTAATGTCTTTTTGGGAAGGAAACCTTAGCCAATGTGGCTGATATGAGACTCCAGTCCCAGAGCATTATGGTTTATTCCTAACTGCCCCCTGAAATGGTCGAGTTATATTCAAGCAGGAGGTTCACCCCTATCTTCAAAGGAGTAATTAGTGCAGGGCAGTAAATGCTGTTTTTCTGGTGATACCCCTAAGCCAAGACTGAAGTTTAAAAGAAACCACATAACTTTAACATTTGTGTTCTTTCTGAGATCTATTGCTTTAGATGTTGGATGCTGGAGTGATGATCAGTTCAATCTATTCACTAAGATTGATAGTGTGAAGGAAGCGAACTTAATTAAGCGTATGCACTTCAACTAACATAATGACACTTAAGCATCCTGGGTTAACAGCCACATCCACTCATACCAGCTGTGTTCAGGCTATGAGATCTTCCCCATTCATTCTCCTGATGTGATCATTAGCATTCACTGTCATCAGTAAAACCATTCTGAGAAATCTCTAGCTTGCAGATGGATACTGACATTGAGATTTTTTGCTGCCTTTGTGTTACATGAACAGGAACTGACACCTCAATCTGAATGTATTCAGGTGTCAGTGTGGGAGCAGCAAGGCGTCTATTGTCTCACAACTAAAAGCGCTGGATACTTTCATCTTTGTGACCTCACTCACCTCTGCCCTCACCTCAGGCTAGCTGCTGCTGAAACCCTTCTCTATGTCTTTGCTACGTCCCAAGTTAAAAATCACACAACACCAGGTTATAGTCCAACAGGTCCAATTGGAAGCACTAGCTTTCAGAGCACTGCTCCTTCATCAGGTGGTTGTGGAGGACACAATTGTAAGACACAGAATTTATAGCAAAAGTTTACAGTGTGATGTAACTGAAATTATACATTGAAAAATACCTGGATTGTTTGTTAATTCTCTCATCTGTTCGAATGACCATGTTAGTTTCACTTCTTTCATATGTAAATTACAGAACTTGTTTTAAAAGTTACATTCTCAGGAGAACTTTAACAATTGGTGTCAGCCCAGATAATGTGTTGAAGGTGTTATGTCCAGTCTTGAATATTCCAAAACCCTCCTGGGCAGCCTCCCATCCCCCAGGAAATGCCAACTCAATGGAAGCTTTGCTATTTGTATCCAAACTCACGCCAGCTCTGTTTGTCATTACCCCTCAGTTCATCCACCTGTGGTGGTCCCCGGTTAAGTAACACCTCAGTTTTAAAATCGTTATCCCTGTTTTCAAAACTCTCAACACTTCCTCACATCTCCTCCATGTCTGAAACATGAACAATCCCCTCAGATGTCACACGACACCGGGTTATAGTCCAGCAGGTTTATTTGAAATCACAAGCTTTGGGGGCACTTCATCTGACAAAGGAGCAGCGCTCCGAAAGCTTGTTTCAAATAAACCTGTTGGAGTATAACCTGGTGTCATGTGACTTCTGACCTTGTCCACCCCAGTCCAGCACCGGCACCTCCACATTAATCCCCTCTTTCTTCCAGTTCTACATTTTGCATATTTCAATTTTAATCGCCATGTCACACAGTTTCAGCTCCCTCGGTCCGAAGCTCTCGAATTCTTTCCCTAAACCTCTCCATTTCTCTACCTTCTGTCCTCCTTTAACACCTTCCTTGCAACCAAACGCCCTCTTATCCTAATGTTAGTCTCTGTGTTTGGTGTCAACACGTGTTTGCTAACACAGTGGTGAAGTGCCATTTTACTGCATTTTTAACATTGTAAGTTGTTGGTGCAGACATACAGCTCAGGACCTCGTGGTTAGTCTACCAGATCCATTTGTTATTATAAGACTGGGGCCTGAGTAACTTTGTGAGATCACTTGGATTGCTGGAGGCACATCTATAAGAGGAACAATCTTCTGAGTTCTGGCTACAGAGTGAAGCTGCAATATCTGATCTTTAGCAGGAGAATCACACACAAAAGCAGCAAAAGGCTGTTACTGAGAAGCTGGACAGGCCCATAAGAGGTTACGATGTGGAGGTGTCAGTATTGGACTGGGGTGGACAAAATTAAAAATTAAGCAACGCCACCAGCGTTCTGAAAGCTTGTACTTCCAAAAAATGGACTAAACCTGCTGTTGTGTGGTTTTTAACTTTGTCCACAAAACTTTAGCAGAGACAAAGCAAAATCCTGTAATCTGAGATAAAATGTTGGGTCAATCTTAAATCTTCTATGGTGTATCAATCATTACCTAGACTCTGTTTAATTCTGAAATTAATTTTAGATGATCTGATCTTCGAATAATTTCAGTTTACAAAGACCTTTTGTAATAGTCATTAGGCTAATAGATCATATCATCAAGGCTGTACAAACGTGCTGCATCAAGTTACAACAGGGCATAATTCTTGACATACGCGACTAACAAGAGACAACAGCATGACTGATGATGGAAGATATGTTAGCAATATGATCCAGTGTGGCAGGATTATCACCATATTCAAAAACAAAACCTTGGCTCAATCTCTTCTGTTGGAATGGAGCTGTGAAGTGATAGTCTCCATATGTTTGCACCAACTGATGGAATAACAAATCTTCAACAATAATAATTGCATAATTTATTTTGGAGTTCAGTAGAAATTGTACAATGGACTGGCCAAATTTAATGATTAACTGGTTTTGAATCAATCATTCATTGGCAACATTCTTAAAAACAAAAAAGACATCCATTGATATAGCACATTTAATAACCTCTGGACAAGGCAAGTTACGATAAACTATAAATTCAATTCAATTCACATTCTAAAGTATTTCACAGCCCCTAACGCAGTCACTGATATAATGCAGGAAATGCAGCAGTCAGTTTCTGTACTGAAAGCTGCCACAGTGTCATAATGCTAAGATAATGCTCTTTTATCCTTTTGATGGAGTGATCATTATTGGTCAGGACATAAGGATAACTAAGTCTATTTCAAAATGGCATGGGATCACTTATGGGATCACACGGGACCTTGTGTTAAAATCACATCTGAAAGTCAGCATCTCTGACAATGCAGCAGTCCCCCAGATGACAGTGAAGAAGGTGTTTGGTATGCTTCCCTTTATTGGTCAGAGTATTGAGTACAGGAGTTGGGAGGTCATGTTGTGGCTGTACAGGACATTGGCTTGGTCACTTTTGGAATATTGCGTGCAATTCTGGTCTCCCTCCTATCAAAAGGATGTTGTGAAAGTTGAAAGGGTTCAGAGAAGATTTACAAGGATATTGCCAGGCTTAGAGGATTTGAGCTATAGGGAGAGGCTGAACAGGCTGGGGTTGTTTTCACTGCAGCATCAGAGGTTGAGGGGTGACCTTATAGAGGTTTATAAAATCAAGGGTAAATAGACAAGGTCATTTCCCTGGGGTGGGGGAGTCCAGAACTAGAGGGCATAGGTTTAGGGTGAAAGGGGAAAGATAAAGAAGGGACCCAAGGGGCAACTTTTTCATGCAGAGGGTAGTACGTGTATGGAATGAGCTGCCAGAGGAAGTGGTGGAGGCTAGTATGATTGCAGCATTTAAAAGGCACCTGGATGGGTATACGAATAGGAAGGGTTTAGAGGGATAGGGGCCAAGTGCTGGCAAATGAGACTAGATTAGGTTAGGATATGGACATATTCGACCTAAGGGTCTGTTTCCGTGCTGTACATCTCTATGAGAGCATTACAGCTGTACTGAGGGAGGATATTCCTGGAAATACTTCCAGGGAAGTTACTTGAGTGGATCTGAGAAATAAGAAAGGGATCATCACCTTATTGGGATTGTATTATAGACCCCCTAACAGTCAGAGGGATATTGAGAAACAAATCTGTAAGGAGGTCCCATTTTTCGGTAAGAATAATAGGGTGGTTATGGTAGGGGATTTTAACTTTCCAAACATAGACTGGGACTGCCATAGCGTTAAAGGTTTAGATGGACAGTAATTTGTTAAGTGTGTTCAAGAAAATTTTCTGATTCGGTATGTCGATGTACCTACTAGAGAAGGTGCAAAACTTGACCTACTCTTGGGAAATAAGGCAGAGCAGGTGACTGAGGTGTCAGTGGGGAAGCACTTTGGGGCCAGCGACCATAATTCTATTGGATTTAAAATAGTGATGGAAAAGGATAGACCAGATCTAACAGTTGAAGTCCGAAATTGGAGAAAGGCTAATTTTGACGGTATTAGGGAAGAACTTTCAAAAGCTGATTGGGGGCTGATGTTTGCAGGTAAAGAGATGGCTGGAAAACAGGAAGACTTCAGAAATGAGATAACGGGAGTCCAGAGACAGTATATTCCTGTTAGGGGGAAAGGAAAGGCTGGTAGGTATAGGGAATGCTGAATGACTAAAGAAATTGAGGATTTGGTTAAGAAAATGAAGAAAGCATATGTCAGGCATAGACAGGAGAAACCCAGTGAATCCTTAGAAGAGTATAAAGGCAATAGGAGTATACTTAAGAGGGAAATCAGGAGGGCAAAAAGGGGACATGAGATAGCGTTGGTAAATAGAGTTAAAGATAATCCAAAGGGTTTTTACAAATACATTGAGGACAAAAGGGTAACTAGGAAGAGAATAGGGCCCCTCAAAGATTCCTGAAGAAGGGCCTGTGCCCGAAACGTCGAATCTCCTGTTCCCTGGATGCTGCCTGACCTGCTGTGCTGTTCCAGCAATAAAGTTTCAACCCCTCAAAGATCAGCAAGGCGGCCTTTGTGTGGAGCAGCAGGAGATGGGGGATATACTAAACAGCATTTTGCATCAGTGTTTACTGTGGAGAAGGATTTGGAAGATATAGATATAGGGAAACAGATTTTGAAAAATGCCCATATTACAGAGGAGGAAGTGCTGGATGTCTTGAAAAGTATAAAAGTGGATAAATCCCCATAACCTGATCAGGTGTACCCTACAACTCTGTGGGAAGCTAGGGAAGTGATTGCTGGGCTTCTTGCTGAGATATTTGTACCATCGATAGTCACAGGTAAGGTGCTGGATGACTGAAGCTTGGCTAAGATGGTGGCACTGTTTAAGAAGTGTGGTAAGGACAAGCCAAGGAACTATAGACCAGTTAGCCTGATGTCGGTGGTGGGCAAGTTGTTGGAGGGAATCCTGAGGGACAGAATGTACATGTATTTGGAAAGGCAAGGACTGATTAGGGATAGTCAACATGGCTTTATGTGTGGGAAATCATGTTTCACAAACTTGACTGAGTTTTTTGAAGAAGTAAACTAAGAGGATTGATGAGGGCAGAGTGGTGGATGTGATTGATATGGACTTCAGTAAGGCATTTGACAAGGTTCCCTATGGGAGACTGGTGAGCAAGGTTAGATCTCTTGGAATACAGAGAGAACTAGCCATTTGGGCACAGAATTGGCTCAAAGGTAGAAGAGAGAGTGTGGTGGTGGAGGGTTGTTTTTCAGACTGGAGGCCTGTGACCAGTGGAGTGTCACAAGGATTGGTGCTGGGTCCACTACTTTTCATCATTTATATAAATGATTTGGATTTGAGCAAAGAGGTATAGTTAGTAAGTTTGCAGATGACAGCAAAATTGGAGGTGTAGTGGACAACGAAGGTTATCTCAGATTACAACAGGATCTTGATCAGATGGGTCAACGGGCTGAGGAGTGGTAGGTGGGAGTTTAATTTAGATAAATGCGAGGTGCTGCATTTTGGGGAAGCAAATCTTAGCAGGACTTATACACTTAATGGTAAGGTCCTAGGGAATGTTGCTGAACAAAGAGACCTTGGAGTGCAGGTTCAGAGCTCCTTGAAAGTGGAGTCGAAGGTAGATAGGATAGTGAAGAAGGCGTTTGGTATGCTTTCCGTTATTGGTCGGAGTATTGAGTACAGAAGTTGGGAGGTCATGTTGCGGCTGTACAGGGCATTGGTTAGGCCACTGTTGGAATATTGCTTGCAATTCTGATCTCCTTCCTATTGGAAGGACGTTGTGAAACTTGAAAGGGTTCAGAAAAGATTTACAAGGATATTGCCAGGGTTGGAGGATTTGAGCTATAGGGAGAGGTTGAACAGGTTGGGGCTGTTTTCCCTTACAGTGTCAGAGGCTGAGGGGTGACCTTATAGAGGTTTATAAAATCATGAGAAGCATGGATAGGATAAGTAGACAAAGATTTTTCCCTGGAGTGGGGGAGTCCAGAACTAGAGACCATTGGTTTAGGGTGAGGGGGGAGAGATGTAAAAGGGACCTCAGGGGCAACGGTTTCACGCAGAGGGTGGTACGTGTATGGAATGAGCTGCCAGGGGAAGTGGTGGAGGCTGGTACAATTGCAACATTTAAGAGGCATTTGGATGGGTATATGAATAGGAAGGGTTTGGAGGGATATGGGCCGGGTGCTGGCAGGTGGGACTAGATTGGATTGGGATATCTGGTCAGCATGGAGGGGTTGGACCGAAGGGTCTGTTTCTGTGCTGTACACCTCTATGGCTTTTTCCTTAAGTCTTGGGGCACAACCTTCTGCTCAGAGACAAGAGAGAGCGACCAACTGAGGCATGTCTGATTAAGAGGATCAGAACAATTTCGCAAGTTAAATTCAACTGATGTGGATGTGGCGGTGTTGGACTGAGGTGGACAAAGTCAGAAGTCACACGACACTCGGTTATAGTCCAAAGGTTTATTTGAAATCACAAGCCTTCAGAGTGCAGTGCACCTGACAAAGGAGCAGCGCTCTGAAAGCTTGTGATTTCAAATAAACCTGTTGGTCTATAACTTGGTGTCGTGTAACTTCTGATATTTAACTGACTGAGTTTTTGTGTTCGATTTTGTTTCAGCTGACTTTAATACTTCAGACCAACATCCGAAATAGGTCATTCAGTCCCTTGAGTCTGCTTTGCTATTGGCTGATCTGATGACTCCAAATTCCTGCCTCCAGCTGCTTGCTTATTGAGAAGTTTCCTCGGTCACCTCAGATGTTAGAGTGTGTACTGTCAGCGAGAGAGGACCTCATTATCGAGGGGCTCAGAGGAACAATCATCAACTCCCTCTTTAACCTCGAGGTTACAAACTTCTGGTTTGAGAGAGGGCTCTCTGCCCTTGGCTCCAACTCCCCACCATCTCTGGCTGAGTTATACCTGCCCAGTGTCCTAAGACCCAAATCCCCTTCAAACCCCTGACAACAGATCCCACACCCCACCGCCCTCAAATGCCCTCATACCTCCCCAACACCTAAAACCGAGCAGCTAGGAAACTTATAGAATTAGTAGACCCTAAATGGACAAGCACTCATCATTATCTAGAACATTCTGCTGGTTTGCAGAAGGGGTACAATGCTGACACTGGTTAAATCCATGTGGAATCCAATGGCCAATGACCCCCTTAAAGAAGACTTGATGGGCTGAATGGCCTAATTCTGCTCCTATATCTTACCTTTGGTCACTGTGGATTTGAAAAAAAATGATTAAGAATACCACAATGGCAGCTATTTCTTGGTAAAAATCAGCAGGAAATGTTGAAAAGCTGGAAAATCAGGAGGCATGGGATAGAGGGAAATTTGGCCAGTTGGATAGAAAACTGGCTAACCGGTCGAAGTCAGAGAGTGGTGGTAGATGGTAAATATTCAGCCTGGAGCCCAGTTACAAGTGGAGTTCCGCAGGGATCAGTTCTGGGTCCTCTGCTGTTTGTAATTTTTATTAATGACTTGGAAGAGGGAATCGAAGGGTGGGTCAGTAAATTTGCAGATGATACGAAGATTGGTGGAGTTGTGGATAGTGAGGAGGGCTGTTGTCGGCTGCAAAGGGACTTAGATATGATGCAGAGCTGGGCTGAGGAGTGGCAGATGGAGTTCAACCCTGTCAAGTGTGAGGTTGTCCATTTTGGAAGGACAAATAAGAATGCGGAATACAGGGATAACGGTAGGGTTCTTAGTAAGGTGGAGGAGCAGAGGGATCTTGGGGTCTATGTTCATAGATCTTTGAAAGTTGCCACTCAGGTGGATAGAGCTTGTAAGAAGGCCTATGTGCATTACCGTTCATTAGCAGAGGGATTGAATTCAAGAGTCGTGAAGTGATGTTGCAGCTGTACAGGACCTTGGTAAGGCCACATTTGGAGTACTGTGTGCAGTTCTGGTCGCCTCACTTTAGGAAAGATGTGGAAGCTTTGGAGAGGGTGCAGAGAAGATTTACCAGGATGTTGCCTGGAATGGAGAATAGGTCGTACGAGGATAGGTTGAGAGTGCTAGGCCTTTTCTCATTGGAACGGAGAAGGATGAGGGGTGACTTGATCGAGGTTTATAAGATGATCAGAGGAATAGATAGAGTAGACAGTCAGAAACTTTTTCCCCGGCTACAACAGTGTTACAAGGGGACATAAATTTAAGGTGAAGGGTGGAAGGTATAGGGGGGATGTCAGGGGTGGGTTCTTTACCCAGAGAGTGGTGGGTGCATGGAATGCGCTGCCTGTGGGAGTGGCAGAGTCAGAATCATTGGTGACCTTTAAGCGGCAATTGGATAGGTACATGGATGGGTGCTTAAGCTCGGACAAATGTTCGGCACAACATCGTGGGCCGAAGGGCCTGTTCTGTGCTGTATTGTTCTATGTTCTGTGTTCTATGTTCTAAAGCCATAAACATTACACCCTCACTTTGTGTGCTAATCCTCTGCTTCTCACCGCTTCTTGCAATGCAAGACTTTGTGCTTTTATCAAATGTCTTGCCCAAAACATCGATTTTCCTGCTCCTTGGAAGCTGCCTGACTTGCTCTGCTTTTGCAGCACCACACCCTCGACACTTATCAAACAGGCAAGTTCTAACAGGACACTAGGAACCTACCTTCAAGTCTCGATGAACAATGCACATTTTATGCAGATACTGCACAGCATCGAGGACCTGGCGTATCAGAGTACTGGCATCTTTCTCGGTGTAAAACCCCTTCTCCACAATCCTGTCAAACAGCTCCCCTCCGGACACCCTGACAAACAAGCAGAAAGATGAAGGATAAAAGTTAAAACTTATTTTCCTCCTCAACATAAAGCATGGTTTTATGGGGCTTTGGTGGGGTCTGACTGAGAGATGCGGATACAAATCTTACTTACAAGACGACAA
The DNA here is from genome assembly GCF_037043375.1 of Chiloscyllium plagiosum. Classification (NCBI taxonomy): domain Eukaryota; kingdom Metazoa; phylum Chordata; class Chondrichthyes; order Orectolobiformes; family Hemiscylliidae; genus Chiloscyllium; species Chiloscyllium plagiosum. The sequence continues at coordinate 5,982,830 of NW_028270161.1, forward strand.
ACCTTCACACCTTCTTTATCCCGGAAAAAGATACAATGGTCTACTTTGATGCTGAACCAACATTTTATAAAGGTTCACCATAATTTGTAATTTATGTGTCACATTGGGAAGTGTTGTGACTCAGTGGTCGCACTCACAGCGTCAGGAACCCAGGATCAATTCCAGCCTCCGGTGAATGTCTGTGTGGAGTTTGCACATTCTCCCCGTGTCTGCGTGGGTTTCCTCCGGATGCTCCGGTTTCCTCCCACAGTCCAAAGATGTGCAGGTCAGGGTGGATTGGTCATGCTAAATTACCCCATAGTGTCCAGGGATGTGCAGGCTAGGTGGGTTAGCCATGGGAAATGCAGGGTTATAGGAATAGGGTAGGGGATGGGTCTGGCATGATGCTCTTTGGAGGGTCAGTGTGGACTTGATGAGCTGAATGGCCTGCTTCCACACTGTAGGGATTCTATGATTATGAGAAGCCGAGGATTCCTTAAGCCTTGTTAATCAGACTCTCGACCTGACCTGTCACTTTCAGCAATTCACGCACGTGTCCCCCTAAAATCTCTCTGCACTCAACCTGGTCTTTAAATTAGATTTCAATTTCTCACAATATTGTGTACACTGTCTCCTTCAGTGTAGGCTCAGGCTCAGCAGATTCCTGGGATGGTCGGACCAACATATGAAGAGTGACTGAATCGGTTAGGACTATCTTCACTGGAGACTGGAAGAATGTGGGGATCTCAAGGAAACCGATAAAATTCTAGCGGGACTAGTCAGGATAAACACAGGATGGATGTTCCTGATAACCAGGGGACACAGTCTAAGGACACAGGGTAGGCCGTTTCGGACTGAGATGAAGAGAAATTTATTCCCCCAGAGAGTGGGGAGCCTGTGGAATTCTCTGCCTCAGACTGGGGCCAAAACATCGAATAATCTCAAGAAGGAGTTAGATGTAGTTTTTAGGGGTAGAGGGATCAAAGGATATGGGGGAGAAAGCGGGAACAGGGGACTGAGATGGATGATCAGCCATGATCGTACTGAATGGGGGGGGGGGGGGGGGCGGCTCGAAGGGCCGAATGGCCTACTCCTGCTCTTATTTTCTATGTTTTCCAGCCCACAGACTGCAAGGAGACAAATTACCTCAAAAAAGTGCTTTATTGTAGCTTTTATTGAGGGATCAATGCGTGAAAAGGACTGGGAAAATTCTGCTGCTCTACATTGCTCTGGCATGGGATGAGATTTTTAGTCAAACCCACTCCTGGACAAAATTAAAATGGGCACCGCACTCACCCTAATTAAACATCTTATCCAAATGGCAGCACCTCTGACAATGTGGGCCATGCTCAGTCCTGCCCCAAGGGATTATATATACACGGGAAATACAAGCAGGAGTCAACCATTTGGTCCCTGAACTCTGCTCCACCAGTCGTTCAGATCATTCCTGATCTGAGGGTGGATTTAACATCATCTTCCTTCCTAACCCTCACCAGTATCTTCAGTTTTTTCATATTCAAGTGGGGACTGAACTCACAATGTCCCAATTCAGCAGGTCAAAGGGCAACCACAACGCCAAGCCTCTCTGACCTGCACTTACTTTCATGTGGCTGACTGGGCTATAAAATGGTCAGATTAGTTCTTATAACACAGCAAGAATTCTTATACTGATGCTGACAATTCAGAACAATGTACTAAAACTCACAGCAACATTGTACCGAACATGGGACAGTAACCACCACTGAAGGAAGAACCGTCCAATAGAGCTAAAAACATAATCACCTAGATTTCACTGAAAACACAAGACTGTTTTCGTTTCGGACCAGTCAACCCACTGAGCTATTGTTCATTATTCACAATAAAACATGATTTAGCAGTTCTCAATCTTGATATCACCACAGGACATGAGTGATTTTATTCTGTCGAGTGTAGCATTAATTCAGCTGTGCATTGTGAGCTTCGGGGGAAAGATTGCTCTGTTGAATACAGGGACAGCCCAGGAAATAAATACCCAATTTGATTTTGTGTTTTTTTTTGTGGCATGTTTGCAGATGAATGCTGGTTCAGTGTCTCCAGAAAGCTGCTAGCCTAATGATGAAAAAAAGGATGTTGCGATGCAGTGGTATTGTCCGTACCTCTGGACAGAAGGCTGGGGTTCAAGCCCTACCTACTGCAGGGCTGTATCACACTCCACAGGGCATCTGATTGGGTGGATTCAAAACATCTATAATAATGAGATAATAATTTTTCTGACAAGATTAGTGTTTCTGTCCGACACCACCTCCAGGTGGCCTTACAGCCACACACACACACACGGAAACACTTGCTTGTGCCAAATCCCTCAGCATTGGCTCATTGGCCTCAGTCGTAGTGTTGATTTGTCAATGTACGACTTCATTAAAGTCTCAGCACAACACTGTTCGAGCGAAAGGTGCCTTTGGAGTGGATTAGGAAACCATCAACCCAGCAGGTATGTTCAGAATGTGCCCCCAGTACCTCACCCACTACCTAGCCCATCACTATACACCCCAGACGAAGGAAAGAGCGGAGCAGTGAGGGGTAACTGTGGAGTGGGGCATAGGTTTGAAGGCTGTGTCACGGGGACTACACATGCAGTCAGCCAATGGCTACCCCTGCTGGCCATGTCCTGGCAATGCACCCTCAGAATTACAGCACCGATCTCTGCCAAATCGCAGCCTGCACCGGTTGTATTCCCTAGCTCCAATCTTCCAGCTTTTCCCTAAATCCCTACGCACACTTTCTATCCAAATAATAACAATTGGAAGGCAATGGCCTATTGGCGTTATTGCAAGGCTGTTAATCCAGAGATACAGATAACGTTCTGGGGATGCAGGTTCAAATCCTGTCATGGAAGATGATTGAATTTGAATTCAATAAATAAGACTGCTATTAAGAATCTAAGGATGACCATGAATTGATTGTCAGGAAAAAGCCATGTGGTTCACTAATGTCCTTTAGGAAAGGAAGGGAATTGGTTCAGCTCAGTTGGCTGCATTGTTGATTTACAGAGCAGTGTGATGTCAACAGTATGAGTTTAATTCCCAGGTTTGAGGTTACCATGAAGGACTCTCCTTCCCAACTCTTCCCTCACCTGAGGGCTGGTGGCCCTCAGGTTAAATCACCACCAGTCGCTTCTCTCTCTCTAATGAGCCCCTGTGGTCTGGTAAGACTATGGCAACACAACAACAGGGAAGGAAAGTGCCATCCGTACCTGGTCTGGTCTACATGTGACTCCAGACCCACAGCAATGTGGTTGGCTCTTAACCATTCTTTGGGAAATTAGGGTAATAAATGCTGCCCAGCCAATTACGCCCTCATCGCATGAATGAATAAAGAAAAAATAAATCACCCTGGCCATCTTGCTTTAATCGGAAAAATATGGAAAGGAATATCGCTTACATTGATGTAGCCACTTTCCCAACCATGGGGCAACCCAAAGCACTTTACAGTCAAGGATGGGGAGTCACGTAGGGATAAGAGATGGGTGAATTTCAGTCAGTTCCTCCAGACTGTGACACTTGGCCAAAGGATTGATGACATTTGGACACAAAGCTGGTTTTGTTAAACATTGGCATTTGTTTTCAGATGGAGCAGGAATTAGTCTCCTCCAACATTGGCATCGCTGATTGAATTACTCTTGCAATTAAGTTGGCTCTCACTCTTGTATAACTATGAGACTACATTATTTACTCAAGAGGGTAGCTCACTCAACAAAGAGATATATGGTATCAGTTTAAGGTGTCAGGAAATTAGAAATGGTTTGACACTTGGAGCAGAGTTTTGGCATTCCATGGAGTGGGAGGAGGGAAAATGAGTTTAGTGGGAGCAGGGTGGTGGGGGGGTTGGTGCTGCTGAGATAATTGGATCAGTCAGACCTTGCTCCCACCTCCTCACCCTCAGGGGTGCATGCAGCAATCAGCCTGGCGGATTGGGGAATGCAAAAAAAATAATTAAAGAGCGACTTCACAGTGATAATCGCAGCAGCATTATAACTCCAGTGATAGTGCTGGGATATTCTGCAGTCAATGCACCTCAGCAGGTGAGAGGTATGGGCCTGTACAGAGGGAGCTGATCACTGCATTAACTGCTGGGGCATGGCAAAGGCTTCCCAACCATGAATGACCAGGCTTCCCATTGGTCACCACTGATGAAGGGTCTCCAGGATGTCTCCAATGGTTGTTGGACTCTCGGCTGCCTGCCCAGATGGAGAGCGCCCCCAGTGGTTCAGTGCTGTCAGTGCTGAAGTCTACCAGTGCTCTCACATTGAGGGCAGCCAGGGACCTTCACTTTGACTGTGCTGCCCACAGATCCTGACTCAACCGCAGAGGTCACTCCCTAATGGGCTGCCTCCCCTGATAGGTTATTGTGGTAGTGTCCCCACCTCTGGGCCAGGAGGTTCAAATCACATTTGCTCCAGATATGCATAATAACATCTCTGAACTGGTCGATTAGAAAATGTCCACAATGTAGTCCACCTGAAACTGTCTTGAAAACGGTAAACTCTGCAGCAGCTTCCTCAATATAGTTAACACAAGGAAAGACTCTCCTTCGTAAAACGGCCATCAGTCGATGGTTTGAGGCAGGGATCTGTTATTCAGGAAGAGCTTAACGCGAAAAGGAAATGGCACATTTTCTGCCAAGTCAATCTTGTTGACTCAGTGCCTAACATAGTACAACCAGGAAACAAATTTCACCTTTCAACCAAATCACTCGCTCTCTCAAAACAGATGACTGAATGCTGGAAATACACAGCCGGCCATTCTCTGAAGAAGAACAGTCGCATAGTATTTCAAGGGGGACTCACAAGAAATCTTAAAGTTCAGTTAGGCCACACTTGGAATCCTGTGAACAGTTCTGTTTCCATATCAAAAGATTGTACAGAGAGACTGTAAAGGGTTTACAAATTAACTGAACATCCCCATTGCCTGAGGTGGCTACATACTGCTCTCCCCTGACAGAGAAATAATTGGCTGTGAGTTTAAGCTGAGGGGGGTCACCATGGCTCACGTGGATAGTGAGGGTGAGGCTGTTGGGGTGACGCTCAATCAGTGCGGTTGTTATTCACCAGCCGTCCAGCCAACTGAGCTAACTGACCCTCCAGAAGATCATAATGAGCATGCTGGGTCCTTCCCTCATAATGGGGAAACTGGGGGGTGACTGACCTAATCAATGTCTTGGTTTGGATGGACAGAGAAAGAGGGCTTCCATTATTGAGGTGGAGAAAAAAGAAAGATGGGTGTGTGTATCGCACACATTGCTAATGAAAAGCTTTGCCCGAAACTTCAACTCTCCAGCTCCTCGGATGCTGCCTGGCCTGCTGTGCTTTTCCAGCACCACACTCTTTGAGTCTAATCTCCAGCATCTGCAGTCCTCACTTTCTCCTGTATAGGGCACCACCATAGAGAGACATGGAGGCAAATTACACAGACGTCCAAATGAGGAACAAGGGAAAGGAGGGTTACACTGATACACACCAATGTAGCAAGAGGAGGCTAAAGGGGAGTATAACAATGGGCATTGACTGGATGGGCCGAATAGCTGGCTCAGTGCTGTATATCATACAGTAATACCACATTATTGACCCACCTTTCTCTTTATGATGCTGACTCGCTTGCTTAGCATTTGCAGCAGTTTAGAAACCTTTCATTTCAGGTTTTCAGCATTTCTGGTCTTTGTTTATGAGCTTCACTGCTTCTTTTAAAATCCCATGTCATCATCGCTGGCCCAAGTACAGCGCACTGGTGCAGTGGCTCAAGTACAAAGTCCATCCGAGTCATTGTAATTTCTCGAATTGTAGGTGGAACTGCCAAAAACATGGCTTGGAAACAAAAGCTGCAAATATGACTCAGTATTCAGCTAACAATCTGGGAAACGCCAATCTATTAGCTTGCACCCTGAGTGACTTTCTGGGTAAGGTCCAGGTCTTTTAAAATGCTGAAAGACATCCATAATGATGAGTTAAGCAAGTTATTCAAGTCAACTTACAAGTTGCAGGATGAAGGGATGGAAATGGAAATCAGTTTGTACCAGGCCAGACCAGAGATCTACCATTTGCACAGAACAGCAGCTCTCACTGAGATTGGTTAATACCTTCTCAATGAGCTCCTTCAAGACCCAGCTGCTCTGGGACTTGCCAATTATAAAGTATTGGAGATAAGGACCTTCAGTCCCACTTGTAGGAGAAGGCCTTGAGGGGTCCAGTGGCTGAGACCCACTGGACTTGAAACGTTAACTTTGCTTTCTCTCTCCACAGATGCTACCAGACGAGTTTCTCCAACAATTTCTGTTTTTATTTGCCTGTCTACTACCTTTAACTCTTGACTCTCTAGTTGGTTTTTATACACTCACAGGATGTGGGAGCCCAATAATTAGCTGTCCCTAGTTGTCCCTTGAGAAGGTGGGGGTGAGCTGCCGTCTTGAACCACTGCAGTCCATGTGCTGCGGGTAGACCCACAGTGCCCTTAGGGGTTTTGATCCAGCAACACTGATATGTTTCCAGGTCAGAGTGGGGAATGGCTTGGAGGGGAATTTGCAGCAGGGTGGTATTCCCATGTATTTGCTGCTCTTGTCTTTCTAGATGGGAGTGATTGTGGGATTGGAAGGTGCAGACCCCACTGCCACTGGTATCACAAATGCCCAACATTGCAATACTCTGCCTTTCTAATGACTTCTCATGATACAATTCAGTGATCCTCTTCTGTCAGTTCAACAGTCTTTATTCTCATGTCTAACGTTTTTCTAGATTATTACTGAAGCTGGTCACCATGCGGTCATCAGAACATTTGCAAGAGTCAAGAGTGTGTTGCTGGAAAAGCACAGCCGGTCAAGCAGCATCTGAGGAGCAGGAGAATCGGTGTTTCGGGTATAAGCCCCTCATTCCTGAAGGGCTCATTCCTGAAGAAGGGTTTATGTCCAAAATATAAATTCTCCTGCTCCTCGGATGCTGCTTGACCGGCTGTGCTTTTCCAGCACCATACTCTCAACTCTGATCTCCAGCATCTGCAGTCCTCACTGTCTCCTCGTTGATTATAACCTCTTCCAAGGATGCCTACCTTGAAGAGGTTCTCCTCCTCTCTCTCCAAGGATCTCAGTGACTCTCTCTCTCTCTCTCTCACTGCACCCCCAGGTCATCTCCTCTGCCCTGAAGCTCTTCAGCCATGTCCTGAAGCAGACTCGCTACCACAGCCACATCTCCTTACTCAGCGCCTGCCTATGGAACCGACTGATCTCATTCCTGATGAAGGGCCTATGCCTGAAACATCGATTCTCCTGCTCCTCGGATGCTGCCTGACCTGCTGTGCTTTTCCAGCAACACACTCTCGACTCTGATTGCCAGCATCTGCAGTCCTTCCATTTGCAAGAATACCAATTCAAGGGGAAAGCCAACGTTGACATTGCACCAGAGGAGAATGCTGATTGGGAGGCAAGTGGACTCTGATTGGGAGAGGTATTGCCATGCAGACGGCACTCATTAATGATGATTGACAGGTGTATTCTCACAGTAGTGTGCTGCAGATTGATACTTCATTCTCTGACAATCAAACCCAGGCAGCACAGTGGCTCAGTGGTTGGCACTGCTGCCTCACAGCGCCAGGTTCGATTCCACCCTCGGATGACTGTCTGTGTGGAGTTTGCACATTCTCCCCTTGTCTGCATGGGTTTTCCTCCCACAATCCACAAGATGTACAGGTCAGGTGGATTAGCCATGGGAAATTCAGGGATAGGCTAGGGGGGGGATGTGTCCGAGTGGGATGCCCATCAGAGGGTTGGTGTGGATTCAATGGGCCGAATGGCCTGTTCCTACACTGTAGTTACAATCCTGGGGGTTGACAACAGTATTAAAGCCACACACTGCAGCTTGGGCAGAGTCTTGGCTGATGGTCCAGTGCAGTGCTGAGGGAGTGCCACATGGTCAAAGGTGCTGTTAGCAAGATGAAGCTGTTAGGTTTGTTCTGGTGGACAGTGGAACACCGAAGCCAGATTCCTCGATTTGTGACCACAGCAATGGTCCAGTTCCGCAACACACAGAGGGTAAAAGTTGCCCTGTGAGCCCTCTCCAAAACCAGCATTTTCGGGAGGATCAGAGAATTCTAGAAACAGGGAAGGAAGTAATTGGCCTATCATACCTATGCAGTCTCTTTGAGAACAAAATCCTGTATCGACACTCACACCCACAGCTTTCCTCATGCCTCCACCATACTACAGTCCCAGCGTCCTATCTGTCACAGTCATATAGCAACTTCATGGAAGCTGTTCCCATTTCACCAGCTGAATTTCACCGGTAGTGGACTGGGCTTTCCCTCATACACATGTAACTGTGGCAAAGTTATAGCAAAAGCCCCTGAAGATATCCCCTTGTGGGTTTAGGCAGATAATTTGAGCTGAGACCTTCACCCTGTTGCTGCACAAATAGCCTTCGCCCCACTGGCATCTCAGGAAGCAGCTTTTCATCCTGTGCAAAACACCCAGAGAGGTGTTCACCTCTCCCAGAGCAATGCTGTGGTGCAGATCTCCTGTGCTTATCAAATAAAAAAGAGACAAAGTCGCCACAGTCTTACTGGCCCACAGGGCTGTTCTCTGATTAGAGATTAGATTATATTACTTACAGTGTGGAAACAGGCCCTTCGGTCCAACAAGTCCACACCGCCCCGCCAAAGCGCAACCCACCCATGCCCCTACATTTACCCCTTACCTTACACTACGGGCAATTTAGCATGGCCAATTCACCTGACCTGCACATCTTTGCACTGTGGGAGGAAACCGGAGCACCCGGAGGAAAACCAGGCAGACACGGGGAGAATGTGCAAACTCCACACAGTCAGTCGCCTGAGGCAGGAATTGAATCCAGGTCTCTGGCGCTGTGAGGCAGCAGTGCTAACCACTATGCCACCGTGCCGCCCAGATGGCTGGTGGGGGTTGAACCTGAGGGTCACCCTGCCTCGGGCGAGGGGAGAGGTTGAGAAAGAGAGTCCTTCATGGTAACCTCAGCCGGTGTGGGAATTGAACACATGCTGTTGGCTTCATTTTGCTTCAGGGAGCAGCCATCCAGCCAACTGAGCATATCTAATAACAAGTGCAATGAAACGTATCACACTCAAAAGCTAAACATTACTGGTGATAAGCCACCACCTGAAATACTAATTGATCTTCTCTTCACAGATGCTTCCCAACCTCCCAACATTTTGTGATGAGACATCTCAATATCTGTACAGGATATATAATTTAATAAATTGCGCATATGTCCCATTTCAAGGTGGAAATATCATTTGAGTTCACAAAGGGTTAAAGGTCTACAGTATTTCCCATTATGCCAATGCTCAGCATCTCAGTAAATGATAATTAACGGAGACTCTTGCAGCTTTCAATTGAGACCTTCAGGAACCCAGCTGGATTATTATCTGCACTCCCCCCACCACCACGTCCCCCTGAACTATTGGACTGGAAACGTTAGCTTGCTCTCTCTCCAAGGATTCTGCCTGACCCACTGTAATCTCCAGCGTTTGCTGTTTGCAGTACAGATTCCAGCCTCTGCAGTAATGTGCACCCAGATTATTACAAACAGGTTCAGTTCACCCCACAAGCAAATTCTCGTAAGCTTTGTTTTGAGATTGTTGCTCATTTTCTGACCTTTTAAAGGGACACTAAGCCAGTGAGTCAGGCTGATCCGAAAAGCTGATCACAGCCCCAGAGCAAGTGTGAAGGAATTCTTTTTAGAATAACAAAATTGAGTCGATTTTAGTCAACCATTGGTTCGTGAGTTGCTCTCAACACCAGTTGTAAGCTGATGATATTAGCCATGCATTAACAGTCCCATTAAAGCCTTCTTTCTCCTGCTCCTAACTTCAGAAGTGACCTTATAAAAATCACAAATGAGGAAGGCTATTTTAGACTGTCTTAATCTGTGTAATTCAAATCTTTAGCAAAACATTTATGACACATCCAGAAGATCTGACAGAGTGACTGAACATTTTAAAATGGAGTGAAGTATTGAGGGCAGGTACTGCACGAGGTCACATTTAATCCATGTGACTGTAACGTGTTAAGTAAATGATTTAGTAAAAAACAATTTCACATCCCAACGTTGCCAAATGGGTGGACTAACTCAGCGCAGTTTCGCCTGGAAACCTGCATTTTAATAGTGGAAGGGTTTGTTACTTGATGAGCTAGTGGAACCAACACACCGAATCCTTCCAAGGGTTAGTGCAGATGCCTAACCTTTCTCCTGGGGGACGAAAGGGCAGTGGATTAAAGATTCACAAATGAGGAGAAGGTTTTACATCTCCTCTTCCCTTATTTAAAACTTTGCAGGAACTCACCTGGCCTCTCATATTTCAGTTCTGTTACCATTTGCAAGACTCAACCTTTCTTTTCTTCCACTTGGGAGGCCTTAGTCTTCTCAATAACAACACATTGGGCAGCCCCAGTCTCTGAAACCTCAGGCTATTTTGGGGTCAGTTCTCTATCAGAAAGGATTTGGGTAATTGGAAAAACAAGGCTTTGTTAGAATGTCAGCTCGTTTAACTCAAACATTAACTCAGAACAGTTCATTGGTCTGTTACTGGCAATAATTTGTTTCTTTATTGTTTCATGGGGTATGGACCTTGCTCATCCCTAACTGCCCCCTGAAGTGAAGGGCTCACACAAGGCCATTTCAGGGGGCAATTGAGGGTCAACCAAATGACTGTAAGCATGCCAATTAGGAGCAGGTGCAGATCATTCAGCCCCTGTTCTAACATTCAATAAGATTGTGGTTATGTGCCTGTGTTTTGCATTCCATGTTCTCATCTTCTCTGACAGATTTTGTTTCACCTGCCCCCAACTAAAAGCAATCCATCTATGTCCCAGAAATACTCGGTGTTGCCCACTGCCACAGACAGAGGGTCTGGAGTCAGATGGAGGTCAGGCAATGCAAGGACAGTAATGAGCCAGATGGGTTTTTACAATAATCAGTAATGATTTCATGGTCACTATCAGAAGCTTTATAAACCAAACTCCACCGGCCACAATGCTGGGATTTGAAACAGGACCCTCAGAGCATTAGCGAGTTTTGAGAACCAGTACACCCAGAGCATTATCCTAAATTTCCAATCGGCTGCTATCCCATCAGCATCCCCCTTAAACAGCTCAGAGCCAGTGCATTCACAAGCCTCAGACCCCTGACTGTTCCCTCTCCCACACTCCACTCCTCGCAGCCTGCCATAGTCAGCCCTCCTACAGTTATCCTAAACTCTGTTGCCCATTTTGTTTCTCACAGCATCCCACTCCCATACTATGCCTGCACTTGTTGATCTACACTGCCCTCTGTTTAAGCAGCAGCTTAGTTTTAAAGATCTCACCTTTATTTCCAAACCCCTCCCTATCTGTGAAATATCCTGCAGCCTCTCAAATTGTGAGACATTTACAACACCTTGAGCATCGCTGACTTTAATCGCTCCACTATCGATGGCTGTGTCTTCATCATTTGGATTCTAAACTCTGGAATTTCCTCCTTAAATCTGTCCGACTCTCTTGATGATACTCCTAAATACTCCTCTTTGGCCAAACACAACTGTCTGCTTTATTATGGGTCTCAATATCTAATTCTGCTAAATATTGCTTCTATGAAGTATCATGGGATGTTCTATTTGAAGACACACCATATAAACATAGGCCGTTCGGGCAGGCATTGTCTGTGGTGCTGGTTACTCAGCAGAGGGTATCCAAAAGACCTCTCCTTCTCGTAGGGAAATAGATCGAGTCAGTGAGAGGAAAAAGGAGAGGTTGAGGGAAGAGGGCATGTAATTGTCAGTTTGACCTCAATAGCAATGAAAATCAAATCAGGCACACAACAGGCTTCTGATTGCCAAAAAGGATGAAAGATTATCAGGGGGATATACTGGACTGTAGACTTGAGGTTAAAATCAGATTTTCCATGAAGGGCAGAGCAGGCTGGAAGGGCCGAATGGCCTATTCTTGTTCCTGGCTTGTATCTTCAAAAAGAGCCCACCCACTTTCAAAATCAAAACCATCTCCAAGTGATGACTCTCGCGCTGAAAATCCTGCAAAAGCAGTCTCTCTCCGAGCTGAGTAAGGGCATGCAGGGGAGCAATTCTCAATCATATGATATAGGAGAGAATTAGGCCATTCGGTCCATCATATCTGCTCTGCCATTCGATCATGACTGATATGTTTCTCAACCCCATTCCGCTGCCTTCTCCCTGTAACCCCTGATCCCCTTACTAATCAAGAACCTACTTATCTCTGTCTTAAACACTCTCAATGACTTGGTCTCCATAGCCCTCTGCAGCAATGAGTTCCACACATTCACCACCCTCTGGTTGAAGAAATTCCTCCTAATCTCAATTATAAAAGGGTCGACCCTTCATTCTGAGGCTGTGCCCCAAGGTCCTCATCTTCCTTACTGGTGGGAACATCTTCTCCACCTCCAAATGGGAATTGCTGTATGTAAGGTGACTCACGGACCTGGGAAATGATGGCATGTCTAATACTGTGTGATTAAGTGAAGAAAGATTTCACTGGTTGAAGTATATGAGTTAAATAGTAGCTGTGCCTCTATCGGTTCACCCTTTGTGAAATAAAGTAGTTTAAACAATTCATCTCCAGCCTGTTTAACCAAGTACTTGATCACTTCATCTTTTCTGTCTTTGAAAAGAATTACAAAGAGCACATAGAGCAGACACAAAATCCCCCAGGTAGGTAATTACACAACACATGGATAGTATGGAATCCCTACAGCGTGGGAACAGGCCATTCAGCCCAACAAGCACCCATTCACCCTGCCCAGTTACTGTACATTTACCCCTGACTAATTCACCTAACCTACACATCCCTGAACCCTACAAACAATTTAGCACGGCCAAGCCATCTAACCTGTACATCTTTGGACTGTGGGAGGAAACCAGCGCACCCACACAGACATGAGAATGAGCAAATTCCACACAGACAGTCACCCGAGGCTGGAATCGAACACGGGTCCCTGGCGCTGTGAGGCAGCAGTGCTAACCACTGAGCCAGTGGAACCAGTCCCAGCACAAAGGTACATTGGGATTCACCGAGTCCCAGAAGGCATCCTAAACACACTTTGATTCATGGATGAAATCAACCCAGTTGGGCACATTTTCCCAGATGCTATTTCCCATCATCTTCCCTGAAAAACAGGAGTTACAGTGAATTGATAGGAAAGAAAACAGGGCATTGGCCCAAGTAATCCATGTCCAAACATGCCTCCTCTTCATCTAATCCTATCACTGTGGCATTCTGTATGTTTCTCGACTCCCCTTAAACACATAACACCATACGGAATAGACACAACAAAAGGCCATTCGGCCGCTCGAGCCTACTCTGTCAATCAATAGGATCATGGCTGATCTGATATATTCCTTTCATCCATTTTGCTGCCTTTTTCCCATTAACCCTTGATTCCCCGACTGATCAAGAATCTATCAATCTCAGCCTTAAATATACACAAGCACTCTCTCCCCACAGCTCTCTGTGGCAAAGGGTTCCATGGACTCTCAATCCTCAGAGAGAGAAATTTCCTCCTCATCACAGTCTTAAAATGGCATCCCCTTTATTCTGAGATTATGTCCTCTGTTCCTAGCCTCTCCCATGAGGGGAAACATCCTCAGCATTGATCCTGTCAAGCCCCTTAAGAATTCTGTATGATTCAATGAGATCACCTCTCATTCATCTAAACTCCAGTGAGTAGTTTAGCCATTACTCATAAGACAATCCCTCCATACTGGGGATCATACCAGCAAACCTTTGCTGAACTGCCTTCACCAAAATGATGAGAGACAAAAAAACTGCAGATGCTGGAATCCAAAGTAGACAAACAGGAGGCTGGAAGAACACAGCAAGGCAGGCAGCATCAGAAGGCTGGGGGGACACAACAAGGCAGGCAGCGTCAGGACGCTGGAAGAACACAGCAAGGCAGGCAGCATCAGGAGGGAGAGGAACACAGCAAGGCAGGCAGTATCAGGAGGGAGAGGGACACAGCAAGGCAGGCAGCATCAGGAGGGAGAGGAACACAGCAAGGCAGGCAGCATCAGGAGGGAGAGGGACACAGCAAGGCAGGCAGTATCAGGAGGGAGAGGGACACAGCAAGGCAGGCAGCATCAGGAGGGAGAGGGACACAGCAAGGCAGGCAGCATCAGGAGGCTGGGGGAACACAGCAAGGCAGGCAGCATCAGGAGGGAGAGGGACACAGCAAGGCAGGCAGTATCAGGAGGGAGAGGGACACAGCAAGGCAGGCAGCATCAGGAGGGAGAGGGACACAGCAAGGCAGGCAGTATCAGGAGGGAGAGGAACACAGCAAGGCAGGCAGCATCAGGAGGGAGAGGGACACAGCAAGGCAGGCAGCATCAGGAGGGAGAGGAACACAGCAAGGCAGGCAGTATCAGGAGGGAGAGGGACACAGCAAGGCAGACAACATCAGGAGGGAGAGGGACACAGCAAGGCAGGCAGCATCAGGAGGGAGAGGGACACAGCAAGGCAGGCAGCATCAGGAGAGAGAGGGACACAGCAAGGCAGGCAGCATCAGGAGGGAGAGGAACACAGCAAGGCAGGCAGCATCAGGAGGGAGAGGAACACAGCAAGGCAGGCAGTATCAGGAGGGAGAGGGACACAGCAAGGCAGGCAGTATCAGGAGGGAGAGGAACACAGCAAGGCAGGCAGCATCAGAGGGTGGAGAAGTCGACATTTTGGGTGTGACTCTTCTTTAGTTACACTCGAAACGTCAACTTCTTCACCTCCTAACACTGCCTAGCTTGCTGTGTTCTTCCAGCCTGCTGCCTGTCTCCAATGAAATGATAGCTTTCCTTAAATAAGGAAACCAAAACTGCTCCCAGTACTCCAGACGTGGTCTCACCAGCACCTGGTGCAGTTCCCTGCTCGTATATTACAACCCCCCTTGAAATAAGGGCCAATATTCCATTCGCCTTCCTGATTACCTGCTGCTCCTGTGTGTTAGCTTTCAGTGTTTCATGTACAAGTCCCCCAATCCCTTTGTGTTGAAGTTTGTCTCCATTTAAATAATGCTGTGATCTTTTGTTCTCCCTTCCAAATGAACAACTTTGCATTTAAATACTTCAAAGTCTGTTTGCCAACATTTTGCCCACTTAGTTATCCCATCAATATATTTTTGTAAGCTGCTTATATCACTCTCACAATTTGCCTTTTCACCTACTTTTATGTTGCCGCAAAATTGGCGACAGTACACTCGCTTCCTTCAAGCCATTAATATATATTGTAAACAGTTTTGATCCCAACACTGATCCCTTTGGAACCGCCTGGTCACAGGTCACCAACGTGAGAAAGAACCCGTTATTCCCACTCACTGTTTCCTGCCCAATTCCCTATCCATGCCAATCTACTCCCTCTAACACTGCAGGCTCATTTGTTGTGATGTAGCCTTTTGTGAGGAAAACTGTCCAACATCTTCTGGAAATCCAAATACAACATATCTACTGGTTCTCCACTATCCAACATTCATGCTGTTTGCCTCAAATGGTTGTTTAAATTATTGTGGTTTCATCCACCAAACGTGGAAACCTCGTTCATTGCTCCCCTCTCCGTTGCACAGAATGCCTTCTGGTTGTCTATCTCAACTTCACATCTGCAACACAGGCACGCTGCACACGGCAAATTTAACAATCATCACTTCGAGCAGAGAACAATAGTGTAATTACAGTCACAGATTACAAACAGCCTGACTTATTTCTGTAGAAGTGGTGGGCAGAATGTTACAGCGGCCCAAACGGAGTGGACTTTGGTGCAAAATCATGAGAAACCGTGTAAAGCCTTTCTCAGTTTTGAGGGCAACAGAGTGCATTTTCCAGCTGAGTCCCATATACAGGTCATCCTGGTATAACGTGCGTTTTGTTAACACGAATTGGCTGTAATGTGATTAACGAATTGGGGATGCTGTCTGGATAACGCAAACTGAACAGGTAGAGCAATTTTCTATTGTGATTCTGTACAGCGCGATTTTCCATTAATGATCTCCTACAGTGCGATTTTATACCGCAATCCTTGACAGTGTGATTTTTCCACAGTGATCCTCTACAGCACGATTTTCCACAACGATCTCCAACAGCATGATTTTCCACAGCGATCTCCGACAGCATGATTTTCCACAGCGATCTCTGACAGCATGATTTTCCACAGCGATCCCCGACAGCATGATTTTCCACAGTGATCTCCGACAGCATGATTTTCCACAGCGATCTCTGACAGCATGATTTTCCACAGCGATCCCCGACAGCATGATTTTCCACAGCGATCCCCGACAGCATGATTTTCCACAGCGATCTCTGACAGCATGATTTTCCACAGCGATCCCCGACAGCATGATTTTCCACAGTGATCTCCGACAGCATGATTTTCCACAGCGATCTCTGACAGCATGATTTTCCACAGTGATCTCCGACAGCACGATTTTCCACAGCGATCTCCGACAGCACGATTTTCCACAGCGATCTCCGACAGCACGATTTTCCACAGCGATCTCCGACAGCATGATTTTCCACAGCGATCTCCGACAGCACGATTTTCCACAGCGATCTCCGACAGCACGATTTTCCACAGCGATCTCCGACAGCATGATTTTCTATAGTGATCTTCAACAGCAGGATTTTGTACATTGATCCTCAACAGTGCAATTTTCTATAGTGATCCTCTACAACGCGATTTCTATAGTGATCTTTGACAGCGTGATTTTCGATCGTGGTTTTCCCAGAGCACAATTTTCCACAGCGCAAGGTTGCAGAGGAACATAACTGTCACATTTTTGCAGAACAGCCTGTAGCGAGAATTGCGCTGGGGGATGGTATGCCTATTATCAAGGTTTATTGCTCGTCAATAACCTTGCTGAGTGCAGATTACCCCTTTTCAATACATAGCCTCTCATCCACCTGCCTCACTGGAACTAGATTTCCGACGCCGGAGCGCATACCTGGGGACACCACCCCCTTCCACCTCCAGACATCCATCTCAGAGCAGTATCCCAGGGCACACCCCAGAGGCAGTGACCTCACAGACCTTGGCATCGAGCACTTGTCAGTCTCTCCAATTCACCATGGCACATCTCTGACCGCACAAACCACGCTACCGCGCATCAGTACTGTGCCTTCGGGTGTGGGGGTGCGGGAGGGGGGGGTAACCCTCACTGCAGAACCTGCTGTGAGGACACAGACCCCAAGCTGACAGGCTGGACCTGGCAGCTTCTCTGAGCAATCACTCTCTTTGTGCTTCCTCACCGTGACCCTAGCTGGGTGCTTACGGCATCGCTGCCTTTGCTTTGTGACTTACCCCCTCAGCCAACCCACAATATTCCCGCCTCACCTTGTTATGGAGTTCAGGCAGGAGGCTAGCCAAGGTGTCAGCAATCCTCACCACCTCCTGGGCTGGTCAGGGTGAGTCTCCTCTCCTCGTAACGCCTCAGGCAAACCTCATCCCCCCCGGCTCTTTCAGCCCCATTGTGGGCTGTTTCCTCCAGGATTGAGGGAGGAGGAGGTATTAAGGGGCATGCAAGTGGCTGGCACAGCTGTCAGTGCTGGTGCAGGTGAGTTGTCCCGAGTGAGTGAGCTGACAGCACAGAGGGCACCCGGAGCTAGTGATGTGGAGGAGTGGGGAGGAGGGGGTGGGGTGAGGGAAGATGTTGCAGGTAAAAGTGAGAGTGGAAGAGCAGGAGCTATGGTGGGAGGTGGGTACAGTGGCAGAGAGAGAGCCAGCAATCAGGCAGAAGTTTGGCGGTGGGATGCTCTTAGGAGGGTGGGCACAGATTCAGTGGGCTGAATGGCCGCTTTTTGGACTGTGCGGATTCTATGAGTTACCAGCTGATATTGAGCATGGGTTTTAAAAGCTTCGATATTTTAAAGTAAGGGAAGATCAAGGGAGGAAAATATTTCCATTAACTTGAGCTCCAATGGGAGGTCACAGTTAGAGTAGGGCACCAAGTGATAAATGTGATTTTAACAGAACACAGAGAGGTGTATCAGAATGCTCGGCCATGACACGGCATTAATAAACTTTTGAGACTGTCATTAGTAAAGCCTTCAAACCCTCATTACAAAGATCCAGCAGTGTGGCCCTTCACAGCACGACAGACTCTCACAGCGTCATGGAAGGAGCAGATTTCTCAAGACCAAAATACAACATCCATTTATTAATTTTACTTCCTCTCCCATTATTATTTCGATATGCCCGTGTGTATATATCCTGTTGCATACTAGATTCTTGTTTGGTCTGGGTATCACGGCTTACGGGGAAAGAACTGGAAAGTGGACGTGAGGAATGTTGGGGTCAAGAGTGTGGTGCTGGAAAAGCACAACTAGTCAGGCAGCATCTGAGCAGCAGGAGAATCGAAGTTTCGGGCATAAGCCCTTCATCTCCTGCTCCTCGGATGCTGCCTGACTGGCTGTGCTATTCCAGCAACACACTCTCAATTCTGATCTCCAGCATCTGCAGTCCTCACTTTCCCCCTGTGAGGAATGTTGGATGAGCTATTTATCTTCAAATCCCTACCCTATAGAGTCAGGCATTTGGCCCATCAAGTCCACACTGACCCTCCAAAGAGCATCCTAACCAGGCTCACCCTGTCCCTGTAACCCTACATTCCCCATGGCTAACCCATCCAGCCTGCATATCTTTGGACTGTGGGAGGAAACCCATGCAGACGCAGGGAGAATGTGCAAACGCCATATAGACAGCTGCCTACGGGTGGAATAAAACCCAGGTTCCTGGTGCTGTGAGGCAGCAATGCTAACCACTGAGCCACCGTGTTGCCTTAGTTTCCTATTGAATGGAGGAACAAGCTTGAGGGGCTGAATGGCTGCCCTCTGTTCCGATGGTCTGTGTAACTTCAATTTCCATTCCTTTCATGATAATCCATCCTGAGAACCAGACACAGACACTCAGTATAAAAACCCGTGGACCGTATAGCATCATCCACCTACAAAAAAATAACTTTGTGTGTGTTTTCTAAAGACTGTAGAAAACATTCTAAAACAAGTAACACAGGCGCTAAAATATTAATCCTGATTCTCAGTCCACTGATGCTGCCAGACCTGGGATTTCCGAGTTTTTCTGAGTTTATTTCAGATTTCCAGCACGCTGCTTTTGAATTAGAACACTATCTCTTGTTACTTCTCTTGAGACAAGTTTTGAAATACCTACAGCTCAAAATTATACATCAAGTGATTTGCAAAGTGGTGGCTCGGAAATACTACTCAGTTTGTACTGAGATGAAGAGCAAGATGCCGATGTGAACTCTGTAGTTTGATATTTTAGGGACTGGGAACCTTGCCTGAATTGCTTCCTGAGCACAAGATTTTGAAGAAGGCATTTAGCATGCTGGCCTTCATCAGCCAAGGCCTTCATCAGATCTGCTGAGTATAGGAGCTGGGGCATTATGTTACAGTTGTGTAAGTCATTGTTGAGGCTGCACTTGGAGTATTGCGCACAACTTTAGTCACCCTGTTATAGGAAAGACATAGTTAAACTGGAAAGAGTGCAAACAAGGTCTATGAGGATGTTGCCAGGGCTAGTAGGCCTGCATTTTAGGGAGAGGTTGGCTCGGATAGGACTTTATTCCTGGGAACATAGAAGAATGAGGGGTGACCTTATTGAGGATTTACAATCATGAGGGGCATAGATAGGATGAATGCCTATGGTGTTAGTCCCCAGGGATGGGGAATTGAAAACTAGAGGGCGTAGGTTTAGGGTGAGAGGGGAAGGAGTTCAGAAGGACCTGAGGGGCAACTTCTTCACGCAGAGAGAGGTACGGATATGGAATGGGCTGCCAGAGGAAATGGTTGAGGCAGGTACAAGAGCAACATTTAGAAAACATTGAGGTAGGTAGATGAATGGGAAGGGTTTAGAGGGATATGGACCAAATGTGGGCGATTGGAACTAGCTGAGTGGGCACCAGGGTCAGCATGGACTGGTTTGGGCCGAAGGGTCAGTTTCTGTGGCGTATTACCCTCTGATTCTATGAGAAAGCCATTTGGCCCTTCGAGATTGCTCAGCCTGTCAATAAAATCTGGCTGTAGCTTTGTCTCCACTTTCTTGTCTGACCCCTTAACCCTTGACCCCAATGTCCCTTGAATTGGGAGGAGGGAGAAAGAAATGATATTAGCATGGGCAGGCTGGGAAAGGGGAGGGAGGAGGGGGTTTCATTCTACATCGACACCATTGTTTAATGCAAAACATATTCTGAAGAAGGGTCACTGGATTTGAAACATTGACTGTGCTTCTCTGTTCATGGATGCTGTCAGATCTGCTGAGCTTCTCCAGCAATTTCTGAATTGTTTCACGTTTCCAGCATCCATAGTTCTCTGTATTACTTTAATGTTTAACTTGCTGTACCATCTGTTCCAGAGACGCTCACCCTGAAGAAGGTCTGCTGCTGGCTCCAACAGAATTTCCATTCTCATCTTCCTTCCTGCTCACTGTCATTACTTTTGTTCCTGCTCTCGATGTTTGAAACGTTTCTCACTTCCACAGCTGCATCTCAGCATCTGCCTCTCGAACAGACTTGCCCCCATGTGGATTCAGCCTTTGTGTTTCACATTCACCAGGGAGCACAGGTATCTCTGTCATGTACAATGCCCCTCAGAGAGCTGTTATCATTGCATTCTGAGACCCACACAGAATGTTGTGTGTCGCCACACTCTCCATCTCTATTAAGACAGATCTGAAGAATGGTCACAGGACCTGAAATGTTAACTCTGCTTTCTCTCCTCAGATGCTGCCAGACCTGTTGAGTTTCTCCAGGAATTTCTATTTTTTGCTCCATTGTTTAACTATCAGTCAATCACTCAAGGCTAAGCGAGACGCTGTGCCAAGGTCCAATGTCCACGTTGTCTTTTCCATGCCAAAGCATTTCTCTGCTTCGAGTTGAAGTATTACACTTGGGGGAGGTAATGGAATGGGAGGACCTCCCATCTGTGAGCTCTGCCAGCCATACCTATGGCAGGTAGCTCTTGTATCTGAGCAGCTTCCACCAGCATTGGGAACTCTTCAAACTGCAGGAAGTCACCAGTGAAGAGAAGGCATAGAAACAACAAAACGTGGAGCTGGAGCAGGCCATTCGGCCTTTTGAGCCTGCTCTGCCTTTCAATATGATGATGTTCATCTGACTCAGTCCTGCTTTCTCCCCACAACCTTTTATCCCTTTAGCTCTAAGAATTATACCAAACTCCTTGGTGAAAACACTCAACGCTTTGGCCTCAATTGTTTTTCTCTGTGGCAGGTGGGATCACAGGCTCCCCCTGGCAGTCCTGCCATCCCGCGAGTTGTGTTTTGGTAAATCTTCACTGACTTCCTCGATCGCCGGAACAGCCTTCCTCAGGTAAGGAGACCAAAACAGCAGCACAATGAACTAGTTTGGCCGGCTGCTGCTGCTCGTTTCCAACCCTCAGCCCTCCTGATCACCTCACCCTCTGCTCCTTCAAACTTCCCTGCAGTTCACTACAACCAGCAAGCTGCCTCTGGAGTCGACCGCCGCATCTGCTTCTTATAGACGCTGTCAGACATCAAGTGGTGCAGGCCTATTCATTGGCCTAATCAGTTGTGTGCAGCATGAAGCTACCTTAAGGTCGGATCAGCATCATGTCACAAGTTAATCTGAGGCCGTGTGCTTTTTTGTGCCTTCAAAAACAAAAGGAGAATTAAGTCAACAGGGTAGAAAGCCTGAGCTGGGGCAGCGATGCAGAGCAGCTAGTGGTTTTCACTGCATCCTCAAACTAAATGAAGATTTGATGCAGATCTGGGAGCGAGGACCGCAAGTGTCCAAAATATAACAACTGGCAGAAAATCTAAACAGCCAATAAAAAGCAGAAAACCTAACCGACAAATCTCAACCAGGGGAAAGTTTAAACAAGGTGAGACGGATTTAAAGGATTAGCTCTCTTTGCACAAAGGAGAAAGTGAGGACTGCAAATGCTGGAGTTCAGAGTCAAGAGTGTGGTGCTGGAAAAGGATAGCAGGTCAGGCAGCATCCGAGGAGCAGGAGAGTTGATGTTTCTGGCATAAGAGGGCTTTTGCCCTAAACGCGATTCTCTTTGCTCGAACACGTGTTAAGTTTCGCCAGCACTTTCTGCATTTCTTAACTCTGAGTTCGCCTCACTCACAAATGGTGGGAGTACTGTCTAAACTCGAGTAAATGTCGATTGCATGTAAAGTAAAAAAATCTGGAATTTTCCATCTATCTCGTCTAAATGTTGACCCTAGTTCTTCAGAGATAACAGATCAACATTTGCGAGTCAAGGTATTATCTTGTACATAAGTGCTATGATGGGGAAATGAATCTTTTTTTCATGCTATCATGTATTTTGATATACAATTCACAACAATTTGTCATAAAGATTTAAGATGCTTCAGGTCAGAGTCAAGTGACAACTTCCCTTTCTGCACAGCTCAGCTTACCATAATTTATTGTGTTTTTTTCTTTATTCATTTAGGGATTTATTGGGCTTCTGCTAATGATATGGTATTGTGGACTATAGCATTAATTTCAGCCCCTCAAAAGTAGGCTTTATGTAATAGTCAACCCCATAAATTTAACCTTAAAAAAAGGTTTAAAACTTTGACTTTTACACGAGTATATAAGATACTAGGATTAAACCAAACTATTGTTTCTTCTGTAAAATTCTCAGTTTATGTATGTAATTGCTACTTCATTCTGGATTCACTGTTTTGCAAATATTCTAAATCCATATCTGTGACAACATGATCCACATCGTTAATACTATCGAATCACAGAATGGTTGCAGCATCAAAGGGAGCCAGTCAACCTACCAATTCCATGCTGCCCTTCTGCAAGAAGCCAGTGCCCATTAAACCTGCAAATTTCTCCTGTTCAGATACATGTCCAATTCTCAAAAGGAGCAAGTGAATCCTGACAGGGTTAAGATTGATTGGGTCCTGACAGAGTGGCTGTGGAAAGGTTGTGTCCTCTTGGATGAGAACCCAAATCAGGGCTCTCTGTAAAAAAATACACGGTGACTCACGTTAACATCAGGAATTCTGGAATCCACATTCTAGGAGGGATGTGCAGGTTAGGGTGGATTGGCTGTGCTAAATTGTCCCATAGTGCCCAGCGATGTGCAGGTTAGGGTGGATTGGCCATGCTAAATTGTCCCATAGTGTCCAGTGATGCGTAGGTTAGGGTGGATTGGCCGTGCTAAATTGTCCCATAGTGTCCAGCGATGTGTAGGTTTGGGTGGATTGGCCGTGCTAAATTGTCCCATAGTGTCCAGCGATGTGTAGGTTTGGGTGGATTGGCCATGCTAAATTGTCCCATAGTGTCCAGCGATGTGTAGGTTTGGGTGGATTGGCCATGCTAAATTGTCCCATAGTGTCCAGCGATGCGTAGGTTAGGGTGGATTGGCCGTGCTAAATTGTCCCATAGTGTCCAGCGATGTGTAGATTTGGGTGGATTGGCCGTGCTAAATTGTCCCATAGTGTCCAGCGATGTGTAGGTTTGGGTGGATTGGCCATGCTAAATTGTCCCATAGTGTCCAGCGATGTGTAGGTTTGGGTGGATTGGCCGTGCTAAATTGTCCCATAGTGCCCAGGGATGTGTAGGTTTGGGTGGATTGGCCATGCTAAATTGTCCCATAGTGTCCAGCGATGCGTAGGTTAGGGTGGATTGGCCGTGCTAAATTGTCAGTTAATGTCCAGGGATGTGCAGAATAGGGTGGATTGGCCATGCTAAATTGCCCCGTAGTGTCCAGAAATGTGTAGGTTTGCCATGGGAAATGCAGGGTTACAGTGATAAGGTAGGGGGATGAATCTGGATGGGATGTGCTTGGGAGAGTTAGCGTTGACTTGTTGGGCCAAATGGCCTGTTTCCGCACTGTCGGGATTCTGCGACAGCACTAGAGAAGGTGCAGAGGAGATTTACTAGAATGTTGCCTGGGTTGGAGAGTTTGCGTGATGGAGAGGGATTGGACAGACTGGGGTTGCTTTCCTTACAGCAGAGGAGACTGAGAGGGGGACGAGATTGAGATGGTTAAAATTATGAAAGACATAGATAGGATAGATAAGAAGGGTGCAGGCATCAATGACTGGGGTTGTGGATTTAAGGAAAGGGGCAGGAGGTTTAGACGGGATATGAGAAAATCTTTTTCACTCATGGGCTGGTGGGGAATCTGGAAGTTACTGCCTATAAGGGTGAGGGAGGCAGGAACCCCCCCATCACATTGACGAGGTGCACTTGCAATGCCAAGGCTATGAAACAAGTGTTGGGAAATGAGATGATGGTTAGGTTGTTGGTTTTGACTGTCATGGGCATGATGGGCCAAAGGGTCTTCCCCTGTGATTCAGCCCTCTGTGACTGTGTGAAAATCAATACATAGAGACTTTTCTCATGGAGAGTTGAGAGTCTGGAACTCTCTTCCTCAAAAGGTAGTGAAGGAAGAGGATACACTTTTAAGGCAAGTAATGAAAACAGAGAATTGCTGGAGAAACTCAGCAGGTCTGGCAGCGTCTGTGGAGAGAGAAGAGAGACAGGGACAAAGTTGATGTTTTGAGTCTGTTTCTTTTTCTTCAGAAAGAGGTAGATGGATTCCTGATAAGCGATAGGGTGAATGGTTATCGGGAATGAGCTGGGAATATGCAGATTGGAGAAGATTTTGTTGAATTACAGAACAGGCTTGACAGGCCGAGTGGCCGTCTCCTGCTTTTAATTCATATCTTTATAATCTGCCTCTATCACACTCTCAGGTAAAGCATCCAGATCCCAGCCACAAACACTGTAAAAATGTCCTTTTCTTTAAGTTTCCCTTTCTCGACCTGTTCCTCTACTGGACTCAACAAATTTTATATTGACCCAGGTTGGTGATATGGCCAACTCCATCAGTTTCAGACTATGTCAGATTCATTGTTAGCATCAATTCATCCAGGTTTCTTTAATCAACAATGAGTTTCTTTAATCAACAACTGGCTTACTTCCAAAAATAAACTCACACAAACAATGAGACTAATGACAAACAGCCTGCATTGTGCAAATATATATGACTATTATTTTGTAAAACACACACTCAGGTCCAGGGAGAAATAAAGAAAATGAAAACCCTGCAGAGTGCTATTCCGAAGTACTCTGGCCAAGTTATTGTTAAACTCGTGAATAAAAAGAGAAGCCACATTTGCCCCAAATGATGTTCTGATTCCAAAGTTATTTTGTGTGCTCACACACAAATGCTGCCTGTACTCGTGTGACTCCAGAAGACAATATGATATAGGAGCAGATGTAGGCCATTCAGCCCATTGAATGTACTCCTCCATTCAGTGGGATTGTGGATTATATGATAATCCTCAACTCAACTTTCCTGTCTGCTCTCCTTAACCTTTGATTTCCTTCCTGATTAAAAATCTGTTTACCTCAGTCTTGATTATACTTCACAATCCAGTGTCAACAACCTTCTGCAGAAAAGAATTCCAGAGATTTACTACTGGTAGGGTGAAGAAATGCCTCCTCATTGCTATCTTAAATGAACCACCCCATGAGTGGTAAAGATGAGATTCAGTGGGTTTTTCACTCACACACACTCTTAGAGGAATTGCAAAGACAAGAAGAGGGAGGAATGGCTGTTGCTTCTCAGGCAAGTCTCGAATTCTCTCTCAATGAGTTCAAAATGCAAAAGTCTGATTCCAGCCACGAATAACATCTGACAGCCCGCCAGACAGTAGACTCCGTCTGAATGCCCTGCTCTTTGCAGGTGCAACATTGTTGCTATTGTATTTAGAGCCTTTTCCTTAGCAAAGTGTCACAGAGTTATAGAACTGCTACAGTGCAGAAGGAGGCCATTTGGCCCATCATGTTCTATTACCCAGTTCTGCCTATTCCCCATATGCCACTTAACCTTTCTATCCAAATAACCATCCAATGCCCCTCTTGAATGCCTCAATTGAACCTACCTCACCAAACATTTATAGGCAGTGCATTCCAGACCCTAACTTCCAGACTTGATTCCAGATCACAGAGGCAATGGCCCATTGGTATTATCACTAGACTATTGATCCAGATATCCAGGTAATGTGCTAGGGACCTGGGTTCACATCCCATGACAGATGGTGGAATTTGAGTTCAATTTTAAAAATCTGGAGTTAAGAGTCTAATGATGACCATGAATCCATTGTTGGAAAAACCCATCTGGTTCACTAATGTCCTTCAGCGAATGGGAAATCTGCCGTCCTTACCCTGGTCTGGTCTACATGCATCTCCAGACCCACAGCAATGTGATTGATACCTAACTGTCCTCTGGGTAATTAGTGATAGGCAATAGATACTGACCTACTCAGTGATGCCCATGTCCTTTCAATGAAGAAAGGGAAAAATAACTACTCAGTGTTACAATGCTTTTTCTCATATTACCCCAGCTTTGTCTGCATATCACATTGTTCAAAACTTCAAGATATATTTATATGGGTGCAAAAATCTTTTTTTAAAAGTATTTGAATAACATCTGTGCATGATAATAAAGTGGAGGGAGATGTAGGTAGAAATCAAACTCCAGTATTGATGCTAAAGGTTGAATGGCCTATGCATTAAATAAGTGGGTCTTCCTACAGCACATGGATGGAAAAGGGTTGGTGCTCTTAAAGAACACCACAACAACATTAATTTGATTTGAGATTCTGGCTACAAAGTGAATTAAGCGGAGTCACAACCTCCAAGTATATGATCACGAGGTGGACTGAGCAGCTGATCATTTCTCAATGTTTGTACATCACAGTCACACTGACACTTACAACCTGATGGCTTTATCTTGTCTTTTGTACTTTGGTCCCAACATAGGTATTGCTCACGTGAAAATGCGCTTCGTAACTGGCAACAGCTTAGAATCTGACAACCATTTCCACTGCGTTCAAAAAAGGGAATTGGAAACATTGACTTTATGTGTCTGAAATTATCTAACAGGGAAAACAAACAGTTGTATTCCATAGAAATCTGCTACAGAAAACTTAGGAAGCGTACAGGTCTATCATCAAAAGGGAAGAATGGATTTAATTTTTTTATAACATCATTCGTCAGGATTAACTGAGAGATTGCACCCAAAGCAGGGCCCTCCTGTTACGAAGCTGCCATCTGCTGGGAATGGAGGGTTTGAGCTATAGGGAGAGGCTGGATAGGCTGGGACTTTTTACACTGCAACATTGGAAGCTGAGGGGTGATGATATAGAGGTTTATAATATCATGAGGGTATGGATAGGGTGAATAGGCAAGGTCTTTTCCCAAGGGTAGGGGAGTCCAAAACTAGAGGGCATAGGGTTTAAAGTGAGAGGGGAAAGATTTAAAAGGGGCTTGAGGGGCAATATTTTCACACAGAAAATAGTGTGCGTATGAGTTGCCCGAGGAAGTGGTCAAGGCTGGTACAATCACAAACTTTAAAAAATATTTGGATGGGTGCATGACTAGGAAAGATTTAGAGGGATATGGGCCAAGCACAGGCAGGTGGGATTTGTTACGTTTGGGAAACCTGGTCAGCATGGACAGGTTGGGCCGAAGGGCCTGTTTCCATGCTGGATGACTTTATGATTCTATTACTCTATTAGACTTTATAAAAGGACATTTTTTAAAATCTAAAGCAAGGACCCTGATTGAACCTAAAAAAAAAATCCTTTTTATTTGCCATGCTATGTAGTCCACAGTCTAAATGGGATGGAGGTACACAGTCCATGAAAATTCCAACAGGCAGTGAATCCTTGGAGACATATAAACAGATATCCTACCTTATCAGATAATTTGAAAAACAGATAATTTGACAACCTAAGTGCATGTTACTTCTTTTGTAATGATCATTTCTTTTTGGGTTTGTCTCGCATGCTCATCTGTGTGGGTGCTGTTGTCATTACATTTGAGAAGAAAAAAATAGACTTTTTCTTAAACTTGTGAGAAAAACTTTTTTTGTGTCTAGTGTCTGTTCTTGAATTGCAGCTCTCAGTTGCTTAAAATATTTCTCTGAAAAACACTTGTCATTCAATAGGAAATGAGAAAAGGGAATACAGTCCTACCACCTTTAAAGCCCATATCACTTGCGCAGGTATGTGTGAATGAGCAATTTAGAGTGTGAGAGATTCAGCATGATTATTCTTTTGAAGAGCTAGCAGAGACATGATGGCCTGAATGGCTTCCTTCTGTGCTGCACAGAAGGATTTATGAACAGACAATGTGTTGCTTAGGAGGGGAGAGAGGGGGATCTGAGGGGACTAGTGGGTGACAATACCAGCTAATGTGACAGCGATTTTCAGGTGAATGCTGCTCCCAAAATATTGCAAGTCTTCAAAGTTAGTGTAGCCTTCCCAATATGCAAGAGTGTTTCTCAAGCAACAAAAATAGAAGTTGCTGGAAAAAACTCAGCAGGTCTGGCAGCATCTAGAACATAGAACAGTACAGGCCCTTCGGCCCAACATGTTGTCCCGAGCATTTATCTTAATCTAAGATCAACCTAACCCACACATCCTTCAATTTACAGCTAACCATGTGCTTAGAAGAAGAATACAGCGCAGTACAGGCCCTTTGGCCCTCGATGTTGCGCCGATCCAAGCCCACCTAACCTATACTAACCCACTATCCTCCATATACCTATCCAATGCCCGCTTAAATGCCCATAAAGAGGGAGAGTCCACCACTGCTACTGGCAGGGCATTCCATGAACTTACGACTCGCTGAGTGAAGAACCTACCCCTAACTTCAGTCCTATATCTACCCCCCCTTAATTTAAAGCTATGCCCCCTTGTAATACCCGACTCCATACGCGGGAAAAGGTTCACACTGTCAACCCTATCTAACCCCCTAATCATCTTGTACACCTCAATCAAGTCACCCCTAAACCTTCTTTTCTCTAATGAAAACAGCCCCAAGTGTCTCAGTCTTTCCTCATACGATCTTCCTTCCATACCAGGCAACATCCTGGTAAACCTCCTCTGCACCCGTTCCAGTGCCTCCACATCCTTCCTATAGTATGGCGACCAAAACTGCACACATTATTCCAGATGCGGCCGCACCAGAGTCTTATACAACTGCATCATGACCTCAGGACTCCGGAACTCAATTCCTCTACCAATAAAAGCCAGTACGCCATATGCCTTCCTCACCGCACTATTTACCTGGGTGGCAACTTTCAGAGATCTGTGTACATGGACACCAAGATCCCTCTGCTCATCCACACTACCAAGTATCCGACCATTAGCCCAGTACCCCATCTTTTTGTTATTCTTCCCAAAGTGAATCACCTCACACTTAGCTACATTGAATTCCATTTGCCACCTTTCTGCCCAGCTCTGCAGCTTCTCTATATCCTGCTGTAACCTGCCACATCCTTCCTCACTGTCAACAACTCCTCCGACTTTCGTATCATCCGCAAACTTGCTCACCCAACCTTCTAACCCCTCTTCCAGGTCATTTATAAAAATGACAAACAGCAATGGTCCCAAAACAGATCCTTGCTGAACACCGCTAGTGACGGCACTCCATGAAGAAACTTTGCCATCAACTACTACCCTCTGTCTTCTTCCATCCAGCCAATTCCTAATCCAAACCTCCAACTCACCCTCAATGCCATATCTCCGTATCTTCTGCAGTAGCCTACCATGGGGAACCTTATCAAACGCCTTACTAAAATCCATATATACCACATCTACCGCTTTCCCCTCATCAACCTCCTTCGTCACCTTTTCAAAGAATTCAATAAGGTTTGTGAGGCACGACCTGCCCTTCACAAAACCATGCTGACTATCCTTGATCACATTATTCCTATCCAGATGTGCATAAATCCTATCCCTTACAATTCTCTCTAAGACTTTGCCCACAACAGAAGTGAGACTCACCGGCCTATAGTTACTAGGGTTATCCCTACTCCCCTTTTTGAACAAGGGAACCACATTTGCTATCCTCCAGTCTTCTGGCACTACTCCAGTAGACAAAGAGGACATAAAAATCAAGGCCAATGGCTCTGCAATCTCCTCCCTTGCTTCCCAGAGAATCCTTGGATAAATGCCATCAGGCCCAGGGGACTTATCTATTTTCACCTTTTCCAGGATTTCCAACACCTCTTCTCTACATACCTCAAAGCCATCCATCCATTCTGCTTGTCCAACAGTTGCTCAAATGTCCCACCCATGGGCAGAAATCAGACTTAATGTTTCGGGTTGAGGGACCCTTCTTTAGAACGTTTTAAGGAAAGGTCCCTCAACCTGAAATATTAACTCTGATTTCTCTCCACAGATGCTGCTAGACCTGCTGAGCTTTTCCAGCAATTTCTGCTTTTTATCATCTGCAGTTTTTCAGTTTTTACTTAGTGTTTCTTTCAAACCCTGCACACTATCCCCCTCTACTGAGCAAACATCTGCACTGCAGTACGCTATGTCCTTTCATTAATTTAGGAAAGAAACCAAACAACTTAAGAGTCGTGAGTGTGGTGCTGGAAAAGCACATCAGGTCGGGCAGCATCCGAGAAGCAGGAGAGTTGACGTTTCAGGCATAAGCCCTTCATCAGGAATCAAGAGCTCAAGTCAAGAGTGCCAATTCATTTTAAATCAGGGCAATTGTAATTGCAACACCCATTCTAATGACCCTTACCAAGAGCCGGAAGGTTGTTTTTATCACCAATTTCAGGCCAAGTGCCTGAAAATTGCTTCAGCAGAAACTAAATTTATGAATTCTAATGAACAGGATTTGCAGCTTATATAACTGCAGCTTAAGGTCCTCAGAAACACCCCCAAAAGCCTCACGTACAAACAATTACTGTCAGCCCCAGTCACTGGGGTCCAGCTGTACCACACTGCTTTTCACACTCTCTTCCTTTTAAGAACAGACTCTAACCTAATTGTTTTCAAAGGAGTGAAAATTGACATTTTTTTTCCTCTTGCTTGTCTGCTCTTATTAACGGTTTCCAATCTTTCTTTCCCTTTTCTGCAGCTGTGGCTCCAAACAAGGTTCGGGAAAGAGGGAGGAAGAAGTGGTTAATGTTCAGTCTGTTTTCTGATCCAGTGAACTACCGGCTTGTGCCTGGATTGCAGCTGGGAACAGGATCTGGCTCCCAGTTTCTCATACCCGTGTGGATTGTGCAGCACAGAAGAAGGCCATTTGTCCCATTTAACCTGTGCCAGCCCTTTGACAGAGCCATCACTTAGTCTCAGTGCAACTTGTTCTATCTTCCATCCCCCAGCTCCCGTGGCCCTCCACACCTTAGCTTTTCAAGCACGTATCTAACTCTCTGATTACAGATTGTCACTGAGCCTGCTTTCAACGTCCTCCCAACCAGTGCCCCCTCCACATCGTAACAACTGACTGTGTCAATGTGTCGATACAATGACCAATCCATTTGCCGGATGAATCATTGTAGCGTAAAGGGTTAATGCTAATGCAGTCTTCGGAGAATAGGAATAGGAGGAGGCCATTCAGCCTCTTGAGCTTATTCCACCATTCAATGAGATCATGGCTGATCTGTGGCCTAACTTCAAATATCTGCCTTTGACCCCTCTCCCTTATTATCGTCAAAAATGTATCTATTTCAGGCTTAAAATTAACAACTGATCGAGCATTTACCAGCCGGTGTGTGTAGAAGCAGTTCCTAACATCTGTCCTGAATGGTCTGGCCCTCATTCTCAGACGATAACTCCTAGTGCTAGAATGTCTCAACAATGGAAATAGTTTATCTTTTTCTGGTGTAGCAGCTTCTGTGGACAGAAATCAAAGTGAACGCTTCAGGGGCAGTGCCCCTTCTTCAGACTGACTGCTAGTTTAGGAAGGGACTGGTACACATGCTGAATAGAACAGAAATCCTGGCAGAGAGAGGATCAGAACCTCTTTAAGGTAGCCATTCCTGGGAGACTTGCTGCTCCCCCGACCCGAAACGTTAACTCTGCTTCCTCTCCACTGATGTTACCAGACCTGCTGAGTTCCTCCAGCAATTTCTGTTTTTTGTTTCTGATTTCCAGCATCCACCAGTTATTTGTTGTTTTATTGTCTTTTCCAGTTAAAACCTTGAAGGCTTCAATCAGATTATCCTTTAACCTTCTAAATCCTGGAGAAAACAGGACTGATTTGTATAACCTCTCCTTGTAAATTAACCCCTGAAGTCCAGGTTTCATTCTTGTAAATCTATGTTGTACTCTGTCCAATCTATCCTTCCTAAGGTGTGGGCCCCAGATTTGCTCACAGTCTCTAAGTAGGATCTAACCAGGGTTCTGTATATCTGCTGCATAACTTCTGCATCCTTGTATTCTCCAGTTCTCTAGATATAAAGGCCAGTATTTCCATTCGCTTTTTTGATTATTTTCTGCACCTGTTTGTGGCATTTTAAAGATCCGTGCACCTGAACCTCCAAATCTCTTTGGAGATCCATTGTATTTAACTTCAGACCATCGAGAATGTTCCTGGATCTATCCTATTGTGGCCCAGGTGGATGGGGTTGGAGTTATCTCCAAAGTTGCAAAATCACATGACAGCGGAGAAACTGAAAGACGGTTCTAGGTGAAACCTCATACCACGCCTTTACTTGTATATTGTTTGGAGACTTTAATAAAAAAAAGGAACATGAGTAAAGAATGAATGTTACTGGCAGCTAAACCTCCCATAGCCACTATCAATCATAACTAAATACACAATCTGAACTCAAACCCACAATGATGAGAACAGAGGAGCAAGGTTCTGATTTTGTATAATTGTGTAATTATAGCTAGTGAAAGCTAGTGTGCTTCCAATTAAACCTGTTGGACTATAACCTGGTGTTGTGTGATTTTTAACTGTGTAAAACAGGGTCTGGTGAGTCAGCAGCCATTGCATACAAAGAACAAAGACCAATACAGCACAGGAACAGGCCCTTCGGCCCTCCAAGCCTGTGCTGACACATTTTGCCCTTCCATACTAAAACTGCCTTCACTTGCAGGATCCATATCCCTCTATTCCCTTCATATTCCTGTATTTGTCCAGGAGCTTCTTGAATGCTGCTATTGTATCTGCTTCCACCACTTCCTCTGGCAGCATGTTCCAGGCACTCACCACCCTTTGTGGGAAAAACCTGCCTCGCACATCTCTTTTAAACTTCCCCTCTCTCGCACCTTGAACCTGTCTACCCTAGTAATTGACCCCTGCACCCTGGACAAAAGCCTCATACTTCCCACTCTCTCCTGGCCATTCACAATCTTATGAACTTCCATCAGGTTGCCCATCAACCTCCTGCATTCCAGTGAAAACAAACTCAGTCTATCCAACCTTTCGACATCGCAAAAATCCCCCATACCAGGCAACAACCTGGTAAACCTTTTCTGTACCCTCTCCAAAGCATCCACATCCTTCTGATAGTGTGCTGACCAAAACTGTACACAATATTTCAAGTGTTGCCTAACTAAAGTTTTATAAAGCTGCAGCATAACTTGTCTGTCCATATACTCAATGCCCGTCCCAATGAAGGCAAGCACGCCATAGGCCCTTTTTCTCACTACGTATCTACCTGTGCTGCCACCTTCAGTGGTCTATGGTAAACTCCAATGAGTTTCACCTCAATGACATTAAATGGAAATATAATGGGGGAGGTACAGTAACTCCTGACTCTCTATCACTCCTTCAGACTATCACAAAGAGTGACCACCATTCATTCTTTACTTCCTGTTCCATGCCTCTACTCAATTAAATACTGAGTACAAGCAATTAGGAATCCTGTCCCCATCCTGTGAATGAATAAAAAAGAAATGGTTTTCTTCTGCTCACTGCAGTTAGGAGTTTGCTTCAATTCACGATTTTCTTAGTAGCTGTTGGATCAGACACTGACTTCACTTCAGATACATCAGCTCACTGAATAGCTGTCAAACTAACAAGCAGCTACCAGAGAGAACCCTATGCCCTCAAAGAACTGGAAATGAAAGTCATACCAAGCTAACAAATACTAAGCTGCTGCCTTTGAGAAATGATTAGTGAGAAAGGTTGGGGGTAGGTATTGGGGAGGGAGAGTAGTTGCTGTTTTCAAAATTCGGCTCGAATGACATGTAGAAAGAAAAAACTGGAATGACGTGTAAAGAAAGGCACATAAAATGAAATCTCACTTCAGAAGTTATCATTCTGAATGGATCCCCGTGGCTCTCAGACGGTGGGGAGCACGACCCTCAAGGTATCACACATAATGATGTTCGCCAACCTTTACCTCACACAATCATGATCCAGGTCACACTTTCCTTCACACTGTTGGTTTTCTGATTGAGATGATTTTCGGTGCCGGGACCTGGCCTGGGCAATTATTGGGGTTTTGCTCACGTGATAAACAAATGACATGATGGCTAGTCACATGACTTCTACAAACTTTTACTCTGGAGCGGACCCTTCTTCCCTGTTTCATGGCTATTTGCCCCGATGAGAGTCAAGTGTTAAGTGTCATGACTTGGAACCCACAGATGGGGGCCTACGAAAGGGTTAAACCACGGTGGTGAGGGAAATGGTACTGGGCATGGACTGAGAAACAGAGGGAGATAAAAAGGCCGGGGATCCATGTGTGAAAAAGAAAGATTCAGACCATTGACTGAACAGCCAATTGTGTACTTCGGAAGTGTACTGGCTGTGAAAATGTAGGAAAAATGGCAGCAAATTTGTGCTTCCACAGCACAGTAATGACATGACAGTCTATTTTTGTGATATTTATTGTGATATTTTTAGTCAGTCCACCAGGGCTATGGGCTAAAAACTGGAAAGTGGGACTATTGTAGTCAGAGCTTTGCTGTCCAGCACAGACACATAGGGCTGAATGGCCTCTTTCCATGCTGTTAATGCCTAAGATGCAGTCAATAATTAGAGTAGGTGCAATGCCATAATAAACTACTCACAACTAGTCAGAGTCTAGATTAGAGTGGTGCTGGAAAAGCACAGCAGGTCAGACAGCACCCGAGGAGCAGGAAAATCGATGTTTTGGAAAAAGCCCTTCATCTCCAGTATCTGCACTCCTCACTTATGCATAACTAGTCATAGTCCTGTGAACCGTTTATTTTCATCTTGAGATCCTGTTGCACTGCACAAGATGTAGGTTAGGTTCCAACAATCTAGAAATTCCTGATTCCTGATGAAGGGTACTGCCTGAGCGGCAGTGCTTTTCCAGCATCACACTCTTCAACGCCAACAATCTGGAGCTCATCAAACCTGACCTCTCAAAACAGAGCAATGGATTCAAACTGAACTGAACCATCACACAAAGGGCAGCCAGCTTTCAGGTACTTCCTACTATGGCACATTGTCCTAGGCTCAGATCAGCACTGCTATCTCAAAAACACTCTGAGCCAGACTCAATAAAGGAAGGTCTTCATCGAACAGCAGAAATCAGAGGACTGGAGAGACCACTCCCCATGAAATACCACTCCTCATGAAACGCCACTCCCCTCGAACGCGACTCCCCATGAAACATCTCTCCCCATGAAACGCCACTCCCCATGAAACACCTCTCCCCATGAAAGGCCACTCCCCATGAAACACCTCTCCCCATGAAACGACACTCCACATGAAACACATCTCCTCATGAAATGCCACTCCCCATGAAATACCTCTCCCCATGAAACACCACTCTCCATGAAACACCTCTCCCCATGAAACACCTCTCCCCACGAAACACCTCTCCCCATGAAACACCACTCCGTTATTTGTGGGTGGCACGGTGGCACAGTGGTTAGCACTGCTGCCTCACAGCGCCTGAGACCCGGGTTCAATTCCCGCCTCAGGCGACTGACTGTGTGGAGTTTGCACGTTCTCCCCGTGTCTGCGTGGGTTTCCTCCGGGTGCTCCGGTTTCCTCCCACAGTCCAAAGATGTGCAGGTTCAGGTGAATTGGCCATACTAAATTGCCCATAGTGTTAGGTAAGGGGTAAATGTAGGGGTATGGGAGGGTTTCGCTTCGGCGGGTCGGTGTGGACTTGTTGGGCCGAAGGGCCTGTTTCCACACTGTAATCTAATCTAATCTAATCTAAACCACTCCCCATGAACCACCTCTCCTCATGAAATGCCACTCCCCATGAAACATCTCTCCCCATGAAACGCCACTCCCCATGAAATGCCTCTCCCCATGAAACACCTCTCCCCACGAAACATCTCTCCCCATGAAACATCTCTCCCCATGAAACATCTCTCCCCATGAAACGCCACTCCCCTTGAAACGCCACTCCCCTTGAAACACCTCTCCCCATGAAACACCTCTCCCCATGAAACGCCACTCCCCATGAAATGCCACTCCCCTTGAAACGCCACTCCCCATGAAACACCTCTCCCCATGAAACACCTCTCCCTATGAAACACCTCTCCCCATGAAACACCTCTCCCCATGAAACACCTCTCCCCATGAAACGCCAATCCCCATGAAACGCCTCTCCCCATGAAACGCCACTCTCCATGAAACACCTCCCCCCATGAAACACCACTCCCCATGAAACACCTCTCCCCATGAACAACCTCTCCCCATGAAACACCTCTCCCCATGAACAACCTCTCCCCATGAAACGCCTCTCCCCATGAAACGCCACTCCCCATGAAACGCCACTCCCCATGAAACATCTCTCCCCATGAAACATCTCTCACCATGAAACGCCTCTCCCCATGAAACGCCACTCCCCATGAAACGCCACTCCCCATGAAACATCTCTCCCCATGAAACGCCTCTCCCCATGAAACGCCACTCCCCATGAAACACCTCTCCCCATGAAACACCTCTCCCCATGAAACGCTACTCCCCATGAAATACCTCTCCCTATGAAACGCCATTCCCCATGAAACACCTCTCCCCATGAAACGCTACTCCCCATGAAACACCTCTCCCTATGAAACGCCACTCCCCATGAAACACCTCTCCCCATGAAACGCTACGCCCCATGAAACACCTCTCCCTATGAAACGCCACTCCCCATGAAACACCTCTCCCTATGAAACGCTACTCCCCATGAAACAACTCTCCCTATGAAATGCCAGTCCCCATGAAATGCCACTCCCCATGAAACAACTCTCCCTATGAAATGCCAGTCCCCATGAAACGCCACTCCCCATGAAATGCCTCTCCCCATGAAATGCCACTCCCCATGAAACGCTACGCCCCATGAAACATCTCTCCCTATGAAACGCCACTCCCCATGAAACAACTCTCCCTATGAAATGCCAGTCCCCATGAAACGCCACTCCCCATGAAACAACTCTCCCTATGAAATGCCAGTCCCTATGAAACACCTCTCCCCATGAAACGCTACTCCCCATGAAACACCTCTCCCTATGAAACGCCACTCCCCATGAAACGCTACGCCCCATGAAACACCTCTCCCTATGAAATGCCAGTCCCCATGATACGCCACTCCCCATGAAACGCCTCTCCCCACGAAACGCTACTCCCCATGAAACAACTCTCCCTATGAAATGAAAGTCCCCTTGAAACGCCACTCCCCATGAAACATCTCTCCCCATGAAACGCCTCTCCCCATGAAACACCTCTCCCCATGAAACGCTACTCCCCATGAAACAACTCTCCCTATGAAATGCCATTCCCTATGAAACGCCACTCCCCATGAAACACCTCTCCCCATGAAACGCCTCTCCCCATGAAATGCCACTCCCCATGAAACGCCACTCCCCATGAAACGCCTCTCCCCATGAAACGCCACACCCCATGAAACGCCACTCCCCATGCAACACCACTCCCCATGAAACGCTATTCCCCTCGAACTCTACTCCCCATGAAACACCTCTCCCCATGAAACATCTCTCCCCATGAAACGCCACTCCCCATGAAACGCCTCTCCCCATGAAACATCTCTCCCCATGAAATGCCTCTCCCCATGAAACGCCACTCCCCATGAAACACCTCTCCCCATGAAACGCCACTCCCCATGAAACACCTCTCCCCATGGAACGCCTCTCCCCATGAAACGCCACTCCCCATGAAACACATCTCCCCATGAAACACCTCTCCCCATGAAACACCTCTCCCCACGAAACACCTCTCCCCATGAAACGCCACTCCCCATGAAACACCTCTCCCCATGAAACGCCTCTCCCCATGAAACACCTCTCCCCATGAAACGCCTCTCCCCATGAAACGCCACTCCCCATGAAACACCTCTCCCCATCAAACGCCACTCCCCTCGAACGCTACTCCCCATGAAATACCTCTCCCCATGAAACACCACTCTCCATGGAACGCCACTCCCCATGAAACGCCACTCCCCATGAAACGCTACTCACCTCGAACGCTACTCCCCATGAAACACCACTCCCCATGAAACACCACTCCCCATGAAACACCTCTCCCAATGAAACACCTCTCCCTATGAAATGCCAATCCCCATGAAACGCCTCTCCCCATGAAACGCCACTCCCAATGAAATGCATCTCCCCATGAAACACCTCACTCCATGAAACGCCACTCCCCATGAAATGCCCCTCCCCATGAAATGCCACTCCCCATGAAACACCGCTCCCCATGAAACGCCTCTCCCCATGAAACCCCTCTGCCCATGAAACCCCTCTGCCCATGAAACCCCTCTGCCCATGAAACGCCACTCCCCATGAAACACCTCTCCCCATGAAACACCTCTCCCCATGAAACGCCTCTCCCCATGAAACGCCACTCCCCATGAAACACCAGTCCCCATTAAACACCATTCCCCATGAAATGCCACTCCCCATGAAATGCCACTCCCAATGAAACGCCACTCCGCATGAAACGCCTCTCCCCATGAAACGCCATTCCCCATTAAACGCCATTCCCCATGAAACGCCACTCCCAATGAAACGCCACTCCCCATGAAACACTTGTCGCCATGAAACACCACTCCCCATGAAACGCCACTCCCCATGAAACGCCACTCCCCATGAAACGCCACTCCCCATAAAACGCTACTCCCCATGAAACACCACTCCCTATGAAATACCTCTCCCCATGAAATACCACTCCCCATGAAACGCCATTCCCCATGAAACGCCACTCTCCATGAAACACCTCTCCCCATGAAATACCTCTCCCCATGAAACGCCTCTCCCCATGAAATACCTCTCCCCATGAAATACCTCTCCCCATGAAATACCACTCCCCATGAAACGCCACTCCCCATGAAACGCCACTCTCCATGAAACACCTCTCCACATGAAATACCTCTCCCCATGAAACGCCACTCCCCATGAAACGCCACTCTCCATGAAAAACCTCTCTCCATGAAATACCTCTCCCCATGAAATGCCACTCCCCAAGAAATGCAATTCCCCATGAAAAACCTCTCTCCATG
Organism: Chiloscyllium plagiosum; assembly: GCF_037043375.1. Classification (NCBI taxonomy): domain Eukaryota; kingdom Metazoa; phylum Chordata; class Chondrichthyes; order Orectolobiformes; family Hemiscylliidae; genus Chiloscyllium; species Chiloscyllium plagiosum. Next base: position 6,022,069 of record NW_028270161.1, read on the forward strand.
AAACGCCACTCCCCATGAAACACCTCTCTCCATGAAACGCCACTCCCCATGAAACACCTCTCCCCATGAAACACCTCTCCCCATGAAACACCACTCCTCATGAAACACCTCTCCCCATGAAATGCCACTCCCCATGAAACACCACTCCCCATGTAATGCCACTCCCCATGAAACACCTCTCCCCATGAAACATCTCTCCCCATGAAACACCACTCCCCATGAAACACCCCTCCCCATGAAACACCTCTCCCAATGAAACGCCTCTCCCCATGAAACGTCTCTCCCCATGAAACGCCTCTCCCCATGAAATGCCACTCCCCATGAAATGCCACTCCCCATGAAACGCCATTCCCCATGAAACACCTCTCCCCATGAACAACCTCTCCCCATGAAATGCCACTCCCCATGAAACACTTCTCTCCATGAAATGCCACTCCCAATGAAACGTCTCTCCCCATGAAATGCCACTCCCCATCAAACACCTCTCCCCATGAAACACCCCTCCCCATGAAACACCACTCCCCATGAAACACCTCTCCCAATGAAACGCTACTCCCCATGGAACGCCACTCCCCATGAAACGCCACTCCCCATAAAACGCTACTCCCCATGAAACACCACTCCCTATGAAATACCTCTCCCCATGAAACACCTCTCCCCATGAAATGCCATTCCCCATGAAACGCCTCTCCCCATGAAACACCTCTCCCAATGAAACGCCACTCCCAATGAAACGCCTCTCCCCATGAAACGCCTCTCCCCATGAAACGCCACTCCCCATGAAACGCCACTCCCCATGAAACGCCACTCCCCATGAAACGCCACTCCCCATGAAACGCCTCTCTCCATGAAATGCCACTCCCCATGAAACATTTCTCTCCATGAAATGCCACTCCCAATGAAACACCTCTCCCCATGAAACGCCTCTCCCCATGAAATGCCACTCCCCATGAAACGTCTCTCCCCATGAAATGCCACTCCCCATCAAACACCTCTCCCCATGAAATGCCACTCTCTCATGAAACGCCACTCCCTATGAAACGCCACTCCCCATGAAACACCTCTCCCCATGAAACACCTCTCCCCATGAAACACCTCTCCCCATGAAACACCTCTCCGCATGAACACCACTCCCCTATGAAATGTCACTCCCCTCGAATGCCACTCCCCTCGAACGCCACTCGCACTCCTTTTGAAATGATGGCTCAGTACCTCCTCAGTACACACACTGATGGCTCCCATCCTCAAGAATGTTGTCTTCCTTTCCCTCTCAGATTGTCAGTCATTTTTTGCTGTTTATCCGTAACTTCACTAACCCTTTTCCAACCACTGATCCCAGTGCTCTTCCTACCTCACTGTCATTACCTCTGGCACAGTACAAACTGTTGGTTCAAATTCCACAAGACATTTCCACCCACTGGCTGCAGTCGCAGGTATGTTTTTATAGACACAATAACAGAAATTGCTGGGAAAGCCCAGCAGGTCTGGCAGCATTTGTGGTGAGAAATTAGAGTTAATGCCTTGCATTACACTGCTCCAAAAGCTTGTGATTTCAAATAAATCTGTTAAGACTATAATCTGGTATCATGTGACTTCGGACATTGTCCACCGCAGTCCAATACCGGCACCTCCACACCAAAGAATGAGAGGTGATTTAATTGAAACCTATAAGATGTTTAAAGAGATAGTTAGGGTGATGTAGGACATGCATTTCCCCTGAGTTAGTGAGTTTAGAACCGGGGGATCAACTTAAAAGTAAAGTGAAAGCTACTCAGGGTCAAGATGAGCAGAAACACATACTCCAAGGCTTGTGAACGTTTGGCAATTTCTGTCCCAGAGGGCTATGGGAGCTCAGTCTTTTAGCATGTTTAAAGTAGAAATTCACATAACTATAAACACCAATGATGTAAAAGGACATGGGGAGAAATGTGGGAGAAAGATATTGAAGTGGATGATCAGAGCCACTTGTACTGAATCATTGTGCAGGCTCAATGGGCTGAATGGTCTATTCCAGCTCTTGAGTTCCTGTAAAAGCTAATTATCCAGCTTGGGGAGACAATGTAGCTAGACTCTGGAAGACACAATGAACTGTATTTCAACAGCTGTGTTTGAGGATTGGAGCAGAAAGAAGGAAAAATGAATTTGTGACAAAGGATTTGGAACTTTCTCTCTCTCCCTGCCTATTTCTCTCTCCCTGTCTATTTCTCTCAGCTTTTTGGAAAACTACAGCCAGTGAAAAACTAACTCAGAGAAACAACTATTGAGTGGGAACTGAATGATATTTACAGATTCTGTTATAGTTGCAGATACGAGTCAACCATTGTCACCTCAGCTTTAAAACCAAACACCTCAAAGACTCCAAGGACTTTTAACGTTATTTTTTCATGTCTGTACTACTGTTATTTTAAAAATGCTTATTGCCTGATTTTGTGTGTGTGTGTGTGTGTGCGCGTGCATGTTTGTGTGTGTCTGTTTATTGGTGAGTTTTTATTATTTTTTTCAACATGAGTAAGTAATAGAATTCTTCTTTGCTTCAGTCAAACTTTGTAATTGGCTCCTTAATTGTCATCAAATCAACTACATCTTTTATTTAAGTGTGACAGTGTTAACTGAGGGGGGGGTCTGAGAAAGAGGTGGAGTTGATTTAGCTCCTTTCTTAGCCATAGCAACATTTTTATCACTTTGTACACAAGCTGTCAGCTTATCTTGCCCCTTTGGCTTACTATCCAGATTTAACTTGTTGTGCTATTTTGAATATTCCTCTCCATATCTGAAGTGAATATCTCTCTGAGGTAGTACCTTGGCCACACAGTGACCTTATTTCACAAGATTATATGGAAGAAATCATTTCAGGCCCTTCCAGGCTCTACTGCCATTCAATACCATGACAGCTGAGCTTTTCAGAATCAGGGAATTGTTACGGCTAAGAAGGAAGCCATTCACCCATCACATCTGTACCAGCTCTTCGAATGAGCAATTCATCCAATGCCATTCTCCCACCTTCTCCCCAAATCTCAGTGTGGACTCGAAGTCCCGGCCTCAGCATGGGCTTGGACTCCTAGTCTTGAGGTGAAGTTGGTGCATTCTGAATTGGAGTTACTCTGAAGTTGTATTCCTCTTTTTTTTAATTTATTGCTGAACTTGTTATATCTTTATCTTTAATATTTTTCCCCTAAGAATCTGTACCTAGGTACCTTGGCGTTGTACGTGGCGTGGTATGTGGCGTTGTACGTGGCGTTGTACATGGCGTTGTACGTGGCGTTGTACGTGGCGTTGTACGTGGCGTTGTACGTGGCGTTGTACGTGGCGTTGTACGTGGCGTTGTACATGGTGACTTGTAAACTTTTCACCGTACTGCCGAGAGTACATGTGAAAATAATTCTAAAAATTCTAAATTCTAACCCTGCACATTCTTCTTTTTCAGCTTTCTTCTTGAAAGCCTCGACTGAATCTACTTCCACCACATTCTCAGGTACTGCATTCCAGACCTTAGCCACTCGCAGTGTTAAAAAGTTTTTCCCATGTTACTTTTGCTTCTTTTACTAATTACTTCTAATCTGTGGCCTCTCATTCTCCATCCTTTCATACAGGGGAACCTTTTCTCCTGTTGCCTCTGCCCAGACCCCTCACAATTGTGAATACTTCAGTCAGGTCCCTCTCAGCTTTTTCTTCTCATGGAGAATAGCTCCAGTTTCCCCAAATCGACATCAACTCCAACATCTTATCTGATCCCCCGATCCCTTTATTATCTTACTCAGCTAACAAAACATTATTGACCTAATCCACTGCTCTCTGAAGTCGAGAATTTTAAACATACACAACCCTCTGGGTGAAGGAATGTTTTTCCCAATCTCAGTTCTGAATGGTTGACCCCTTTACCTTTTGATTGTGACCCTTTGTCAAGATTCTGTAGAGTTTGTAGAATGGAGAGCTGAGATTTCTCTCAGCACATAACAGCCATTCCAGCTCACTCCAATTGTTTGGAATACTGTGTACAGTTCTGACCACCCTGCTGTAAGAAGGACAATATTAAATTGGAAAGGGTGCAGAAAAGATTTACCAGTTTGTTACTGGGACTGGAGAGTTTGCATTATGAGGAGATGCTGGATAGACTGGGACTTCTTTCACTACAGCGTAGGAGGTTGAGGGGATAGAGTTTGTAAAATCACAAGGGGCGTACATAAGGTGATAGCAAAGGGTTTTTTCCCTAGGGTGGGGGCATTCAAAACGAGCGGTTTAAGGAGAGAGGGAAAGATTTAAAAGAGACACGAGGGGCACCTTCCTCACACAGGTGCATATATATGAAATGATCGGCCAGAGGAATTGGTAGGTGCAGGTAGAGTTATAACATTTAAAAGGCATTGAGATAAGTATATGAATCAGAATGGTTTAAAGGGATATGGGCCAAACACAGGCAAACAGGATTAGTTTAGTTTGGGAAACCTGGTCGGCATGGACGATTTAGGTCGAAGGGTCTGTCTCCGTGCTGTATGACTCTATGACTCCAGGATATGACTGTTTCTGTAACTTTCTCTTGTCGAACTACCTGTGCACGTGGCATTGAAGGCATGGTTTTGTCAAGAACGCTCCACAGCTGCTGTCAGGCTCCCTCGAACTTATACCGCACCATTTCATCATCCTGACTGCTTTCTTCCAAACTGCGCAAATGTGTTCGAAAAAAATGTAAAGTTCTTTTTCAAGAAAAGAAAAAATACAAGGAGTATAACAGGAGCTGTGAGGATATTTGGAAGGACAGAATTGTAGGTTGTAATTGCAAACTGTAGAATCATTGAGAGTGAAAACAAAGCAAATGGAATCTAAAAAGCCTCATTGATATTTCAAAAATGGCAGTAAGTGGAACATTGACTTAAAATAACCTAACAAGTGATTGTTTCCTTAGCAACAGCATGTTTCCATATGTCTGGTTAGCAACAACCATTCAAGATTGTGACTCCCTGGTGTTTTATCATCTTCACTGAATTTAACAGCTATCTTCAATAGGGCAAAGGTAAAAAAATCAATGTGAATATTGGCATATTTTGCAGTGATAAAGAGATCAACCCTTCAACGCACACATTGGGATAGAGCAACTCCAGGAAAAGATTGGAAGTCAGAGCTGAGGTGGGCCATTCTACCCCTTTGCTGTTCTAGATTATGGCTGATCATCTACTCAAAATCATATATATTCCTGCACCATCCCTGTATTCCTTGATGTCATCAGTGATGAGAAATCTGTCAATCTCTGCCGTGAACTTCCAGAATAACTGAGATTCCCTAACCCTCTTGGGTAGGGAATTCATCAGCTCCGAGTGAAGAAGCTCCTCATCTCAGTTGAGTTGCTTTCCTTCTTTTCTGAGACTATGTCCCCTAGCTTTAAGACCCCACAGCCAAAGGAAACAGTTATTGACCCTGTCCAACTTTTTAAGAATTTGGTCAAATTCAATGAGAACCCCCCCCCCCCCCCCCTCCCATTCTTCCAAACTGCAAAGAGTAGAGAGCCAGGCTCCTCATACGACTGTCCCACCATCCCAGGAATCAGACCGCCATTGCATTCTCTCTATGGCAAGTCTGTTATTCCTCAGGCAAATGAACTAGAACTGCACACAATATTCTCTGGGCAGTCTCATTGGTTTTCCATACAGTCGAAGCTAGACATTTTTTGCCAGTATATTTGTGTTTCACATTTGCATTTCCCTTTGTGATAAAAGCGAACATATTATTTTCCTCCTGAGTTGCTTGCTGTACCTGCACACTGGCTTTCAGTGACTTGTCGGAGTAGACACCTCGCTCCCTTTGGAAATCAGCTCTTTCCAATCTCCCAGCATTCAGGAAATACTGAATAACCTCTCTTTTATCTCCAGTGTATTGCATCTGTCCTGCTCTTGCCCACTCGCTCACTCTGTTGAAATTGCTATATTTCTCCCAACTCACATTTCCACCAAAGTTTGTGCCCACCTGCCAACTTGGAATTATGACAATTGGCTCACATTCAAACCTTTGATACAGATTGTGAAGATTTTGGAACCAAGCACTGATCCTTGTGGGACCCCACCAGGCATAGTCTGGCAGCCTGAGAATGACCCATTTATTCCTCCTCTCTGCTTTCTTCCTGTTAACTAATCCTCACTCTGGACTGGCATGTTATCTCTGATCTCATGTGCCTTAATGTCATTTATTATCTTCCTAGAGTCATAGAGCTGCACAGCACGGAAACAGACCCCCATGCCAACCAGATATCCTAAATTAATCTAGTCCCATTTGCCAGCACTTGGCCCCTGTCCCTCTAAAAATGCAGAACAGAAATAAACAAGAGAGCCACAGCTAACAAAGCAAGTTAAAAGCAATACTAGATCGAAACAGAAGACTTATGAAGTTTCCAAAAAGTTGGGATTGTGAAAATTTTGGAATTCTTAAAAAGAAGGCAAATAAATTGGCAAAGAAAGATAAAATAGAGCATGAAAGCAAAATGGTAAGAAACATAAAAACAGAATGTAAAAGCTTTGACAGGAATGTGAAAAGGAGAAGATGAGTAATGTGACTCCATTAAGGGCAGAGTCAGGCGGAGACATTAATAGGAAATAGAGAAATGGCGGGAAGACTGAATAAGTACTTTTGGCAGAAACTTATAGGGGCCTGAACAATGTCGGCTTTGGAGTGATTAGTGGCAGAATTGCATGAGAAGCCTGGTTGGGGCTGTTTGGCATCAGGAGCAACTCCTGCCTTTTTAATGCATTTGATGGGTGAGGAGGCAATAGTTGGAGGTGATGGCTACAGAGATCATGGATGCGTTGGTGATCATCTTCCAAACTTTGATTAGTTTTGCAATGCTGCTGGAAGATTGGATGGTTGTAAGTTTAACCCCCACAATTTACAAAAAGAGGGACTGAGGAAACGGGGAAACTCAGACCTGTTAATCTGACTTCATAATCAATTATAAAGGATGTAATTGTTTGATATTTTTTAGAATAGATTCCCTACAGTGTGAAGATTTTGGAACCAAGCACTGATCCTTGTAGGACCCCACCAGGCATAGTCTGGCAGCCTGAGAATGACCCATTTATTCCTCCTCTCTGCCCTTCAGCCCAACAAGTCCACACCAATCGTCCGAAGAGAAACCCACCCAGTCTCATTCCCCTATATTTACCCCTGCACCTAGCACTACGGGCAATTTAGCATGGCCAATTCGCCTAACCAGCACATTTTTGGATTATGGGAGGAAGCCAGATCACCTGGAGGAAACCCACACAGACATGGGGAGAATGTGCAAACTCCACACGGACAGTTGCCCGAGGCTGGAATTGAACCCGGGTCCCTGGTGCTAACCATTGAGCCACCATGCTGCCGTGAAAGTAAGTCTCAGATTGGGCAGAGCTCGGAAGGATATGGATCAAGCGCAGGCATGTGGGGCTAGAATAGTTTGGGAACATGATCAGCGTGGAATGGTTGGACCGAAGGGTCTGTTTCTGTGCTGTATGACTCTGTGACTAACGAGAAGGAGGAGGATGTTTGACAAACCTGACAGATTTTTGAGGCTGTTACTAAAAGAATCAATAAAGGGGAAACCAGTGAATTTGGTGCTGTTGAATTTTCAGAAAGTTTTAGATAAAGACCTACAGAGCCATTTTCCCTGGAGCGTCGGAGGCTGAGGGGTGACCTTATAGAGGTTTATAAAATCATGAGGGGCATGGATAGGGTGGATAGCCAAGGTGAGTGTACAGAATGAACTGCCAGATGAAGTGGTGGAGGCTGGTACAATGACAACATTTAAAAGGCATCTGGATGGGTATATGAATAGGAAGGGTTTGGAGGGATATGGCAGGTGGGACCAGATTGGGTTGGGATATCTGGTCGACATGGACGGGTTGGACTGAAGGGTCTGTTTCCATGTTGTACATCTCTATGACTCGATGACATTACAGGAGTTCTTCATCCACAACACAAATGCTCAGCAGATTTACTCAGTTTAAATGCAGGTTCAAGTCACACACGCTATTGCATTTCCCTCACTATTCTCATGACCCTATTTGATGTTATTACGGGGCAAGTCAGAACCCAGACTAAAATATGGTATCACAGATCACATTTTATTTATTTTGTTTTTTTACAGGGTGGAGGCATGCAAGGTTTTTGTTTCAATAATTAAGTTTATTAAGCAAAATAAATGAAGATAAAATTTAATAAACCAATCTAATTACTTATGTTGCAAATGTAAAGAGTTTTAAATACATAAGACAAGGGCATCAAGGACATTCCATCCACAAACACCCACTCCCTCCCCACCGATGCTCAGCAGCAGGGGTGTGTACTATCTATAAGATGCACCGCAGAAAGTCACCAAGGCTTCTTAGACAGCACCTTCCAAACCTCTGACCTCTACCATCTAGACTCTAGAAAGACAAGAGTAGAGATACACAGGAACACCACCCCCTGCAAGTTCCCTTCCAAGCCACTCACCATTCTGACTTGGAAATATATCCCCGTTCCTTCAGTGTCACTGGATCAAAATCCTGAGATTCCCTCCCTAAGGGCATTGTGGGCCAAAACACAGCACATGGACTGCAGCAGTTCACTCCCACCTACACTGGCGCAGAGTGAATTAAACGACAAAACATACTATGCAAGCCGTCCACCCCACCCATTTACAAATGCAAGTGGGACAGTCACTGAGTGGGTAGTGCATCAGGCACTATCTAGGTAAAAACAATGACTGCAGATGCTGGAAACCAGATTCTGGATTAGTGGTGCTGGAAGAGCACAGCAGTTCAGGCAGCATCTGAGAAGCAGTAAAATCGACGTTTCGGGCAAAAGCCCTTCATTCTTGATGAAGGGCTTTTGCCCGAAACATCGATTTTACTGCTTCTCGGATGCTGCCTGAACTGCTGTGCTCTTCCAGCACCACTAATCCAGCATCAATAGACAATAGACAATAGGTGCAGGAGTAGGCCATTCAGCCCTTCGAGCCTGCACCGCCATTCAATATAATAATGGCTGATCATTCCTAATCAGTATCCTGTTCGTGCCTTATCTCCATAACCCTTAATTCCACTATCTTTGAGAGCTCTATCCAACTCCTTCTTAAATGAATCCAGAGAGTGGGCCTCCACTGCCCTCTGGGGCAGAGCATTCCACACAGCCACCACTCTCTGGGTGAAGAAGTTTCTCCTGAGCTCTGTCCTAAATGGTCTACCCCGTATTTTTAAGCTGTGTCCTCTGGTTCGGCACTCACCCATCAGTGGAAATATGTTTCCTACTGCCAGAGTGTCCAATCCTTTCATAATCTTATACGTCTCAATCAGATCCCCTCTCAATCTTCGAAACTCAAGGATATACAAGCCCAGTCGCTTCAGTCTTTCAGTGTAAGGTAATCCTGCCATTCCAGGAATTGACCTCGTGAACCTATGCTGCACTCCCTCAATAGCCAGAATGTCTTTTCTCAAATTTGGAGACCAGAACTGCACACAGTACACCAGGTGTGGTCTCACCAGGGCCCTGTACAGCTGCAGAAGCACCTCTTTGCTTCTATACTCAATTCCTCTTGTTATGAAGGCCAGCATGCTATTAGCCTTCTTCACTACCTGCTGTACCTGCATGCTTGCCTTCATTGACTGGTGTACAAGAACACCCAGATCTCTCTGTACTGCCCCTTTACATAAATTGATTCCATTGAGGTAGTAGTCTGCCTTCCTGTTCTTGCTACCAAAGTGGATAACCATACATTTATCCACATTAAACTGCATCTGCCATGCATCTGCCCACTCACCTAACTTGTCCAGGTCACCCTGTAATCTCCTAACATCCTTATCACTTTTCACCCTGCCACCCAGCTTTGTATCATCAGCACATTTGCTAATGTTATTGCTGATACCATCTTCTATATCATTAACATATATTGTAAAAAGCTGTGGTCCCAGTACGGATCCCTGCGGTACCCCACTGGTCACTGCCTGCCATTCCGAAATGGAGCCGTTTATCACTACCCTTTGCTTCCTATTAGCCAACCAATTTTCAATCCAATCTAGTACTTTGCCCCCAATACCATGCGCCCTAATTTTACTCACTAAGGCACTATCTGACAGCTCAACAATGATCATGTGCCCTGTTCGTATTCACCAGTTTCCTTCTTTAATCAAACAAAACTAAAGGATTGCACTCGCACTAATAGCACAGCACATGATCTCACTGCATCACAAGCATCAACACCAACCACTTGTATTTATATAGCATCTTTAACATAATAAAACCTCCCAAGGCCTTTCACCAGGATGAGGCATTCGAGAAGGAATTGGATGAGTATTTGGGTAGTAATGAAGTGCAGGGACATGAGGAAAAGTTAGGAGAATGGCAGTAAGTTTAAAAACCAGTGCAGGCATGATGGGCTGAATGGCCTCTTTCCCCAATTTATCTCTCTGCACCCGAGGCTCCCAGCCTCATTCCTGATGAAGGGCTTTTGCCTGAAACGTTGATTTTCCTGTTCTTAGGATGCTGCCTGACCTGCTGTGCTTTTCCAGCACCACTCTAATCTTGACTCCAATCTCTAGCGTCTGCAATACCCACTTCTGCCCTGTCTCTCTCTTTCTGTGTCATCACAATTTTGTGATTCTGCGAAACACCGAGTCACAAGAAAAGGAGTGTCTTGAAGGAGGATAGAGAGATAAAGAGATATAGAGGCTTCTAGAAATAATTCTGAAATTTGAGTCTCAGGTAACTGAGGGGTTAATACCATAGATGTTCAAGAGGCTGGAATTAGAGGACTGCAGATATCCCGGAGGGAGGCAGGATCCGAGGAGGTTACAGAAATGGGGAGAAGCAAACTTATTCCTAGTTGCCCTTCAGAAGTTGGTGGTGAGTCACTGTTTGGAACTATTGCACATTCCTGGGGGCGGGGGGGGGGGGGGGGGGGAGGGGGGAGTGGAGATACCCACAGTGCTGTTTGGAAGGGCCTTCCAAGATTTTGACCCCGGGAGAGTGAAGTTTTTCACTCATGCCTAATGAAATAATCTGAAAAGTTATATTCTCACTCCACATTTCTATCTAGAATTTGATAGTAAAATGTGACATTGAAAGTTAATGACGAGACCATTCTAAGGAGCATTTCAGCACCTTTACGACAGCCTTAACATAAACTGCAAAAAGGTGTGATAACAGTAATTAATTCTACCTGATGATTAATCTGGTACATGACTGAACTCCCACAGACAAGTAGAGGTTTGAATTTCACTTGCAGCCTACTCCAGAAACTGGAGAACAACAACATGCATTTCTGAAGCACATCCTTTTGAAAGGGGATGTGTTTGTGCATTTTATATCATAAAGGAACCAGGGAGATTGAATGGTGGAAGAATAAAGAAATTAGATTGTAGAGAGCTGTGAGTTTCTTTATAAAAAGGTATTCTTAAGATGGGAGTGTTGTCAGAGAGGCAGCATTTCCAGCTCTCAGGAAGGGGGTGATTAGTTTTTAATTGAAACTGTTGCATTCTGCGTGGTCTAAGTATTGATACTTGGGTTCACTCTTTAAAGGTTTGATATAACCAAGTTACTTGCTAGCCTATTCCAGAGGCTGTTAAGAAGTGGTGGGTGGCACGGTGGCTCAGTGGTTGGTACTGCTGCCTCACAGCACCAGGGACCCATATTCAATTCCAGCCTCGGGCAGTTGTCCATGTGGGTTTGTACATTGTCCTCCGGGTGCTCCAGTTTCCTCCGGGTGCTCCAGTTTCCTCCGGGTGCTCCGGTTTCCTCCGACAGTCCAAAGATGTGCAGGTTAGGTGAACTGGCCATGCTACATTGCCCATAGTGTTCAGGGATGTGTAGGTTAGGTGCATTAGATTAATAGGATAGAATAGATGTTTGATTAGGGTAGATTAATAGGATAGAGGACATGGGTCTGAGTGGGTTACTTTTTGGAGGGTCAGTGTGGGTTTGTTGGACCGAAGGGCCTGTTTCCACACTGTAGGGAATCTAATCTCACCTAATCTTGCTGGGCCAAATGGCCTGTTTCCATACTGCAGGGATTCTAACCAATCACATTGCTAGGTGATTGAGTCTGTAATCACATGCAGGTCAGACCAGATGAGGATGGCAGATTCTTTTCTGGAAAGGACATTAGGTGAGATTTTACAACAACCTGACCTTTTCATGACCATCATTAATGAGACAAGCATTTTATTTCAGATTTATTGATTAATTTGGTTTAAATTCTCTCAGCTGCAGTGAAACGCTGTATTTCTCTGATCTTCCCTGGTCCAGCTGCAGTTCCAGCATGGTCCTGTCATAAAGGGCCGGGGGGAGGCGAGGTATATGGGGTCATGGATTGTCATGGTGGGGTTACACGCAGAGAGGCACAGGTTGGTATGGAGGGTTTGAGGAGCCATGGGGATTTAGCAGAGTGGCAGAGCTTGGCATTGGAATTGCTGTGGGGGCATAGGTTGGCATGAGGAGCCATGAAGAGTGGGTACAGGACATGGGTTAGCAGGGATGAGGCAAGGGGTTGTTGTGGGGGAGTGAGTCAAAGATTGTGGCACTGGAAAAGCACAGCAGGTGAGGAATCGATGAAGGGCTTATGCCCGAAACGATGACTCTCCTGCTCCTCAGATGCTGCCTGACCTGCTGTGCCTTTCCAGCGTGACACCTTTTGACTCTGATCATCAGCATGTGCAGTCCTCACTTACTCCTGTGAGGAGTGAGGTCTATTTAATGCTTTTTTTTTCCCACTGTGTTGGAGGGCAGAGGCTGGTGTTCCAGCAGGACTGGCCACACATTCCCTCCTGACTTCCAGAGAATCTGATTACCTGGGAATGGAAATTCCATCATCCACTGACCTTCTCCCAGGTCGTGTTTGTGAAGCCAGGAATTGCCTGAAAGGGAGTGAAAATCCAAGTCTGGATCTCATGATAAATGCAAAACACATCTTTTATGACCCAGGAGAAAACATAGAATCATAGAATCCCACAGTGTGGAAGTGGGCCATTCAGCCCATTGAGTTACACCAACCCTCCAAAGAGGATCCATCCAGTTCCAACGCCTACCCCATTCCCTTAACCTTGCATTCCCCATGGCTAATCCACCTAACCTACACATCCCTGGACACTAGGGGCAATTAGAATTGAACTGAAGACAAATAAAAATGATTGGGTTTGAAAGCAGGATGAGTTATCCCCGTATGAGAAAGTGAGGACTGCAGATGCTGGAGATCAGAGTCAAAATGTGTGGTGCTGGAAAAGCACAGCCGGTCAGGCACCATGACAGGAGCAGGAGAATTGACTTTTCGAGCATAAGCCCTGCATCAGGAATTATGCTGGAAACTTTGATTCTCCTGCTCCTCAGATACTGCCTGATCCTCAGATACTGCCTTTTCCAGCACCGCACTTTTTGACTCTGAGTTATCCCCGTGTCTAGCATTCCCTCTAAACTGTGCGGTCACTAGGAGAATCTGTACTCACTAATCAGTATGCCAACACATTCACTTCTGCACATCGACGTTGGGAGGCAGCATTAAGACAAGAAGAATTAGAGGCAATATTGCCCTGACCAATATTTAACCATCGAGCAACATGGCAACAACAAAAAGATACCTGACCCTAACTGCTTGTGGGAGCTGGCTGTGCCCAAAATAACCATGCTGTTCCCAGTGTTCCTACAAAGACTGCATTACAAATGTAAAGTCCCACTCTCCCAGGGGAGAGACAACTGGCTGTGGTTTAACCCTGAGGGTGACTACGCCTCAGGCAAGGGGTGAGTTTGGGAAAGAGAGTCCTTCATGGTAACCTCAGCTGGTGCGGGAACTGGAGCAGTGTAATATCACACTGCAAACCAGCTATCCAGCCAACTCAGCTAACCAATCCCCATGGCACTGCAAATGTAAAACACTTTGGAAAACCCTGAGGCTGTGGAAGGCTCTGTGAAAATGTAAGCCTTTTTATTATCAGCCAAACATGGCACCTGGTAGAACTCCATTTTGTCTGAGAATAAATAGCAAATTTAATATTGTGTACAGTTGATGGCCTGACATTGCACTGCTAAAAGTAATTCTATAACACCATCGGCCTTCACAGAATAATGTTTTACTCTATCAAGATCTACTTTGCAATCAGCACCAAGACCCAAGGGAAGGATTTCTCTTCCTCACTATTTGTGATGAAATTACAAACACGTTCCTTTTAACAGGTATTGATAATTTATGTGTATAATTATAATTTTGTTTCAAACAGAGAACAGATGACATGTTTCTCTCCTCTCCCAAAGTCTTACATAATCTCTCCCACACTCAGTGTTCCTGCTACATATACTGGGAAAACTAGAGCTCCCAGAAGCAATTATACTGTGGGCAGATCTTACACTATAATAAACAGCAGTGGGCAAATCAAAAGCTGTACTGGAATTGAAAAGATGTTCACAGGAGGTTGACAGGGTCCTCAGCTATGTCCAACCCATCTCCCTCTCTTCCCTTCTACAACAGGGATAGGGTCCCCTTTGTCGAAGCCACCATCCCACCAGATCCACATTCAAAGGATCATTAGTCATTGTTCCCACCACTGGACACATATTTTCCTCCCCTCCCTTGTTCAGCCTTCTACAGGGAACCATTCTCTCTGGTCCACCCTGGTCCACTCCTCCTCCACTTCCAACATCCCTCCACAGCACGTTCCCCTGCAACCACTGAAGGTGTAACACCTGCCCATTTACCTCCTCCCTCCTCACTATCCATGGCCCCAGACAGACCTTCCAGGTGAAGCAGCATATTACCTGCACTTCACTCAATCTAGTCTACTGCATTCACTGCTCACAGTGCGGTTTCCTCTACACTGGGGAGATGAAATGCTGACTGGGTGACTCCTTTGCAGAACACCTTCGTTCAGCCCATGAAAAAAGACCCTGAGCTTCCAATTGCCTGCCATTTCAACACACCACTGTGTTCTCTGGCCAACATCTCTGTCCCGGGCCCTGCTCAAGCTGGAAGAACAGCACCTCATTTTCTGCTTCGGGACCCTGCAGCCTTCAGGACTCATTATCGAGCTCAATAATTTTAGGATCTGAACATTTTTTTCCCAATCCCCACACACCAGGTCTCATCACCACACGGGCTGCTACCACACACAACCCATTGTCAGCTACTAACAATCCCCATTAGCAGCTACTGAATCTCCCAGGCTGACCTTCACCCACTCCTTTGTCTGCCCCATTACTGTTCTGTCTCTCTGGGCTGATCTCAACCTATCATTTACTCCTCCCCCACTCCATCTTCAACATACAGAGGAACCTCGATTATCCGTAGGACACGGGGGGGTAAGTATTTTGTTCGATTAGTCAAATTCCGATAAACAAGTGCCGGATAATGTAGTTGAGTGTCAGAACCTTGCGATCTTGCTGGCTAATCCAATACTCGGATAATCAAATGCCATATAATTGAGGTTCCTCTGTATATACCAAGGGGTTAACCCAAAATGTTAACTTTGCAACTTTGTTTTCTCTCTCCACAGATGCTGCCAGACCTGCTGAGTTTCTCCAGCTATTTCTGTTTTTGTTTAGAATTAGGAGCCTTTATCTGAATTACTGCTTTGTTCCACAGACAGAAGTGTCTATTAATCAAAATATTTCAGAAACTGGTATTCCTTTCCACTGAATACCAGGAAAACATCAACAGCCTATTATTGGTATTTGTAAAGGAAAACATCAACAGCCTATTATTGGTATTTGTAAAGGATAACATCAACAGCCTATTATTGGTATTTGTAAAGCAAACACTTCCAGACGAAACTTCTAAATCATTTATCAGCTATGTTTCAATGCTACTTGCAGTCATATCCACCGTATATTCTTCTCTCTCATATTTTATACCTGGACTAGAGTCATAGAGTCATAGAGATGTACAGCACAGAAACAGACCCTTCAGTCCAACTCATCCATGCCAACCAGATATCTAAAATTAATCTAGTCCCATTTACCAGCACTTGGCCCATATCCCTCTAAATTTAGATCAGAGTAGTGCTGGAAAAGCACAGCATGTCAGGCAGCATTCGAGGAGCAGGAAAATTGACATTTCGGGTCTGTAACATCGATTTTCCTGCTCCTCGGATGCGGCCTGACCTGCTGTGCTTTTCCAGCACCACTCTGATCTAAACTCTGGTTTCCAGCACCTGCAGTCCTCACTTTTGCCATATCCCTCTAAACCCTTCCTATTCATATACCCATCTAGATGCCTTTTAAATGTTGTAATTGTACCAGACTCCACCACTTCCTCTGGCAGCTCATTCCATACACACACCACCCTTTGTGTGAAAACGTTGCCCCTTAAGTCCCTTTTAAATCTTTCCCTCTCACCCTAAACCTTTGCCCTCTACTTTTAGACATCCCCCCAGGGAAAAGACCTTGCCTATTCACCCTATCCATGCCCCTTGTGATTTTGTAAGCCTCAATAAGGTCAGCCGTTAGCCTCCGACGCTGCAGAGAAAACAGCCCCATCCTATTCAGCCTCTCCCTATAGCTCAAATCTGACTAATGCAAAGCTATATTTTGAATGTGTAATGTGGAAAGCATTTCTCTCCAGCCAACTGCTTTTTATGGGAAAATGGAACTGGGTAGGCCTTTCTGCTCCCCCAATTTAAGTAGGTCATGGTTGATCTCATTGTGTCTCCACATTCACACCTATCCCTGGATAACCACCCGCCTCCCTTTGCTCACCCAGAATCTATCCATCTCCGCCTTACAAATATTCAAGGACCCTACACCCACCATCTTTTGAAGAAGAGAGTTCCAAAGATTCATAACCCTCAGAGCAAAAAAAGATGCAGCTTCTTCACTCCTTTAACTGGGCAACCCCTGATTGTGAAACACTGACCCTGTGTCCTTGATTCTCCCAAAAGAGGAAACATCCTCCTCTCCATATCCACCTTGTTAAGATCTCTACACGTCTCAGTCAAGTTGTGTCTGACTATTAATGACTTCAGGTGATACAAGCATGTCTTGCTAAACCTTTCCTCCTCAGACAACTCAGTCATTCAAGGTATTAATCAAATAAACTTTCTCTGACTCCACCTACATCTTTCTGTCAATAAGTAACCAATGCTGTGCACAGTTTTCCAGATATATATACCCTATATAACTGAAGCATAATCTCCTTTACTTTTGTAGTCAATTCCCCTCCCGTAATAAATGCTAACATTCTATTAGATTTCCTGATTGCTTGTACCTGCACACTATCATTTTGTGATGCCCAGACCCATCTGCATCTCAAAGCTTTATTTGTAGTTGATTATATTTTCGCTTTTCATATATTTTTAACTGATAACATCAACATTGTTTTATGTAGTTGGCACCCGCAATAAATAGAATTTCCAATATTGTGTTATGGTGGCATTACCAAATAGATACAAAACTACATATTAGAGCACATGACCAAAAGCTTGGTCTAAGAGATAGGTTTTTAGAAGCATCTTAAAGAAGGAAAGCGAGGTGGAGAGCTCTAGGTAGGAAATTCCAGAGCTTGGCAACTGAGGCCATGTATGGTGGAGCCATTCCAATTGGGAATGCACTGGAGACGATCAGAAAAATGTGAATATTTCCAAGGGTTGTAAGGATGGAGGACATTACAGACAAGGAGAGGTGATACCATGGAGGAAATAGAGAAATAAAATGAGAATTTTAAAGTCACGATGTTCCTTGATGGGGAGCTGAAATGACCAATGTGTATAGTAAGTGATAGGTAAATAGGACCCTGGTGTGAATTTGGACATGGGCAGTATGGTTTTGGATGAAATGACTGAGTAGGTCCTGCAGCCTCCATAGAACATAGAACAATACAGCACAGAACAGGCCCTTCAGCCCACGATGTTGTGCTGAACATTTGTCCTAGCTTAAGCACCCATCCATGCACCAATCCAATTACCGCTTAAAGGTCACCAATGATTCTGACTCTGCCACTCCCACAGACAGCGCATTCCATGCCCCCACCACTCGCTGGGTAAAGAACCTAGCCCTGACATCCCCCCTATACCTTCCACCCTTCACCTTAAATTTATGTCCCCTTGTAACACTCTGTTGTACCTGGAGAAAAGGTTTCTGACTGTCTACTCTATCTATTCCCCTGATCATCTTATAAACCTCTATCAAGTCACCCCTCATCCTTCGCTGTTCCAATGAGAAAAGGCCTAGCACTCTCAACCTATCCTCGTACGACCTATTCTCCATTCCAGGCAACATCCTGGTAAATCTCCTCTGCACCCTCTCCAAAGCTTCCACATCTTTCCTAAAGTGAGGCGACCAGAACTGCACACCGTACTCCAAATGTGTCCTAACCAAAGTCCTGTACAGCTGCAACATCACCTCACGACTCTTGAATTCAATCCCTCTGCTAATGAACGCTAATACACCATAGGCCTTCTTACAAGCTCTATCCACCTGAGTGGCAACTTTCAAAGATCTATGAACATAGACCCCAAGATCCCTCTGTTCCTCCACCTCACTAAGAACCATACCGTTAACCCTGTATTCCGCATTCTTATTTGTCTTTCCAAAATGGACAACCTCACACTTGGCAGGGTTGAACTCCATCTGCCACTCCTCAGCCCAGCTCTGCATCATATCTAAGTCCCTTTGCAGCCGACAACAGCCCTCCTCACTATCCACAACTCCACCAATCTTTGTATCGTCTGCAAATTTACTGACCCACCCTTCGACTCCCTCTTCCAAGTCATTAATAAAAATTACAAACAGCAGAGGACCCAGAACTGATCCCTGCGGAATTCCACTTGTAACTGGGCTCCAGGCTGAATATTTACCATCTACCACCACTCTCTGACTTCGACCGGTTAGCCAGTTCTCTATCCAACTGGCCAAATTTCCCACTATCCCATGCCTCCTGATTTTCCGCATAAGCCTACCATGGGGAACCTTATCAAATGCCTTACTAAAATCCATGTACACTACATCCACTGCTCTACCCTCATCCACATGCTTGGTCACCTCCTCAAAGAATTCAATAAGACTTTTAAGGCAAGACCTACCCCTCACAAATCCGTGCTGGCTGTCCCTAATCAAGCAGTGTCTTTCCAGATACTCATAAATCCTGTCCCTCCATGTCGAGTTTCTCTAGCACTCTCTGTTCTGATTTCTGATCTCCAGCATCCACAGTAGATTCCTTCTATTATAGGTTTGGACAGCCTCAACTTTACAAAGGGTGTAATGTTGGACAGCAGACTAGAACATATTGGGATCGTCGGGACGAGAGGTTATAAAGGCATGAATGAGGGTTTTCATAGCAAATGAACTAAGGTGAGCCATATTTTGGACTGCCATGGTGATGTTTTTGTGATTATGTAGTTACATGGTCAGAATCGTATCTTGCCATCAAAGATAACACTGAGATTGTGAACAGTCTGGTTTATTCTCAGATAGTTGTCAGGAAGAGGGACAGAGTTTGGAGTGGGAGCTGAAAATAATGGCTTCAGTGCTCCCAATTTTTAAGCAGAGTAGATTTCTGTTCCTCAAATACTGAATGATGATAAACAGTTTGATAACAACAGAGAAGTCAAGAAAGGTTGTGGTGAGGTAGAGGTGAATGGAGAGGGTGTAGTGGGAGATGGACAATGTAAGTAAAGAGCTTAAAAATGTGTTGCTGAAAAAGCGCAGCAGGTCAGGCAGCATCAATGCAGAAGGAGAATCGATGTTTCGGGCATAAGCGCTTCTTCAGGAATGAGGAAGCTGTGCCAAGCAGGCTAAGATAAAAGATAGGGGAGAGGGACTTGGGGGAGGGGCATTGGGAATACGATAGGTGGAAAGAGGTTAAGGTGAGAGTGATTGGCCGGAGAGGGGGTGGGGGCGGAGAGGTCGGGAAGAAGATTGCAGGTCAAGAAGGCGGTGCTGAGTCCGAGGGTTGGGACTGAGATAAGGTGGGGGGAGGGGAAATGAGGAATTTGGAGAAATCTGCATTCATCCCTGGTGGTTGGAGGGTTCCTAGGCAGAAGATGAGGTGCTCTTCCTCCAGGCATCGTGTTGCCATGGTCTGGCGATGGAGGAGGCCAAGGATCTGCATGTCCTTGGCGGAGTGGGAGGTGGAGTTAAAGTGTTCAGCCATGGGGCGGTTGGGTTGGTTGGTGCAGGTGTCCCAGAGGTGTTCCCTGAAACGTTCCGCAAGTAGGCGGCCTGTCTCCCCAATGTAGAGGAGGCCACATCGGGTGCAGTGGATGCAGCAAGTGATGTGTGTAGAGGTGCAGGTGAATTTCTGATGGATATGGAAGGATCCCTTGGGGCCTTGGAGGGAAGTGACGGGGGAGGTGTGGGCGCAAGATTTGCATTTTTTGCGGTTGCAGGGGGAGGTGCCGGGAGTGGAGGTTGGGTTGGTGGGGGGTGTGGATCTGACAAGGGAGTCGCGGAGGGAGTGGTCTTTCCGGAACGCTGATAGGGGTGGGGAGGGAAATATATCCTTGGTGTTGGGGTCCGTTTGGAGGTGGCGGAAATGACAAAAGATGATCCGATGTATCTGGAGGTTGGTGGGGTGGTAGGTGAGGACCAGTGGGGTTCTGTCCTGGTGGCGATTGGAGGGACGGGGTTCAAGGGCGGAGGAGTGGGAAGTGGAGGAGATGTGGTGGAGAGCATCGTCAACCACGTCTGAGGGGAAATTGCGGTCCTTGAAGAAGGAGGCCGTCTGGGTTGTTCGGTATTGGAATTGGTCCTCCTGGGAGCAGATGCGGTGAAGGCGAAGGAATTAGGAATATGGGATGGTGTTTTTGCAGGGGGCAGGGTGGGAAGAGGTGTAGTCTAGGTAGCTGTGGGAGTTGGTCGGTTTATAGTATAGGTCCGTGTTGAGTCGGTCGTCCGAGATAGAGATGGAGAGGTCTAGGAAGGGGAGGGAGGAGTCTGAGATGGTCCAGGTAAATTTGAGGTTGGGGTGGAAGGTGTTAGTAAAGTGGATGAACTGTTCAACCTCCTCGTGGGAGCACGAGGTAGTATCGATACAGTCATCAATGTAGCGGAGGAAAAGATGGGGAATGGTGCCAGTGTAGCTGCGGAAGATGGACTGTTCCACATAACCAACGAAGAGGCAGGCAAGATACAAGTTCAGGACTAAGGCCAGTGGATCCTTCCTGGGGAATTTGGACTTCTGGGCTTGAGGAAGGGAGGACACAACACAGACTGAGATCAATCTGAGTGACAAAGAGATTCATGACCTCCTTGCATTCAGTGCCAAATGTGAGCGGGAAGGAGAAAGGTTTAAGAGACAGTTTACAGAAGAGACTGGAGTTATCTTTGAAGATCAGGATGATCATGGGTCAAGGAACAGTTTGAGTAGACAGCAGCCAGGACCTTACTGGGCCTCATGTGATGCTGCCAGATCCGAAACCGATGTCCAAATCTTTCAAATATATGCCTCTTGGACCTTGGACTAAAAGGAGCAGGGATAAGGGCCATATGGGAGGAGCAGCTCAGTCTAATGGTTTTTCTTATCTCCTGTTTATACTTCCTTTTCTTCCTCCACACCACCCCCACACCACTGCCAAACAGCAGGAGTGCTTATTTCTCACTAGCACCATGTTGTGTGTGTGGAGGTGTAGGACACAGTGAAGAAATATCATGTGCAGAAAATGTGATTCGTCCACCATCAGGAAGAATAAACACCAGAGCGGCCAGTGACAAACAGTGACCCATTCCTTAGGGCAAATCTAATGGTTTTATTGATGGGTTAGACCATTGTAGTTGGCGATGAGGGGCAATGGAGCCAATCAGGAAACATTGTGATGAATTGCGGGGTAAAGGCTAGTCAATTAGAAATGCTGAGCCAAAATGTGTGGTACTGGAAAAGCACAGACAGTCAGGCAGCATCCGACTGCAGATCTCAAGCATCTGCTGTCCTCATTTTCCCCTTCCAATTAGAAGTGCTGCTGTGAGTGTCCAGGGATATATATTTCCAGAGAAGAATACAGAAGGAAGTAGGGTTGGGGAATGGAAGGACACTGTTGATAAGGAGTGATCCAAGGAAACATGCAGCATTGATCTTCTCCGTTATTGAGAGCTATTTTAATCAATCTGTTTCACCACCAGTCAGGTGGGAACTGGACCCAGACTTCTATCCCAAAAAGCTTGGGGCGCTATCACAGTGCCACTGTGTCCTGTTACTGATACATTGGGATTTGCAGGATCACACGAGCTGACAAAATCTACTAGTGCTTTTGCAGCAATCTATATTCTCCCCTGGTCATTTGTCAACAGCATTTGTTAATCTTGTCATAAGGATTTAGCCGAGTGACAATCTGAGCAGGTCTTCGTACCACCTGAGTGATTTTGATTGGCAGGCAATGCAGATCAGTCCAGATTCTGTGGATTTGTCAGCGTTTACTGTTGAGGCTTGATCTCTGTGAGTTTAGAATTCTAGACATTGCTTTTCAGAATTGAAAATGGCAACACATTAGACTTTTATACATTTCCATATACAACATGTTCAAGTGTCAAAGTTGTGTCGAGACAGTGATGTTGGAAAAACACAGCATCCGAGGAGCAGGTGAATCGATGTTTCGGGTATAAGCCCTTCATCAGGAATTCTGCTGTCCTCACCTTCTCCTCCCTGTCAAAGTTGTGTTCCTAGGCATTCACTGGCAAAGAGCTCGAAGATATTTCTTCCACTTCTTAAAAAACTGATTCATGGGGTGTGAGCTGAGGTCAACGTTTACTGTCCATCCTCTAATCAGAGTCAGTGGTGGTGAGATACCTGCTTGAATTGCTGCTATCCATCTGTAAGTAGACCCACAGCATTGTTACTCCATCCATTGGATCCTGTACAGGCTGAATGTAAGGTACACTTCATGTCTGGCATGTGGATCCAACTTGTCCTAAGATCTCACCAAATTGGCACGAGGCAAATTTCCCACATGCTAAATGTGAAAGAACATGTCTCTCCAGAACATGTCTTCAAGCTATGGCAAGATATCAGGATAAGGGACATTAGTCCATTTAGAAGACAGCTCACTTATTGTGGTAAATGGATTGTAGGCACCTGTCACTGCAGGAGTATAATTGTGTTAAATGACCTTCCTCAAACTAGATTTTTAATAAAGGTGAGCATACTTTTTATTTCATTCATGGGATGTAGGCATCTCTGGCAAGTCAATTATTGTCCATCCCAGACAGCAGTTGCTGTGAGTGTGGAGTCACAAGTAAGCCAGACCAGGTAAGGATGATAGTTTCCTTCCCTACAGGGCATTACTGAACCTGATGAGTTTTTGTACAGTCAACAGTGGTTACCCGTTTACCCCAGATCTTTAGCAAATTGAAATTTTGAAACCCATTTCACCAGAGCGATAGCCTGGGCTTCTGTATTACTAGGAGATAACGGGGACTGCAGATGCTGGAAATCAGAGTCAAAAAGTTTGGCACTGGAAAAGCACAGCAGGCCAGGGAGAGTCCGAGGAGCAGGAGAGTTGATGTTTCAGGTATAAGCCCTTCCTCAGAAATGTTGGGGAGGAAGGGGGCTGACAGATGGTGACATGGTGGCTCAATGGTTAATACTGCTGTCTCACAGCACCAGGGACCCGGGTTCGATTCCCCTCCTGGGCAACTGTGTGGAGTTTGCACATTCTCCCTGTGTCTGCGTGGGTTTCCTTTGGATGCTCTGGTTTCCTACCATAGTCCAAAAATGTGCAGATGAGATGAATTGGCCATGCTAAATTGCCAACACTGTTGGGTGCTTTAGTCAGGGATGAATATAGGGTAGGGGAATGGGTCTGGGTGAGTTGCTCTTTGGAGGGTAAGTGTGGACTTGTTGGGCCAAAGGGCCTGTTTCCATACTGTAGGTAATCTAATCAGATGAATAGGTCAGTGGGGGTGACATAGCTGGGAAGGTGATAGGTAGATGCCCTCCTATTTATCTCTCAGCCCACTTCCCCCAACCCCTCACATTCCTGATGAAGGGCTTATGCCCGAAACATCGATTCTCCTGCTCCTGGGATGCTGCCTGAACTGCTGCGTTTTTCTGGATTACTAGCCAAGTGACACTACCAGTACATTCCTGTCTCCCTCAAAGCGAAGCTAAACCCAGTCTCAATGATCAGGATGTGTCCTGAGGTTTGGCCTTGTCTGGATCTGTGACAGCGACAGCTTTATCAGCCATTTTGGTGTTGAGGGTAATCACTCCTTTATTCAAATCCCTTTTGGAAGTTTCTATTGAATCTGTTTCACAGAATCACTGAAGACCCTTCGTGTCTGCACCATCAGATAGATATGAAGACACGTTTTATCGCAGATGACCAAAAGCTTGGTCAAAGAGCATCTTAAAGAAGGAAAGTGAGGTGAAGAGCTCTCGGCAAAAAATTCTAGAGCTCGGGGCTGAAGTAATTCCAATTGGCAATGCAGTAGAGAACAGGATTAGAAGAATGCAGATATCTCTGAGGGTTGTAAGGATGGGGGACAGGGAGAGGTGGTACCATGGAGGAAGCAGAGAATTTCAAAATGTTGCTTGATGGGGAGATTGACTGACGGACAAGTCAAACAAGCATCATTCCCCAATGCCAATCCCCAGCCTCTTCCCCAAAATCTTACACACTATTTCTACCCAAATCAAAAACCAAAATTGCTGGAAATGCTCAGCAGGTCTGGCAGCATCTGTGAAGAGAAATCAGAGTTAACGTTTCAGGCCCAATGACCCTTCCTCTGTTTTCTGACTTAACGTTAACTCTCCCCATTTCTCCCCACAGATGCTGCCAGACCTGCTGAGTTTTTCCAGCAATTTCTGTTTTAGTTTCTGATTTCCAGCATCCGCAGTTCATTCACTTTTTCTTTCTATCCAAATAACCATCCAATGCCCCATTGAATGCCTCATCTGAACCTGCCTCCCCTACATTTCCAATCAGAGCATTCCAGACCCTAACCACTTGGTAGGTGATAATGTTTTTTCTCACAGCACTCTTGTTTTGCTTGCACATCACTTTAAATTGATGCCCCATCCATTCCTGATCCTTTTACAATCTTTACTTCAGGCAAAGCTACTCTATTCTGATGCAAACCTGATATTTAAATAGGATTGTGCTGTAATGCCAGTTTCAAACTTGAGCAAATTTCAACATTTTGGGAATTCTTCCTAATTTTCTAGAACATTACCAATGATGCAGAGTAAATACTTATAAAGCTCCTTTTCAGTGACATCCCCGCATTTTCAAAAAGTGCAATCTAACAACTGTAAAAACAAACTAATAGCATGATCCATCAGGCCCTCATTCTACACTGTAACAATTCTGTGCCTCTCTGAATAGTTTTTCATATTCAATCAGACTACAAAGCAAATTACTAAACTATCTGTGCAATTATCCATAGCCATGTTTATTTAAATTGCTTTGAACTTTGCAAATAGGTTTGGCACATTATCAGAGAACGTCATTTAGTATTTTTTTTAATAGTTTTAAATTTCTCATTTGTATACATAAGGAGTGCACTCTTGATATAATTGTAATCCATCTGTGGCAATGTACAATGTAATCACTTGACATTTTGTGGAGTATACATATTTGGTCAAGTGTGTATTCTGGACAGGCAGGAGCTACATAATATCAATCTAACTCTCAAGGCGGCATCTCAGAATTATTATGGTGTAAAAGGAGGCCATTTGGCTCATCATGTCTGCCCACAATGGTGGGGCTATCATCAATGGTGGATCAGTGGTTAGCACTGCTGCCTCACAGCGCCAGGGACCTGGATTCAATTGCAGCATTGGGTGACTGTCTATGGGGAGTGTGCACATTCTCCATGTAGCTGTTTGGGTTTGCTCCGGTTTCCTCCCACAGTCACAGGTTCGGTGAATTGGCTGTGGGAAATGTGGGGTAATGGGGATAGAGTGGGATGCTCTTTGGAGGGCTGACACTGACTTGATGATCCGAATGGCATCTCCCCTCACTGTACAGATTCTATGATGGTAGCCCTGAACCTGGATCACACACAAGGCTGAAATTTTATGCCCGTCACTTACCTGCCCTCTGCTGGAATCTCCCCAGTGAAGTGACAAGGGTCAGAGTTATTGAGTGAATTAATTAATTAGTAATGGGGAGACAGTCAATGTGAGAGGGAGGATCAGCCACATATTGGGCGCTGGAGCGAACTGTTCCTTCCATATTCTATTTTTACATCAAGTGGGAGGTGATGGTAGTGGTAGTGTCACAGAACTAGAGATCCAGGTTAATGCTCTTAGGAATGAACAAAGAGACCTTGGAGTGCAGGTTCATACCTCCTTGAAAGTGGAGTTGCAGGTAGATAGGATAGCGAAGAAGGCGTTTGGTATGCTTTCCTTTATTGGTCAGAGTATTGAATGCAGGAGTTGGAAGGTCATGTTGCGGCTGTACAGGACATTGGTTAGGCCACTGTTGGAATATTGCATGCAATTCTGGTCTCCTTCCTATCAGAAAGATATGTAGAGACAGGATCTACATATATTTGGAAAGGCAAGGACTGATTGGGAATAGTCAACGTGGCTTTCCGCGTGGGAAATCATGTCTCACAAACTTGATGGACTTTTTTGAAGAAGTGACAAAGAGGATTGATGAGGGCAGAGCAGTAGATGTAATCTATATGGACTTCAGTAAAGCGTTTGACAAGGTTCCCCATGGTAGACTGGTTAGCAAGGTTAGATATCACGGAATACAGGGGGAACTAGCCATTTAGATACAGAACTGGCTCATAGGCAGGAGAGAGAGGGTGGTGGTGAGGATTGATTTTCAGACTGGAGGCCTGTGACCAGTGGAGTGCCACAAGGATCGGTGCTGGGTCCTCTACTTTTCCTCATTTATATAAATGATTTAGATGCGAGCATAAGAGGTTCAGTTAGTAAGTTTGCAGATGACACCAAAATTGGAAGTGTAGTGGACAGCGAAGAAGGTTACCTCAGATTACAACAGGATCTTGATCAGATGGGCTAATGGGCTGAGGAGTGGCAGATGGAGTTTAATTTAGATAAATGCGAGGTGCTGCATTTTGGGAAAGCAAATCTTAGCATGACTTACCATTAAGTGTATAAGGTCCTAGGGAACGTTGCTGAACAAAGAGACCTTGGAGTGCAGGTTCATAGCTCCTTGAAAGTGGAGTCGCAGCTAGATAGGATAGTGAAGAAGGTGTTTGGTATGCTTTCCTTTATTGGTCAGAGTATTGAGTACAGGAGTTGGAAGGTCATGTTGCGGCTATACAGGACATCGGTTAGGCCACTGTTGGAATATTGCATGCAATTCTGGTCTCCTTCCTATCAGAAAGATATTGTGAAACTTGAAAGGGTTCAGAAAAGATTTACAAGGATGCTGCCAGGGTTGGAAGATTTGAGCTATAGGGAGAGGCTGAACAGGCTGGGGCTGTTTTCCGTGGAGTGTCGGAGGCTGAGGGGTGACCTTATAGAGGTTTACAAAATTATGAGGGGCATGGGTAGGGTAAATAGGCAAAGTCTTTTCCCTAGGGTGGGGGAGTCCAGAACTAGAGGGCATAGGTTTAGGGTGAGAGGGGAAAGATATAAAAGAGACCTAAGGGGCAACTTTTTCGCACAGAGGGTGGTACGTGTATGGAATGAGCTACCAGAGGAAGTGGTGGAGGCTGGTACAATTATAACATTTAAGAGTTAAAAATCACACAATACCAGGTTATAGTCCAACAGGTTTAATTGAAAGCACACTAGCTTTTGGAGCGACACTCCTTCATCAGGTGATAATGGAGAGCTCAATCCTAACACAGAATTTATAGCAAGAATTTACAGTGTGATGTAACTGAAATTATACATTGAAAAATTGATTCCCTGTTAAGTCTTTCATCTGTTAGAATACAGTGATAGTTTCACTTCTTTCATGTGTAAATCACAAAACCTTTTTTTAAAAAAAGTTGCATTCTCGGGTTAGCTGTTAACAATGGTGATAGTGAGACAATATGTTGAAGGTGTTAGCCCCCTGTGTTCTCTGTCTATGCCATGATGTTTAGATTGATTCTAATCTAAAAATGAGATAATGGAGTTTTACATGAATGCATGCAGTTTTTGAGCAAAGTACAATGTAACCCTGAAAGTACAAATTCACCCCACAAAATATATGTGTGCATGTGGGTCTTTGTCTGTGTGTGTGTGTGTGTCTGTCTGTCTGGGTTGGGGGTTATGAGTGTGAGAGAGTGTATGTGTGTGTGCAGTGAGTGCAGAGTGTCTTAAGTCTGTGAGGGGATGCATGTGTGAGTGTGGGAGTGTGTGTCTGTAAGGGTGTGTGTGGGTGTCTGTGTGCGCGTCTGTGTGTATGTGTGTCCGTGAGTATGTGTGTATAGGAGTGCCAGTGTGTGTGTGAGAGTGTGTGTGTGTAGGAGTATCTGTGAGTGTGTACAGTGCAATGGCAGTCCGCACAACAATCAACAGACAGAAGTGTTCCCTCCCAGTTGGGGAATACTTCGTTAGTCCAGGACATTCAGCCTCGGACCTTCGGGTGACCATCCTCCAAGGTGGACTTCGGGACAGGCAGCAGAGAAAAGTGGCTGAGCAGAGGCTGATAGCCAAGTTCGGTACCCATAGGGAGGGTCTCAACCGGGACCTTGGGTTCATGTCACATTACAGGTGATCACCATTGCACTATACACACACACAGACACTCCTACACACACACACACTCTCTCACACACAGGCACTCCTATACACACATACACACGGACACAGGTACACACAGACATGCACACAGACACCCACACACACCCTTACAGACACACACACTCCCACACTCACACATGCACCCCCTCACAGACTTAAGGCACTCTGCACTCACTACACACACACATACACTCTCCCACACTTGTAACCCCCAACCCAGACAGACACACACACACAGACAGACAAAGACCCACATGCACACATATATTTTGTGGGGTGAATTTGTACTTGCAGGGTTACATTGTACTTTGCTCAAAAACTGCATGCATTCATGTAGAACTCCGTTATCTCAATTTAGATTAGAATCAATCTAAACATCATGGCATAGACAGAGAACACAGGGGGCCAACACCTTCAACATATTGTCTCGCTATCACCATTGTTAACAGCTAACCCGAGAATGCAACTTTTTTAAAAAAAAGCTTTTGTGATTTACACATGAAAGAAGTGAAACTATCACTGTATTCTAACAGATGAAAGGCTTAACAGGGAATCAATTTTTCAATGTATAATTTCAGTTACATCACATTGTAAATTCTTGCTATAAATTCTGTGTTAGGATTGAGCCCTCCACTATCACCTGATGAAGGAGCGTCACTCCGAAAGCTAGTGTGCTTCCAATTAAACCTGTTGGACTATAACCTGATATTGTGTGATTTTTAACTTTGTACACCCCAGTCCAACACCGGCATCTCCAAATTATAACATTTAAGAGGTATTTGGATGAGTTTATGAATAGGAAGGGTTTGGAGGGATATGGGCCAGGTGCTGGCAGGTGGGACTAGATTGGGTTGGGATATCTGGTCAGCATGGACGGGTTGGACTGAAGGGTCTGTTTCCATGCTGTACATCCATTTGACTCTATGACCTAGGACCCCTGTTCCATTCTCTGTTCTGAAGCAGGGTCACTGGACTCAAAAAAAATTAACTCTGTTTCACTCTCCACAGATGGTCCCAGATCTACTGAGTTTCTCCAGCAATTTCTGTTTTTATTTCAGATTCCCAGCATCCATTGTTTTTTGTTCAAATCTCCCCCACCCCCTCCCATGGTTAGATCGTACTTGGAATACTGCGTCCAGTTCTGGTCGCCCTATTATATGAAAGATGTGGATGCTTAGGAGAGGGTTCAGAGGAGGTTTACCAGGATGCTGCCTGGACTGGAGGGCTTATCTTATGAATAGAGGTTGACTGTGCTTGGACTTTTTTCATTGGAGAAAAGGAGGAGGAGAGGGGACCTAATTGAGGTATACAATATAATGAGAGGCATTGATAGAGTCGATAGCCGGAGACTATCTCCCAGGGCAGAAATGACTAACACGAGGGGTCATAGTTTTAAGCTGGTTGGAGGAAAGTATAGAGGGGATGTCAGAGGCGGGTTCTTTATACAGAGAGTTGTGAGAGCATGGAATGCGTTGCCAGCAGCAATTGTGGAAGCAAGGTCATTGGGGACATTTAAGAGACTCCTGGACATGTATATGGTCACAGAAATTTGAGGGTGCATACATGAGGATCAGTGGTCGGCACAACATCGTGGGCTGAAGGGCCTGTTCTGTGC
This sequence comes from Chiloscyllium plagiosum, assembly GCF_037043375.1. Taxonomy (NCBI): domain Eukaryota; kingdom Metazoa; phylum Chordata; class Chondrichthyes; order Orectolobiformes; family Hemiscylliidae; genus Chiloscyllium; species Chiloscyllium plagiosum. The sequence continues at coordinate 6,052,245 of NW_028270161.1, forward strand.
TGTACTGTTCTATGTTCTCTATGTTCTATGTCAGATGGTGGAATTTGAATTCTTTTAAAATCTAGATTTAAGAACCATTGACAATTGGGGGAGAAATAATCTCATGGTATTATCACTGGACTGTTAATCCAGAGACTCAGGTAATGTCTGGGGACCCAGGTCTGAATCTTACCACGAGGAGAAAGTGAGGACTGCAGATGCTGGAGATCAGAGCTGAAAAATGTGTTGCTGGAAAAGCGCAGCAGGTCAGGCAGCATCCAAAGAGCAGGAGAATCGACGTTTCGGGCACAAGCCCTTCTTCGGGAATGAGGAAGCTGTGCCAAGCAGGCTAAGATAAAAGGTAGGGAGAAGGGACTTGGGGGAGGGGCGTTGGGAATGCGATAGGTGGAAGGAAGTTAAGGTGAGGGTGATAGACCGGAGAGGGAGTGGGGGCGGAGAGGTCGGGAAGAAGATTGCAGGTCAAGAAGGCAGTGCTGAGTCCGAGGGTTGGGACTGAGATAAGGTGGGGGGAGGGGAAATGAGGAAGCTGGAGAAATCTGAGTTCATCTCTTGTGGTTGGAGGGTTCCGAGGCGGAAGATGAGGCGCTCTTCCTCCAGGCATCGTGTTGCCATGGTCTGGTGATGGAGGAGGCCAAGCACCTGCATGTCCTTGGTGGAGTGGGAGGGGGAGTTAAAATGTTCAGCCACGGGGCGGTTGGATTGGTTGGTGCGGGTGTCCAAGAGGTGTTCTCTGAAACGTTCTGCAAGTAGGCGGCCTGTCTCCCCAATGTAGAGGAGGCCACATCGGGTACAGCGGATGCAGTAAATGATGTGTGTGGAAGTGCAGGTGAATTTGTCATGGATATGGAAGGATCCCTTGGGACCTTGGAGGGAAGTGAGGGGGAGGTGTGGGCGCAAGTTTTGCATTTCTTGCGGTTGCAGGGGAAGGTGCCATTGCAGGGGAAGGTGCCGGGAGTGCTCATGCTCAATTGTCTCCCCAGATGCATTATTCTCACGTTATCCCCATCTCCCTGAATGCCATTGGTAACAAGAAATCTATCAATCTTTATCTTGAATTCACTTGAGGACTATGCTTGCCTCGCCCTCTTGAGTCGAGAATTCCAAAGATTCACTGAGTGAAAAGGTGCATGATGCTCCTGTCAGTGTGAAGTGACTAACCTGTTATGCTGATGTGAAGATTTACATATCCAATTTGACATTATGCTATTTGACGTAGGTTGAGACATACAGTCAGCGACGTACAGCATGGAAACAGACCCTTTGGTCCAACCCATCCATGCTGACCAGATAGCCTCACCTAAGTTAGTTCCATTTTCCACCACTTGGCCCATATCCCTCTAAACCCTCCCTACTCATGTATCCATCCAGTGGCCTTTAAATGTTGCAATTGTACCAGCCTCCACCACTTCCTTGGACAGCTCATTTGACACCGCACTACCCTCTGCGTGAAAAAGCTGCCCCTTAGGTCTCTTTTATATATTTCCCCTCTCATCCTAAACCTATGCCCTCTTGTTCTGGAATCCCCAACCCCAGGGAAAAAACTTTGTCTATTTATTCTATCCACGTCCCTCATAATTTTGTAAACCTCTATAATGTCACCTCTCAGCCTCTGACGCTCCAGGGAAAACAGCCCCAGCGTGTTCAGCCTCTCCCTATAGCTCAAATCCTCCAACCCTGGCAACATCCTTGTAAATCTTTTCTGAACACTTTCAAGTTTCACAACATCTTTCCGATAGGAAGGAGACAAGAATTGCACGCAATATTCCAACAGTGGCCTAACCAATGTTCTGGACAGCTGCAACAAGACCTCCCAACTTCTCTACCTAATACTCTGACCAATAAAGGAAAGCATACCAAACACCTTCTTCACTATCCTATCTATCTGTGACTCCACTTTCAAGGAGCTATGAACCTGCACTCCAAGGTCTCTTTGTTCAGCAACATCCCCTAGGACCTTATACACTTAATGGTAAGTCATGCTAAGATTTGCTTTCCCAAAATGCAGCACCTCGCATTTATCTAAATTAAACTCCATCTGCCACTCCTCAGCCCATTAGCCCATCTGATCAAGATCCTGTTGTAATCTGAGGTAACCTTCTTCGCTGTCCACTACACTTCCAATTTTGGTGTCATCTGCAAACTTACTAACTGAACCTCTTATGCTCACATCCAAATCATTTATATAAATGAGGAAAAGTAGAGGACCCAGCACCGATCCTTGTGGCACTCCACTGGTCACAGGCCTCCAGTCTGAAAATCAATCCTCACCACCACCCTCTCTCTCCTGCCTATGAGCCAGTTCTGTATCTAAATGGCTAGTTCCCCCTGTATTCCGTGATATCTAACCTTGCTAACCAGTCTCCCATGGGGAACCTTGTCAAACGCCTCACTGAAGTCCATGTAGATCACATCTACCGCTCTGCCCTCATCAATCCTCTTTGTCACTTCTTCAAAAAAGTCCATCAAGTTTGTGAGACATGATTTCCCACGCGGAAAGCCACGTTGACTATTCCCAATCAGTCCTTGCCTTCCCAAATATATGTAGATCCTGTCTCTAGTGAACTTACAAATATTGATGTCAAGAGTGTGGTGCTGGAAAAGCATAGCCTGTCAGGCAGCATCCGAGGAGCAGGAGAATTGATGTTTTGGGCATAAGCTGTTCATCATATTGATGCTTCTACTACTCGCTTTAAACAAGTAACACTGTGATCAGTCCATTATGGCCAAGTCATACAGTGGGTAGTTGTTAATGAAAGCAGCCCCAACTCTCAGCAAGTGACACTTAGGATCATGCTAAGCAACAAAATGTACTTTCAACATTTATGGCTTCATGGATCCCATTACATTTATGCTTTGCAGGTATTTGTGGATTATGTTCTCCAGTCATCAGCCATGACTCAATGGTACAGCCAATAGCCACCTACGTAATTTGGCATCTCTGCTGCAAATGCTGAACAGATGTTATTTGGGTAGAATGTATGAGTCATGTTTCAAGCTCTGTGGTTTGTGATACATCTGTAATGATGCTTGCTGCTTCATTAGCACCCCCCCCCCCCCATATATACTTTCAAAAGAAAAGAGATTTTCATAGGCGTCTGTTGGCCCAGCCTTCAAACTGTTGTCCCAATGTCCAGAAAGCTCGATACTCTCAAGCCCCACATTAGAGATCAAAACACCACAGTCTAAATGCCTTCAGTGAGGACTGAGGGAGTGCTGCACCATCAGAGTGCTGTTTATTATCTAGCTGACCTCTCAGTGGTATGACCCACAGCACTGTATAAAACCATGGTTAGGCTGCAGCTAGGGTATTGTGTACAGATCCAGACCCACATTATAAGTGCAGTGATTGCAACAAGGTCAGCCAGTTGGACATCGCTGAATATGAGTTCCCTGATTGGAGCTGTTAATCTGGTTCAATCAGGGAGCCCTGGGTGACAGATTAAAAAAGGGTGAGTGTCAGAGATACTGACACTCTGGTACCTAGCTCTGAATGAGACAGTACTAAAGTCAAGGACGGTTTGTGTGTAAAGGAAGTGTGATTCAGTGATGGGACACCAGTCTCTGTGGAATTATTTCAATGGGAGAGAGTTTGGCACGGGAGAGGGTGCAGAGGAGATTCACCAGGATGTTGCCTGGGCTGGAGAGTTTCAGCAAAGGAGAGGGATTGGTCAGATTGGGATTGTTTTCCTTAGAGCATGGGAGACTGAGGGGGGGAGAATGATTAAGATGATGAGGGTCATAGATAGGAAGAAACATTCCTCCTGGGTAGAGAGATCAATGACCCCAGGGGGCAGAGATTATGGGGAAGGGACAGGAGGTTTGGAGGGGGATATGAGGAAACATGTTTCATCCAGAGGTGGGTGGGAATGTGGGAACTGACTGCCTGTAAGGGTGGCACTAACAGACACCCTCAACAAATTCAAGAAATATTTAGATGTGCACTTGCATTGCCAAAGCATACAAGTGCTAGAATAAGGGATCGAATAGTTGGGTTGCTGTTTTTGACTGGCACAGATTCAATGGGCCGAAGGGTCTTTTTATGTGGGCGGCACAGTGGCATAGTGGTTAGCACTGCTGCCTCGCAGCGCTAGAGATCCGGGTTCAATTCCCGCCTCCGGCGACTGACTGTGTGGAGTTTGCACGTTCTCCCCGTGTCTGCGTGGGTTTCCTCCGGGTGCTCCGGTTTCCTCCCACAGGCCAAAGATGTGCAGGTCAGGTGAATTGGCCATGCTAAATTGCCCATATGTTAGGTAAGGGGTAAATGTAGGGGTATGGGTGGTTTGCGCTTCGGCGGGGCGGTGTGGACTTGTTGGGCCGAAGGGCCTGTTTCCACACTGTAAAGTAATCTAATCTAAAAAAAAACCTCTCTGACTCTATTACACTGTATGACAACAATAGCTGCCTCAAGACTAGTTTGAACAAATGCTAAAAGCATAGACCGAGGAGCAGGAGGAGGCTATTCAGTCCTCCAAGCCTGCTCTTCCTTTCAATATGTCATGGCTGATCACCCAACTCAGTCCCTGCTCCTGCTTTCTCCCCAGAGCCTTTGATCCCCTTCGCCCTAACAATCTATCTCCTTCTTGAAAACATTCATTGGCAAAAAGAAGCTTCTCTTTTGCAATGACCTTCAAAGTTACAAGTTATGTGGTTTAATCACTGAGAGTGAGACTTCATGCTTGGCATATATCATGCGGCACAAAAGTTAGAGAGACGTTGATTGCTGTTCTGTTGAAACCAGGAGTGTGGCTCTTTGTCAAGAAATGTTTCATGAGCTTGCTCCCTCCTCCTGCTATTGGGCAGCTGCTGGGGAAGTGAATAGTCCATTAACATGGAACATTGGCCATCCAGAATAAAGTGGCCGAAAGACATTGGACTGCAAGTCTTCTGCATTTTGCCCACATTATCTTTTTTCAATGGTAAGCATGCACCACCTTTGGCTGGTCAGACCATGTGGTATATAGCACCTTGGGTTATGTGAAAGGTACTTACCATTATTTAAATCCGACTGGCTTTTGAATATTAAGCAGAAATGGTTTCATGCTCCAAGCGTTATTGTAAAATGCAGTTTAAGGCCTTCATTGTGTTTATTGAGATATTATCAGCGCTACAAGGATTTGGAGGGTCTCATTTGATCCCGAGACTACGTGGTCTTAGCAAATCGTACCTGCAACACTCAAGGCATGATACAATTCATGGCCAAGGTCCGCAGAGTACAGAGATTAAAAGTTAGAAAGTTGCTGTCTCGTCTCCTGTCAGAGTTACAAAAAGTGAATGGACATCAGAGAGGAACGAGCTGTCATGTTTCTTATCATTGAGCAATGCTCAATCGGTGTGCGGTCAAGGATCAAAGATGTATGCTACAAATCAAAACCTTCAAATAAGGAGGGCACATCATAAAACAGGTAAAACAAGCGATACAACAGGGGAGCCAATGGCCTAGTGGCATTAACACTGGACTGTTAATCCAGAGACCCAACGAATGTTCTGGACATCTGGGTTCAAATCCTACTACAGTAGGTGATGGAGTTTGAATTCAATTAAAAAAATGGAATTAATGATGACCATGAGTCAATTATCACGGAAAAGACCAAAACACAGAAGAAGAAATTAGGCCATTTGGCCCATTGAGTCTGCTCTGCTATTCAAGAACAAAGGGAAATTACAGGAACAGGCCCTTCGCCCCTCCAAACCTACGCCAATCCAGATCTAAACCTGTCGCCTAGTTTCTAAGGTCTATATCCCTCGGCTCCCTGGCCATTCATGTATCTGTCTAGATGCATTTTTAAATGATGCTATCATGCCCACCTCTACCACCTCCATTGGCAACGTGTTCCAGGCACCCACCATCCTCTGCGTAAAGAACTTTCCATGCATACCTCCCCTAAACTGTTTCCATCTCACCTTGAACCCGTGACCCCTAGTAATTGAGTCCTCCACTCTGAGAAAAAGTTTCTTGCTATCCACTCTGTCTATACCTCTCATGATTTTGTAGGCCTCAATCAGGTCCCCCCTCAACCTCCGTCTTTCTAAAGAAAATAATCCTAATCTACTCAATTTTTCCTCATAGCCAGCACCCTCTATACCAGGCAACATCCTGGTGAACCTCCTCTGCACTGTCTCCAAAGCATCCACATCTTTTTGGTAATGTGGTGACCAAAACTGTGCACAGTATTCCAAATCTAGTCAAATGAATTTATTGTAAATGAATCAATTTACAAGATACCATGTAAGAACTGTTAAAAACTACATTGGACAAGCAAGCAGGAAACTTGCTACCAGGATGCATTAACACCAACTGGCCACCAGAAGATATGACCCACTATCACTAGTTTCCATACATACAGATAAAGAAGGACACCACTTTGACTGGGACAACCCACACATCCTAGGACAGGTGAAACAAAGACAAGCACGAGAATTCTTAGAGACAATGCATTCTAACCAGAATTCCATCAATAAACACATTGACTTAGACCCTATCTACCTTCCCTTGAAAAAAAGAACTGGAAATGACATTACCCACCTTAAGAAACCAAGACCTATAAATAGAGAGACGGGACATACCACCAGCGCTTCACTGGATACTCTCACTGATGATGTTACTCAGCATGGTGATGAAACAGCTGAAAACAAGCCTTCAAGCTCAGTGAGCTAACTTACATACTTATCATCAACCCGAGCTACAAAATCACTAACTCATTAAGAATCTTACCCATTTTCTTTGACTTCATGCGTAACTTTCCTCCTTTGTCTTTTCTCTAGTTACCCTCTTGCGCCTTATATAGGATTAAAAGGCTTTGGAGTTTTTCTTAACCCTGCCCATAAGGATATCTCATGACCCCTTTTAGCCCTCTTAATTCTTCATTTCAGATTGGTTCCACTTTCTCGAAATTCTCTCAAAGCTTTGCCGGTTTTCAGTTGCCTAGACCTTATGTATATTTCATTTTGCCTCTTAGCTCGACTCACAACTTCACCTGCCATCTGTGGTTCCCTAATCTTGCCACTTCTGTCCCTCATTTCACAGGGACATGTCTGTCCTACACTCTAATCAACCTCTCTTTAAAAACCTCCCTCATATCGAATGTGGATTTCCCTTCAAACAGCTGCTCCCAATCTACATTCCCCAGCTCCTGCCGAATATAGGTATAGTTGGCCTTCCCCCAATTTAGCGTTCTGCCTTTAGGACCATGCTTGTCTTTGTATCCTAAAACTTATGGAATTGTGATCACTATTCCCAAAGTTATTCCCTACTGAAACTTCAGCCACCTGGCCGGGCTCATTTCCCAACACCAGGTTCAGTGATGGCCCCTTCCCGAATTGGACTATTTACCGACTGCTCTAGAAAACCCTTCTGGATGCTCCTTACAAATTCTGCTCCATCTAGACTTCTAACACGAAGTGAATCCCAGTCAATGTTGGGAAAATTAAAACTCCCCATCACCACCACCCTGCTGCTCCAACATCTTTCCATAATCTGTTTACATATTTGTACTTCTATCTCATGCTCGCTGTTTTGGAGGTCTGTAGTACAGCTCCATCATTGTTACTTCACCCTTCCTACTTCTAAGCTCTGTCAATATTGCCTCATTGCTCGAGTCCTCCCCTGTGATGTCCTTCAGCACAGTTCTGATATCCTCTCTTCAATTGTGGCTGATAAATTTTTCAACTGCTTTCTCCCATAAGTTTTGATCCCCTTGACAATCAAGAACCTATCTATCTCTATCTTAAATATACTCAATGACCTGGTCTCCACAGCCTTCTGTGGCAATGAATTCCATAGATTCCCCACCCTCTGGCTGAAGAAGTTTCTCCTTATCTCCGTTCTAAAGGGTCTTCCCTTCTAATGGGCTGTGCCCTCGGGTCCTAGTCTCTCCTCTCAATGGAAACATCTTCCAAACATCCACACTGTCCAGGCCATTCAGTATTCTGAAAGTTTCAATTCGATCCCCCAAATCCTTCCAAACTCTATCGAGTATAGACCCAAAGTCCTCAAACATTCCTCACATGTCAACCCATCTGGTTCACTAATCTCCTTCAGGGAAGGAAACTGCCATCATTACCTGGTCTGGCCTACATGTGACTCCAGACCCACAGCAATGTGGTTGATTCTTAACTGCCCTCTGGACAATAAAAACTGACCTAGCCAGCGATGTCCTCATCCTGTGAATGAATAAAGAAAAAAAAGGACCTCTTTTCCTGGACCCCGCACTGACACATTTAGTGGGAGATGACTTTACATTCCAGTCCCATTCCAGGATTTCTGCACAAAACACGAAGTTGACAATCCAGGGCAGCACTGAGGGAATGCTGCATGTTTCAGACTGATATCAAATCAAGGCCTTGTTTTCTCTCTCAGCTGGAAGTCAAACTTCCCATGGCACCATTTTGAAGAGGACTGTCCTATAAAGTGTTGAATGTTGAAGCTGCATTAGGATCCATGCAATCTGTTCATGCCACGCATTCTTGGGCGAACAGACAATAAGATCCCAATGCAAGCAGACATGGCATCGTTGAGGCCTGATAGCCTTTGCAATTATGACAAAGTAGGCAATGTAATATGTACCTAAAAGCTATCATGTAATAACTTACATCTTCTTGTTAAACCAAATAGCTCTTCTAGCCCACACACCATCGTGGTTTATCTGCTAATTAGACAGGCTGTTAGACTCAGCACAGGCAGGAGGATTCAGGGGTTATTTGTGGTGCAGTGGTCTAACTGTGAACTGGGAGTCCAACCTATTTCAGGGGTGTGTAATAACATTCCTGAGCAGGTTGATGAGAAAAGATCCAGACAGGAGGACTGATAGCAGCAGATTACTCCAAACACAAGGCACCAGTGGATAGTACTACAACCCACAACCAAGAGCAGGGGAGAGGACCTTGGTGCCCTGGCCAAGAGTAATTCCTCAATTGACTTCACAGATCCAGATTTTATGGCTATTTTTAAAATTCATTCACAGGATGTGGGCATCACTGGCTGGATCAGTATTTATTGCCCAGAGGGCAGTTAAGAGTCAACCAGTGAGTCTGGGGTCACATGTAGGGCATGACCATAGTTGGATACTATCAAGACTAATAAGGAATAAGAAAGACTCAAGATGCTCACATGGATGGGTTTGACATTTGGCCTCTGACCCATCTAGCTGTTAATGAATGCAGGAGTTGCAAGGTCAAAGGTCTGGCAGCTGAATACAGAAAACAGGGTGCGATATGTGCTCGAGAGCTCTCTCTGCTTTGATGTTCAGATTCTCTGACCTGATGGATTGACTGACATCAGGGTCTTCAAGTGTCCAGTTGGTAAAGACACACGGAATAATGCTGCCTTGCCGAATGATTTGGAAGATATAGTGTTCTTACTAGAGGAATCCAACCATCAGGTACCATAGGTGGCATTGTGGCTCAGTGGTTAGCATTGATGCCTTACAGCACCAGGGACCTGGGTTCAATTCCAGCCTCAGGTTACTGTCTGTGTAGAGTTTGCACATTCTCCCTGTGTCTGCAGGGGTTTCCTCCCACAGTCCAATGATCTGCAGGTCAGGTGAACTGGCCATGCTAAATTGCCCATAGTATTAAGTGCATTAGTCAGAGGGTGTGGGTGGTATACTCTTTTGAGGGTCAGTGTGGACGTGTTGGGCTGAAGGGCTGTTTCCACATTCTATGGAATCTAACCTAATCTAATCATAAAGAGAGGAGGAGGGCCAGGACAGATACATTCCTGCTCTATTTCTTATGACTTTTACATGGACATTCCTTTGTAGCAAAGGTGAGGGAAAAGGATTCAGCCTCAGATGTAAGAATGGCAACTTTTATTTTCCTTTTTCAGATAATGATTGAATTCCTTTATCAAAGCCTCAATTAGCCCTGTCTCCAACACACAGTCAACCAGTGCCCTCCAGATCCTGGCTACTCACTGCATGAATAAGATTTACAAGTCACCATTGCTTTCTTTGCAATTACCTGAAATGGGTGCCTTCTGATTCTTGACTCTTCTAACAATGGGAACAGGTAGAAAGTGAGGACTGCAGATACTGGTGATCAGAGTCGTGAGTACGGTGCTGGGAAAGCACAACAGGTCAGGCAGTGTCCGAGGAGCAGGAGAATCAGCAATGCCTAATGAAGGGCTTATGTCTGAAAAGTCCATTCTCCAGCTCCTCGGATGCTGCCTGACCTGCTGTGTCCTTCCAGCACCCCACTCTCGACTCTAACAATGCAACAGTTTCAACCTATCAACTGTCACTCTAGGCATGCAGTGTGTTCAAAAAGGGGATGGTGTGTGTCTTCATGACATTGTCACTGGGGTAGCAGCACAGGAATACTCTTGAGATAGGGGTTTGAGTTCCACCAAGGCAGCTGGTGGAATTTAAATTCAATAAATAAGTAAACAAAGCCGGCTTCAATGATGGAAACCATCATCAACTGATGTAAAACAAACCCATCTGGTTTTCAAATGTCCTGGAGGGGAAATCTGCTGTCCTTAACCACATGTGATTGCAGACCAACAGCAGAGTGGATGACTTCTAGCTCCCTCAGGGCAGTTAGAATTGGGCAACAAATGTTGACCTTGTCAGCAATACCCACAGCTAATGAAGAATAAAGTTTTAAAAAGTTACTTTGGGATTATGGTCAATAGTCGTATAAAGATCCCACTGTAGACAGATTTTCAATCAGCGTGGGAAACAATGGTTATGGAGAAATAGCATGAACGTGGAGTCGGGGATTAGCAGATCAGCTGTAATCTTATTGAATGGCGGAGAAGGCTCAATGGAGCAGAATCACAGAGTAATTTAAGGCAGAGACAAAGAGGAATTTCCTCTCTCAGGGGGTCATGAATCTATGGAATTATTCCCAGTAGAGCGCTGTCGAGGCTGGGTGGTTATTTATCCAAGACTGAGATAGACAGAATTTTGACTGAGCGTCACTCAACCCGAAATGCTAACTCTGATTTCTCTCCACAGATGTTGCCAGAACCGCGGAGCTTTTCCAGCAATTTTTATTTTTGTTTCTGATTTTCAGCATCTGCAGTTTTTTTGGTTTTAGGCAGATTTTTAATCAGTGAGGGAACCAGTGGTTATAGGCAGATGGTACAAAAGTAGAGTCGAGGGTTATCAGATCAACCATGATCTCATTAAATGGACTGAATGGCTTGCTTCTGTTCCTCTGTTTAATGGTCTCATGCTGTTCAATCACAGCAGATCTCATCCGATTACACAGTTTGCTCATGGTTTTGAATAGCTCAATCAAATCTCTTCCTCCCAGCCCGACTTCACTGACTCTCAATGGCATGGTGGCTCAGTGGACCCCGGTTCAATCCCAGCCTCAGGTGACTGTCTATGTGGAGTTTGCATGTTCTTCCTGTGTCTGTGTGGGTTTCCTCCGGGTTCTCTGGTTTCTTCCCACAGTCCAGGTTAGGTGAATGGGCCATGCTAAATTGACCGTAGTGTTCAGGGGTGTGTAGGTTAGGTGCATTAGTCAGGGGCAAAGGTAGAATAGTCAGGGAATGGGTCTGGGTGGGTTTCTCTTTGGAGGGTTGGTGTGGATTTGTTGGGCCAAGTGGCCTGTTTCCACACAGTAGGGATTCTAACCAATCACGTTGCTAGGTGCCTGAATCTGGAGTCACATGGAGGTCAGACCAGATGAGGATGGCAGATTTCTTTCAAGAAAGGACATCAAATCCCCACACTGCAGGGATTCTATGATTCTGCAATAATGGAAGTTATTGAACTGAATTTAAACTAAGCCACAACTGTAAACAATAACAGTTAACACCAAACATTGTTCAGCAAATTGCTTTTCTGATGTGAGACTTAGAAAGTACTACCTGCCAAATCTTCAAGGGATGCTTCAAACAATTTAATTCAAATCAGTTAAAAATAAAAAAGCAAAGATTTTGTCTGTGTTATACTAACTGCCAAAACTTTGCAAAACTATTCTCAGAGAACAAAAGAGGAAAATGAAACAAGAACTGATATGTCTGGTTCCCCAGCAGGATATTTCTTTGCAGCATTCTGTCTGCCTGGCGTGAGCAATTAGACACCTCACACACAACACTTGCATCGTTACTTCTACAATAGTGGATGTTTATTTAAAAGACAAATGGATTAAATTATCAGCAGACGTGATTCTTTAGTAAATAAAATGGAATAACTTTCTGCACCTATATAGAAATCCACTTTTTGTATCCATCTGTACTGTGTAAACCTGCAATCTGTAAATATTGCATCATTCTGGAAAAAAAAAGTGTTCCAGTGGTTAAATATTCTTTCAATAAGGGCAGGGCTTTTTGCAATGTTTCTATAGGCTGCATAAGGACAGTTTAAGGTTTACTGAACAGTCAGTGTGAGCTCACCAGAAAGAGAGAAAAACAGACAGACAGGCAGACAGATGGAGGGTCCGTGCATGATGTTGTTAAACTGTGCTGCTAAAAAGGCCAGTGGGTCTGTGTAGTTAGGGCTCAGGGAGAGATCCTAAGAGCAGCTGGATAGTGCTGTGCCATTCAGACTCAGAGGGAGTCCGAGGAACTTTTACATACACTTTAGTGTTTGGGTTAGGGCTGAGGAGAATCAGCATTCACTTGAAGAAGTTAGCTATTCGTGAAAAAGCTTGAGTTTGCCTAGAGGTGCTGGAGGTGAGTATAAAGAATCCAAGGAAGTGCTGTCTCAGGAAACGAGGGTGAATTGCTGAAACATGAGGAGGAATTAAGGCAGTCTGTGACAGAGCATCTTTTGTGGAAATGTTGACTGTACATGCTAATTAATAAGCAGCACAGTGGCTCAGTGGTTAGCACTGCTGCCTCACAACGCCAGGGACCTGGTTTTGATTCCAGCCTTGATGTGTGGAGTTTTCACATTTCCCCCGTGTCTGCGTGGATTTCCTGCAGTTCCCTCCCACAGTCCAAAGCGTGCAGGTTCGGGTGGATTGGCCATGGGAAATTGCCAAGTGTCCAGGCATGTGCAGGTTAGGTGGATTAGCCATAGAAAATGCAGGGTTACAGGTATAGGGTTAAGGGGGTGAGCCTGGGAGGGATATTCTTTGGAGGGTTAGTGTGGATTCGATGGGCTGAATGGCTTCCTTCCACACTTTAGGGATCTGATGATTAATGTGCTCTTTGGGGTGTTTGTCAGTTTGTGACCCATATTTAACTCAGGCTAATTCTGGCTGTTAGAATATAGTTTGTTAAAAAATATATACAGTACATTGCATTACTCTTCTAACTTAGCACAGAAAAGTTTCGTGATGTTTCTTCAAACTTTCAAATATTGTGGTTTTATTCTCTTGGTAAATACATGGGATTCCAAACATTGGGTTGACTTCTAAAGTAAAGTAACCAGTCTCTAGCCAGACTATAGCAATCTGGTTTGGAACTGTGGCAATCAATGACCTCTGCTATGCGACTGTCACCATAAAAATGAAAATAGAATTTTAGATAATTTAATTCCATTATTGAGAAATGGCTCATCATTTTAGAGCTTCAATTGAGTGGGTATAAAAAAAGTTATAATTTTGCTCTTTTTTCTTTCTGTTTTGGAATCCCCACATGAAGCACTAACTATCTAATAAGTTATTGTTAGCTTGTGTCTCTGTAATCTTGGCAGACCCATTCAAACTCATCAATATAAAATATTAATGCCTTTAGAATGTAGGCATGAATTTGATCCAACAGGATTCTATCAAAAACAATGGAAGATTTATATTTTCATGGATTTTTTTTACAACTGGGAGACATCCCAGACACCAAATGGACATTGAAGATAAAATCAGCAAGAAGAGAATTGCAGAAATGAATAAAATTGGGACAGAGTGCAAAAGTAGAGTTAAGTCCAATGATCAATCATGATAGTATTGAATGTTGTAGAAGGCTTGAGGGGCCAAATGGTCGACAAGTGCTCCTCTAACCAGTATTCTTAAAGCATCGTGAGGCAGTTTTGGGCCCCATATCTCAGGATGGATGTACTGGCCCTGGAGCATGTTCAGAGGAGGTTCACGAGAATGGTCTCAGGAATGAACAGCTTAACATTTGAGGAACGTTTGAGGACTCTGGGTCTGTACTCGATGGAGTTTAGAAGAATGAGGGGGGATCTAATTGAACTTTCAGAACACTGAATGGACAGTGTGGATGTTGGAAGATGTTTCCATTGGCAGGGAAGACTAGGGCCCAGCCTTAGGGTAAAGGGAAGACCTTTTAGAACAGAGATAAGGGGAAACTTCTTCACCCAGAGCGTGGTGTATTTATGGAATTCATTGCCACAGAAGGCTGTAGAGGCCAGGTCATTGAGTATATTAAAGACTGAGATAAGTTCTTGTGTATCAAGGGGATCAAGGGTTACAGGGAGAAAGCAGGAGAATGGATTTGAGAAACAGATCAGCCATGATTGAATAGTGGAGTGGACTCGATGGGCTGAATGGCCTAATTTCTGCTCCTATGTCTTATGGTTTTATCCAGTAGTGCTGTGTCATGGATTGACAGAGTCAAAAATATGCAGATTTCGGGCTTAATTGTTAATGCTCTCTCAATGTCGCCATAGCAATTCAAGACAAATACCATATTCAGTGCCCAAACCAGACCAGAAAACACTAAACAAAAGTCCTGGCTGTTTTAAATGTGTCTCGCCCCACAATGTTGTGCTACTGTCACTTTGATTCACTGATGACACAATCCAAAATCTCTGGAAACAAGAAATCTCAGCGGTGAATGTTGTATCTGGTTTAAGAGCTTTGTTGTGCGGCACCTATCTAAAGTTTAGGTACAAACATTCCAGCACATATCTGCAATATATTATGGAGGCTGTGACTGAAATTCGGATTAGCTGAACATTGAAAATGGAAAATGTGGGCTCTGTCTTCATTCACGAGATTGAAGGCCCATGTGCAACAACTCACCAATGATCCTTTGAGAGCATCTTCCAAACTCATTGCCACTTTCATGTGGAAGGGCAAGGGCAGCAGATACATGGGAACCCACCACAAATTCCCCTCCAACCACTCACCACCCTGCCTGGGAAATATATCCTCGTTCCTTTAGTGTTGCTGGGTAAAAGTCCTGGTGTTCCCTCCTTCACAGCACTGTGGGCCAGACAGACTACAGCAATTCAAGCAGGCAGCTCACCATATCTCATTCCCAATGAAGGGCTTATGCCTGAAACGTCGATTCTCCTGCTCCGCGGATGCTGCCTGACTGGGTTGTGCTTTTCTAGCACCACACTCTTGACACCTCACTATACTTTGTCACGGGAAACTGGGATGGGCAAAGATATGGGTCTAGCCAATGACGCCCACATCCCATGAATGAATTTTTAAAAACTGGGTTGGATAAGAATCCAAAAACACTGTCCATTACAATAGTGACTGCACAATAAAAAAATACATTACAGGTCATTCTGCTATAATGCGTGTTTTGTTAACCTGAATACGCCATAACACGATTGACGAATTGGCAACACTGTTTCTAAAGTGCAAACTTTTAAAACGTGTGTTGGTTTTAATGCAATTACATCACCAACACTTTAAGTGCTGTTTCTAGGGCTTGCACAAGAATGTAACAATCATGTCATAGAAGAACTACCTGCCTTGGGTGCAGAGCATCTTGAGCTCCTGAAAGTTGCTATATAAATGCAAGTGTCTCCTAATCCAAAATCTATCAATGAAAATACTGACTTTGCAATCTGAATCTATTCCCCTCTGACTGAACATACTCACTGCAATGTGAGAAACTTCAACAAAAATCTAAAATTTATTCATGGCGAGTTGCTGTTGTGGGCAGAGGATACTTGCAGAATGAAGCTCACAGTCATTACAAGATTGGGATTATAAAGAGCTGTGGGTGACGCTGGGTCAGGGAAGATGAACACGATTCATCTTTGCTGCCTGTTTTTGGATGCATAGCATACAGGACCGTGTAGAAAACATGAATCAATGTTCCCATTAACTTGCGTGCCTTGAATGGTAGATATTAACAGATCTGGGTTTGCTGATTTATTGAGGCAGCTTTTTTGCAAACTTTCCAAGCCTATGAAATTCCAACAGGACAGACCAATGAATAAGACATAGAGATGCTAATAGAATAGAGTTGGTTAGGCTTATTCAACACTATTGGCTGGATGGATGTGATCCATCAGCCTGAGCTTGGATCAATAATGACGACACAAGTTGTGCAAGAATGCAACCATTGCATTATAGAAGAACTGACTATGTATTCTTACTTCTAAAATGGACAATTTCATATTTACCCATATTATCCTCCATTTGTCATATTTCTGCTGACTCACTTGATCTATTGGCATCCTTTTGTAGCTTTCTAAGGTCCCCTGCACAACTTAGTTTCCTACCTACCTACAACAGTCATAGAGTCATACCACACGGAAATAGACCCTTTGGTCTGACTAAGTTTCCAAACTAAACTGGCCCCATTTGCCCGCATTTGACTCATTTCCCTCCAAAGACTTCCAATTCATGTACTTGTCCAAATGTCTTTTAAATGTTGGAACTGTACCTGCATCTATCACTTTCTCTGGCAGTTCATTCCACATATGAACTACCCCCTCTGTGAAAAGGTTGGCCCTCAGGTCCCTTTTAAATGTTTCTCTCTCTCACCTCAAAAATATGACCTCTTGTTTTGAAATTCCCAACTCACGCTTCTCCCAGGAGAGGTCAGACATTAAGCTTAAGAAGATGACTTGATGGGTCTTTTCTCATTTTATCTCAGATTGCTTCTCAATCTCAGAGCCTTCAGACAATATTTGCATTCTGATGAAGAAGGAGCAATGTTCTAAATTGAAGGCAGATGAACTCTGGCATCAGATGTGTGGTTTGCAATTAGGATTCACAATTCTTGTCTGTCTGTTGAAAAGATTCCGAAGTTCAAAAATAAACCAATTGCTAAATGAAGGTGTATTTGTCTAGCACACTGGCTCGATGTTGCAAATTATTTACCAGTTTCTGTCTACAGCTGCTCAAACCCTGTTTACAATCTCATAAATTTATAATCTGTTCTCTTCCCAGGAATATACCTGACAAAAATAGTAAATCATCGCGAACACTGAGCAAAGATAAACAACATCATTTTCAAAAGGTCCTTTAAAAGGTCTGGGGCCTGCGTCTTAACCAAGGCTAACTGAACTCTGCTAATATGCACTATATAAGACTGCTTTGAACTCTGGGACTGGATCACAGTCTCAAGCTTAGAATAGAGAAAGAGACAAATCATAACTACTTTACAGAGACTGTGGTGTCATTCATTCATTGGTGGACCCTCGCAGACTCTCTCCCACTCTCAGGGGGAGTCTGCAGGTGGCTCTACAGACCGATGCGAATACTGCAGGCTCTGTTACACTTGGGGTGAAAGGTGGCCATGGGAAAGGGGTGGGTGGGGCGTTGGTGAGGCAGCACGCTCCTCTTGCTGTTTCCCCGATAGCGAGTCTCGAGGTGTTTGACACCTTCCCGGATGCTCCTCCTCCACTTTGGATGGTTTTGGGTCAGTGATTTCCCAGGTGCCAGGGGGAATGCTGCACTTCCCCAGTGAGGCCTTGAGGCACCTCCTCTGTCCCACCTGGGGCTCACCAGCCGTTTGGGAGCTGGGAGTAGAGCACCCGCTTGGGGAGACATGCTCAGCCCCATCAGACTGTGAGACTGGTAAATCATATGGAAAAATGGATATATGATTGAATGAAAGGGCTAAGAAGAGGTTGTAAGATTTGGGACAGCACAGTTTTATTTTGACTTGTATTCCAAATACACTGAAATTAGGTTGGATAATTATGCACAAACTCTTAACGTCTGAATTTAAAATCCCTTGCTCAGCAGGTTTGAGAGGCGCTTTAAGACCTTCACCAAAGAAACCTCGACATAAAAGAAAACAATTGTAATTGACGGAAACCTTTTCACAAATACATGCTACTATTCTAAAGAATAATTTTGAACGATTCTTGTAAGTAGATGAGAATAACATGAAACTACAGCATCCATGGGGATGTTCTGTTCTGGTTGCAGCAAATAAATGTGAGAGAGAACATTTCGGTAATTACACAGTGAGATGGTCCATAGAGAGAGGAAGGAAAAATCAATTAGAAAAGGGAAATTATAGATGAGCAAAATAGGCAAAAAAAAAGAGATAAGAAAGGAAACAAATCCATTATTGCTTAAGTGATTGTCATGGCTTGTTAATTTTAATCATGTGTTATTTTGATACAGGGCAATATTTCAGATAATGGTCTCATGGTCTTATTGTTAAGATATCAATCCAGAGATGCAGGTGATATTCCAGACACCTGCGTTCAAATCCTGCTATGGTAAATAGTGGAATTTGAATATAAGAAAAATCTGGAATTAAGATTTCAATAATGACCCTGAAACAATTATCAGAGGAAATGCCCATTCTGTTCACTCATGTCCTTTAGGAAAGGAAACTGCCATCCTTACCTGGTCTGACCTCCATGTGACTCCAGACCCATAGCAATGTGGTTGATTCTTAACTACCCTCTGGGCAATTAGGGGTGAACAATAAATGTTAGCCCACCCATTTACTGTGAATGAATAAAAAATGAACACGCGATGTGCATGTGGTCTGAGTGACAGGGGGTAAAGGCAGAAAACAAATTAATCAAGGTCACCTTGCTCCATCTTTGTGCTTTTCACAAGTGGGGTGGTGAGAATCTCAGCAGGGACCGGTGAGATGTCAACTAACGGTCATTACTGAATGTTAAATGCCTTGTTAATGCCAAAACTCACAACAGACTCCCACTTTATTGAACTCACCAAACAATCGTGATGACAGGAAACCAGGGCAAGGACCTGGCAGAGTCATAGAATCCCATAGCATGGAGACAGGCCCTTTGGCCCACACTGGTCCACGCTGATCAAAACGTCCATCCACGCTAACCCCATTTCCCTGCACTTGGCCCATATCCTTCTAAACCTTTCCTATCCATGTATTTGTCCAAATGCCTTTTAAAGGTTGTTAATGCACCCGCCTCAACCAATTCCGCTGGCCGCTCATTCCACATGCATACCACCCTCTGTGTAAAAATGTTGCCCCTCAGGTTCCTATTATTCTTGCCCCTCTAACCCTAAACTGATGCTCATTAATCCTCGATTCCCCAACCCTGGGAAAAATTCAGGTCCGGCTCCAAAGAACCTCCATTTTGGAAAGTAAGCACCAATATTGGGGGCATGCTCCAAGGGTCTGAGGCAGCTGTGTTCATGGACAACGGTATCCAACATGTGCATGGCATGTCTCCAACCCACTGACAGGCCAGCATCTACTGTCCATCCCAGAGGGCAGTTAAGAGTCACTCATAGTGCTGTGGGTCTGGAGTCACTTGTAGACCAGACCAGGTAAGGACAGCAGTTCCCTTCCCAAAAGGGCTTTAGAAAACTCAATTGTTTTTTTTCCCCTAATAATCAACAATGGCTTTACACTCATCATTAATATCATAACTCCAGGTCTCTGATGGATTCAAATTCCACCACCTGCCATAACAGGATTTGAACCTAGGACCCCAAAGCATTCCCCAGATCTCTGGGTTAGCAGTCCTGCAATAATACCCCTGGGGCATTACCACTTCTTGGCAAATGAGGACTGCAGATGCTGGAGATCAGAGTCAAGATTAGAGTGGTGCTGAAAAAGCGCAGCAGGTCAGGCAGCATCTGAGGAGCAGGGAAATCGACATTTCAGGCAGGAGCCCTTCATCAGGAATGAGATTGTTTAAATAGGTGAAACAATAAAGGACTCCTGCCCAAAACTTTGATTTTACTGCTCTTCGGATGCTGCCTGACCTGCTGTGCTTTTTCTAATCGTGACTCATTACCACTTGTCAGCCAGTTCTTGCTTGAACTTGCAAGACTGTCATCATTGTACAATATCCTGTACTCCAGTTTACTGCACAGTTTATATTCATGATCCTGTTTCGGTCTCTAAGTGAGATTCAATGGCTGGTTCATCTCCTTTTGGGATAACTCATTGACAACACAGTTCCAGCCTTTCCCTCATCAGGACAGTTGCTCATTTTTGTAAAATTCAGAATCTTAAAGAGTTAATGTCCAGAATCCTGAATTTGACTTCATTTTTGAAAAGCATTTTAACTTAAACTAATAATCTCCTCCAGATGAGAATAGTCAAAATCCCATTACAGGAGTTAATCTTTGAAGATGTGAAGGTGTTGGCAGTGAGGGATGTTGGTGCAATTCAATCCAGGCTCTTCATGTTTAGTGCGAGATATTTAACTGGCAATGGTTCTCCAACATTGAATGTAATGACGTGTCAGAAAGAACTCTTATCAGAACTTTCCAATGCAGTGTGCTCTCGCTGCATCAATGGACAGTCAGACAATGAACTTATGGCCAAGTTGGTTCATGCACCGTCCAATGGCAAAGTGGGAAACAGCACAGGTTTGAGTCGCAGTTACCAGATCAAAGTGCTAGCACTGCAGACTACATTCTAGCAGCCACCATTAACCAAATAAGAACCTAACCAGCCATATCAATGCTGTGGCTATAAGAGCAGGTTAGAGGCTTAGAAGTTTGCAACCCACCTCCTTCTTCCCCAAAGTCTGTCCAAGTCAGAAGTGCAATGGATCCCTTCTTGCCTGGATGAGTGCAGTTCCAACAACACTCTAGAACCATCCAGTACAAAACAGCATTGACTTCTCCATCTCCTGATGCTGCCTGGCTGGATTATTGTTTGTCTAGCTTAATTGGCACTGCATCCACAAACATCCACTGCCTCCATCACCCAACACTCGATAGCAGCAGTGTGTACCATCCACAGATGCACTGCAGAAACTCACCAAGGCTGCTCTGACTTCTACCATCTAGAAGGACAAGGGCAGATACATGCAAAGACTACCCCCTTAAAGATCCCCCCAAACCCCTATAATCCTGACTTGAATATATATCACACAACACCAGGTTATAGTCCAACAAGTTTATTTGGAAGCACCAATTTTTGGAGTCTTGCTCCACTTGATGAAGGAGCAGTGCTCTGAAAGCTAGTGCTTCCAAATAACCTGTTGGACTATAACCTGGTGGTGTGTGATTTTGAACTTTGTCCACCCTATTCCAACAACGGCTCCTCCGATGAAAACATCATGAAAATATATCGATGTTCCTTCACTGTCGCTGCATCAAAATCCTTCAACTCCCTCTCTAACACCTTTGTGGGTCTAGGTGAAAGTGAGGACTGCAGATGCTGGAGATTAGAGTCAAGAGTGTGGTGCTGGAAAAGCACAGCAGGTCAGGCAGCATCTGAGGAGCAGGAGAATCGACATTTCGGGCAAAAGCCCTTCATCAGGAATGTGTGTCTACCTACAGCACATGAACCACACTGGTTCAAGAAAGCAGCTCACCCTCACCTCCTCAAGGGGTAACTAGGGGTGGGCAATAAATGCCAGTCCAGTCAGTGATGCCCATTTCCCAAGCATAAATGAGAATAAAAAGCTAACTTTAAATGTCTCAAGAATCAGGCGAGGCAAAACCAACCTGACTAGCTCCACTATCCATTTCTCCTCCTGCAGACAATGTGTTGATCCTGAATGAGAGCAGACTCAAACTGATTTCCTGACAATGGAACAGTCTGTTGTCACACATGCACATGAACAATGACCATTAAGTTAAGGACAGTTGTCAGAATTATACCGAGCTCATGTCATTGCCTTTGACAGAGCAGCTATTAAGAATGCTATCAACTCTGTTATAAAATATGTCTACTTCCTAAAAGAACAGTGAAGTCAGTACTGCACAAGGCCATTTTGTTCCAGTGAAAAATGAGGATAGCTTACAATTCATTTACAGAAGAGCACCTTGTTTATCTATTCCTCTGTTCCTGGCAATCAGTGATATGAAAAATTATAACAATAATCTTTTGTTAATTTGTACTCAGTTTTAAAATATATTAAACTCACATTTATAATACAACAGATTTTCTTTAAAAGAGACAGTATTATGACTATTTTCCTAGTTCTACACACGTGTTGCAATTATTCAGCTGTCAAGTTGTGGTTCATGCAGAGATTGCAAAGTGAAGACAGAGTCCAATCGAGCTGTAAGCTATGATTTAGAACCTTTTAAATCACAGGAATAAAATTGTATGTGTTTTTCTTAAATCTTGTCCTTTTGAGGTGATCTGCAGTCTGAAATTGATGGATAACAACAACTAATAT
This sequence comes from Chiloscyllium plagiosum, assembly GCF_037043375.1. Taxonomy (NCBI): domain Eukaryota; kingdom Metazoa; phylum Chordata; class Chondrichthyes; order Orectolobiformes; family Hemiscylliidae; genus Chiloscyllium; species Chiloscyllium plagiosum. The sequence goes on from NW_028270161.1 coordinate 6,074,393, forward strand.
TTAGGCAGCATTTTTGATACAAAGAAATGTTAGGAGATATTTAGATAGACAAGGGAAGTGGAGAGGTTTAAGGTTTATATAAATGAAAGCATGGCTTCCAACAGAGGGAATATTAAAACTGGGGGAGCTAAACATATCAACTGTGCTCCAACCTTAGAGAAATTCCATTCAATATCATTATGCTGTCCAGACCGTGGATCAATTGGTCTATTTCCATGACATAATCTTGACATGATTCGAAGGAAACCCTGTTCTTGTGATCAGCCATGAACACTTCTTCATTAAAGGTGTCAACTTGCTATCAAGGAAGGAATCCCTGGCTGGTTTTGCTCAAACTCAGATCATTGAGGCTCCCTAACAACTGTCCTTCCTGAGAGCACTATTACAACCCAGCCAAGGAACCAAACCTGAGTCATTTCATAATCTTGAGGAGCAGGAAAATAAATGTTTTGGGTAAAAGCCCTTCATCAGGAATGTTATCATCTTTGCCCGAAACGTCGATTTTCCTGCTCCTCAGATGCTGCCTGACCTGCTGAGCTTTCCCAGCACCACTCTAATCTTGACTCTGATATTCTGCCATCTGCAGTACCCACATCTGCCTCATTTCATAATCTGCCAGGTTCAGTAACTGTATGTACCTTCATTGTCGTGGTTACGTGGTTGCTTATACTTGTTTAAGAAAAGGAATAAATTTCTGTCCCACTTTTCCCAAACTCAGAATGTCACAAAGTGATTTGCAGTCAGTGAAATGACTTACAAGTTTTATCCATCTTGGTGGTAGAGATCATGGGTTTGGAAGATAGTGCTGAATTGGTTTGATTTCTTGTAACGTGCACCTAAGTACAGTGAGAAACTTTATTCTGTGAGCAGTCTAGGAAGATCACTATAAGCAAGGACATACAGATCATAGAGTGAAAAAAAACTTGGACAGAGTAAGGTAGACAGGTTACACCACACAGGATGTGCACTAGGCCAGTTCAACATTAACAAATTTCGGCATTATTTGAACATTATTAGTAATTTTTACATATTTAGAATTTAAGTTTGTAAGTGTAGAACAGTTATAAGAAATGTTAGAGTTAGATCTGCTGTAGGGAGCTCACAAGGACAGATCAGGTGTTGAGGAGCTGAAAAATGTGTTACTGGAAAAGCGCAGCAGGTCAGGCAGCATCCAAGGAGCAGGAGAATCGAAGTTTCGGGCATAAGCCCTTCTTCTTGGAAAGAAGAAGGGCTTATGCCCGAAACGTCGATTCTCCTGCTCCTTGGATGCTGCCTGACCTGCTGCACTTTTCCAGCAACACATTTTTCAGCTCTGATCTCCAGCATCTGCAGCCCTCACTTTCATCTTTTTTCTCAGGTGTTGAGGAGCCTTGGTGAGCTGCTACAGTACATCTTGCAGATGAAATAGATGTTTTCTAGCCAACCAGTGTCAAGACATTAAGGCATACCTCTGAATCAGGTGGGAATTGAACCCAGCTCACAGGTGTGGACGCTACCACAGCACCGCAAGAGCCCTTTGTAGGTGGCATATATTGCTGTTAATGTTGCAAAGCAGAAAGTAAGGTGCCTTTTCTGTAACCATGAATTTGGGTTCATGGAGACTGACATGAAGGAGACAGGAGAATGAACAGGGTCTGGTTGGTCAACAAGACATTGGGGAAAGTAACCTCCCTATGTTCACTGGCCATTGACTAGTTGAGCAGGCCTCTGTATTAGAGGTTTAGGATTGCTTAAGTCTGAATATAAGAAATAACACAAATTTCCCCTATCACTTAGTGAAAGGTAAAAGTGCGGTCTACCTACAGTCAAAATCACTCTTACAACAGCAACCATCCGCAAACTATTAGCAAGATCAGAATAATCTGTCTTTGTAATGTTTAAATGAGTATAGGTATTCGTCTTTCCCAGCTCCAATTTTTAGGTGTCATTTGTTGCCCTTGGAAAATGAGCCATTTTCTTGGGTGAGGTTAAGTCAGTAGATTGCTTGGGTATGGAGTCATATATAGGCCTGACCAGCACTGTTACTAGCACCAGCCTAATCAACTGCATTAAATTCCCTAGCAACCATGGTGGGATTTGAAATTGTTGTTGGATCTTTAGTCCAGGCCTTTGATCACGAGTCCAGTTACAGACAGTATCCAGGCTTGGGCTGATAAGTGGCAAATAACATTCACGTTACACAATTGTCAGGCAATGACCATCTCTAATAAGAGACCATCTAACCAGTTAGACAGAAGAAGCTTGAGCAGTGACTTAATAGAGACATCCAAGATAATCAGAGGATTAGATAGGGTGGACAGTGAGAGCCTTTTTCCTCAGATGGATGGCTAGCACAAGGGTCATAGCCTTAAATTGAGGGGTGATAGATACAGGACAGATGTCAGAGGTAGTTTCTTTACTCAGAGAGTAGAAGGGGTGTGGAACTCCCTGCCTGCAACAGTAGCAGACTCGCTAATTTTACGGGCATTTTCATTGTCATTGGATAAACATATGGATGAGAATGGAATAGTGTCAAATAGATGGGCTTCAGATTGCTTCCACAGGTCGGCATAACATTGAGGGCCGAAGGGCCTGTACTGCACTGGAATGCTCTATGTTCTAACCACGGCATCTTACCATTTGACCATGACTGAATCCCCTACTGTTAGCATCCTACGGGTAACCATTTACCAGAAACTGAACAGGACTCGCCATATAAATGCAGCAGCTACAACAGAAAGTCAGAGACTGCACCGAGCAATTCACCTCCTGATTCCTCAAAACCTATCCCACTAGCTACAAAGCACAGGGCAAGAGTGCGATGGGATCTTCCTGACTTGCCTCAGTGAATGCAGCCCCAACAACTGAAGACACCTTGACACCATCCAGAAAAAAGCAGCCCACTTAATTTACACCTCCAACCTATATTCCTTTCACCAGCAAAACACAGGGTCAACACTCTGTCCCGTCTACATGATGCACTACAATAACTGACCAAGGTTTCCCCAACAGCACCTTCCAAACCTGGTCCCTCTACCAGCCAGAAAGACCAGAACAGTTGGCACATGGGAACACCAAAGCCTGCAAGTTCCCCTCTGAGCTTCACACCTCATCCTGACTTGGAAATATATCGCTATTCCTTCAGTGTCACTGCCTCAAAGTCCAGTAACTCCCTGCCTAACAGCACTATGAGACTTCCTGCACCACACTGACTGCAGTGGTACAAATGCAGTTAGCCATGGCTTTCTCTCTGGCAATTAGGGATGGGACATCAATATTGGCTCAGACAGCCACACCCACATCCCAAGGATGAATAAAGAAACTTAAGCACCTTGCCACTGGACACAATTGTTGTTCAAAATAGTTTCCAAATGATTTTGCTGCCAGTATTAGTCTCACGGACGACAAACACTTCAGAGCCTTCTGCCATTTCATTTATGAAACATCATGACCTAACCAATTATTTTTAGAATCACTGACATTTCAAGCACACCTTCCAAGTTGCTGTATTCTGTCACAGAAACACAACTAATCGGATGACATAATGTGGGTTCATTTCCCATTGAAATCCCCAGCCAGGGTCCAGAATTTGGACGAGCCCTTGACTGATGCCAATGAACAAGATCATCATCAGACCATAAGACATAGGAGCAGAAATTAGGCCATTCAGCCGATTGAGTCTGCTCCGCCATTCAATCATGGCTGATAAGTTTCTCAAGGACTGCTGACACTGGAGATCAAGGTCGAGAGTGTAATGCTGGAAAAGCACAGCAGGTCAGGCAGCATCCGAGGAGCAGAAGAATCGACATTTCAGGCATAAGCCCGTAATCAGGAATCATGCCCAAAACGTCAATTCTCCTGCTCCTCGGATTCTGCCTGACCTGCTGTGTTTTTCCAGCACCACTCTCTTGACTCCAAGTTTCTCAACCCCATTTTCCCACTTTCTCTTTGTAACCTTTGATTGCCTTGACAATGAAGAAGCTATCTATCTCAGTCTTAAATATACTCAATGACAAATACTTGCACCTTAAGAACTGTGAGTGAATAATAAGCAAGCACAAAATACTCACGGTACCTGGACAGGAAATATATTATAATATAAAGCTTGTAGATTTGAAACGTGGATAATTAATAAATAAAACATGCAAACTCTGTGTCCATCGTAGATTATACAACGCTGTCATTAAACAATGTATGGTTGTACCAAACAACGTCTGTCTGTGCTACTTATAATCCTTTCCTTTCTTCATCAAGTCTGCTGGGTCAAAATCCCTCCTTAAGGGCATTGTGGGTCAACCCACACGGGCTGCAGCGAGTCAAGGAGGCAGCTCACCCCCACCATCTCAAGCGGCAGTTAGGGATGGGCAACAAATGCTGGCCATCTCACGAGTGAATATGCTTTTTGAAGAAGTCTTTAAGCATTGTTCCACTGTCTTCTCTTGACTTTAAGACTGGCGATAAACCATGTTAGACAGCAAGTGACACTTTCTGCCTGAATTTGCATGCAGGAGAATCCTCACAGCTCACAAAGTCTGGAAATGATGGACCTCTCGTGAGCAAAATAAATGCATTGATACCAGGACCATAGCCTCTGTTTGTAGCACCGTCTACTCTAGACAAGCCTGTCTGGTGCTGATAATACTGGCAATTTACAATGTTTGTTCACAAAGCAGTCCTGAAAGTTGGGTTGTGGAGATTCACATTAAGATTCAAAATGCAATCTTAAAAGAAATCCTTGTCCAATGAATGAGATCAGTGCTTTTCTGCATATGGCTCCAGAGATCCTGGATGAATGGGATAATACTCCTTAAAAATCACACCACACCAGGTTATAGTCAAACAGGTTTAATTGGAAGCACTAGCTTTTGGAGCGACGCTCCTTCATCAGGTGGTTTTGCAGCGCTCTGGAGGCTAGTGCTTCCAATATAACCTGGTGTTGTATGATTTTTAACTTTGTACACCCCAGTCCAACACCGGCATCTCCAATTCATAATACTGTAGCACCAATAAAGAAAACAGCTTCACTTAGAAATCTAGAAAAGAAATGGCAAAGTGTAAAGCTTCAGGAGTGAACACAGGGAGCAAGGTATTGACTGAATGGGGTGGTGAGATATTCCTGTCTCGAAGCTGGAGATGATGGTTTGAGTTCCACAGGTAATTAGAAGGGACAGGCTTGCATTGTTGTGTTGTTGATCAGGTCTAATAGTCCATCATTTATCAGAGATTGATTAACTCTGTGAGTTAGTTTATTGGAACAGTAAAGCACATTTTAAGTTACGAAGCAGACAGTACAGCGACAGCACAAAAAACACCATTTTGTCAGTTCACTTCACTTCCAAAGAAGAATCACATTGGACATAAAATGTTCACTGTTTCTCTCTTCGCAGATGATGCCAGACCTGTTGAGTTTCTCAAGCTTTCTGCTTTTATTTCAGCAAAGCCACTGACTTCTATTTGTGCAGCTCAGACTAACAGGCAGGGCAGAGTCACAATAGTGATAGCCGAGTGGTATTATCGCTGGACTCTTAATTTGGAGACTCAGGTAATGCTCTTGGGGACCTGGTTTGAAGATGCTGGAATTTGAATTGAATAAAGATCTGGAGTTAAGAGTATGACAACGACCATAAAACCATTGTTGAGTTTTGTAAAAACCCATCTGGTTCAATAGTGTCTGTTAAGGTCGACATGTGACTCCAGACTGACAGCAAAGAGGTTGACTGCTCTCTGGGCAATAAATGCTGGCCTAGCCAGCAATGCCCTCGTCCTGTTAATGAGTAAATAAAAGAACGTGTATGCAGACAGCCCATGGTTTCCTTAAAGATAAACTCCCTTGAAGGTAAAGCACACATACAACGTGCATAACAGCAAGAAAATTCCAGTCACTTCACCAAAGTGACCTTAATAGATCATTTAAATGTCTACCCACCTTGCAGCGTTCAAAATGGCCCTGTGATGGATACAGAATAGCAAACAGCTACTGTTATCAGGTTTGGGAAGTTGCCAAACAGAGCACCTCTGTCCCCCGACAAACTCCCACCCATGCTGCACACAATCCAATGAAATTTCACCCCGCTCTCTCCAATCACAGGGTTTCTGAGAGGACGGACAAGACAGGGAGCGAGGAACGGTACAAATGTGCCAATTTCGCCCTGTAGCCTGTCGCTTCCCATGTAAGAATTATATGGATGGCAGGGTGGCAGGGTGTCTCCATGGTTGGCAGTGCTGCCCCACAGCGTCAAGGACTCATGTTTGATTCCATCCTCGGGCAACTGTCTGTGTGGAGTCTGTACATTCTCCCGTATCTGCGTGGATTTCCTCCCACAGTCACAAAGATGTGGAGGTTAGGGTGGATGAGGGTGCAAAATTGCCCATAGTGTCCAGGGGTATGTAGGCTAGTTGGGTTAGCCAGGGTTACAGGGATTGGACTCATTGGGCTTCCACGCTGTAGGCATTCTATGAAGAAAGTGTAGAGCATCATTAAACCAATCCACCTGACTTTCTGTCGAACACGCCCACATTTTTAAAACAAACTTGAGAAAACCAAATCAAGCAGCAACTTTCTTTAAAGAAAATATTCTGTTTTAAAATCTTCACAATGGTAGTTGATTCTGTATTCCTAATGCATCACAGAAAACACTGATTTTAAATACTATGCTATTAAATTTAATTGTTTCACATGTCACTAATCTTATTTATTTGATTAGGTACTCAGGCTGATCATTGAAATGCACCAGCGATTAAACACTACTCCAGGAGAAGTCATCATTAAGTTGCCTAACCACCTTGGCCTGGGGTTCGGCTGTAGGAGGGATGATGCTGGTAACTCTGTGATTTCCAGCACTCTGTGTAGGTGGGGGGCGGAGGTGAATCCTGATGCAGTTCCTTCATTTTTCTGCTGTTGACCTCTTGCCTGTTGCCCCCACAAAACCACAGCCATTCGTTTTAGAAAGAGATCACACACTAACAGATCATTAAAGGCAGGAGTGAATTTGGGGAGAAACGTTCTGTTAAATGAGGCAGTAATTATAAGGCAATTTCATGTATCTGTACCATAAATGATCGACTCTGTGTGGAGAATAGTGAGGAATCTATGTAGACAGCCTGTAAGGGAACACATTTGTGAGGGACCATACCTGATCTTCTCACCATTCAAACTGATGGAAGTAAAATCAGGGACTGCTCATTCCTGAGCACTCAGTCTGACCCACCTGATAATCCATAAAGTGCTGGGAGCAAAAAGGAACGTACAGTCAGTACTTCAGAAACAGCACTTAAAACGTTGGTGCTGTAATCGCGTCATAGCCAAAACACGTTTTAAAAGTTTGCGCTGCAGAATTGTGTTATGGTGAATTCATGTCGATGAAATGTGTGCTACAATAGAATGACCTGTCGTTGGTTCAGGAGACACTGTAGTTAATGTCATAGACAGTGCTCTCTGTAATTTAAAGCCTGGGTCAAAAAGAGTGAAGCCTGCCCAGTGCCAGGGCCACAGACATCCCCTCAGGTGTGCTGAGTGAACTGGGCAGGCACTAACAATACAGGTAGGACTAGGAAAGAGGCCCTGTTCAGGGAGCAGAAACAGCCAGAACTAAATTACCAAGCAAAACCACAAAGATAATAGTCTCTGGATTATGACCTGAGCAAATTGGCATAGGGTAAATAAGATCAGAGAGGTGAATATGTGGCTCAACGATTGGAATCATGGTTTTGAAATCATGGGGCACAGGCATGGGTTCTGGGGAAATTTAAAGCTGCACCATTGGGATGGTGTACACCTGGAACACACTGGAATGAATGTCGCGGCCCGTTGTATAACTTGGGTTTTAAAGATAGCTGTGCCCATAACGAGGGCTGTAGAGAGGGCTAGGTTCATGAGAAGGGAGAATTATAAAGTTAAAGGGAAAGAGGAAAGCAATTTGTGGGATACTGATGGCACTAATACTAACCAGAGTGCAGTATATATAGAAATAAATATGATTACCATGAGAGGCATGGTTGTGAGATGACCACAATTGAGACAAGAAACTGCAAAAGGAAAGAAGTCATTTATGGCATTGGATTATAAGTCTCCTAAAAGTAACTACAATGTAGGACATTGTATGAATTAAGAAATAATGGAGTCTAATTACAAAGGTACAGTCGATGCTTATGTCCCTGTGCAATCCTACAATACAGAAAAATCACACTTTAGAAACAGCACATTAAGTGTTGGCAATTTAATCACGTTACAGCCAACACATGTTTTAAAAGTTTGTGCTGTATTATCAATGGCCCAATTTGTCAATCGTGTTACAGTGAATTTGTATTAACAAAATGCGTGTTACAACAGAGCAACCTGTCCTGAAATTATTGTGGAAAGTTTTATTTTCACATCAGTTGGATAAGTCTATTTGGCAAAGGGAGCCTGGAGATATTTATTCAGGACAGTTTTGTAATGAGACAGGATTAATAGAGTGTCCTCGAAGGAAACACGATTAAACTTAAATAGGATCTCACATTCAGTTTCAGAGTGAGAAATGTGGGTTTAAAATTCCTCTTTTAAACTTAGATAAAGGTAATTAAAAGGAAATAAAGATGGAGTTGGGTGATGTGGACTGTAAAAATAGGATAAAAGGCAAAAAGACAAGATGGGGTAGAAGCAGTGCTGACAGTAAAAGGTAGATTTCATAACTCTCAACAAAAATATATTCCACTGAGAAAGAAAAACTAAAGAAAAAAGCATTAGCTGAGGCTAACGAAGAAAGTTAAGGATAGTATCAGATTGAAGCTCCAAGGATCCAAAGAGTAGCGACAGGCCAGAAGTTTGGGAACATTTTAGAAATCAGCAATGGATGACTGAAAAAAAAATTGGAGTGTGAGAAAAAGCTAGCAAGAAATATAAAAATAGACCATAAGAGCTTCTACAACTTATAAAAAGGAGAACAAAAGCAATAGATATATTCAGTTGTGGGTTGTGGCACTGCTGCCCTTGAGAAGGTGGTGGTGAGCTGTTTGAGAAGATTACATCATCAATAAGTCAGTCTATTTAAACCATTTGATTTTAATTAAATCATTGCCATATTTATGTTCATAAAAGGGACTAATATAATGAGGTAGCATGGCAGCTCAGTGGTTAGCACTGCTGCCTCACAGCGCCAGGGACCCAGGTTCAATTCCATCCTCGAGGGACTGTCTTTGTGGATTTTGCACATTTTCCCCATGTCTCTGTGGGTTTCCTCTGGGTGCTCCGGTTTCCTCCCTTAGTCCAAAGGTGTACGGGTTAGGCGATTGTCCATACTAAATTGCCCATACCATCCAGGGATGTGCAGGCTAAATGGGTTAGCCATGGGAAATGCAGGGATAGTGTGGGGTGGTGGGTCTGGGTGGGATGCTCTTTGGAGGGTCGATATGGACTCAATGAGTTGAATGGTCTGATTCCACACTATAGGGATTCTGTGATTCTACAACAAGGAAGCCTAATGGGATTAAAGGCTGACAAGTTACCTATACCCAATCACCCGCATCCTAGAATCTTAAAGGAAGTGGCTGCTGAGATAGTGGATGAATTACTTGTAATCTTCCAAAATTTCCCAGATTCTGCAAACTTTATTCCAGAAAGGAGGAGGAGGGAGACAGAATATGGGAAACTGTGGCTCAGTTGGCCTATCATTTGTTATTAGGAAAATGCTAGAATCTATTTCTAAGGAGTTAATAGCAGGACACTTAGAAAATCATAACACAATTATCAGAGTCGTTATGGTATTCTGAAAGAAGATCACATTTAATGATTTTATTAGAGTTCTTTGCAGATGGAAATAAAGGGAAGCAGTAGATCTGGTGTATTTGGATTTCCAAATGGCATACAGTTATCGCAGAAAGGTTATCACAGAAGATGGTGCTGGAGATGATCTATGAGACTGGCTAAAGGATTAGCTAATAGGAAATTACAAGTCAGGATAAATGAGTCATTTTAAGGTTGGCCCAATGGTAGGGCCCTGGGGACTGTTGTCAAACAAAGAGACCCGGGGAGCAAGTGCATAGTTCCTGGAAACACAGGTAGACAGGGTGGTGATGAAGGTGTTTAGCATGCTCACTTTCATTGGTCACTGTATTGAGTATAGGAGTTGGGACATCATGTTGAGGCTGTACAGGACATTGGTTAGGTCACTTATAGAATACTGCATACAATTCTGGTCACCATTCTATAGGAAAGGTGGTGTTCAATCGGAGAAAGAGCAGAAAAGATTTACAAGGATGCTGCTGGGACAAGAGGATTTGAGCCACATGGAAAGGCTGAATAGGCTGGGGTTATTTTCCTTGGCGCGTCGGAGGCTGAGGGGTGACCTTATAGAGGTTTACAAATTCATGAGGGGCATGGATAGGGTGATGAGCCAAAGTCTTTTTGCTGAGGTGGGCGGAGTCCAAAACAAGAGGGCATAGGTTTAAGGTGAGCGGGGAAAGATTTAAAAAGGACCTGAGGGGTAATATTTTCATGCAGAGCGTGGTGCGTATTTGGTACAAGCTGCCAGAAGAAGTGATAACAGTGGGTATAATTACAACATTTAATAGACATCTGGATGGGTATACGAATAGGAAGCGTTTAGAGGGATAGGGGCCAAATGTTGGCAAATGGGACTAGGTCAGACTAGATATCTTGTCAGCGTGGATGAGTCGGACTGAAGGGTCTGTTTCTGTGTTGTATGACTCAATGACTCTTTGACTCTACCACATGGATCATGGCCTCAATGCTCATACAAATTGACTTGTGGGATGGCGGCATTGCTGGCTGGACAAGGATTTACTGCCCATTGCTGCTTGGCCTTGAGAAGGTGGTGGTGAGCTGCTGCAGTCCTTGTGCTCTGTTAAAGCAATCTGTTTGGAAACAGCTAACATTCTCACAATGCAAGCAACAGCCAGAGAGTAGAACTGATGACTTTATCACTGGGGTGTTGCGTTGTGTTCACATGCAGTTCTAAGCCTGTGGTCAATGTCATGCCTGAAGCTTTAGAAGGTCCATTATAGTTTCCCACTTTTACAATTAGTCTGGTTCAGCAGGTTGCTGACAAAACTTTCAGAAGTTCAGAAAAGTGTGCTTGGGTGGTATTTCCAAACCACTCCTCCATCAATTAATTCTATTTTTTCATGGTGCTTACCATCAACTTACACATCACAACCAGAAATATTCTCCCTCCACTCAAACCAACCCACCTGAATATGAGCTTCTCAAGGCATCAAAACCATCAAGAAGATACCAAAAAAATCTCAATTCATTTTGTTTTCCTTCTTTCATGAGATGGGGGTGTCGATGACAAGGCCAGCACTTGTTGCCCGCCCCTCACTGATTTGCACTGAGTGGCTTGCTCAGCCATTTCTGAGCCAACAATACTGCTGTGGGTCTGGAGTCACACGTAGACCAGGCCCGATAAAGACGGCAGATTTCCTTCCCTGAAGGAATTTGTGAACCAGATTGGTCTTCACAAGAATCAATGGTATTTTCACAGTCTTCATCGCTGCTTTATAGAGTTATTATCTGAATTCAAATGATGGCACTTGAGCCCATTTCTCTAGATCCTGAGTCCAGGTCTCTGGATTACCCATTCAGTACCATTTCCACTAGCTACCACCAAATTCATCTGATCAAAATACTGCAGCTGAAACAGCCAGAAAAGCTTACTGATGTGTCAGGACTGAGTTGGAGCATTAGGAGTACTCCTTGAGTTGACCCAATTCATGTTAGGTTAAATGAGTATCATTCACTGTAATTAGCTCAATATCGCTGTTGACCTTTGAGAATGTCTTCTCACTACATTTCACTTGATAACTTAAATCAGCTGTGAAAATCACCAAAAGAACTCAACCAGTAATTGAATTTAGGAAAATCCCTTTGAATACTGCACATGGATAGACTGAGTCTGAACCAGTATACTCCTAAAGGGGATTAGTGCTTCTGATCAGCTGAGGGGCGGGTCCTTTGCTCAATTCTCCATACCATATGGTAGTGTAATTGTACAATGACATACATAATAAAAACACATTGGGAAAGAAGGGTTTAAATGATTGCTTCATATTTAACACCCTATCTCTGTTTTAAATGGGTGGCCCTGTTTTTTAAGCAGTGACCCATAGTTCTATGTCCTTCCATAAGAGCAAGCATCCAGCATCCAGCCTGATCTCATATGTTATATGTTTCATGATCTTACATGTTTCAATCAAGTCACCTCTTACAGTCTGTTCCACCATTTAATAAGGTCGTTGTGAATCTCCACATTCCTGCCTACCCCTGGATAACCGGTGACCTTCCCTTACTCAGTAAGAATTTATCCATGCTGAAAATGTGTTGCTGGAAAAGCGCAGCAGGTCAGGCAGCATCCAGGGAACAGGAGAATCGACGTTTCGGGCATAAGCCCTTCTTCAGGTTCCTGGATTCCCCTGTTCCCTGGATACTGCCTGACCTGCTGCGCTTTTCCAGCAACACATTTTCAGCTCTGATCTCCAGCATCTGCAGACCTCACTTTCTCCTCAAAGAATTTATCCATCTCAGCCTTAGAAATATTCAAGGACTCTGCTCCCACCATCTTTTGAGGAAGAAGGTTCCAAAGTAATTAGAGTTGCAAAGACCCCCGCAAGATCTTTCATGTTTCAATCAAATGACCTCTTACCACTTCGAAACTTCAATGGATACAGCTCTAGCCTGACCAATCTTTCCTTGTAAGAAGACCCTCTCATTCCTGACATGAGTAACTTAGTAAACCTTCTCTGTACTGCCTCCAATGCATCCACATCCTTCCTTAAATAAGGTGATCAACACAGTGTACAATACTCTAGATGGGGTTTCACCAGTGCCCTGTATAACTGAAGCACTACCTCCCAACTTCTGTATGCAGTTCCCTTCACAGTGAATGATGATATTTCATTAGCTTTTTGATCATTTGCTGTCCCTATATACTAACATTTTGTGATTCATGCTCTAGGACATCTACTGTCCCTCTGCATCTCTGAGATCTGCAACCTCGTGATCTTTAAATAATCAAATCCTTTTTTATTCTTCCTGCCAAAATGGGCAATTTTCTTACATGACGCTCAACTTACCAAGTCTTTGCCCGCTCACTTAACCTTTCTATTTTTTTTAGGCTCCTTATGTCGTCTTCACAATGTCTTTGTGTCAAGGACAAACATACCTTCCATTCTTCATCAAACTCATTCACATAAATTGTAAATTGCCGTGGTATACTACTTGTTATATCTTGCCAACCAGAAAAAGACCCATTCATCTGTACTCTCTGTTTCCTGTTGGCCGGCCAATCTTCTATCCATGCCAATATGTTATCTATTACACCCTTTTCCTTTCTGCTGTAACTTTTGATGTGACACCCTATGAAATGTCTTTTGGAAAAGTAAGAACAGTACATTCACTGGTTATTCTTTAACCCCGGTAGATTTTACATCCTCAAAGAACTCTAATAGATGGGTTAAACAAAATTTCCCTTTCAATAACTAAGCTGAATCTGCCTGATTACCTTAGCCTTATCCAACTGCCCTGCTATAACTTCTGAAATAATATTTTCTATCAGTTTCCCTCTGACAGATGTTAACTAAATGGGCCTGGTTTCTACCTTGCCCCATTTTTAAATAAGAATTAGATTTGCTTTTTTTCTAATCAAATGGAAACATCCCTGAACCAAGAGTTTTGGAACATTGAAACCAATGCATCAACTATCTCAGCCCTGTCTCTATTAATTTATTCACTACCACTTCTCCAGTGATCGCGTTTTTCCCCAGTCCCTCCATTTATTTATTTATTTATCTACTTCCCAATTTATTGCTGCTTCAGAGATGTTATTGTACTCTCTATAATGAAGACAGGTGCAAAAATAACTGTTCGATCCACTTGTATCATTTCTCACTTCTAATTGTTTCCATGTCTTGGTTTCCTGAATGTACGTCATTCCTTTCGATTGCACTAGTACGATAATGAATTAGCAGAGTCAATGCCCCAGTTTTTCCCTTGTTTCTTGTCATTCCTGAATGCCCTGTATCCTTCAAGATTCATTTCCCAATCTATGTGCTTTCCAAATGTCACTACAATAATTAATAATCAGAAAATCCGGGCTAAAATGTCAAGTGGCATCTTCCCACACCATTGAGGGTATCAACATTTTCCCAACTCTACGTCATCGAATCATATGACCTTCCACCACCAATAATTCAATCCAATCATCTATCTCCCCTAACTCCAAGATTTTCATAATCAAAAAGTGTTCAAGGAAAATTAAAAGAAAACTATTCTTTTAACATTTCTACAATACTTCATCTTGGTTCCTCGCAACAATGTCTATTGCATCCCAGGACAATTCTGGATGGTGCTCTTTGCAGAGAAGTTTTTTCCTCTTCCAATGTACCAAAGAAATGTTCAAATGAGTTGATTCTTTGACATTAGGTGAATTCAGTATGCCAGGAGCAGTGTTCCCAGCAGCTGGGTAGTATCGTACACTAGGTGTCAGTAGGTAATGGGCATAGTCCATGAGGGGCTGTGGGCATCTTTCTATCAGAAAATATAGCAACATAAGAGCAGGGTTAGGTTATTCAGCCCCTTGAGTTTGTTCCATTATTCATTGGGATCTGTGGCCTAACTCTATTTATCTGACTTTGGCCCATTTCCCCTCATACCTTTGCTCAACAATAAATATATCTATCTCAGATTTAAAAATTAACAACTGGTGCAGCATCCCCTGCCATTTGTGGAGGAGAGTTCCAAACCTCTCCTACCCTGTGTATGTAGAAGTGCTTCCTAACATCTCTCCTCAATGATCTGGCCCTCATTCTCAGACCTTCATTATAGAATCCCCAGCCAGTGGAAATAGTTTATCTTTCTCTACTCTGTCATTTCCTCTTAATATCTTGAAGATAATATCGAGAGACTGGGGGGAAGAGTTGACAATATAGTTTTTTTACAGGGTACCACTCCACATTATACAGGAGGCAAGGCCAAAATAGGAATTGAAGCTGAGCTTACTCTGAACCATAGATTACCTATAGAAGCCAACCAGCTTACTAGACTAGGTTGCACTGCTGTTCAAAAGCTAACATCACCATCTCCTGCCTGAGTAGGCACTTCCACTGTGATCTCCTTTCTCCCAGAAAGTCTCCAACTGGGATTAGCTTGTGGCACTTTGGAGCATTCATTTCAATGTGAGTTTCAGCTTCATACCAGCTTGGGAACAGTCTCTTGAAAACTGGAGGTTGCAAAATATAGAGGATAAAAGGGATTTACAGGAAAACAACAGGCATTTTTACATTAATATCACAGTGCAATTATGGCTTATTCTCACAATAAAGACAACTGAAATATGTAGAAACAATGACATGAGTAGACAATTCACTCCAAACGTCACTCCTGTTTGGTAAAGTGACCATTGTTACAGCCCAAAATAAACTTGCTAATCCTCTGATATCATCGCAGAGTCTCCAGGAATTAATTCCCAGCGCACGGCTATACAAAACCCAAGAGAGACATGGCAGGGACCTTACAAAATAAGTCGCAATTTTTGTCATTGATTAGTTGTAATATACCAGTTATGGGACAAACAGGCTGTTTGATGGATGCTTAATTATCTCCAATCATAAATAAGATTCTAATGAAGAGTCACTGGACTTGAAACATTAACCCGGTTTTCTCTCTTCGCAGATGCTGCCAAACCTGCCAAGTTTCTCCAGCAATTGCTGTTTTTGCTTCAGATTGTCAACATCTGCAGTTCTTTGCCTTATTATTAGTAAAGTTCTGTTTGTTCTCCAATTGATGATAGAAGGTGCTCACTGTGAAGGCAGTTACAACACAGGAGAAAGCCAATCAGCCCACTGAGACAATATCAGCTCTCTGCAAGTGTAACTCAGCTAGTCACACTCCTCTACCCTTTCCCCCGAAAACCCCCACACCTTTCCCCATTGTGTACTTATCCATTTGCTTTTGGAATGCATTGCTTGAATCAGCCCCCTGCTACACTCTCAGACAGAAACTCTCAGTGCAGTGGATGGAATTCTCCTCATGTTGCCTTTGTTCTTTGGCCCATTACTTTGAACCTGTGTCTTCTAGTTTGTGATCCTTCTGCCAATGGGTCAGTTTCTCTCTATTTACTATTACTAGAGCCCTCGTGACTTTGAACCCTTGATCAAATCTCGTCCCAACCTTTCCTGCTGTAGGAAGGGAATGAAGCCAGTTTCTCTGATAATTCCACACAATTGAAGACCCTTGGAGGACCAAAGGTAGGATGGGGGCAGGTGACATAGCCACCAGGAATGCACCCAACCAAAATTGGCAATGACACCCAATGGTTTCTAGGCATTTCTGAAGCCGCTGATTGGTTTAGTCAGCTCTATTCAGTTCTGAAACTTTATTGTAAGCATGTCAATAGATTTATCAACCGTTGCCCAATTTTACTACAAATTTGCTACTACAATAATTAGACTCATTGTTTACTCTACTGTCAGATCTAAAATTGTGTTCACCCAGGCAATTATTGTATGTGTTAGCTCGTCAAAAAAGATTTCATAGTTGCAAACTGCGTAATGTTCCAAACACTGGAAAATATTATTTTGACTCAGTCTCATACTCACAGCTGCATCACAAGGTATAAGTGATTTGGACTCTCGTAAATGTCCTCC
Source organism: Chiloscyllium plagiosum (assembly GCF_037043375.1). Lineage (NCBI taxonomy): Eukaryota > Metazoa > Chordata > Chondrichthyes > Orectolobiformes > Hemiscylliidae > Chiloscyllium > Chiloscyllium plagiosum. The sequence goes on from NW_028270161.1 coordinate 6,091,010, forward strand.
AGGGCCACAATGTTCTCGTGTTTTATTCTGGAAGCAAGAAGATAGCAGAATAAATGCTCAGCTCCGATTACAAGAACGAACACTTCAGTTTGAGACCATGGCCAGCCTCTGATCTACCAGCCCTAATCCAGTTACACACTCCGGAAAAATTGTACCATCCACACATTGCTGTTCTAAGGCTGAGGAAATCCCATTGAGGAATTTTTTTTGTTTAAAAAAAAACATTTAAAAGCTTATCACAGTTCCTTTCCAAGCAAGAAGATCATACTTGCTGACCATTCTGTGCTACAGTGGGACATTAGAGTTCCTACAGGCCAAGTGCTGGCAAATGGGACTAGATTAATTTAGGATATGTGGTTGGCATGGATGCTTTAGACCGAGGGGTCTGGTTCTGTGCTGTATGACTCTATGACACTGTATGTCTATCAGCAGATTGGGAGGGCCAACCAATGTGTCTGCTTTTGTGGATGAAAGTTTCTGAAAGGTTACAGAAATCATCTCCCTAAAATAAACTTGAGAATACACCTCCTCTAAATTGTTGACAGTCCCCCCTGCTTATCTAAAGCTCCTGTGAGGTAACAGCGACATGGGGAGGGAAAGCAGCAAGCATTGCGAAGAGGCCATGTGGTGGAAAATGGGATTAGAATGGTCAGGTGGTTGCTTTTGATCAGCACAGACTTGATGGGCTGAAGGGTCTTTTCCGGTGCCATCGACCTCAATGACTGTAAGGAGGCCCAGATCATTTGGTTGATTCAAGAATTGAGAAGGTTGCTTTATGAGGAGGGATTGAATAGACTGGGACTGTACTCATTGGAATGTAGAAGAATGAGGGGGGATCTTATAGAATCATATAAAATCATCAAGGCAATAGATAGGATAGAAGCAAGGATAGTGTTTCCACTGGCGGGAGAAACTAGAACTAGCCTCTAGGGTATAGCCTCAAAATAAGGGGGAGTAGATTTAGGACTGAGCTGAGGAGGAACTTCTTCACCCAAAGGGTTGTGAATCTGTGGAATTCCCTGCCCAGTGAAGGTGTTGAGGCAGCCTTGTTGAGTGTTTTTAAGGCAAAGATAGATTCTTGAGCAGTAAAGGAAATCCGGGTTATGGTGATCGGGCGGATTAGTGGAAAAAGTGAGGACTGCAGATTCTGGAGATGGGAGTCTAGATTAGAGTGGTGCTGGAAAAGCACAGCGGGTTAGGCAGCATCCGAGGAGCAGGAAAATTGACGTTTTGGGCAAAGGTCCTTCATCAGGAATGAGGCAGGGAGCCCCTTATCTCTCCACCCAGGAGGGTCCCTGCCTTTATTCCGGATGAAGGACTTTTGTCCAAAACGTCGATTTTCATGCTCCTTGGATGCTGCCTGACCTGCTGTGCTTTTCCAGCAACATTCTAATCTAGAGCAGATTAGTAGAGTTGAGTTCGTGAAAAGATTAGCCAGGATCTTAGTGAATGAGGGAGAAGGCTCGATGGACCAAATGGCCTATTCCTGCTCCTGCTTACTATGTTCTTATCAGAGTTTGTTGGAAAGGCAAAGCTGTAAGTCTGTGAGGAAGGGACTGGGGCAAGGTGTTCCAATTGCCGATGGTACAGGGGGAGATGCTGGGAGTGGTGAACCTACAGATGGATGGGGAAGACAGGTTCAGGGCAGTCCTTCAGTTAGAAAGGGGGAAGGTTAGAAGGTCGATTTTCCTTTCTGGGAGATTGTCCTGGTAACATTAAGATATTTTGCTGATAAAATGCTTCGAATTATCCAACAACTGCTATCAAAGAATTGAATAAAACAACTCTGGGGGAGGTTTGCTGCAAATTTGATAATTTGAATTAACCAACAATCAGCAGCTCCCCTCTGTTTCCCACAGGGCATGTGTTAATGACTCATCATCATCAAAAGATACAGAAATAAACTCTTGGGTGGTGGGAGCTGGAGTAGAGAGATAGCATCCCATCAACCCTCCCACCCACCCAGCACCCCTACTTAGAAAATGTATCTTGTACATTCCAGACATTTACTGCTCATCATTTTTCAGGCTTTGGAATCTATTTTCCCTCCAAAGAAATAAAGAAATGTTGGTCAGAGCTGTATCGTATGTTAATACCTTTGTGTGTTACAATCTCAATGGGACAACTTATTGTTACATTTCATTCCACATCCAAGGATGAATGACCACTTATTTGGAAGGTTTGTTAATCTTTTTGAAATCGCTGTTTAGTTTTTCTTTGGCTGGTTTTTCACTTTCAGCACATTCGACGTTGGGCTTCAGACACCAACAATATTAAAGTCCTGATTGTTTGTACACTTAGCAATGCTTTATCATTGAGTGAGTGACACTCTACAAGCCACTTTTTACACGCAAATCAGTTTCAGAAGATACAAGATTGCAATCTTTTCCACAAGACCTTAAAATTGAGAGAATCCACCTCAGAGAATGAGAAATATATCTGATTTATGGCCTTTGATGATGTATCAATCAAGCTATGCCTAATGACAGCGTTTTTCAACAGAATTATTAATGCTGGTATATATCAAGAAAGCCTTCATGGATAGAAGATAGAACATAGAATAGTGCAGCACAGTACAGGCCCTTCGGCCCTCAATATTGTGCCGACCTTTTATCCTACTCTAAGATCAAACTAACCTACATACCCGTCATTGTACCATCATCCATGTGCCTATCCAAGAGTCGCTTAAATGTCCCTAATGTATCTGAGTCTACCATCACTGCTTGTAATGCATTCCATGTATTCACCACTCTCTGTGTAAAGAACATCTGACATCTCCAATTACCTTAAAATTATGCCCCCTTGTGATTGACATTTCCACTCTGGGAAAAAGTCTCTGACTATTCACTCTATCTATGCCCCTCATCATCTTGTACACCTCTATCAAGTCACCTCTCATACTTCTTCACTCTAATGAGAAAAGCCTCAGCTCCCTCAATCTTTCTTCATAAGACATGCCCTCCAATCCAGGTAGCATCCTGGTAAATCTCCTCTGCACCCTCTCTAAAGCTTTCACATCCTTCCTATAATGAGGCGACCAGAATGAACCCAATATTCCAAGTGTGGTCTATAGAGCTGCAGCATAACCGCGCTGCTCTCATGCAGTCATAACCATTACAAGGACCATGTTGAAGAATGAATGCATCTCTGTGTGCAGTTCATTGAGTGTGAGTACCCAGTATAGGGCAATGACCTGCCCAGCGGTGCCCTTTATAAGGCAGACCCACTGCATGGTTATGTTCATGCGTGCATGTCCTTGAAGAGGGAGCGTGCAGTGTCCACCAAAACCCTCGATGTCTTTAGAGGGAGGCAGACATCAGGCTGGGGAGGGGGGGGGGGGTGGAGCAGTACTTTATTTCTTTCTCCAACTCCATGTTGATTTAGCCCCTTCCCTCACTCCCTACCTCCCCCTCACATTACGATGTTTCGCCTTGCCCATAATGGGCTTTGCTCGTGAATATTTGAATTGACTATCCAGGTGTTCACTGTGGTAGTTAGCAGTTTAAAGAACACAAAGCGAACTCACAGTGATTGGGTGGTGGGAGGGCTGTTCAGCTGTCTGTAAGACAACTTCTAGATAAAGAAAGAGAAAAAAAAGGAGAGAAACCAAAAAGGTTTGGATCTGTAGAACTGCCTGTCCCAGGCGAGGACTAGACTACATACACCATTTCTTTGGTCATTCGTGGGATGATGGTGTCTCTGGCTAAGCTAGCACTTATTCTCCACTCTTACTTGTAAACAGTTAGCTACATTGTTCGGCGTCTGGAGTCACGTGTAGACCAGACCAGGTAAAGATGACAGTTTCTTTCCCTAAAGAGCATTAATGAACCAGGCAGGTTATTCTGACAATTAGCAACAGATTCAGGATCAACATTAGACTCTTAATTCCAGATTCTTTAAATGAATTCAAATTCTACCACAGTGCGCTTCAAACCCAGGTCTCTGGAATTTCCCAGGTCCCCAAAGACATTATCAGAACCTCTGGATTATCGGTCCAGCAATAATACCCCAACACCATTGCCTCAGCTAATCTTGAGCAATGGCTGCAGGTAGGTGTTCAACAATAAATAATGTTCTGTTCCGGTTGGCTATGCTGAGTTATTACACATGGCAATCAGCTGTAAATTATAGCCAAACATACAGCTCAAACAATGCCAAAAGCATCCAAGGAGCAGGAGAATCGATGTTTTGGGCATGAGCCCTTCTTCAGGAGTTTTTCCAGCAACACATTTTCAGCTCTGATCTCCAGCATCTGCAGTCCTCACTTTCTCTTCAAAAACATCAGTATTCAAATTTCATTCTGTTGATGGAAGCTGCGCGGGGTTATCGTTCATTAGTAGAAATGTCATCAGCTATGGTGACGGGGGTGGGGGGGGGGGGGGGGGGGGGGTGATGGTTTAATGGAATAATGGCTAAATTTATTAGTCTTGAGATCCAGGCAGTGTTCTGGGAACCTGGGTTCCAATCTCACTGTGATAGATGGTGGAATTTGATATCTAAATCAAAAAATATGGAATTAAGAGTGTAATAATGACCATGGGACAATTATTAATTGTCGGGGAAAAATTCATCTGCTTCACTGATGTTCTTTAGGGAAGGAAATCTGCCGTCCTTACCTGGTCTGGCCTACATGTGACTCCAGACCCACAGCATGAGGTGGCTCTTAACTGCCCTCTGGGCAATTAGGACTGGGTAATAAATACTGGCCTAGCCAGGGAACGAATAACACAAGAACTAAAGCATCTCCTCAGTGTCTATTGACAGACTTTCATCCCAAGAAAATGATGTGCCCAAGAGTCATTGGCAGCAGTTCACTGACTGTTGAATTGCAATGTAAATAGATTATGTCAGTCTGTAACTGCCAATAACACCGATACAGCTTGTAATATTCTCTGGTCTCGGGTCCTTGTCTCCACCTGTCTCTGACTTACAGAATAAAGGTCAATCTTCTGACAGCTGTGGCTAATGTGTTCCTTCCTGTATTGCAGTGTAAGGGGAATCTTCACACATTCTCAACACATTGAGGCTGCAATTTCCAGCCAGGTTTCCATTTAATCTCTATTATTAAAAAGGGAACTGCAATCAGAACAACTAAAGTGTGCTGCGAAACTTACCAACAGGCAGGCTATTTCCAGCTGCCACAGGCAGTAATGCTACTTGATTCTATACTTTCCTTGGTGAGGTGGCAAACACAACGTATATGCATGTTCTCCAGTACTCCACCACACATTGCACTTGCTTACCAAGTGAATTATGAGGCTGCGGGGAAAACACCACACTGAGGTCTCACAGATATAGTTACACACACTTGTGAGTCCGTTACTTGGCATGCCAAAGCTTCTGGGACTCTGCAGCGCTCTAACAGAAAAACAAAAACAGCGTTGCAATTTATTCTTTATTCATTCACAAACATTTCTCAGCAGCTTCCCATCTCCACCCAGGGAAGTCCAGGTTTAGGACAACGCTGCTCAACTCTCACCTCCCCCGGAGGTGTGTAAATAAAGGTTGATTAGAAAATATCTGGAATTCAGAGGAAAATAGAAAATAGGAGCAGGAGTAGGCCATTCAGCCCTTCAAACCTGCTCCCCCATTCAATAGGGTCGTGGCCCTTCATCCAATTCAGCCCTCTGTTCCTGCCTTCTCACCCATACCCTTTGATCCCTTTCGACCTAACAGTAAGAACTGCATCTAACACATTTTAATTGTTTTGGAGGAAGGGCACAATGAGTTTCACTGTGCATTGCAATTACCCGCAGCGGCATTGGCATGTCCCAGGGAGTTTGTGCTCAAGAAATCAAATGCAATTTATAAAATGGAAAGGAGCGGGGAGAGACAAGTCAGTCATCAAAAAGGAAACGGTCGTCAGAAAGACTATGCAACACCCCACGTCCTGACAACCAATGTTACTAAGTAACGTATTATTCACAATCTCTACGTACCACAGTTTCACAGAAAAATCTCTTGAATGAAGGAGCCTCCTAAAAGGAGTGCCTTCCCTTCAATGTAATTAACAGGCAAAATTGATCTTGCATTTTCCAAAATGAAAGGTTGATTCGGGTCTGGTCATTTGGTGTTTTATAAACAGAAAACGCGGCACAAAGGTAAATGTAACAAAAACATTGTAAAATGCGAGGAGCAGTATATTGAGATCTGGAAATTAATGTTCAGATACAAATACTATCTTATACTATCAATCACTGCCATAGAGTCATAGAGTTCTACAGCACGGAGACAGGCCCTTTGACCCAAACTGGTCCACACCAACCAAAATGTCCATCCACTCTAACCCCATTTCCCTGCACTAGGCCCATATCCTTCTAATCCTTTCCTATCCATGTGTTTGTCCAAATGTCTATTAAATGTTGTTAATATACCCACCTCAACCACTTCCACTGGCAGCCCATTCCACATGCGTACCACCCTCTGTGTAAAAATGTTGCCCCTCAGGTTCCCTTTTATTCTTTCCCTGCTAACCTTAAATTGATGCCCTCTAGCCCTTGATTCTCCAACCCTGGGAAAAGGACTGAGTGCATTCACCTTATCTATGTCCCTCATGATCTTATACACGTCTATAAGATCCCACCTCAGTCTCCCATGCTCAAAGATAAAAATCCCAGCTTGTCCAACTTCTCCCTATATCTCAGACTCTTGAGTCCTGGCAACACCTTGTAAATTTCTTCTGCAGTGTAATGTAACTTTGTTTTCTTTATTTCTCTACTTTGTATTGAGTATTTTTACCAAGGTACTTTGTACCTAAGATGGTGCTATGAGGGGTGACATTGTAAACTTTTCACTGTACTGCTGTACTTCTGTACATCACAATAAATCTAATTCTAATTCTAATAGAAGTTTACATGAAAAAGTTGTATGTTTCTGGACAAGCTGAGATTATACAGGGATGATTGAATACAGTTTCTCCTGAAACCAAAGGCTGAGGCGTGACATGATGGAGCTCTTTCTAAATGTAGAGAAGGTTTGACTGGGTAGACTTAGAAAGGACCTTCTCCCTGGGCAGAGAGCTTGGCATCAATATATACTGTAAGGACATGCCAGCTCGCTTAGCTATGCCAGCTGCTGTTCATGGTTAAGGTTCCTGCGTAGGAAATTACAGAGGCTACTTGGGAGGGGAACATCACTGCCTGCTCTAACTACAACCCTTGACTATTGTAAACCAAAAGCAAGTTAATGCTTTCCAATGTGTCTTCCTTGTTGTAAAAAACCACAGTCTATACAGAACTCCATTCATACTGCAGGTGGTTTGGAGTCACTTGCTCTCTGACACGTACTGGATTCAGTCACTCTTACAGAAAGGACTCTTTGACCTTTCACTGCACTGCATAGTAAAAAGAAATTGATATATTTTTTGAACTGTCCAAGAGGTGGTTAGGAAGAGAGGAGATGACTCTCCCAGTTGAAACAGCGTTCCATTACAATGATGAGAGCTGGCCAACTTGGGCAAGGTAGGAGAAAACTCAAACAGTGATTAGGGATAGTTTTGTGAAGGGTAGGTTATGCCTCAAAATCCTTACTGAATTCTTTGAGAAGGTGACCAAATAGGTGGATGAGGGTAAAGTGGTTGATGTGGTGTATATGGATGTAAGTAAGGCATGTGATAAGTTCCCCATGATAGGCTATTGCACAAAATACAGAGGCATGGAATTGAGGGTGATTTAGCGGTTTGGATCAGAAATTGGCTAGCTGAAAGAAGACAGAGGGTGGTGGTTGATGGGAAATATTCATCCTGGAGTTCAGTTACTAGTAGTGTACCGTAAGGATCTGTTTTGGGGCCACTGTTGTTTGCCATTTTTAGAAAAGCCATTTTGATAAATGACCTGGATGCGGGCATAGAAGGATGGGTTAGTAAATTTGTGGACAACACTAAGGTCGGTAGAGTTATGGATAGTGATGAAGGATGTTGTAAGTTACAGAGGGACATAGATAAGCTGCAGAGCTGAGCTGAGAGGTGGCAAATGGAGTTTAATGCAGAAAAGTGTGAAGTGATTCACTTTGGAAGGAGTGAAAAGAATGCAGAGTACTGGGCTAATGGTTAAGATTCTTGATAGTGTAGATGAGCAGAGAGATCTCAGTGCCCAGGTACATAGATCCTTGAAAGTTGCCACCCGGGTTGATAGGGTTGTTCAGAAGGCAAACATTGTGTCAGCTTTCATTGGTAAAGGGATTGAGTTTCAGAATCATAAGGTCATGCTGCAGCTGTACAAAACTCTGGTGTGGCCACACTTGGAGTATTGCATACAGCTCTGGTCACCTCAGAATAGGAAGGATATGGAAGCTTTGGAAAGGGTTCAGAGGAGATTTACTAGGATGTTGCCTGGTATGGAGGGACAGTCTTACGAGGAAAGGCTGAGGGACTTGTGGCTGTTTTTGTTAGTGAGAAGAAGGAAGTGACTTAATTGAGATAGATAAGATAATCAGAGGGTTAGATAGGGTGGACGGGGAGAGCCTTTTTCCTTGGAATGGTGATGGCTAGCACGAGGGGACATAGCTTTCAATTGAGGGGTAATAGATACAGGACAGATGTCAGAGGTGGCTTCTTTACTCAGAGTAGTAGGGGTGTGGAACGCACTGCCTGCAACAGTAATAGACTCATCAACTTTAAGGGCCTGTATTGCGTTGTAATGTTCTATGTTCTATAGTGCCAAACTTCACTGTCTCTGACATAACTCTACAGAGTTAAAAATCACACGACACCAGGTTATCGTACAACAGGTTTATGTGGAAGCACTAGCTTTCAGAGTGCTGCTCCTTCATCAGGTGGTTGTGGAGCATAAGATTGTAAGAGACAGAAATTTTGTGTCTTATGGTCTTATACTCCACAAGCACCTGATGAAGGAGCAGCGCTCTGAAAGCTAGTGCTTCCACATAAACCTGTTGTACGATAACCTGGTGTTGTGTGATTTTTAACTCTGTAGGACAAGATCACCAACTGAGAGGTTCTGGAGAGTGTTAATTCAATCCACACACACTGAGCTGGCTCAGCCACATCGATGATAGCTGTATACCCAATGAACTGGCCACGAGGTCACAACCTCCAACGTGTCCAAAGCTCTGCTACACGGAAATGAATATGAAGTTGACACACACATGAATGGCAGCCAGTCCTGAGAATTGTGACCTCTCAAGGCTGACACTTTGGAATGGATTTGAAAGTGGCCAGCAGAAAAGAGAAGAAACAAAAAGCAGAGAGAACCCGGAGAAAGAAATAAGAGGCCGGAAGGCTGTGCATCTCTCAGCCCAGCGTAACCCTCAGCAGCAAATGAGGCAGAGACTGCTGTGCCTGAGTGAGGATCCTGAGTTATAAACAGACGATGCTTAACACAGAATTGACTGTGACGCACGCCATCATCTTATGAAACAGAAGGTTTCCAACATTCAGAGTTCACACATCACAGTATTACACTTGTAAATCGGCTAATGAAAATGTACAATAGATTCACCAAACATGCAAGTGTGAACTTAGGCAAGATGGCTAAAAAACTAATTTGAATGAAAGATTATACGTGCATACATGTATAGAGTCCTCATGAAGATAATTGTCTGAGACATGACAATGTTCTGAACGTACTAAGAACAATGGAGGAATCACACAAATTAATCTTAAATATTTGTATATTAAACACAGTGAGAAAGTCTGCAAAAAGCAAACACAATGAGCAGAGTTTTATGTGGCAGCAGCTTGCAGGCTGCTGTATATTAAAAACACAATGATTTCTTGTGCAGCTTTTTCAAGGAAAAGTCTTATCAGACCATGCTTTAAAGGCCCTAACAATGCACTATCAGCACAGCTAGAGTTTAATATCTTCTTACAGGAAATTGCATGAATTCATTAGCTTTTATCCAGCTGCCAATAAGGCACTCTATTCAGCAGAATGGTCAATGATTTACACGATATTTGAATGTAAGCCAGTAAGGCTTTCTATTTCCTTTTAAAATAAATATCTCTGCCCATCTTCAGCAAGCTTTAATCACATAAAATTTGAATAGTCTGAAGAAAAATCACCACTATGTAAGTTGTCAAAAGTTTCAGTAAGACGCTCATTAGTGCAAAATATTATAGGCTTCTACTGACAACCATTCTCCAGGGAGGTATGCAGGAAAAAAATTTAAGGAAATCATCCAAGATTATTTCATTTAAAAGAAAACAGATTCATATATGATTATAATCAAGAAGATAGAAATAAAATTTAATGTTGCGGCAATATCTGAGCCTTTTGCAATACTCTGTCAACAATTTTAACCAATAATTTAGAATGCCTATGTTAATGTCAAATCTTCTACACTTACCTTATCTTACCCGCCATGTACCTAATACATATGCATTTGCCCAACTGGTCAAACTCTTGCTGTTCTTAGTTTAAGTCCCACTTAAGGTCCTGAGTACAAAGATGGAGGTTAATGCTCCAATACAGCACTGAGGGAGCGCTGCTCTGTAGGAGGCGCCATCACTTGATCTTAAATTGAAGCTCTATCTTTCTTTTTGGGTAAATATAAATGATCCCTCAGCATGATTCTGACGAACAGCCAGGAGCTATCCCTGGTGTCCTTGTCATTATTTATTTCTCAATTAATGTCACCAAAACACAGATTATCAGGTGATTATTGTATTGCTGAAATTTGCAAATTGGCTGCGAAATGTCCCAAATTAGAACAGTGACACCACTTTAAAATGAATGCGCTGACTGTAAAGCCCTTTGACCCCAAAACAGGGGTGCCAAAAATAGTTTAAATTTCTTTTAAAATGTTTAGGTAATTGGCAATTGTTTTTAAGCGGTTTTGAAAGGGACTTGTAAAAAGATTTGTCCCTTGTAAAGGGAACAATTGTAATTTTTTTGGCTGATATTCATACTGGTCCATGAGACATGGCGACCCTTGACCAGGAAGCAGTGCAAACAGCAACTGGGTTAAGACAAAAGTCATTAGACTCAACACAAGAGAGAGCTGCATGCAGGCAAACTGAAGGATGAAGACAACCAGTATAAGAAGCAGGCACAAAGAGAAAGCAGACAGAGAGTGAAAGAGGAACAAGTTGAATTTTTGTGAAGAGAAGCAAAGCCCTCTTAATAAACAGGCAGTTTCTCTGTTGGCAAAAAAATAAGATCGGAATCTAGGACACAATAAGTGAGCCTACTAAAAATGTCTAAAATCTGGAAGCTGTGTGAAGGGGTCAGAGGTGCCAAAGATTTACCAGAAATGGCCAAACTATACAGCAGCACATTATTGTTTGGTCAGTTTGGTCGAAGGGCTGAATGGCCTACTCCTGCACCTATTGTCTATTGTCTAGTTGAAAAGGGACTCTGGAAAGTTACGCCATCAGGGTAGCCGTGAGCTGTCGGACAGAGGTTTTGTATATGTGCATCTTACTGATGATAATAAAACCCAAAAAGCTCAGAAATTAAATCTGTTGTCAGATGGTCCTGCTGACCTAATATGGTCTGAATAAAGAGCAACATATTGTGTTTAACTATGTATCGCTAAGTTGTGCTACATTTACGTGGGCAGTGATGCAGATGTTATGAAATACGTGTCTTTGCTGAATTGACTACTTCAAGTGAAATTGTCTTCTTTATTTCAAGCATCACTTGTCTGCTAATTCATTTTGAATTTACTCCAGCTCTGATCATGTTGAAGCAAAAGTTACAGAGAGTGAAATCTTCTTGGTAGTTTCTTCATTTGGAGGTCACTTGTTCACTTTCGTTGACAGTTCTCCTATGGGGATTGTTACTTATACTTTGAGACACCTGATGGATGGGCAATGTGTTATATTAATGCTAGTTTTGTTTTACAGCTAAGTTATATTGGGGATTGGTTAGCTAGAATGGCTGGTTTGCAATGCAGAGCGATGCCAACAGTATGGATTCAATTCCCACAGTGGCTGAAGTTACCCTGAAGGACTCTGCTTCTCAACTTCTCCCCTTGCCTGATGCATAGTGACCCCCATCAGTCGTCCCTCTCTAGTGAGACAGCAGCCCGATGGTGCCTTAACCTTTTACATAAACAATTCATGGAAGAGCATCTTCGTCGGTCTTAGTCCATTTTACTGAGTAAAAAGACACAGGCTATAATTAACCAGCAAAATAGTATTGATGTGGCAGTGTCATTTGGATAAATGCCATAACTGACAAGTCCATTGGGACTGGAGGAGGTCATTCATCCCCTCAAGCTTGTTCCAACATTCATTGAGATCATGGCTCATCTGTGACTTAACCCCATCCATCTCTATTGGCTTTATATGCCTGTTCAACCCTGGTCTTGTAATAACCTTTCAATCACAGATTTAAAATCTTTAATTGACTTGCCACTGGGGAGGCAATAGCTTAATGGTATTATTACTCGACTGTTAATCCAGAGACCCAGGTAATGTTCTGGGCACCCACGTTCAAATCCAGTCATGGAGGTCAGAGTCTAATGATGACCATGACTCAATCTGGTTCACTAGTGTCCTTTGGGAAAGGAAACTGCCATCCTTACCTGGTCTGGCCTACATGTGACTTCAGATCCGCTGGCCCGAAACATCAATTTTCCTGCTCCTCAGATGCTGCCTGACCTGCTGTGCTTTACCAGTAACACACTCTCAACTCTGATCTCAAGCATCTGCAGACCTCACTGTCCCCACGGTAATATGGTTGACTCCTAACTGCCCTCTAGGCAATTAGAGATGGGCAATAAATGCTGGCCTGGCCAGCGATGCCCTCATCCTGGGAATGAATCAAAATTTCTAAAATCTTATTGCTGTTACTGGCACAGGGTTCAACTTTTCTACATACTTTGCAACAAAGGACAATTTTCTGATTTCTCTTCTGAATTTCCTGATTCTTGCTTACACTCCCTCACTCACGATCTAATTTCTGTGTCTTTCTACCCTAACAATCACTTTCAAAGACTTAGAAAGTGTGAATGTTGATTTGACACTGGCTTGAGGTTTACTCAGAGTATAAGACACTTTATTCTGTCTCAGTTCAGGCTAACTTCAAAATTGGGCCCTCAGAAATTTGGAAGATGATTTCTTCCCTAAAACGATGTTCAATCTAATGGAATTTTAAAAAAGAAGGATTTCAAAAGTTCTTCAGGAGAACTAAAATTCAATACAGATGGTGAAGGAAGTCAGTTGCGATTAACTCATTTAAGTTAGATACAAAAAGAGTGCCTTAGAAAACGGAAATAACTAACAATGCAAAGGTTCTCTAAGAGATGAAAGGTCAGTCTTTAGCACTAAACCACACAAATAATTAAACATCAAGAGAATAGCAGATATTTAAATTAGTGAAAAATGTGCTGTTAACAAAATCGAGATTCAGTCAAATTGTTTGAGAGATTGATATAATTGATAAAGAAGTATTAGTGCAGGGGACCATTAATTGGACATTGTTGTTTGAGCTTAATTCACATTCTGTTGGGGAACTGATAGATAACAGTAAAACCTGGCTTTTAAAGAAACTCAAAGCATTGACAGCTAATTCTTTTTAATTCAATCAGGTCAGCCAAGTGGACCTCATAGAATTGGGGCTGTTAAACTGGTCCAGTCAGGGAGCCCTGGATGACAGATATAAACTGGAGGGTCAGAGGTTTTGCTCACTCTAGGAGCTGGCTCTGAGCTTGCTGGGTCAGTGGCATTGACTGTGCACATGTAAATAAAGGGTGACTTGGTGATGGGATACCATCCTCTGTGGAGTTACTTAGATTAGATTAGATTTTTAGATTAGATTAGATTACTTACAGTGTGGAAACAGGCCCTTCAGCCCAACAAGTCCACACCGACCCTCCGAAGAGCAACCTACCCAGACCCATTCCTCTACATTTACCCCTTCACCTAACACTACGGGCAATTTAGCATGGCCAATTCACCTAACCTGCACATTTTTTGGACTGTAGGAGGAAACCGGAGCACCCGAAGGAAACCCACGCAGACACAGGGAGAACGTGCAAACTCCACACAGTCAGTCGCCTGAGGCGGGAATTAAACCCAGGTCTCTGGCCTGTGAGGCAGCAGTGCTAACTACTGTGCCACCGTGCTGCCCGGTGGGATGTGCTGTCACTGTTCAGGCCAGCATCATTGCCCATCTATAATTTCCCAGAGGATAGTTCAGTGGTCAAGCACACTGCTGTGGGTCTGGAGTTACATGTAGGCTAGACCATGTAGTTTCTTTCCCTAAAGGACATCAGTGAACCAGATAGGTTTTCCTGACAATTGATAATGATTTCATGGTCATCATTAGACTCCTAATTCCAGTTATTTATTGAATTCACATTCCACTATCTGCCTCTGCAGGATTTGAACCCAAATCCCAGAACCTTCCCTGGTCTCTGCAGTAATAGTCCAGCCATAACACCATTGGGCTTCACCTCCCCGAGATGCTCTGATTTGAAACTCACCTGTCACAATAGGGATGTGTATTTTCAATTTGGGCACAAGTACTGGTGAACTGAAGGAAACCAATGAGAATTAACAATCATGTCCTTCCTCGAGATATTCTGTGAAATGTACCTTTACATATGTGGTAAATGTCTGGCACGATGCTTTTTTAAGAAAGCTATACCCTTGACATGAAAACAATGGAGTCATCAAAACCTCAATATTTAGTGAATATTCAATTAACATGGGCCTTATTGAATAACCTAAAGGCTAAAAAATGTGTTGCTGGAAAAGCGCAGCAGGTCAAGCAGCATCCAAGGAGCAGGAGAATCGACGTTTCGGGTATAAGCCCTTCTTCAGGAAAGAAGAAGGGCTTATGCCCGAAACGTCGATTCTCCTGCTCCTTGGATTCTGCCTGACCTACTGCGCTTTTCCAGCAACACATTTTTCAGCTCTGATCTCCAGCATCTGCAGTCCTCACTTTCTCCTAACCTAAAGGCTAGGCCACTTTATTATAGGACAACAAATGGAATGATGCGTGAACTGAGGAATTAGAATAGATTAGCACTTAACTGTCACCCGTTACTTTTTGAAAATAGTGAAAAGTTTTAGCAGTTGCCATATATGGCACCAAATTTAATGATGGAAGTCATAAATAATAAGAAGAAAATAAGTAAATGTTCATCACAGTTTAATTAATCGTTCCTGGATTCAGGGTACGCTGGAAAACTGGGTCAAGACGGCCACACTAGGCCAGGCTGAGATCTCCACACTGGGCCACTGGAAGACCCAGAAACTGCCTCCGAAACAAGGAGGAGACCACCTCGCCAGAACTAGACCTTCACGCCAATGAGCCACCGGTATACCCGGAAGATGCAGAAGACCACTGTGCCAGGCCAAGACCTCCCCACCAGGTGTCAAGCCTATATCACCATTCTGAGCCGCTAGGAGTCAGGCCTATATGCTGGGCCTGGGCTGGGAGAAGATGCTTTCTGACAAAGTCAATAGCAGGTAATAAATACCTTTGAGGTCCATAATAAATGGAAACATTCTTTACAAAGAGAAAACAAAATAAAGTGGACAGAGTAAATGAGCTCCAGGCTCCTGAGCTAAGGAGTCTGCACAATGCACTGGTACCCCACTGCCATCTTGGACAGGGCAAATTAAAGACCTAACGTCCAATTGTAAGACCATAAAACATAGGAGCAGAAGTAGACCATTCAGCCCATTAAGTCTGCTCTGTCATTCAATGATCATGACTGATCCGATAAATCTTAGCTCCACTTTCCTGCCTTTCCCCGAGAACCACTAATTTCCTGAATGATTCCCTAAATAATTAAAAATTTGCTGATCTCACTCTTGGATATACTTAATGATCCAGCCTCCACAGCCCCATGAGCTAGAGAATTCCACAGATTCACAACGCTCTGAGAAAAGAAATTCCTCCTCATCTATGACCTCTTACCCTGAGATGATGCCCTCTTGTCTGAGAATCTCCCAAAAGGGGAAATGACCTTTCAGTTTCTATCCTGTCATATCCCCTAAGAATCTTATGTGTTTCAATAAGATGATACTTCAGAGGCTAGCCTTTTACAAGAGTTCGTTGCTGCTCATCTGAAAAGTTCAGAGACCAGAAGTGGTACATTCTACAGCGTACTTATGGACCATTTGGTGAACTGCTGCCTCACAGCGCCAGGGACCCAAGTTAAATTCCAGCCTCAGGTGACTGTCTGTGTGGAGTTTGCACACTCTCCCCGTGTCTGCGTGGGTTTCCTCCAGGTGCTCCGGTTTCCTCCCACCATCCAAAGATATGCAGGTTAGGGTGGTTTGGCCAGGCTAGATTGTAGGAAAAAGTGAGGACTGCAGATGCTGGAGATCAGAGCTTAAAAATGTGTTGCTGGAAAAGTGCAGCAGGTCAGGCAGCATCAAAGGAACAACACATTTTTAAGCCCAGGCTAGATTGTCCATAGTGTTCAGATATGTGTAGATTAGGTATATTAGTCATGGAAAATGTAGAGTAATAGAGTAGGGGAATGGGTCTGGGTGGGAGACTCTTTGGATGGTCAGTGTAGACTTGTTGGGCCTAATGGCCTGTTTTCATACTGTAGGGATTTTATGATTCTATATTCAATGGATGTGAAGTGTTCCGCTGCATCTCAGGAACACTTGATAATAAGTTAGGGAGAGATGCTCACTACAGGATTTTGTTTTTAATTGGGGAGAGGATCAAGGTGGAACATCGTCTGACTGTTAAAACTTTGAAAGGCATGAGTGAATTGAGTAGGTTATAAAATTTATCCAGTAATTTTAAAATTATGTGAAGTGGACACAAAATCAAACAAGCCTCAAGAAGGACCAACATTTTGAAGAGTTTCCCTCCTGCCCAGAAACTGAAGCAGTACCTGGAGGAGAGTGAGAGAGAAGGATGTAGAGGATAGAGACTGCTGAATTATTCTGTGGAGCAGAATAGACCATGTATAACCGAGATGGATATAGATTCTGTTCAGAACAGTATTAGGCACAAAGTTCAATTGATAACCTGGAGTTGTCCTCAATTACTTTTAAGAGCAAGGAAGGAACTTCAGAGAATTTTGGCTTCTGAGATTATTAAAATCCTTGCATGGAATGTGGACATCATTGGCAAACCAAGCATTTGTTGTCCAGCCTTAACTGCTCCTGAACTCAGGTGTTCCATAATTTATTTCCTGAGGACAGTTAAGAGTTGACCACATTGCTGTAAGTCTGGAGTCACATGTAGTCTAGACCAGGTAAGGGCAGCAGAATTCCTATTCTGAAGGATATTGGCAAAGCAGATGGGTTTTTACAACAATCAGGGATAGACAACATGGTCACAATGAACAGGAGAAACCTCATGGTCCACATTTTATTCATTTGAAGTTAAATACCACCATCTCCCATGGTGGGATTTGAACCCGTGTTTCTCAGCATTTGACTGAGACCGCTCGATGGCCAACCCAGTGACATTACCATGGCACCAGCATCACAACCTCCTTCCATTAGGAATCCGAATTGAATGGAATCCGCCAGAGCTAAACATTAGACCCGCACTCTTTTACTTAGAATCATTGAATCATTCGGTGAAGGAGAGGCCCTCCAGATCACTGGGTCTGTACTGACACATAAGAAATACCTGACCTTCAGCCTCATCCCATTTACCAGCACTTACTGTCTTCAACAGAAAACTTGTACCCCATCAATTTGAATTCAAGTCAAATTTTAGAGGTGAAAGCACCCTATGCCAAGCAGACATTGCCAGCCAATCTCAATAGCTTTACGTCCTCTGGAACAAGACACCATTCTCTGACTGAGGGTCAATGGATGGCTTTGTCATGGTTACTCTCATTGGACATCACTCAGATTCTCGGTTTCATCCCTCTTCCTGAGCTTCACTCAGCTATCACAGCTTTCTTGTTCTACAAGTATGGGATGCCCAGTGACTGAATAACTGATAACAACATAAAGTTGTTACAAGTTGGTGAAAGATACAAATGTTTGGAATTAGCAGGGATCCGTTGTGTGCCGTGAAAGTGGTTGATTGCCTATCAGCAGAAGGTTGGGATCATGGATTCTGGATTTGCATCCAGGCCAGTTATTAGATGGTGTTTTGAGGGTATTCTTATGGTGTAGTGGTAGTGCCCCTGCTCCTGGACCAGGAGGCCCCAGTTTAAGTTCCACTTGCTCCAGAAGCGTGTAATAACATCCCTGAACAGATTGGTTAGAAAAATAGGATAAATATTAAAAATGTAGGTGGTGTTTTGCAGGGCCAGTGTTAGGGACTTGGCTGTTCGCTACTTTCATTAGAGATTTAAATAAGGTGCTGAGTGAATCACACGTAAGTTTGAGACTGATACCAGGATGTGTGCAAGTGTGAGGTCTGTAGAGGATGCTCTGAGGTTTTGGAAGCTCTGAGTTTGGGAAGCAACAAATCAACTTATTTACATGCACAGATCAAGTGCTCAATATACCGACACAGGGAACAGAATTAAAGGCAATATTGAATGAATGGTCTGAATGTTTCAGGGTATTAATCTCCAAAGGACCTGATCAACAGCATGAAGCTTCACCAAAAGCCAACCAAGTTTGAGGAAATCCAAACAAAATACAACATTTTGTCTTTGAACAGTTAGACCAGGCCCAGTCTCTATTGTCTCTTCTTATAGGGGATGTTGAAACTTTGGCAAAGATGCTGAGGGGAGCCAGAAGACTGACACACAAATTAAAGCACGCTAGATCTGAACAAGAAACAACAGTAGGCTACCTGGCCCTTTGAGCCTGCTCTCTCATTCAATGACGCCATGGCTGATCTGATTTTAACCTCATCCCTACATCCTTGCATTTCCCTGATAATCTTCAATCCACCTGGGCATCAAGAATCCACCTCCCTCTGCCTTTAAAATATTTAATGATACTACATCCACTGCCTCTTGAAGAAGGGAATTCCAAAAACTCTCAACCCTCAGAGAAAAAGATGTTTCCTCATCTCTGTTTTAAATGGCTATTGTCCCTGCCTGTTTCAAGAGGCCAACATCATCCCTGTGCCTAAGAAGGCTCATGCAGCTTGTCTCAATGACTACTGTACAGTGGCCCTAACATCAGTGGTCATGAGCTTTGAAAGGCTGGCCATGGCATTAATCAACTCCAGCCTCCCCACGACTCTTGACCCACTCCAATTTGTCTATCGGACCAACAGATCCACGTCAGATACCATATCACTTGCCCTTCACTCCTCCCTAGAACATCTTGACACCAAGAACAGCTACATAAGAATCTTACTCACTGACTACAGATGAGCCTTCAACACTATTATTCTCTCAAGACTGATTACTAAACTCAGTGATCTTGGACTAAGCCCCACTCTCTACAACTGGATCCTACGTTTCCTGACCCACAGTCAGTGAAGATTGGGTCAATATTTCATCCTCACGAACACTCAACACTGGAGCCCCCCCACAGGGTACGCATTCACTGTATACCCATGACTGCATCGCCAAATACCAAACTAATGCCACTTACAAGTTTGCTGATGACACCACCATAGTTGGTCGAATCTCAGATGGCACGAAACAGACTACAGACGGGAGGTGGAAGACCTGGAAAAATGGTGCACTGACTACAACCTAGCTTGCAATGCCAGCAAAACCAAGAAACTCATGATTGACTTTCGACGGGATGTTAGTCATGCCCCCCTACACATTAACAGCCCAGAGGTGGAACGAGTGGAGAGTGTCAAACTCCTGGGAGTGGTCATCCACAACAAGTTTTCTTGGACTCTTCATGTGGATGCACTGGGTATAAAGGCCCAAAAATGTCTCTTCTTCCTCAGGTAGCTGAGGAAATTTGGCATGATGGCGAATACCCTTGCAAATTTTTATAGGTGCGCCATCGAGAGCATTCTCTCTTGATGTATCTCTACCTGGTATGGCAACTGCACCATTCAAGATCAGAGACAGTTACAGAGAGTGGTGAACTCGGCCCGGACAATCACAAAGGCCAGTCTCCCATCTACAGAATTCATCTACCAGGCCCGCTGTCAAGGAAAGGCCGCCAGCATTCTCAAAGATCCATCCCACCCTGGCAATGTTTTCCTACAACCTTGGGGAGAAGGTACAGAAGCCTAAACACACACACCAGCCGGTTTCAAAACAGTTTCTACCCTACTGTTGTTAGAATACTGAATGGACTCTCAAACTCTTAACATTCGCCTGTACCTGTGTTTTTGTTTTTGCCGCTGTTTACCTATTATTTATTTATCTACGCTACTTAACTCTGATCTGCCTGTATTGCTCGCAAGACAAAGCTTTTCACTGTGCCTCGGTACACATGACAATAAATTCAATTCAATTCAAATGGGTGACCCCTTATTTTTAAACTCAGCACTCTAGTTCTAGATTCTCCCACAAGGGGAAACATCATCTCAACATCCACCTGGTCAACTCCCCTCAGGATCTAATATCAAGTCCCAGAGTCATACAGCACAGAAATGACCCTTCGATCAAACTCATCCACGGTGGCCAAATTTCCAAACTAAACTAGTCCCACCTGCCTGCATTTGGCCCACATCCCTCCAAACCTTTCCTGCTCATGAATTTATCTAAGTGTCATTTAAACTATACCTCTATCCACCACTTACTTTCACAGTTCATTCCACACACGAGCCACTATCTGTGTAAAAAAGTTGCCCGCTCTCATGTTCTTGTTAAAATCCTTCTCCTCTCACCTTACAAGTATATCCCCCTAGTTTTGAACTCCCCCATCCTTGGGACAAAACCCTTGTCATTCAACCCTTATCTATTCCTCTCAGATTTTATAAACATCAATACGGTCACTCTGCAACCTCCTATGCTCCCGTGGAAAAAGTCCCCCTCTTTCCAGTCTATTTTTATATCTCAAACCCTCCATTCCTGGCAACATCATGCTAAATCTTTTATGAACCCTCAGTCACCTCAGACTGCTCTAAGCTCCAGAGGGTAAAGGCCCAGCTTGTCTAGCCTTTCCTCATAAGACAAACCACTCATTCTGAATATTAGTCGAGTAAACCTGCTCTGAACTGCTTCCAAAGTATTAACATCCTTCTGTAAGTTTGATGACCAGTCCTGTACACAGTACTCCAACTGTCCAGACAAAGAGCTATGACTGGATAGAGTACCACAGTTTACCTTCAATGGAGAACATTTGAGGTATAAAAATAAAACACAGCAGTAGCAAAAACTCCCCCAGACTGGAACTAATGTCCTTGGGAGAGTTTTTGCTGCTGCTGTTGGGGAAATTTTAAACTAATGTGGCAGGGGCCTGGGAACCAGAAGAGAAGACTAGTAGACAGTGAAGTGGAACCTGGAAACTAAGAATAATGAAGTTAGCACTAATAAGGGGAAGAATAGGCAGAGAGCAGATGACCGCAAAAGAACTGGCAGCCTGAAGTGCATCTACTTTAATGCAATGAGTATAGTGGGTAAGGCAGATGCACTTTGGGCTTGGATTGGTACCTGGTAGTATGACATTGTTGCAATCACAGAGACTTGGTTGAAGGAAGGGCATGATTGGCAACTAAATGTTCCAGGATATAGATGCTTCTTAGGACTGGGAAGGCAGTAAAAGTGGGGGAGGAGTTGCATTGCTGGTCAGGGATGATATCACGGCTGTGCTAAAGGAGGGCACTGTGGAGGCTTTGAGCAGTGAGGCATTATGGGTGGAGCTGAGAAATAAGAAGGGTGCAGTTACATTGTTGGGGCTGTATTACAGGCCTCCCAACAGTGAGCGTGAGGTAGGAGAACAAATAGATGAACAGATTATGGAAAGATATAGAGGCAATAGCTTGGTGGTGATGGGAGATTTAAATTTTCCCAACATTGACTGGGATACACTTAGTGTCAGAGGTCTGGATAGGGTAGAATTTGTATGAAGCGTCCAGGAGAGATTTCTAGAGCAGTATGTCAATAGTCCAATGATAGAAGAGGCCATATTGGACCTGGTACTGGGGAACAAGCCAGGACAGATGGTAGAACTTGTGGTGGGGGATTTCTTTGGGAACAGTGACCACAATTCTGTAAGTTTTAGAATAGTCATAGACGAAGATGAGAATGGTCCTCCGGGAAGAATACTAAACTGGGCCAAGGATAATTATATCAAAATTAGGCAGGAGCTGGGAAACATGGATTGGACACAGCTATTTGAAGGGAAGTCCACATTTGAGATGTGGGAGGCTTTCAAAGATAGGTTAACGGTAGTGCAGGATAGGCATGTCCCGTTGAAGGCAAAGGATAGGAAAGGCAAGATTCGTGAACCGTGGATGATAGGAGAAATTGTACGAGTAGCCAAGAGGAAAAGGGAAGCGTACATAAGGTCCAGGCAGCTGAGAACAGAACAGGCCCTGGAGGAATATCGGAAGAGTAGGACAAGTCTTAAACAAGGAATCAAGCTGGCTAAAAGGGGTCATGAAATAGCTTTACTAGCAGAATTAAGGAGAATCCCAAAGCCTTTTATTCCTATATAAGAAGCAAGTGGGCAACTAGAGAAAGGATTGGTCCACTAAAGGATAAGGAAGGAAGGCTGTGCGTCGAACTGGAGAGAATGGGTGAGATTCTGAATGAATACTTTGTGTCAGTGTTCACTGAGGAGAGGGACATGATGAATGTTGAGATTAGAGATAGAAATTTGGTTACTCTGGAGCACGTTAACATAAGTAGGGAAATACAGGTGAGGTGCCGGAGGACTGGAGGGTTGCTCATGTTGTACCCCTGTACAAGACAGGCAGTAGGGATATTCCGGGTAACTACAGACCAGTGAGCCTGACATCAGTTGTGGGAAAGTTGCTGGAGAAGGTACTGAGGGATAAAATCTATTTATATTTGGAAAGAATTTTGTGCGGGGGATATCGTGCCTTACCAATTCAATAGAGTTCTTTGAGGAAGCGTCCGAGTTGATAGATGAAGGAAGGGCTGTAGATGTCATCATGGATTTTAATAAGGCATTTGATAAGGTTCTCTATGGTAAACTAATGGAGAAAGTGGAGTCACATGGTGTGCAGGGTGTTCTAGCTAGGTGGATAAAGAACTGGTTGAGCAACAGGAGACAGAGAGTAGTAGTTGAAGGGAGTTTCTCAAAATGGAGAAAGATGACCAGTGGTGTTCCACAGGGGTCAGTGCTGGGGCCACTGTTGTTTGTAATATACATAAATGATCTGGAAGAGGGCACTGTTGGTATGATCAGCAAGTTTGCAGATGACATGAAGATTGGTGGAGTAGCAGAAAGCACAAGGGACTGTCAAATAATACAGGAGGATATAGATAGACTGGAGAGTTGGGCGGAAAAGTGGAATGGAGTTCAATCCAGGCAAGTGCGAGGTGAATGCATGTTGGGAAGTCTAATTCTAGAGCAGATTATACAGTAAATGGACGAGCCTTGGGAAAAGTTGATGGGCAGAGAGATCTGGGAGTGCAGGTCCATTGTACCCTGAAGGTGGCTGCACAGGTGAATAGAGTGGTCAAGAAGGCATATGGTACACTTGCCTTCATCAGACAGGGTATTGAGTATAAGAGCTGGCAGGTCATGCTAAAATTGTTCAAGACTTTGGTTCAGCCACATTTGGAATACTGCATACAGTTCTGGTCGCCAATTACCAAAAGGATGTGGATGCTTTGGAGACGGTGCAGAGAAGGTTTACCAGGATGTTTCCTGGTATGGAAGGTGCTAGCAATGAAGAAAGGTTGAGTAGGTTAGATTTGTTTTCATTGGAAAAAAGGAGATTGAGGGGGGACCTGATTGAGGTTTGCAAAATCATGACGGGTATAGCTGAAAATGTGTTGCTGGAAAAGCGCAGCAGGTCAGGCAGCATCCAGGGAACAGGAGAATCGACGTTTCGGGCATACGCCCTTCTTCAGGAATGAGGAAAGTTTGTCCAGCAGGCTAAGATAAAAGGTAGGGAGGAGGGACTTGGGGGAGGGGTGTCGGAAATGCGATAGGAGGAAAGAGGTCAAGGTGAGGGTGATAGGTCAGAGTGGGGTGGGGGCGGAGAGGTCAGGAAGAAGATTGCAGGTTAGGAAGGCGGTGCTGAGTTCGATGGATTTGACTGAGACAAGGTGGGGGGAGGGGAAATGAGGAAACTGGTGAAATCCGAGTTCATCCCTTGTGGTTGGAGGGTTCTTCATCTTCCACCTAGGAACCCTCCAACCACAAGGGATGAACTCGGATTTCACCAGTTTCCTCATTTCCCCTCCCCCCACCTTGTCTCAGTCAAATCCATCGAACTCAGCACCGCCTTCCTAACCTGTGTGACTCAGGGCAGGATGGGCTGTGTGACTCCAGGTAGGGTGGGCTGTGTGACTCCAGGGAGGATGGGCTGTGTGACTCCAGGTAGGGTGGGCTGTGTGACTCCGGACAGGATGGGCTGTGTGACTCCAGGGAGGGTGGGCTGTGTGACTCCAGGCAGGATGGGGTGTGTAACTCCGGGCAGGATGGGCTGTGTGACTCCAGGTAGAGTGGGCTGTGTGACTCCGGGCAGGATGGGCTGTGTGACTCCAGGTAGAGTGGGCTGCGTGACTCCAGGTAGAGTGAGCTGTGTGACTCCGGGCAGGGTGGGCTGTGTGACTCCGGGCAGGATGGGCTGTGTGACTCCAGGTAGGGTGGACTGTGTGACTCCAGGGAGGATGGGCTGTGTGACTCCGGGCAGGATGGGCTGTATGACTCCGGGTAGGGTGGCTGTGTTACTCCGGGCAGGATGGGCTGTGTGACTCCGGGAAGGATGAGCTGTGTGACTCCGGGCAGGGTGGGCTGTGTGACTCCGGGCAGGGTGGGCTGTGTGACTCCGGGCAGGGTGGGCTGTGTGACTCCGGGTAGGGTGGGCTGTGTGACTCCAGGGAGGGTGGGCTGTGTGACTCCAGGGAGGATGGGCTGTGTGACTCCAGGGAGGATGGGCTGTGTGACTCCGGGTAGGGTGGGCTGTGTGACTCCGGGCAGGGTGGGCTGTGTGACTCCAGGTAGAGTGGGCTGTGTGACTCCAGGCAGGGTGGGCTGTGTGACTCCAGGGAGGATGGGCTGTGTGACTCCGGGTAGGGTGGGCTGTGTGACTCCAGGGAGGGTGGGCTGTGTGACTCCAGGGAGGATGGGCTGTGTGACTCCAGGTAGGGTGGGCTGTGTGACTCCAGGTAGGGTGGGCTGTGTGACTCCAGGTAGGGTGGGCTGTGTGACTCCAGGGAGGATGGGCTGTGTGACTCCGGGTAGGGTGGGCTGTGTGACTCCGGGCAGGATGGGCTGTGTGACTCCAGGTAGAGTGGGCTGCGTGACTCCAGGTAGAGTGAGCTGTGTGACTCCGGGCAGGGTGGGCTGTGTGACTCCGGGCAGGATGGGCTGTGTGACTCCAGGTAGGGTGGACTGTGTGACTCCAGGGAGGATGGGCTGTGTGACTCCGGGCAGGATGGGCTGTATGACTCCGGGTAGGGTGGCTGTGTTACTCCGGGCAGGATGGGCTGTGTGACTCCGGGAAGGATGAGCTGTGTGACTCCGGGCAGGGTGGGCTGTGTGACTCCGGGTAGGGTGGGCTGTGTGACTCCAGGGAGGGTGGGCTGTGTGACTCCAGGGAGGATGGGCTGTGTGACTCCAGGGAGGATGGGCTGTGTGACTCCGGGTAGGGTGGGCTGTGTGACTCCGGGCAGGGTGGGCTGTGTGACTCCAGGTAGAGTGGGCTGTGTGACTCCAGGCAGGGTGGGCTGTGTGACTCCAGGGAGGATGGGCTGTGTGACTCCAGGGAGGATGGGCTGTGTGACTCCAGGGAGGATGGGCTGTGTGACTCCGGGTAGGGTGGGCTGTGTGACTCCGGGTAGGGTGGGCTGTGTGACTCCAGGGAGGGTGGGCTGTGTGACTCCAGGGAGGATGGGCTGTGTGACTCCAGGTAGGGTGGGCTGTGTGACTCCAGGTAGGGTGGGCTGTGTGACTCCAGGTAGGGTGGGCTGTGTGACTCCAGGGAGGATGGGCTGTGTGACTCCGGGTAGGGTGGGCTGTGTGACTCCAGGGAGGGTGGGCTGTGTGACTCCAGGGAGGATGGGCTGTGTGACTCCAGGTAGGGTGGGCTGTGTGACTCCAGGTAGGGTGGGCTGTGTGACCCCAGGGAGGATGGGCTGTGTGACTCCAGGTAGGGTGGGCTGCGTGACTCCAGGGACGATGGGCTGTGTGACTCCAGGGAGGGTGGGCTGTGTGACTCCAGGTAGGGTGGGCTGTGTGACTCCAGGGAGGATGGGCTGTGTGACTCCAGGTAGGGTGGACTGTGTGACTCCGGGCAGGGTGGGCAGTGTGACTCCGGGCAGGGTGGGCTGTGTGACTCCGGGTAGGGTGGGCTGTGTGACTCCAGGGAGGATGAGCTGTGTGACTCCAGGTAGGGTGGGCTGTGTGACTCCGGGCAGGATGGGCTGTGTGACTCCAGGGAGGATGGGCTGTGTGACTCCAGGTAGAGTGGGTATTGTGACTCCAGGTAGAGTGGGCTGTGTGACTCCGGGCAGGATGGGCTGTGTGACTCCAGGTAGGGTGGGCTGTGTGACTCCAGGGAGGATGGGCTGTGTGACTCCGGGCAGGATGGGCTATGTGACTCCAGGTAGGGTGGGCTGTGTGACTCCGGGTAGGGTGGGCTGTGTGACTCCGGGTAGGGTGGGCTGTGTGACTCCGGGTAGGGTGGGCTGTGTGACTCCGGGTAGGGTGGGCTGTGTGACTCCAGGGAGGATGAGCTGTGTGACTCCGGGCAGGGTGGGCTGTGTGACTCCGGGTAGGGTGGGCTGTGTGACTCCAGGGAGGGTGGGCTGTGTGACTCCAGGGAGGATGGGCTGTGTGACTCCGGGCAGGGTGGGCTGTGTGACTCCAGGGAGGGTGGGCTGTGTGACTCCAGGGAGGATGGGCTGTGTGACTCCGGGTAGGGTGGGCTGTGTGACTCCAGGGAGGATGGGCTGTGTGACTCCAGGGAGGATGGGCTGTGTGACTCCGGGTAGAGTGGGCTGTGTGACTCCGGGTAGGGTGGGCTGTGTGACTCCGGGCAGGATGGTTGTGTGACTCCAGGGAGGATGGGCTGTGTGACTCCAGTTAGGGTGGGCTGTGTGACTCCAGGGAGGATGGGCTGTGTGACTCCGGACAGGATGGGCTGTGTGACTCCAGTTAGGGTGGGCTGTGTGACTCCAGGGAGGATGGGCTGTGTGACTCCAGGGAGGATGGGCTGTGTGACTCCAGGTAGGGTGGGCTGTGTGACTCCGGGTAGGGTGGGCTGTGTGACTCCAGTTAGGGTGGGCTGTGTGATTCCAGGGAGGTTGGGCTGTGTGACTCCGGGCAGGATGGTTGTGTGACTCCAGGGCGGATGGGCTGTGTGACTCCAGTTAGGGTGGGCTGTGTGACTCCAGGTAGGGTGGGCTGTGTGACTCCGGGTAGGGTGGGCTGTGTGACTCCGGGCAGGATGGTTGTGTGACTCCAGGTAGGGTGGGCTGTGTGACTCCAGGTAGGGTGGTCTGTGTGACCCCAGGGAGGATGGGCTGTGTGACTCCGGGTAGAATGGTCTGTGTGACCCCAGGGAGGATGGGCTGTGTGTCTCCGGGTAGGGTGGGCAGTGTGACTTCGGGCAGGGTGGGCTGTGTGACTCCGGGTAGGGTGGGCTGTGTGACTCCAGGGAGGATGGGCTGTGTGACTCCAGGTAGGTTGGGCTGTGTGACTCCAGGGAGGATGGGCTGTGTGACTCCAGGTAGGGTGGACTGTGTGACTCCGGGCAGGGTGGGCTGTGTGACTCCAGGTAGGGTGGGCTGTGTGACTCCAGGGAGGATGGGCTGTGTGACTCCGGGTAGGGTGGGCTGTGTGACTCCAGGTAGAGTGGGCTGTGTGACTGCAGGCAGGGTGGGCTGTGTGACTCCGGGCAGGATGGGCTGTGTGACTCCAGGGAGGATGGGCTGTGTGACTCCAGGGAGGATGGGCTGTGTGACTCCAGGTAGGTTGGGCTGTGTGACTCCAGGGAGGATGGGCTGTGTGACTCCAGGTAGGGTGGGCTGTGTGACTCCAGGGAGGATGAGCTGTGTGACTCCAGGTAGGGTGGACTGTGTGACTCCGGGCAGGGTGGGCTGTGTGACTCCAGGTAGAGTGGGCTGTGTGACTCCGGGCAGGATGGGCTGTGTGACTCCAGGTAGGGTGGGCTGTGTGACTCCAGGGAGGATGGGCTGTGTGACTCCGGGTAGGGTGGGCTGTGTGACTCCAGGGAGGGTGGGCTGTGTGACTCCAGGTAGAGTGGGCTGTGTGACTCCAGGGAGGGTGGGCTGTGTGACTCCAGGTAGGGTGGGCTGTGTTACTCCGGGCAGGATGGGCTGTGTGACTCCAGGTAGGGTGGGCTGTGTGACTCCAGGTAGGGTGGGCTGTGTGACTCCAGGGAGGGTGGGCTGTGTGACTCCGGGCAGGATGGGCTGTGTGACTCCAGGTAGGGTGGGCTGTGTGACTCCAGGGAGGATGGGCTGTGTGACTCCGGGTAGGGTGGGCTGTGTGACTCCAGGGAGGGTGGGCTGTGTGACTCCGGGCAGGATGGGCTGTGTGACTCCAGGTAGGGTGGGCTGTGTGACTCCAGGGAGGATGGGCTGTGTGACTCCGGGTAGGGTGGGCTGTGTGACTCCAGGGAGGGTGGGCTGTGTGACTCCTGGTAGAGTGGGCTGTGTGACTCCAGGTAGAGTGGGCTGTGTGACTGCAGGCAGGGTGGGCTGTGTTACTCCGGGCAGGATGGGCTGTGTGACTCCAGGTAGGGTGGGCTGTGTGACTCCAGGGAGGATGGGCTGTGTGACTCCGGGTAGGGTGGGCTGTGTGACTCCAGGGAGGGTGGGCTGTGTGACTCCGGGCAGGATGGGCTGTGTGACTCCAGGTAGGGTGGGCTGTGTGACTCCAGGGAGGATGGGCTGTGTGACTCCGGGTAGGGTGGGCTGTGTGACTCCAGGGAGGGTGGGCTGTGTGACTCCAGGTAGAGTGGGCTGTGTGACTCCAGGTAGAGTGGGCTGTGTGACTGCAGGCAGGGTGGGCTGTGTTACTCCGGGCAGGATGGGCTGTGTGACTCCGGGTAGGGTGGGCTGTGTGACTCCGGGTAGGGTGGTCTGTGTGACTCCAGGGGGGATGGGCTGTGTGACTCCGGGTAGGGTGGGCTGTGTGACTCCGGGTTGGGTGGGCTGTGTGACTCCAGGGAGGATGGGCTGTGTGACTCCGGGTATGGTGGGCTGTGTGACTCCAGGGAGGATGGGCTGTGTGACTCCGGGTAGAGTGGGCTGTGTGACTCCAGGTAGGGTGGGCTGTGTGACTCCGGGCAGGATGGTTGTGTGACTCCAGGGAGGATGGGCTGTGTGACTCCAGGTAGGGTGGGCTGTGTGACTCCAGGTAGGGTGGGCTGTGTGACTCCAGGGAGGATGGGCTGTGTGACTCCAGGTAGGGTGGGCTGTGTGACTCCGGGCAGGATGGTTGTGTGACTCCAGGGAGGATGGGCTGTGTGACTCCAGGTAGGGTGGGCTGTGTGACTCCAGGGAGGATGGGCTGTGTGACTCCAGGTAGGGTGGGCTGTGTGACTCCAGGTAGGGTGGGCTGTGTGACTCCAGGGAGGATGGGCTGTGTGACTCCGGGTATGGTGGGCTGTGTGACTCCAGGGAGGATGGGCTGTGTGACTCCGGGTAGAGTGGGCTGTGTGACTCCAGGTAGGGTGGCTGTGTGACTCCGGGCAGGATGGTTGTGTGACTCCAGGGAGGATGGGCTGTGTGACTCCAGGTAGGGTGGGCTGTGTGACTCCAGGGAGGATGGGCTGTGTGACTCCAGGTAGGGTGGGCTGTGTGACTCCGGGCAGGATGGTTGTGTGACTCCAGGGACGATGGGCTGTGTGACTCCAGGTAGGGTGGGCTGTGTGACTCCAGGGAGGATGGGCTGTGTGACTCCAGGTAGAGTGGGCTGTGTGACTCCGGGCAGGATGGGCTGTGTGACTCCAGGGAGGATGAGCTGTGTGACTCCGGGCAGGATGGGCTGTGTGACTCCAGGTAGGGTGGGCTGTGTGACTCCGGGCAGGATGGGCTGTGTGACTCCAGGTAGGGTGGGCTGTGTGACTCCAGGTAGGGTGGGCTGTGTGACTCCGGGCAGGATGGGCTGTGTGACTCCAGGCAGGATGGGCTGTGTGACTCCGGGCAGGATGGGCTGTGTGACTCCAGGTAGGGTGGGCTGTGTGACTCCGGGCAGGATGGTTGTGTGACTCCAGGGAGGATGGGCTGTGTGACTCCAGGTAGGGTGGGCTGTGTGACTCCAGGGAGGATGGGCTGTGTGACTCCAGGTAGGGTGGGCTGTGTGACTCCAGGTAGGGTGGGCTGTGTGACTCCAGGGAGGATGGGCTGTGTGACTCCGGGTATGGTGGGCTGTGTGACTCCAGGGAGGATGGGCTGTGTGACTCCGGGTAGAGTGGGCTGTGTGACTCCAGGTAGGGTGGGCTGTGTGACTCCGGGCAGGATGGTTGTGTGACTCCAGGGAGGATGGGCTGTGTGACTCCAGGTAGGGTGGGCTGTGTGACTCCAGGGAGGATGGACTGTGTGACTCCAGGTAGAGTGGGCTGTGTGACTCCGGGCAGGATGGGCTGTGTGACTCCAGGGAGGATGAGCTGTGTGACTCCGGGCAGGATGGGCTGTGTGACTCCAGGTAGGGTGGGCTGTGTGACTCCGGGTAGAGTGGGCTGTGTGACTCCACGTAGGGTGGGCTGTGTGACTCCGGGCAGGATGGTTGTGTGACTCCAGGAAGGATGGGCTGTGTGACTCCAGGTAGGGTGGGCTGTGTGACTCCAGGGAGGATGGACTGTGTGACTCCAGGTAGAGTGGGCTGTGTGACTCCGGGCAGGATGGGCTGTGTGACTCCAGGGAGGATGAGCTGTGTGACTCCGGGCAGGATGGGCTGTGTGACTCCAGGTAGGGTGGGCTGTGTGACTCCGGGCAGGGTGGGCTGTGTGGCTCCGGTAGGGTGGGCTGTGTGACTCCGGGCAGGATGGGCTGTGTGACTCCAGGTAGGGTGGGCTGTGTGACTCCAGGTAGGGTGGGCTGTGTGACTCCGGGCAGGATGGGCTGTGTGACTCCGGGCAGGATGGGCTGTGTGACTCCAGGCAGGATGGGCTGTGTGACTCCGGGCAGGATGGGCTGTGTGACTCCGGGCAGGATGGGCTGTGTGACTCCAGGTAGGGTGGGCTGTGTGACTCCAGGTAGGGTGGGCTGTGTGACTCCGGGCAGGATGGGCTGTGTGACTCCAGGTAGAGTGGGCTGTGTGCCTGTTGCAGTTGGTGTGGGTATGTTCGTTGAGCTGGGAAGTTGGTTTGTAGACATTTCATCCCCTTTCTAGGTGACCCCAAGTCATAGTCCAACAGGTTTATTTGGAAGTACAAACTTTCAGAGCACTGCTCCTTTGTCGGGTAGCTACCTGGAGAAGGAGCAGCGCTCTGAAAGCTTGTACTTCCAATTAATCCTGTTGGACTATAACCTGGTGCTTTGTGATTTTTAACGTTGTCCTCCTCAGTCCAATGCCAGCACCTCCACATCATTTCTAGGTGACATCTTCAGTGCTGTGGAGCTCCTGTGAAGCACTGCTGTACTGTTTGGTTTCATTCCTGCTGCTTCCGGATGCTGGTTCCAGTTGTTCGATGCAGTGGTCGGAATGTTGGGCCGTGGCTAATGTGTTTATTGATGGAGTCTGTGGATGAGTGCCAATAAATTCCAACCCAGACGGTACAGCAGCGCTTCACTGGAGGTTCCACGGCCCTGAGGATGTCTCCCAGACAGGGGACAAAATGTCTGCAAACCAACTTTCCAACTCGGTGAACATAACAGGCACCCGAGCTACAAATCTTTACACAAACCTTGGATGTGCCTGTATTGTAATAGAATCATTGAACAGCTACAGAATGGAGGGAGACCCTTTGGCCCACAGGTTCTGTGCCAGCTCTCCGCAAGGGAAACTCAGCTAGTGCCCTTCCCCCACCATGGTCCTTGATTTTCTTCCTCTTCAGCTAATGACCGAATTGTCTTCTGTAAACCATGACTAAACCTACCTCCACCACAGACCTGGGTGATATATTCCAGATCCCACCCTCTCATTGGGTGAACATTACTCCACGAGTCTCTATTTGCCAATCACCTTCAGGCTTTGGTCTCTGGTTTTCAATCCACCCACCAGTGTGAACGATTTCCCCCAATCTACTCTGCCCAGATGCCTCATGGCTTTGAACACTTCTAACAAATTTCCTTTCAGCCTTCTCTTCTCCAGAACAAACAGGCCCAGCTTCCCAAATCCGTCCACGTAACGAAGTTCCTCAGCCTTGCAACCATTTTTGTCAATCATTTCTTCGCTGTCTCTCTCAAACCTTGGTCATGGACCAGGCCAGACTCCCTTCAAAAAATTTCAGGAAGGTAGTCCAGACCCTAACTTTTCTACTGGTTTTAAGCAGGTGTACAGTGGATATTCCAGGAGGGATGCAGCTGGTCAAACCACTCAGTTTCAGAATTTATTTACAGACTACCAAACGAAACACAAACAAAAGAGTGCAAAATATAGACTAACTTAACCTAAGTGAAAGCCCAGCCGATTCTATCGCAATGTGATGATGCTGTTCCAATTTCCTGCAACATTTCTATAAACACACACCTTGGCAAAAAGGTAAATTTAAACCCAAGTTCTTACAAAGGAGATGTCAGAGAGAGGATTAGCATGGAAACTCTTTTCATGGTAGCTGTTTCTTTGGGTCCCCAGCTAAAAACTAAACCAAACTAGAAAAATCCCTGAACTGGGAGAACTGGCTACTCCCTTTTCATTGTATAAGTGTTTACAAAAAAAAACTGAAAGCCTTTTCCCTGATTATTGCAATCTCCGTTAGGCAGAATCTCAGACAAATTGGAACCTTGTCTTTTAAAACCCATGTGAAAAAATAAGGACAACATAACCTTGTTAAAGGAACAGCATCGTCACACCTTCCCTGGACTGGAGTTGAACAGTGTTTTATACAGGTTTATAATAACTTCCTTGCTTTTTGTTCTCTATTTGTAAAAATCAGGATGCCGAATGCTTATTAACCACACACTCAACTGGCCCAAATAAAAGCAAATTATATTTTGAAGTAAAGTTATCTTGGACTTAATTGTGTTTCTCTTTTCACTGATGTTGCCAGACCTGCTGAGTTCCTCCAGCAATTTCTGGTTTTATTTTCTCTGAACTTTTTCTGCCATCGCCAATGATGTGTGCACATCTCTCCCAGCTCCCTCAGCCTTTTAGAGCTGTGTCCTCTGTTTTACATTGCTTTGCTCGATTCTTCCGACCAAAATGAGTCACTTCCCACTTCGTGCAATGCATTTTACCCACTGCTTGGGCAGCCATTTCCAATGATACACTAAGCTTTGCAGCCAAAGGGAAAGGTTCGATGGATCAAGGTGCTTCTCCCTGTCATTTTTATACGTTCACAGACAAAACAAACTAAAATGCAATGAATGATACTCACTGATGGGCTGAAATTACCTCAAGAAAACTATAATTTCCAGTGACTTTGCAACCTTTCACCAACACAAAAAGATTTGTAATTCAGATGAGATCAGTTCAGCTGAATATACAGTATACTCTGAGACGAATATTTTGACATAAGGAAACAGACTGGTCTGTCTCTGTGGAACATGAATATTGATTTTCCCCACAAGAAATGAATGGTAACAAATCGTTCCAAGCCATTAAAAATGCCTGATTCTTTGGACACTAATCTTGCACATCTTTGTTGTATTTCTTAATGATTCTGTTGAAAGCTTACATTTTGGCAACTTTAACAGCAAAATTCACTCTTTTGTTTCTTAAGCATGGTTTGGAACTTAATGTTCCAAAGAAAATAACATTAAGGATACAAAAAATATTGATTTCTATCTAATAATTGTTTTTTCATGAATACGTTTACTAGAAAAATTGAAAATGCTATGTATCATTCTGAGGAAAGGTCAAAGAAATCATTTGTATGTGGCTTAATCCCCACAACTTGAACATAAAATTTCAGTCAAATAAACTAAACAGCCACAAAGACCATCGAGGGAAATTCAAGCATTTCTGAAGCAATTTATTCTGTTTGCTTGCTGGATGCTTCTGAGATTTGTTGGTTCACAAACATAAAACTACAACATCGGAAAACAGTTTAAATAACAACCAAACTCTGAGAGCTCAGCACTAACTTTTAATGCAAACTCCTTTGGGAGTGTGTAATTCTTTTTGTTCATTGCCATCTGCATCTTTTATGTATTCTGCGGTTTACAGCTTACCAATAAAGCTGAACAAGATGGTACGAGATCTCAGAAGCCTGAAAGACAATTGATACATAGAATAGAGGGAGTGATATTAACAAACTGACTGAACGTATGGAAAATCACAAAACAGCATTCTGAGAAACTCCTTGTGCCATTCCTTATTGATAGAGTCACAGAGATGTACAGCACGGAAACAGATCCTTCAGTCCAACTCGTGCATGCCGACCAGATATCCTAAATTAATATAATCCCCCCCGTTTGCCAGTATTTGGCCCATATCCCTCTAAACCCTTCCTATTCATATACCCATCTAGAGGCCTTTTCAATGTTGTAATTGTACCACCCTCCACCACTTCCTCTGGCATTGCATTCCATACACACACCAACCTCTGTGAAAAAATTGTCTTTTAGGTCTCTTTTATATCTTTCCCCTCTCACCCTAAACCTATGCCCTCTAGTTCTGCACTCCCCCACCCCAGGGAAAATACTTTGTCTATTTATCTTATCCATGCCCCTCATAATTTTGTAAACCTCTATAAAGGTTTGTGGGCGGCACGGTGGCACAGTGGTTAGCACTGCTGCCTCACAGCGCCGGAGACCCGGGTTCAATTCCCGCCTCAGGCGACTGACTGTGTGGAGTTTGCATGTTCTCCCCGTGTCTGCGTGGGTTTCCTCCGGGTGCTCCGGTTTCCTCTCACAGTCCAAAGATGTGCAGGTCAGGTGAATTGGCCATGCTAAATTGCCCGTAGTGTTAGGTAAGGGGTAAATGTAGGGGTACGGGTGGGTTGCGCTTCGGCGGGTCGGTGTGGACTTGTTGGGCCGAAGAGCCTGTTTCCACACTGTAATGTAATCTAATCTTAAAAAAAGTCACCCCTCAGCCTCTGACGCTCCAGGGAAAACAGCCCGGCCTATTCTGCCTCTTCCTATAGCTCAAGCCCTCCAACCCTGGCAACATCCTTGTAAATCTTTTCTGAGCCCTTTCAAGTTTCACAACATCTTTCCAATAGGAAGCAGATCAGAACTGAATGCAGTATTCCAAAAATGGCCTAACCAATGTCCTATACGGCAACCACATGATCTCCCAACTCCTATACTTAATGCACTGATCAATAAAAGCATTGAACCTTGGAGACCTGTGTAGTTCCCTTTTTACAATAAAAAGAAAACAGTGATGAAAAATATAAAAGTCAGAACATAAAAGGGAGAGGAGGAAATATGTTCTAACTTAGAGAGCTGTTGGAATCTGAAATGTTAAAAGGGAAAAGGTGATGGATCTCAACAATAATTTTAAAATGACTGGGTACTTGATAATGACAAAGATTATGGAGGAAGTTCAGAGATATGGGGAAAACTGTTATGATCCCAGTTGATGTTATTACTGCTCAAGGCAGATCTCAAACTGAAATCTGGCTTGATAGATCACATACACTTTATTGGCTTTAACAAGCTGCTCTTGCACTGAAACACAGTCATGCAATGCTGCAGACTTGAGTGTAACAATAAATCAGAAATGTATTACACAAAAGAAATTATATAAATTAGATTTTACCAAATTAATGCATAATCAACATTAAAGTTTTTGAAATACACAGTAAAATACATTCCCATTAATCCCAAATATAATTTTCTATAGCACTTACAGAAATCTCCCTTTTTTCACATTTATGGGTTTTAATTTTACTGTGGGATCCAATTCCCTACCTTTGAAATTTGGGAGCTTCTTCCTGGAAACTTCATACAACTGATTTTAGACATTCTCAGCTTCACATAATCCCATCTGGGCTTCAACCAAACACCTCTAGTTTTACACTAAACTCCATTGAGGTAATCTCTCTTCTAACAATCCTAAACTTACTCCTTTTTTCAGGAGCTACTGGTTCATACAGTTTCAGCCCAGATTTCTGCAAATCCTCAACTGAAACCTAGAAATGCTTTCCAAGCCATGGGTGCTTCCCCTAATAAAAAAAATCTCTGACTTTCTAATCTGAAAACTACGATACCACTGTTTACTTGGTTCATTCTTAAAAATGCCCAATGCAAACAAATTCTGAACAGCCTCCCCAGCAACCTCTCTCAGCTATTTTAAAATGTAGAGAAAACCGCGGCTACAGAAATACCTACAACTTAATCATTAAGCCCTTTCAAAACACTTAAAACCCATATGCCACTAGTTCAAAATTGAATGAAAACAAAATAAATGATTCTGAAACACATATAAATTATGTACTTTATATCACACTATCTACAATAGCTCTTTCAAAGCAACAGATGAGGCACAATGAGCTGATTGGCCTCCTCTTGCACTGAATATTTCTACAATTCTGTCATGTTAAGATAATAAAATGGATAACAATGAAGCTAAAAAGATAATCCAGAGAGCATGGCTAATGATACCACTTTGAATAAGACAGTTGTGTCCAGCTGAGTGACCTATGTGTTTTATTATCTCTGAACCTTAAAAATACATTTCAGCTTTTGCAGAGTGGTTCAGACTCCAACAACCAGTCAACAGAATAACCAACCTTGCAAATTCATGCATTTTCCTTCGAGGACTGTGGCAGCCTTAGTTAGATGATTAACTAGTTGCATTTGCATTATAAAGAATAAGCCAGGTGTGTGGGTTGGTATAAAGGGATGAAGCAAAGTAACAAACATTCTGTTATTCACAATAAGTTTTAAATGATCTCCTTGATTGTATCAGAGATTATTGGATGGAATGAAATACTGTGAGGGGTAGGTAAGATCACAGAACTGATAGAAGGGAGTTGAGAATTTAAAATAGAATTAGCAACAGTGATGTACTTCAAACAGCATTAAATATCAAGAATCTCGAGATGATACAAACAACAAATTTAATTATAAAGTGAAGAGTTTATAGTTCGAGCTGAAAATAAACTATGAGGTAATACTTCATCTAACATTATTAAAGTGGGCACAAACTGCCCAAGTTAATAAAATCCCCACTTAGGAGCAGATCTGCAGAATCCAAGTCCAAGGAAGTGCTGTCAAACCATGTAGAGATGATTACTGAGAACCCACAGGGAATTATGGTCAGCAATCTCCAACCTACTCTCAGTAAAATGTGGAAACAATTCCTGTAGGGGAATAAAGATTATTCCAGGTTTAGATCATTGAGACATGAAGTGAGTGTAAAGATGTTTCTATAAATCATCACAGATGAGAAAACAATAGCATGGTTCAGTCTGCCCACTAATGATGTGACAATGTGTCTTTTACTGGCAAAGTCACAAGTACACAAAATAGGAAATCTGTTTCCTAGGAACAGGAGCCGGCCGTTCAGCCCCTCAAGCCTTTTCCACCATTCAGTGAGATCATGGCTGATCTGTGGCTAACTCTGCGTGACTACCTTTGGCCCATATCCCTTAATACCTTTGTGAAATAACTGCACACAGACTGGTAGCTTGTCACCAAATCACGCTTTATGTACATGTATGCAGGACCTGGACTGTGACCAGCCAGCTCAAAGCTGAGCCCTAGACTGAGGAGGCCTTCTGAATCTCCTGTTTATTTTTTAATCTAACCTATTTTTCTAATCAATATGTTCAGAGATGTTAATACACACCTCTGTACACACAGTCGGGACTTAAAACTGCATCTCTAGGTCCAGGGATAGGGATACCACCACTGTGTCGTAAAAGGGCCTGAATCTCCTGTTTGTTTTCTCTTTCTTCATGTTTTATTTTCTTTTTTTTCTTTCCCCACACTACCGCAGTTAGGCCTAACTACGGTAGTGCTTATATTTTCCCCAGCACCAATTTGTATGTGTGCAGGTGTGAGACACAGTGAAAGACACAAGGTTAACGAATCTTTATTCAGTTTCCACCACCAGGAATAAAGGAAACACCCGAGTGGCCAGTGACAAGCAATACCCTTAATCTCCTGTTTATATCTGTCAGCCAGGGCTCTTTGATTGGCCCAGCTTAAGAGCTGAAGAAGTGCTCATGCCCGAAACGTCAATTCTCCTGCTCCTTGGATGCTGCCTGACCTGCTGCGCTTTTCCAGCAACACATTTTCAGCCCAGCTTAAGAGCACCAATCAGGGAACTTATATTCAATGAGATCCACCTGGCCCTCATTGCAATAACTATATTTTGCTGAACAAAAATTTATCTTTTTCAAATTTAAAATTAACAACTGATCCAGCATCCCCTGCCAGTTCTGTACCTCCTGCTGACATTTGGTATGTGGTTTTTTTGCATCTTCACCATTTTGCAGCATCAAAACAAAGCAGGAGCTTTGTGAAATTCTGATTATTCAAGTGAACGTGATGCATTCAGATACATGGACATGGCTAATCAAACAGCTGCCGTTCACCATCAAATTAGCCAGCTGTTTCCTTCACAGCTGAATCGGATTCCCGATTCAGGTTATGTTTGCATAGTGTCAGTATTCCTGGCCCAGATTTCACCCTCAGTTACCCTTGTCCTTCGAAGTGGTTGAGGATTTGGAGGTTGCTGTTGAAGGAATCTTGGAAATTAGTTGCCGTTCACCTTCTGTGGTGGATTTTGTGGATACGATATCAATCAGGCCAGCTTTGTCTTTTGGTGATGTCAAGCTTCTTGAGTGTTGTTGGAGCTGCACCCATCCAGAATGGGTACAGTTACAACATTTAAAAGATAGTTGGACAAGTCCATGAATAGGAAAGTTTTGGAAGGATACGGGCCAAAAGCAGGCAGGTGGGTCTAGTTTAGTTTGAGAATATGGTCAGTGTTGAACAATACTTGGAAGAAGCACTGAGAATGCCAAGGGCACAATATGTACTCTGGGTGCAGGATGTCAATGTTCCACTACTGATTGAGCTGACTGGGTCTTAAAGGACATAGCTGTTAGACTGGGTCTGCAACAGGAGGGGAGGGAACCAACAAGACGGAAAAACATTCTTGACCTTATCCTTAACAAACTACCAGCTGCAGATGTAGCTGTCCATGACACTATCGGTAAGACTGACCACCGCACAATTCTTGTGGAGACAAAGTTCTGCCTTCACATTGAGAATACCCTCCATCGTGTTGTGTGGCACCATCACCGTGCTAAATGGGACAGACTTCAAACAGATCTAGCAACTCAAGACTGGGCATCCATAAGGTGCTGTGGGCCATCGACAGCAGCAAAACTGTACTCCAGCACAATCTGTAACCTGATGGCCTGGCATAACTCCACTCAACCATTACCGTCAATTCAGGGAATCAACCCTGGTTCAATGGAGAATGCAGGAGGGCATATCAGGAACAGCACCGGGCAGACCTGAAAACAAGGTGTCAACCTGGTGAAGCCACTAAATAGGACTACTTACACACCAAACAGCATAAGCAGCAAGTGACAGACAGAGCTAAGACATCTCATGACCAACGGTTCAGATCAAAGTTCTGCAGTCCTACCACATTCAACTGTGAATGGGGATGGACAATTAAACAACTCACTGGAGGAGGAGGCTCCACAAATATCCCCCTCCTCAATGATGGACCAACAACTCAGAGCAAAAGATAAGGCTGAAGCATTCGCAGCAATCTTTAGCCAGAAGTGCCGAGTAAATGATTCATCGCAGCATCCTCCAGTAGTGCCCAGCATTTCAGATACCAGTCTTCAGCCAATTTGATTCAATGCATATGATACCAAGAAAGGATTGGAGGTATTGGATACTGCAAAGGCCATTGACCCTGACAACATTTGGTAATAGTATTGAAGACTTGTGCTTCAGAACTTGCCGCGCTCCTAGCCAAGTTCTTCCTGTATAGTTACAACAATGTAGTAAATTGCCTGATAAGTCCTGTAAACAAAAAGCAGAACAAATCCAAGCTGGACAATTACAATCTCATCAGTCTACTCTCAATTATCAGTAAAGTGATGGAAGGTGTTATTAACAGGGTTATCAAACAGCACCTGCTCAGCAATAACCTGCTCAGTGACACCCAGTTTGGGCTCTTCCAGGGCCACTCAGGTCTTCTCCTCATTACAGCCTTGGTTCAAACATGGACAAACAGCTGAATTCCAGAGGGGAGGAAGAGTGACAGTCCTTGATATCAAGGCTGAGTGTGGCATCAAGGAGCCCTAGCAAAACTGGAATCAATGAGAACCAGGGCAAATATCCTCCAGTGGTTGGAGTCATACTTGACACATTGGAAGCTGATTGTGGTTGTTGGAGGTCAGTCATCTCACCTCTATCTCTGCAGGAGTTCCTCGGGGTAGTCTCCTTTCTCATTCACCTTCAGCTGCTCCATCCTTTCTCCATCATCAGGTCAGAAGTGAGGATGTTCACTGATGATTGCACAATGTTCAGCACCATTGGCAACTCCTCTAGTACTAAAGTAGTCCGTTTTCAAAAGCAAAAAGATCAGGACAATATCCAGGCTTGGGCTGTCAAGTGGCAAGTATCATTCGCCTCATACAACTGCAAGGCTATGACCATCTCCAGTAAGAGACAGCCCGACCATCACTCCTTGACATTTAATGATGTTCCCATCAATGAAACTCCACAACCAACATCCTGGGAGTCACCACTGACCAGAAACTCAACTGGAGTTGTCATATAAACACAGTGGCTACTGTCAGAGGTTAGGAGTACAGCAGCGAGTAACTCACCTCCTGACTCCCCAAAGCTTGTCCACCATCTACAAGGCACAAGTCAGGACTGAGATGGAATACTCCCCACTTGCCCGGATGGGGGCAGCTCCAACAACACTCAACAAGCTTGACACCATCCAGGACAAAGCAGCCCACTTGAATGCCACCACATCCACTCCCTCCATCACTAACACTCAGCAGCATCAGTGTTTACCATCTACAAGATGCACTGCAGAAATTCACCAAGGCTTCTTAGACAGTACCTTCCAAACACACAACCACTTCCATCTAGAAGGACGAGAGCAGCAGCTACATGGGAACACCACCCCCTACAAGACCCCCCCCCCCCAAGCCACTCACCATCCTGACTTGGAAATATATCAGCGTGCCTTCACTGTCGTTGGGTCAAGATCCTGGAATTACCTCCCAAAGGGCATTGTGGGTCTACCTACAGCACATGGACTGCAGCGCTTCAAGAAGGCAGCTCACCCCCACCTTCTCAAGGGGCAACTAGGGATGGGCAATAAATACTGGGCTCAGCTAGCCAAGCCCACATCCCACAAATAAATTAGAAAAAACCTGTTCACAGATGTTAGGCCACACCTCTCCAGCAGGTGGTACTTGAATCCAGGTCTCTGGCCCAGGGGTCGGGATACTACTACTGCACATCAGAGGCCTAGAAGTAGGGATGCTATTGGTTATATGCAGCAGAAGCTGAACCACTAATGAGTCATAACAAGGAGCGTCATTTGTCTTAATACAAAGTATAGTTTATTGCACGATAGCAGTAGGTACAAGTTAGTTTGGTTAGAGTCATAGAGTCACAGCAATGTACAGCATGGAAACAGACCCTTTGGTCCAACTCGTCCATGCCAACCAGATAACCCAACCCAATCTAGTCCTACCTGCCAGCACCTGGCCGATATCCCTCCAAACCCTTCCTATTCATAATTCCATCCAGATGCCTTTTAATTGATGCAATTGTACCAGCCTCCACCACTTCCTCTGGCAACTCATTGCACACACACGACCCTCTGCGTGAAAACTTTGCCCCTTAGGTCTCTTTTATATCTATCCCCTCTCATCCGAAACCTATGCCCTTTAGTTCTAGTCTCCCCCACCCCAGGGAACCTTGCCTATCTACCCTATCCATGCCCCTCATGATTTTATAAACCTCGATAAGTCATCCTTCAGCCTCCGACACTCCAGGGAAAACAGCCCCAGCCTATTCAACCTCCCCCAATAGCTCAAATCCTCCAACCCTGGCAACAATCTTGTAAATCTTTTCTGAACCCTTTCAAGATTCACAACATCTTTCCGATAGGAAGGAGATCAGAATTGCACGCAATATTCAAAAAGTGGCCTAACCAATGTCTTGTACAGCTGCAACATGACCTCCCAATGCCTGTACTCAATACTCTGACCATGAAAGGAAAGCATACCAAACGCTTTCTTCACTATCCTATCTACCTGTGACTCCACTTTCAAGGAGCTTATGCACTCCAAGGTCTCTTTGTTCAGCAACACTCCCTAGGACCTTACCATTAAGTGCATAATTCCTGCAAAGATTTGCTTTCCCAAAATTCAGCACCTTGCATTTACCTAAAACCCCATCTGCCACTTCTCAGCCATTGGCCCATCTGATCAAGATCGCGCTGCAATCTGAGGTAACCTTCGCTATCCACTACACCTCCAATTTTGGTGTCATCTGTAAACTTACTAACTATACCTCATCTTACTGAAGTCCATATAGATCATGTCTACTGTTCTGTCCTCATCAATCCTCTATGTTACTTCTTCAAAAATCTCAATCAAGTTTGTGAGACATGATTTCCCACGCACAAAGCCATGTTGACCATCCCTAATCAGTACTTGCCTTTCCAAATACATGTACATCCTGTCCCTCTGGATTCCCTCCAACAACTTGCCCAACACTGACATCAGGCTCAAAGTACACAGTTCCCTGGCTTGGACTTACCACCTTTCTTAAATAGTGGCACCACCTTAGCCAACCTCCAGTCTTCTGGCACCTCACCTGTGACTATCAATAATACCAATATCTCAGTAAGAGCCTCTAACTTCCCACAGAGTTCTAGGGTACACCTGATCAGGTCCTGGGGATTTATCCACGTTTATAGTTAGACATAATTACAAAAACAATCAGGCCACAATGAGGACACATCTGTCTCCATGGGAATCTCAAACTCGACTCATATCTTCCCCTTTAAGACACAACATCATGAAATTGGGTGCAGCACACTCTCGTCACCAATGTTAACCCTTTCAGAACCTGATACACCAGCTCTGACAGCGTACTTTCTGGGAGAGTGGGATTACTATGACAGCAACCTCCAGGCCAAACAACACCTGTGAGGATACAGAAGGTCAGTATCCAACAGTTCCTTGCTATAATGGCAGACACCAACAATCTTTTGACATTGAGGTCGCAAACTTTAATGGGACTGGCTTTTCCAAGCGGGATAGTTTGAGTTTCCCCAAACTCTCCTGGGTTTTTCCAGAATGAAGTGCAAGATTGTGGGGGTGGGCCAGGGTGGATCAAATACAGTTTGGGGGCAGAGACGGGAGTCGAAGGACCCTCCAATGTGAGTGAGGAGCTCTATTATCCCTTTGGAAGCAGTGCTGGATGGGTAATGATCCCTTCCACATGGTAGCTGTCACGTCCACTCCCCGGCCAGGTCAGGTTGAACTTTGACCAGCTAAGACCTAATGTTTGTCTTTCCATTTAAAGTTGGTTGGATTCTCATTTTCACAAATCCAACAAATGTAATTGGTAGCACCTCCACTGAGTCAAAAGGTGAACTGAGGCAAACAGTCAATCATACTTCCGATGAGAAAAGATGTGTGTACTGGAAGGATAGCGGGATCTCTATTCAACAAATTACCATGTCAACCTGGCAAAACACATTCAATTAATGTTGCAATCTATTGCAGCAGAGGCTAGGGCAGCTGCTGGCACACAGTGAGACTCACTGCTGCATGAGGCCATCCTCATCATTAAAATAAATGCTGTAGGCAAGAACACTTCCACTTGTGAGCAAGAGAAAAAGCAGAGGTTGTTAGTAATAGACAGAGGAGAGAGAAAGAAAGGAGAGAGAGAGAAGGGAAAGAAAAGTGATAGAGAGAGAGGGGAGAGAAGCGAGATATAGAAGAGAGAGAGAAGAAAGAGAGAAGCGAGAGAGGGAGAGAAGAGAGAGAGAGAGAGAGGAGAGAGAAGAGAGATATAGAAGAGAGAGAGAGAAGAAAGAGAGAAGCGAGAGAGGGGAGAAAAGAGAGAGAAGAAAAGAGAGAGAGAAGAGAGAGGGGGAAGAGAAGAGAGAGAGAAGAGAGAGGAGAGAGAGGGGAGAGAGAGGAGAGAGAGAGGAGAGAAGAGAGAGAAGAAAAGAGAAAGAGAGGGGGGAGAGAAGAGAGAGGAGAGAAGAGTGAGATAGAGAGAGAGGAGAGAAGAGAGAGATACAAGAAAAGAAAGAGAAGACAAAAGAGAGAGAGGGAGAGAAGAGAGAGAGGGGAGAGACAGAAGAGAGAGAGAGAAGAGAGAGGGAGGAGAAGAGAAGAGGAGAAAAGAGAGAGAAGAGAGAGACCACGACTGGAAATTTAAGTCAGCAATTCAGAAGAAACCTATTTATCCCGAAACTGGTGGGAACCCGCTTGGGGAGGGAGTAATTGGAAGGACTGACACAGATTCACTGAAGGAGCGGGATGGGGTGAGATGAACCTGAGAGGAAAGGGAATGGTGGA
This sequence comes from Chiloscyllium plagiosum, assembly GCF_037043375.1. Classification (NCBI taxonomy): domain Eukaryota; kingdom Metazoa; phylum Chordata; class Chondrichthyes; order Orectolobiformes; family Hemiscylliidae; genus Chiloscyllium; species Chiloscyllium plagiosum. Next base: position 6,135,499 of record NW_028270161.1, read on the forward strand.
ACAAAAACAGAAGTTGCTGGAAATGCTCAGCATCTGTGGGGAGAAAGCAGAGTTAATGTTAATGAACTGTGGAATATGCTGATAGAGTTGGATGAGAAAGGGTAGGAGGAAGGTTGAGTAGAGCATGTTAGTGTGAATCCAAGCCAATTCAGTGACACAGAAACCAAGATACCTTTCCTTGTGGATAGACGTTATTAGCTACTCAGCCTTACAGGTCCTTACAGGTCCATACAGGTCCTTACAGGTCCTTCTACTCAATTAATTAATCAACAAACTACAATCTGCTGCTTAATTACTTAGTATGTTAACAGAGTGTAAACACCAACATATTGGGGCCCACTTGTGGAGCACTAGTGGTGTTCCTACCCCAATGGCCTGGTTCAAGTACCATCTATTCCAGAAAATGTGTGATAACATCTCTGAACAGGTTGATTAGGAAAAATAGGTTAACAGGGGAAAAAACATAAAGACCAGCATAAAGGGGCTCTCTTGTGGTACAGTGATAGTGTCCCTATCACTGGACTGAGAGCCAGGTTCAAGCCTGACCTGCTCCAGAGAGTGCGTAATAACGACTCCAAACAGATTGAATATAAAGCTAGGTTAATTTTTTAAAAAATTAAACTGTTATATAAATTTACAGTATGGAAACAGATTCTTAGGTCCATACTGACCAGATATCCTAAATTAATCTTGTCCCATTTGCAAACATTTGTCCCATATCCCTCTAACCTGTTCCTAGTCATGTACCCAGCCAGATGCTGTTTAAATGTTGCTGGTTGTTAGAAAGATCTGTGTAAATCTATGCAGGAAGGTTTATCTGTCTGAGCACTATAAGCTTCAAATTAATTCTTCAAATAGCATAGCTGTTATCATTGAACTAGTCATGCAGAGGCCTGATCTGGAAGCAGGGGTTCAAATCCCACCACAGCAGGTGGGGAATTTAAATTCTATTAAAAAAAAACATTTGGATTAACAAAGACATATTCAGTAATTGTGACCAGACTGAGAAGTCACATGACACCAGGTTACAGTCCAACAGGTTTATGTGAAATCACAAGCTTTCAGAGCGCTGCTCCTTCGCCAGGCGATTGTGGTTTCAAATAAACCTGCTGGACCAGAACTGGGTGTCATGTGACTTGTCCACTCCAGTCCAACACTGGCATCTCCACATCATGTGACCAGACTGTAAGGAAACATGCAATAGAAGGAGGAGGCCATTCAACCCCTTGAGTCTGTTCTTCCATTCTACACAACCTTTGACCTCAATTCCACATTCCCGCCTGATCTCTGTGTCCCCCCTTTCCTCACTCAAGTCCAAGAAAATCTAAGAAACCTGCCAAAAGAAACCTGTCCTAAATACCCTCAATATCTGACAGCTCTCGGGAATAGAATAGTCCGAAGATTTGCCATCCTCTGAGGGAAGGAATTATTCCTCATCCAGCTCTTTTGCTATTTGCTCACAGGGTTCCTGCTGCCCCAGCCCCCTGTGAGAGGAGGCGGGGGGAGGGGTAAAGGCTGAGAACCACCACAAAAACTTTAAGAGCTGTCTTGTGGCAGAGCGGTAGTGTTAATGCCCCTGTGCCTGGAGGCCTGCTGTTCAATTCCCACCCTGTTCCAGAGGTGTATTATAACATCCCAGCACAGGTTGTTTCAGAAAAGATTAGGTGCTGCAGGTAAGAAGCACGTACTCTCAGCGTCCAATGCTGTCAGGTCCTTGCACAATCTTATGTTTCAATCAGATCACCTCTCATTGGGCCTCACTCCAGAGAACAGGGCGTCAACTCACTCAGAAGAAAATGTGGACTGCAGATGCTGGAGATGAGAGTCGAGAGTGTGGTGCTGGAAAGGCACAGCAGGTCAGGAAGCATCCGAGAAGCAGGAGAGTCGACGTTTCGGGCAGAAGCCCTTCATCAGGAATGTCCTCTCAACCCTCACTCATTCAGTCTCTCAACATGGCACAAGGCCCCCCCATCCCAGGTATCAATCCTTATAGTGGTCAGACAAATAAACCTGACTGTATAGAATTATGCAGATTTTTCCAATAACCAATAATATGTAAAAAGGCATCTAGATAGGTATATGAATAGGAATAGGTGAGTGGAAAATGCTGGCAAATGGGACTAGATTAATTTAGGCTATCTGATCAGCATGGATAAATTGGACTGAAGGATCTGTATCCATGCTATACAGCTCTATGACTCTTTAACTAGTTTATGTTGGTGTTTGTATATTTTTCCTCATCAATCTGTTCAGAGATGTTATTACACACCTTCTGGAGGAGGTGGGATTTGAACCCACATCTCTTGGTACTGGGGGAGGGGTAATACCACTGCACCACAAGAGGGCCCCTATATTGAGGTGAAAACTCAATGTACACCAAAGAAACAATGGCATGGCGAAAGGTCTTTGTTACTAATGTGGCCAATCTCCCTTATAAATTGTTAATGCAACTTATATCTGGAGGTTATCTACTGTAGCCGATCCACAATTGATGATATCCAAAACAAAAAAAGGACATCATTTTGAGTGACAAAGCTCCTAGAAATTCAGAGTCAGTCCCTCTAGAAAAACCCACATCATCACCCACCCTTGCACATAGCTTGGTCTTGGTTAGATTGCTACAATTATCACCTGGACAAATAACCGATTGAATTCTCTTACGTACCTTCACAGAATTAGTTGGAAATGATTAGCTGCTCATTTGTACTCATGTCTGACATGGCCAAACAAAAATAAAATGGCACATTGTTTGTTACCGGGGGAATCTGGCACAGTTTTATGTGAATTCAGCCGTGAAATGATAGTCATGTTGCATGACTGAAGATAGACTGGTTGAAGTGTAGGGGCACTACAGAGAAGGCAGTGAAATGAGATAATTTCCCTGAAATGATAATGTCCTTTAATAGCTCTGTTCTATGACTCACAGCCTACACAGACATGAACCGAAGAACACATGCAGTGCAAAGGGAACCCTTTCTGGGATCTTTAAAAGTTACATAACTCACTCCACTTCCAGGTTTTCCCCATTACTCTGCAATTTTTTTCTCTTTTCAATCGAAGCTCCTCAATCTTAAAATGTCAATACCATCGTTTTTTTCTTCACTCGTGACAGGCTGGGCCAGCATTTATTGCCCATCCCTCATTGAACTTGAGAAGGTGGTACTGAGCTGCCTTTTTGAACCGCTGCAGTCCCTGTGCTGTAGGTAGACCCATAATATCATTTGGGAGAGAGTTCCAGGATTTTGACACAACCAAGTGAAGGAACAGCGATATATTTCCGAGTCAGGATAGTGAGTGGCTTGATGGGGAACTTGAAGATGGTGGTGTTCCCATGTGTCTGCTGCCCTCGTCCCTCTGGTTGTGGGCTTGGAAGGTGCTGTCTAAGGATCTTTGGTGAATTTCTGTAGCGCACCTTGTGGATTGTCCACACTGCTGCTACTGAGCGTCAGTGGTGGAGGGAGTGAATGTTTGCGAATGTCAAGCGGGCTCCTTTGTCCTGGATAGTGTCAAGCTTCTTGAATGTTGTTGGAGCTGCTGTCACTAGGCATTCTCTCCACAATATTTCCAACCAGTTTTACCTCCTTGTGGCATGTAGATCTTCTGTTAGACTGTGACACTGTTTCCTGTCCCTAACGAAGAAACTGATGCTGTACTCCAACAATTGACATGCCAGATTCCAATGCCAAACTTCACAGCCACTGGGTATGCCAGAGGATCCAGAAGCTGTGTGTTAATTGTATGAAATAGCACTTGAGTTGTGATTTGCTGAAGGCTGTAACACAATCTTTGACAAGCATATTAATCACATAAACTTTGCTCTCCAGGTTAAAGTTGCCAATCAAATCCAAAGATTGGAATACAATTTTCGAATGCTGCAGCACATGTTTTTTTTAAAAATTGATTGCCTGAACTTTGCTTAGAGAAGCTAGCGGTCTGTATAGCCCACCCAACAACAATATAATGAATCAGAATTCCTTTTGATTCATTCATGAGATGTGGGTGTCACCGGCAAGGTCAGCATTTATTGCCCATCCCTAATTCACCCTGAATTGAGTGTCTTCCTGAACCATTACAGAGGGTAATTAAGATTCACCCACATTATTGTAGGTCTGGAGTCACTTGTTGACCAGAACGAGTAAAGATGGCAGATTTCCTTCCTTAAAAGGCTAAAGTCAAATAAAAAAAGTAATTGGATAATGTACCCTGCAATAATAGGGTGGACATTAAACTTACCATTATTTTGGCAACAAGTTCAATTAAGAAAAATCAGAAAAGCAAAACGAAATGTTGATTGAACAAACCCTTTTTACTTCGGTTGGAAAGAGAGCCAGAGATTCCTCCAACCACACAAGAGTTCTCCGTTGGTTATCAACTCAGTATACGGTGTGGGCTCCAATTAATCCCCTTCTCATTCATCCAGGAATACGAGCAAACTGCACTGTCAAATTCTATTTTGAATCATCCCAATGTCTTTGTCTCATTTGATAAAATAATCCAAATGATTTTTTCAGTAAAGAAGCTTTGATGTACATTACTGTAATTCTGCTATCAGTACAAATGATAATGGTTTGCCACTAATGTACATCAGAATTGTCTGTTTCTTTTGACTTGCCTCCAAAAAAAAACTAGACAGTTTCCTTTGAAATATTAAGCAGGTTCGTGGTTTGGATTTGACTTCAGTCAAGGTCAGTGAATGCATATTGGATTTGATCATAGGTTCTGTAAGCAGAATAACCTAACCAACTAAATAATATTATTTATGTAGCCTATAAAACATGACTCTTACATGTCATGAATAAACTATAATTGTAATGTGGTGTGACAATGTAATGTTAGAGAATTACATATTGCATGGGATATAGAGTAGATAGTTCAAAGAGGTTGTGAACTCTCCTGAATAAGCAATGCACTGTTGCAATTGATTTTGCAAACAAGCGATGCTCCCTGTATTGCATCTCTTGAAGTGACGAGAAAATCATGCGTAGATGCATAAAATACGGTCGCACTAAATCAGGAACCAAGCCAAGGCGGATCAGCTTTGAGTCAAGGGCAAATAGAAAACAAATGTGCTCAAGCAGCAAGATGCTTTGGAGATATGGCAGATGGCCAGTCATCTTTAGGTTTAATGCTAATCTGCCATTTCCAGCACTGAATCAGCAGCCTCCACAAACTACGTACAAAATGCTAGCATTAATTATGGACTATGACTGTAACCGGGAAAGGACAAAGTGCTCTGCTTTCAGCCATCGATGTTATTTGCAGGCAATAAACAGATATTGATCACTGTTTCAGCTATTGAGCTAAACAACTGGGAAACTGTCTGATTAGTTTTGAATACCTCACATAATGTTATTCCAGGCTGATCAGTAGAAGGCGAGAATATTAAACTACCAGAAATTGTTATTAGGAAATATAGGGGAAAAATATTACACAACTAAGAGATTTTGATACTTATGTAAAATTGCAACTTGGAAAGGTGGGAGAGGAATATTTATCTACTGAATGGTCTGAAACATTATTTAAAAAGAGTACATTAGTTGCTGTTTCTAACCTTTGTCAATTAAACATGAATTGTGGCTTAACTACGATGCACTGCAATACAATAGCTCAAAGTTACAAAGAATGAAACTACTGAGGTACACTGAGGGGTTAGTTACAAGGGCAGGAGTACTGAGGAGTTACCAGGATAGGTGTACTGAGGGGTCAGCAGGATTGGTACGCTGAGGGGTTACCAGGGTAGGCACACTGAGGGGTCAGCAGGATGAGTACGCTGAGGGGTCAGCAGGGTGGGTACGCTGAGGGGTTACCAGGGTAGGTACATTGAGTGGTTAGCAGGATGAGTACACTGAAGGGTAACCAGGCTGGTACACTGAAGGGTCAACAGCATGGGTACAGTGAGTGTTTATTAGTGTAGGTACACTGACTGGTTATCAGGGTAGGTACACTATGGGGTTAGTTACCAGGGCAGGTATACTGAGAGATTACTAGGGCAGGTACACTAAGGGGTTACCAGGGCAGGTAGCCTGAGGTGCAGGTATATGATCATCTGTAATGAATATTTCCAAGGGCATGATGCAGTCAAACTACCCTCCACTAAAAGAAATGAATGGCTTTGTTATTATTTCATTCTTTACCTTACTGTTTTACTTTTTAACAATTCTTTTAAATGTAATCAATTGTCAGTTTTAAGAATGGGATGAACGTATTTCCTGGCAACCAAAGGTTACAAAGCAAAGGTAAACATTAAGAGTGAGGTTATAGTTCAGCCTTGATCTCACTCAATGCAGAACAAACCTGAAGGGATGGATGGTCAGCGTTTACTCATACATTCGTATCAACTAAAAAAGGTGTAGGTTTAAGTAATCTATACTTAACCAAGTTTAAATAAGCACTGGTTTAAATAAGTAGATCATTTATTGTCATTTACAACTTTATCAACCATTAGCCATCAGATTAATTGGAATATTGCCAACTTTCAAATGCCACATTCGTAGATTACTGTATGTAAACAACAAATACTGACTCAGATAAATGGCAATATGTTCAAATGTCAACTCAATCAAAAATGACTCAACCACCTTTTTTTTCAAAATGGTGTCTTGTGGTAGAAACAGCAAAAGTATAAATGTTTATCATTTAGTTCAATGGTATTCTGAATTTTTTAAAAACTCATTTACAGGATTTGAGCGTCACTGGCTAGGCAAGTGTTTATTGCCCATCCTCAATTGCTCGTTGCTGTGGGTCTGGAGGCCAGACCAGGTAAGGAGAGCAGTTCTCAGGTGGGTTTTTCCAACAATTGACAACAGCTTTACGATCGTCATGAGAGTCCTACTGAAATTCCACATTCAAAATCTGGTCCCCACAACATTATTTGGGTCTCTGGATTGACTGTCTCACAACATTATCACCAGGTCATCCGTCCTCCCATGTGGTAAATTAATATAGATCAAACATATTCCCCGGCAATATTCCCAGAGGCCTCCCTGGCCCTGTACATCAGGAAAGTTGAAGAGTGACAAGCTTTGTGACATTTGGCCCAGTCCCAGAACATTATTTTCTTGGATTCAATCAGCCGTGAAATTAAACAATTAATCAACACAGACGTACCAGGCAGTCCAAGAATCTGTTCCTTTGGCATTCTCTCTCCATTGCTACCATCTCCCTCAGCTCACAGAGCAGACATTCCATTTCCACTTACCAGAGCAAAATATAGATACAGTATACCCCCAACATTTCAAAGTTTCTTTGCAAATTCCTCTGTGGAAGAAGCTTAGATCGCAATTCTTTTTGATCCCCTGATGTAATACCTGTAGATGCTCAGTGGTGTCACAATCAGCTGCTTTTCACTAACCTCACATATCGACCATGTCTCATCTGGAACTGCTCTGTAATGTCCCGTCATCCAATCTCCCCAGGTCAACCCCTCTTCCTGTTGGAGAAAGTGGGGACTGCAGATGCAGCAGAGTCAGAGTCGAAAAGTGTGACGCTGGAAAAGCACAGCAGGTCATTCTTGATGAAGGGGCTTATGCCTGAAATGTCGACTCTCCTACTCCTTGGGTGCTGGCTGAGTTGTTGTGCTTTTCCAGCACCAGCCTCTTCCTGTTGGATAGAGCTCTTAATGATAGTGGAATCAAGGGTTATAGGGATAAGACAGAAACAGGATACTGATTGAGGATGATCAGCCATGATCATAATGAATGGTAGTGCTGGCTCGAAGGGCAGAATGGCCCACTCCTGCACCTATTGTCTATTGTCTGTTGCCGTTTGGAAGTTTTTCAGCCCTGGTTAAATGGCCAAAATGCAGATTTTTTTTATTCCAATTCTCACTCCATCCAAAAGGCTATAAATGTGGACTTGCAATGACAACTCATGGGAATGCTATACAAAACAGATTTTCTGATGATCAATCGAATAATCTTTCTCCCTTTTATGTCGCCCAACCTTCTGGTGAATTGTATTTTTATTTCAAATTCCCATTTTGCTATTTTTCTTTTAATTGTAAATCCAGCTAGGTCAATAATTTTTATCACTGCTCCGTGTTGAGTGAGTTGAGCTGGGGTTAATGTCTCCCTGTTTTGTATAGCATTCCCATGAGTGAAGATCCTAAAACCTCTTAGTGTTCCCATGTTTTCAATGGGAAGGTCTGGCTGATTCCCAGTTCCCTGTTTATTCAGCTATCAGGAAGTCACAGAGTCTTAAAGGTCTACAGCACAGGAAAAGGCCGTTCAGCCCACTGAGTCTGTGCCAGTCAAAACTAACCTTAGAACCTTAGAATCATTCAGTACAGAACCCTCACTATTCTAGTCCCATTTTCCAGCACTTGTCCCTTGCCCTTGAATGCTCTGCTGTAAGTGCACATCTAAATCCCTCATGAATATGTTGATGGTTTCTGCCTCTCCCACCCTTACAGACAGAGAGTTCCAGATTCCCCACCACCCCGTTTCCCTCACATCCCCTTGAAACCTCCTGTCTCTTACCTTCAATCCATTCCCCTGTTCATTGATCCCTCCACCAATGGGAAAAGTTCCTTCCTGTCTCCCTTATCTATGCCCCTCAATTTTATACAATTCAATTGGGTCTCCTCTGCTGGTAAAGAGCCAAATGGGTGGCTCAGTGGTTAGCACCGCTGCTTCACAGCGCCAGGGACCCAGGTTTGATACCAGCCTTGGGCGACTGTCTATTAGAAGTTTGCACATTCTCCCTGTGTCTGCATGGGTTTCCTCCCACAGTCCAAAGATGTGCAGATTACATGGATTGGCAATGGGAAATGCTGGGTTGCAGGGACGGAGTGGGTATGGGATGCCCTTCAGAGGGTCAGTATGGGCTGAATGGCCTGTTTCCACACCATTAGACCATAAGGAACAGGAGCAGACATTAGCCATTCAGCCCATCGAGTCTGGTCCACTATTCAATCATGGCTGATCAGTTTCTCAACCCCGTTCTCCCACTTGCCCCCCATAACCCTTGATCCCCTTGACAATCAAGAGCCTATCTATCTCCGTCTTAAATATACTCAATGACCTGGCCTCCACAGCCTTCTGTGACAGTGAATTCCATAGATTCAACACTCTCTGGCTGAAGACGTTTTCCTTATGTCAGTTCGAAAAGGTCTTCCCTTTACTCTGTTGGGATTCTATGAAATAATGTTTTTTTAAAAACACCTGTCTGTCTAGTCTCACTTCCTAAGTAAAACCTTCTAGCCTGGGTAACAGTAGGGTTACCTTCTTCTGCACCCTCTCCAGTGGGTATTTTGGGAGACAGATTCTGGATCAAGCTCAGTTTGGGAGTCCCTGAGGCTTTTGAGGGTGGATCGTGAGGATTAACTATGATGTGGCAAACATTGGTCTCTGTGAAATCACACTCACCAGCTAGCATGGGAAATAGAGAAAATATATGGAATGGCAGCTTTTATTTCAAAGAGTTTGGAGTAAAAATAGGGATAAAATAGAGTTGGTTTCCCTTGTTGGAGAGTCTAGCATAATCTCACAATAAGTGGTTTCACATTTAAAACAGAAATGAGGGGACATTTCTTCCCTCAGAAGGGAGTGAACCTGTGGAATTCTCTACCACAGAGGGCTGTCGAGGCCAGGTAGTTAAATATATCCAAGGCTGGGATAAGACAGACTTTTAATCAGGAATGGACTCAAAAGTTATGAGGAAAAAGAAATAAAGTGGAATTGATGATTATCACATCAACCATGATCCCACTGAATGCTGGAGCAGATTCAATGGGCTGAACGGCCTATTTTATGGACAATGCATTCTGGGAAGAATTCTTGAAAGGAAATGGAGGAGATCAAAGAACTTCAATGAAATTAGAATTTGTTTTTCATTGTCACAGTGCAAAAGAGTAGGTAGTCAATGTTGTATGTACTGAATCTTGAATGAATGCAGAAATGAGGCTATTTCAATGTGTGTAACAGGTTCGATCTATCTCAAAATATCTACTCCTGCTTCTAGCTTTGAATTTCAGTTCCTTCAACAGTTTCCTAACTTGGAGCCCGGACCTAACTAATCAAGCCCTGTGAAGGATCAATAGCAACAGATTAATGCTGGGCACGGAAAAAAAATTAATATAATGGTAAACACAAACCAGAAAATATTAGCTTATACAAACTAAGACCTGCTAAAGTGACAGAATTGAATGAGATGAAGCCATTCAATCCAACAAGGGTATTCTGCTAAACACCAATTACAATTTGCAATATTATAGCTTCTGTCCAACTGAATTTGTTGAGGTAAACGAACAGTTACAGGCAAAACCTCCAAGATGACATCTCTCCAGCAGAATCTGTCACTGGCATTCCAAGTTAATCAATCAAAAACTCCAGGATTTCAGTCCCATATTACAACTGCATTAATTATTCAGTATTGATTAGTGACATTTTGCTGCTAACAATCATACTGACTTGCGAGGGCAGGCATAGCGAGGTTATTGAGAATATCCAATCACCTTTAGGGAATAAAATAAGGAGTGCCTTTATATAATAGCTCACACATTGCCCATCAGTGTTTCAAATTCCTGTGTGTACATACAGGCAATTGCTGCAGCGTGATATAAGTAGAAGGAACAGTCAACTAATGCACAGAAACAGCAATGGCTATGAATCTAGTGTCACTGAATGGAAGGGGGAATGGCTAATTAAACACACAGAAGACTGGGTGGCACAGTTGCTCAGTGGTTAGCACTACTGCCTAACAGTGCCAGGGACCTGGGCTCAATTCCAGGCTCATGTGACTGTATGGAGTTTGCACATTCTCCCTGTGTCTGTGTGGGTTTCCTCCGGGTGCTCCGGTTTCCTCCCACAGTCCAAAGATGTGCAAGCTAGGTGGATTGGCCATGTTAAGTTACCCATAATGTCCAGGGATGTGTGGGTGAGGTGCGTTACCATGGGAAATGCAGGGTTACAGGGACAGGATGGGGTCTGGCTGGGATCCTCTTTTGAGGGTTGATGTGGGCTTGTTGGGCTGAATGGCCTGTCTCCACACTGTAGGGATTCCAGTTGATAAAGTTACTGTTATTCTTCATGTCCTACTATAGGATGTTTGACATCACCACGAGAGAGTGGACCTCGATTTAACACCTTGAGTAGTGTACTCCCTGTCAGACTGATTCACGGGCTCAATCTTTCCCATTAGAAGTGGAACTCTACCACATCTAGTCAAGCTGATTCTGATAAGCTATACTTATCCATGTAGCTATCACCCTTGTTCTTCAAGACATTTGGCAGATTTCAAATTTCTAGCATCCACAGTACTTTCCTTTTGTGCTGAGATATTAGTCAGGCTCCTTTTTAAAGCAGATAATTGCTTTTTGATGGCAGTATACAATTCTTCTAATTTCTAGTCTTAATGAAGGCTTCCTATTCTTGTCCTCATCTTCCCTTACTCTGTAATTACAATTTCAGCTTTATACTCTATTTGTACATTGACAGTACTAATACCTGTGCATGTCCTAAAGACCTCTGTCAATAGATTGTCTTCAATATTATCCATTATGAGGACATAGGGTATCCCTGCCAACACTTCTTTGTCCATCTCTGGGTATCTTTCAGAAGGTCAGAAGTCACACGACACCAGGTTACTGTCCAATACGTTTATTTGAAATCACAAGGTTTCGGAGCACTGCCCCTTCACCAGATCCTCTATATCACATCTTTGAGAAGCTATTGGTGAACTCGCCTCTTGAGTCACAGCAATCCAAATGATGCAAATCCACCCACTGTGCTGTTAAAGAGGGAGTAGAAACATTGTGACCAAATGGCAATGAAGGAACAGAGATGTATCTCCAAGTCAACTGCCAACTGGGCTCACCACATACACACAGCGGCTACAAGAGCAGGTCAGAGGTGAGGGATCCTGCAGCAAGTAACTCCCCAAAGCCTGTCCACCATCTACAAGGCCCAAGTCAGGAGTGTGATGGAATAGTCCCCATTTGCCTGGGTGAGAGCAGCCCCAACAACACTCAAGAAGCTTAACACCATCCAGAACAAAGCAGTCTGCTTGATTGGCACCACATCCACAAACACCCACTCCCTTCACCAACGATGCTCAGTAGCAGCAGTGTGTACCATCTACAAGATGTACTACAGAAAATCACCAAATCAGAGGGCAATAAAGAAACGAGTCTTCGATAATGCAATCAGCTGTTGCACACCAATATTCATTTTGATTTCTGTCAAGATTACTGTACTGCACACATCATTACAGTCTAAATACAGACACAAGCTGTATTCAAGAGATGGGATAAAAGTGACTGACTTTGTCATCAAGCAGTATTGGACCAAGCAGCCTCTTTAAACTTACACTTCAGTGGGAAGTCTCTGCAATGGCAGGAGTGGCTATGTAAAGGTTTCCTCAAAACCTGTGTTCTAGGCCCAGCCATCCTCAGCTGTGCCATCAGTGACCCTCCCTCCATCATAGTCTCAGAGTGGCGTTACTCGCTGGCAGTTGCTCAGATAATGAAGCAGTCTGTGCCCACACACAGCAAAGCCTGAATGGCATCCAAACGTAGGCCAGTAAACGGCTAGTAACAATCTCATCATACAAGTGCCAGGCAACAGTCATCTCCACCAGGAAAGGCTCTAACCGTCTCCCTGTGGGCTTACCAACATTGAGCCCATCGCCGTCAACATCCGAGAGTGTTGGCATTGATCAAAAACTCAACTGGATCGGCCACAAGACCGGCCTGGTTACTCAGGTAGGTCAGACTCTGGTTTCATGAAGCAGGTGGCTTGACTTCTGACTTCCCAAGATTCCCTGGCACTACAAGACAGGAATGTGATGATATATTCTCTGCTGCACCAGGCAGTTGGAGGTGAATCAAGGCTTAAGTACATCATTATCATCTGGTACAAAACAGTCCAATTATCGTAGCTTTACATAACCACTCCCTCTACCACTTCAATCTTGTGATTACACTGTTTGCTATGTGTTTCATTGTGGCTTTTTAAAATATTCCCTCTTGGGACATGGGTATCGCTGGCTGGGTCAGCATTTATTGCCTGTCCCTAGTTGCCCCCTTGAGAAGGTGGGGGTGAGTTTCATTCTTGAATCTCTGCAGTCCATGTGCTGTAGGTAGATCCACAATGCCCTTAGGGAGGGAATTCCAGGATTTTGAGCCAGTGACACTGAAGGAACAGTGATATATTTCTGAGTCAGGATTGTAAGTGGCTTGGAGGGGAACTTGCAGGGGGTGATGTTCCCATGTATCTGCTGCTCTTGTCCTTCTAGATGGAAGTGATCATGGGTTTGAAAGGTTCTTTGATGAAGGAGCAGCACTCCGAAAGCTACTGCTTCCAAATAAACCTGGTGTTGGGTGATTTTTAACTTTGTACAGCCCAGTCCAACACCGGCATCTCCAAATCCTGATTTGTGTATCAGACAAAACTGAGCAATTATCTCTGGTGTTGGGTAAAGTGCCAGTGTTGTAACTTCATTGGAGCAGATCAGCCAATCACCACCTTCGATGAAAACAAGTTCAACCATCACATGGAACCTACATGGTAAAACCATTGTTATTGTTTTTCAGTGAACCTTCAGTATTGTATTAATATCATTTTGACAGCATGATATTCAACACTGCACAAGATGATATAGTGTGCTGGATCAACATGTTATATAAGGTTAAAATGACCTCTTCCAACTAACGTCTGAAGACATTAAGGCACATGCCAGGACATAATCTGATCTACAATTAATAACCTCATATTGCCTGGTTCCAGTGAATGTTGAATAATGTTCAACCTTTTTCAATTTCTTTTCATTTGTACAAATGGACACCCATCCATCACAAGAATCATGTTGCCTGCATTAATGAACAGTTTATCTCCCATTGTTAGCACACATCAGGCACTCTGCTGCAAAATACCAACCAGTTCTAATGCAGACCATCACTAACATTTTATTAATGGAAATGGCATGAGGCAGAATTAATAATATCCAAGACTAGGAAACTGAGATGAGAATATAATATCTTGTTCTTAATGCAATCAGAGACAGACCCAAAAATAAAGCAGCTATCCTTCATGCAGCATGGTTCCTGAGGGCTGGAGAACAACCAAACAACATGGCAATGTTTGGATCTTTTTCAGCAACAGATCTTGCTTTGGTTGACATATGGAAACATTGAGGACTGCAGATGCTGGAAAGTCAGAGTTGATGAAGTGTGGAGCTGGAAAAAGCCCTGCAGGGTCAGGCAGCATCAGGGGAGCAGGACAGTCAACGTTTCGGGCAGGAGTCTTCAGCAGACCCTTTGTCATTTTCTGATGCTGTGTGACCTGCTATGGTTCAAATGTGGCCTTCCTGACAGAGGCTCAGGGTATTTGGGGTTACAAGGAAAGTATCCAGTTTCAGCTAACTCTACAACATGGTATATATCTGAAGATGTCTTGTGCCCAATCAGACCACTAAAGTCCTATGTCAAGAGCTGAATTGCAATTGATGACTCAAGGGAGAATCTCAAACCTCTCCCAGCTGACACACTGCAGACAGGACTGCTTTCACTTTGAACAGAGAAAACACAAACTAAAGAAAAACCACCACTGAACACTAGTTACCTTACCCACCTCAAAGAGTTTTATCACGTGGATCATTTTCTGATCAGCAACCAAGGGGAAGGGACAAAATGATCTTTTTTGCTGTGAGTTGTGTGCGCGAGAGAGAGTGTGTGTGTGTGAGTGAGTGTGTGTGTGTGAGAGAGAGTGTGTGTGAGAGACAGGGAGTGTGTGTATGTGTCTGAGAGAGAGAGTATGTGTATGTGTGTGAGAGAGTGTGTGTATGTGTGTGACCGTGTGTGTGTGAGAGGCAGAGAGAGTGTGTGTGTCTGTGAGAAAGAGAGTGTTTGTGTCAGTGAGTGAGAGAGAGAGAGAGTACGTGCGTGCATGTATGTGTGTTTGTGAGAGAGAGGGAGAGTGTGTGTATGCGTGTGCGAGAGAGAGTGTGTGTATGTGTGAGACAGAATTGAGAGAGAGACAGAGAGAGAGAGTGTGTGTCTGTGTATGTGTGTGAGAGACAGAGAGGGACAGAGAGAGGCAGAGAGAGAGAGAGAGAGACAGAGTGTGTGTGTATGTGTGTGACAGTGTGTGTGTGAGAGGCAGAAAGAGAGTGTGTGTGTCTGTAAGACAGAGAGTGTGTGCACGTGCGTGTGTGAGAGAGAGAGGGAGAGTGTGTGTATGTGCATGTGTATGCGAGAGAGAGTGCGTGTGAGTATGAGAGAGACAAAGAGAGAGTGTGTGTCTATGTGTGGGTGTGAGAGACAGAAAGAGTGTGTATGTGTGTGTGAGAGAGAGTGTGTGTGTCTGTATTTGTGAGTGTGTGTGAAAGACAGAGAGTGTGTGTGTGTGTGAGAGAGAGAGAGAGGGAGTGTGTGTGTGTGTGTGTAAACATTCTGATAAAGTCCTTCCTTTTAGTCCTAATTCACACTGTGTGGGCCGGCAGCTGTTAAGATCAAACTTTTAAACACAAACTGTTTCAGTGCTTGAAATATTTGTTCCCACCACACTAAAATGAAAAGTGTATTACACACAGAAACATAGAAAATAGATGCAGGAGTAGGCCATTCAGCCCTGCACCACCATTCTATAAGATCATGGCTGATCATCCAATCTCAGTATCCCATTCCCATCCTCTCTCCATACCTCTTTAATTCCTTCAGCCGGAAAGGCCCCATTCAGCTCCCTCTTGAATATATCTAATGAACTGGCCCCAACAGTGTCCTGTGGGAGAGAACTCCACAGGTTCTCCACTCTCTGTTTGAAGAAATTCTTCCTTATCTCAGTCCTGAATAGCTTATCCCTTATTCTTAGACTGTGACCCCTTGTTCTGGACTTCCCCAACATCAGGAACATTCTTCCCACATCTACCCTGTTCAGTCCCTTCAGGATTTTATATGTTTCTATGAGAGTACAAGCCCAGTCGATCTAGTCTTTCCTCGTATGTCAGTCCAGCCATCCCAGGAATCAATCTGGTGAACCTTTGCTAGACTCCCTCAACAGCAAGATACACAAACGTTAAATTTTACAATTTGGATTTTGTTTTAGAAATGGAGGCGCATAGATTCGGTCAGTTCTGTGAAGGTAATTTCTTGAAACAGGTCAGAAAGTAACCCAAGTACATCAATTCCAAAAGATCATTAAAGTGAGTGGCAGCCCTTCCAGCAGTCTTAATGGATAAAATATTTACACAGCAAAAAGAACTGAAGATGCTGGAAAGTAGAAACCAAAACTGAAATTGCTGGAAAAGCTCAGCACGTCTGGCAGCATCCGTGGAGAGACATCAGAGTTAACATTTCAGGTTCAGTGACCCTTCCTCAGAATTGAATATTTACTGTTCAGTTTAAGATAATTTAAACGTATGAAGCCCATTAGTTTAGGTTTGACTTCAGAACCGAATGCTCAAGGTCTCCATTTAAAAGAATCAGGAGTTAAGTTCAGAAGTGTTTTGAGTTTTCCGCCAGCAGGAGAATAATTTTTTACTTAAAGGGATCAGTCACTACACACGAAGGGCTTCAGGGTATAATCCTTCCAAGCTCGGAGAGTTTGAATTGAAATCTCAGGAGAAGACGTTGATGACCAAGATGTGAGAAGCCACTGAGGCAGCCAGGGACAAAGTGGTTTTTGAAGGAATTTCTAGGCTGGATCTTTGAAAGTGATGAACTGTAATCCATTGTGAAGGAATCAAAGTCTAATGACATTTGCTGATTTGCAGTGTCACTAATGTCAAAGGGTGTTTCGGAGAATGTGTATGATTTATTGTGACCACAGCTGCTATTTAACGTAGTGGCTGGTTAGCTCAATTGGCTGAATGGCTGGTTAATGGTGTGGGTTCAATCGCTGCACCAGCTGAGGTTACAATGAAGTGCTTTCCTTCTCAACTTCATCTGAGGTGAGGTGACCCTCAGGTTAAACAGTCACCAGTAATCTCTCTCGAATCTGAGAGCAGCCTTATGATCTGATAAGACTATGATGAAATTACCTTTGTTACGATATGCGGGATTGTCTGTTCACTCATGTGTACCTCATATTATGCACGTTATAGGATAAGCTTTACTTAGTTAACCTTGTGAATTATATCATTTATTTTGTTAGTTTGAAATTGTGCTATCCCGAGGCTTTGTCTACTCCAAACAAAAATAAGATTAAACCAAATGATAACATAATAAGTCAATCGCATCAGGGGTGCAGTAGTTCACAGATGTTGGTGCATGTGAGTAAAATCAAATCGATCCGAGACAAGGAGGCATTTTAAAGACACAAGATGAACTAATCCTGACAGACAAATGCAGCTCTGTCTCCATGAGTAATTATCTCATCAGGATATGAAGAGATTTCAGTCAGTTCTTATCACTCATTTAAAAGTATTTAGCTTGTATTCTGCACTTGATGTTATTTTAACCTATTCATGTTAAAAGGGTCAAGGTTAGGTTAGAACAAAACACTGACTAAAGGATCTAAACACAATACTTTCCAGGGAGAGGTAATGGGAAGGTCACTAGACGGGTAATCCAGAACCAAGGCTGAGGTTACCATGATGGGCCCACCTTCTCAATCTCTCCCTGAGCCTGATTTGAGTTGATTGATTTATTGTCATGTTCATTTTGCTACAAAGTACAGAGAACAGTGCTGCATGGTATCGCCACTCTCTGGCACCATCTCAAAACACAAAATTAAACCAAAACAGTGAATATAAAGGCAGAGAAATGAAGAAAAAGTCTCCGACTGTACAATCCCTCTTCTTAAGTACTCTACCATGGGCGATGGGCTAGATATGGGTCCCCTTCACCAGGTTGCCACTGTTGGAGTGAAAGGCACCAGAATTCAGCACCACCTCACCTTTGCTGATGTCCTCACCACTGAATCCTCGCCAATCAGATGCTGCTGCCAACTTCGGACCCACCTCGTCAAAGACACTTGGTCACATTATGGGTACAAACTGTCCTCTACTAAGAATCTACACAGGACATGGAGACCACCAGGAATGGAAACTTGTCTTTGTCACTACTGCTGCACCCACACCGACTCACACTGCTGCACCCACACCGACTCACACTGCTGCACCCACACCGACTCACACTGCTGCACCCACACCGACTCACACTGCTGCACCCACACCGGCCCACGATGCTGCACCCACACCAGCCCACACTGCTGCACCCACACCGGCCCACACCGCTGCACCCACACCGGCCCACACCGCTGCACACACACCGGCCCACACCGCTGCACCCACACCGGCCCACACCGCTGCACCCACACCGGCTCACCCTGCTGCACCAACACTGGCCTGCGCAGCTGCAGCCGCACCGGCTCACCCAACTCCACCCACACCGGCTCACCCTGCTGCACCCACACCAGCTCACACAGGCGCACCCACACCGGCTCACACTGCTGCACCCACACCGGCCCACACTGCTGCACCCACAGCGGCCCACACTGCTGCACCCACACCGGCTCACACTGCTGCACCCACACCAGCTCACACAGCTGCACCCACACCGGCCGACACTGCTGCACCCACACCGGCCCACACTGCTGCACCCACACCGGCCCTCACTGCTGCACCCACACCGGCGCACGCTGCTGTGCCTACACCGGCCCTCACTGCTGCACCCACACCAGCCCACACTGCTGCACCCACACCGGCTCACACTGCTGCACCCACACCGGCCCAGACTGATGCACCCACACCGGCTCACGGTGCTGCATCACACCGGCCCACACTGCTGCACCCACACCGGCCCAGACTGATGCACCCACACCGGCTCACGGTGCCGCACCCACACCGGCCCACACTGCCGCACCCACAGCGGACCACATGCCGCACCCACACCGGCCCACACTGCCTCACCCACACCGGCCCACACTGCTGCACCCACACCGGCCCTCACTGCTGCACCCACACCGACTCACACTGCTGCACCCACACCGGCTCACACTGCTGCACCCACACCGGCCCACACTGCTGCACCCACACCGGCCCACACTGCTGCACCCACACCGGCCCACACTGCTGCACCCACACCGGCCCACACTGCCGCACACACACCGGCCCACACTGCTGCACCCACACCAGCTCACACTGCTGCACCCACACCGGCCCACACTGCTGCACCCACACCAGCTCACACTGCTGCACCCACACCGGCCCACACTGGTGCACCCACACCGGCTCACACTGCTGCACCCACACCGGCCCACACTGCGGCACACACACCGGCCCACACTGCTGCACCCACACCGGCCCACACTGCCGCACACACACCAGCTCACACTGCCGCACACACACCGGCCCACACTGCCGCACACACACCGGCCCACACTGCTGCACCCACACCGGCCCACACTGCCGCACACACACCGGCTCACACTGCTGCACCCACACCGGCCCACACTGCTGCACCCACACCGGCCCACACTGCCGCACACACACCGGCTCACACTGCCGCACACACACCGGCCCACACTGCTGCACCCACACCGGCCCACACTGCCGCACACACACCGGCTCACACTGCTGCACCCACACCGGCCCACACTGCTGCACCCACACCGGCCCACACTGCCGCACACACACTGGCTCACACTGCCGCACACACACCGGCCCACACTGCTGCACCCACACCGGCCCACACTGCTGCACCCACACCGGTCCACACTGCTGCACCCACACCGGTCCACACTGATGCACCCACACCGGCCCACACTGCTGCACCCACACCGGCCCACACTGCTGCACCCACACCGGCCCACACTGCTGCACCCACACCGGCCCACACTGCCGCACACACACCGGCCCACACTGCTGCACCCACACCGGCTCACACTGCTGCACCCACACCGGCCCACACTGCCGCACACACACCGGCCCACACTGCTGCACCCACACCGGCCCACACTGCTGCACCCACACCGGCCCACACTGCCGCACACACACCGGCCCACACTGCTGCATCCACACCGGCCCACACAGCCGCACCCACACCGACTCACACTGCTGCACCCACACCGGCCCACACTGCCGCACCCACACCGGCTCACACTGCTGCACCCACACCGGCCCACACTGATGCACCCACACCGGCCCACACTGCTGCACCCACACCGGCCC
Organism: Chiloscyllium plagiosum; assembly: GCF_037043375.1. Classification (NCBI taxonomy): domain Eukaryota; kingdom Metazoa; phylum Chordata; class Chondrichthyes; order Orectolobiformes; family Hemiscylliidae; genus Chiloscyllium; species Chiloscyllium plagiosum. Next base: position 6,155,605 of record NW_028270161.1, read on the forward strand.
ACACTGCTGCACCCACACCGGCCCACACTGATGCACCCACACCGGCCCACACTGATGCACCCACACCGGCCCATACTGCTGCACCCACACCGGCTAACGCTGCCGCACCCACATCGGCCCACACTGCTGCACCCACACCGGCCCACACTGCTGCACCCACACCGGCCCACACTGCTGCACCCACACCGGCCCACACTGCTGCACCCACACCGGCCCACACTGCTGCACCCACACCGGCCCACACTGCTGCACCCACACCGGCCCGCACTGCTGCACCCACACCGGCTCACACTGCTGCACCCAGACCGGCTCACACTGCTGCACACACACCGGCTAACGCTGCCGCACACACACCGGCCCACACTTCTGCACCCACACCGGCCCACACTGCTGCACCCACACCGGCCCACACTGCTGCACCCACACCGGCCCACACTGCTGCACCCACACCAGCTCACACTGCTGCACCCACACCGGCCCACACCGCTGCACCCACACCGGCCCACACTGCTGCACCCACACCGGCCCACACTGCTGCACCCACACCAGCTCACACTGCTGCACCCACACCGGCCCACAACGCTGCACCCACACCGGCTCAACAGCTGCACCCACACCGGCCCACACTGCTGCACCCACACCGGCCCACACTGCTGCACCCACACCAGCTCACACTGCTGCACCCACACCGGCCCACACTGCTGCACCCACACCGGCTCACACTGCTGCACCCACACCGGCCCACACTGCTGCACCCACACCGACTCACACTGCTGCACCCACACCGGCCCACACTGCTGCACCCACACTGGCCCACACCGCTGCACCCACACCGGCCCACACTGCTGCACCCACACCAGCCCACACTGCTGCACCCACACCGGCCCACACTGCCGCACCCACACCGGCCCACACTGCTGCACCCACACCAGCCCACACCGCTGCACCCACACCGGCTCACACTGCTGCACCCACACCGGCTCACACTGCTGCACCCACACCGGCTCACACTGCTGCACCCACACCAGCTCACACTGCTGCACCCACACCGGCTCACACTGCTGCACCCACACCGGCTCACAGTGCTGCACCCACACCGGCCCACACTGCCGCACCCACACCGGCTCACACTGCTGCACCCACACCGGCCCACACTGCTGCACCCACACCGGCCCACACTGCTGCACCCACACCGGCCCACACTGCTGCACCCACACCGGCTCACACTGCTGCACCCACACCGGCCCACACTGCTGCACCCACACCGGCTCACACTGCTGCACCCACACCGGCCCACACTGCTGCACCCACACCGACTCACACTGCTGCACCCACACCGGCTCACACTGCTGCACCCACACTGGCCCACACCGCTGCACCCACACCGGCCCACACTGCTGCACCCACACCAGCCCACACTGCTGCACCCACACCGGCCCACACTGCCGCACCCACACCGGCCCACACTGCTGCACCCACACCGGCCCACACTGCTGCACCCACACCAGCCCACATTGCTGCACCCACACCGGCCCACACTGCTGCACCCACACCGGCTCACACTGCTGCATCCACACCGGCCCACACTGCTGCGCCCACACTGCTGCACCCACACCGGCTCACACTGCTGCGCCCACACTGCTGCATCCACACCGGCCCACACTGCCGCACCCACACCGGCTCACACTGCTGCACCCACACCGGCCCACACTGCCGCACCCACACCGGCCCACACTGCTGCACCCACACCGGCTCACACTGCCGCACCCACACCGGCTCACACTGCCGCACCCACACCGGCCCACACTGCCGCACCCACACCGGCCCACACTGCTGCACCCACACCGGCTCACACTGCTGCACCCACACCGGCTCACACTGCTGCACCCACACCGGCCCACACTGCTGCACCCACACCGGCCCACACTGCTGCACCCACACCGGCTCACACTGCTGCACCCACACCGGCTCACACTGCTGCATCCACACCGGCCCACACTGCTGCACCCACACCGGCCCACACTGCTGCACCCACACCGGCCCTCACTGCTGCACCCACACCGGCCCACACTGCTGCACCCACACCGGCTCACACTGCTGCACCCACACCGGCTCACACTGCTGCATCCACACCGGCTCACACTGCTGCACCCACACCGGCTCACACTGCTGCATCCACACCGGCCCACACCGCTGCACCCACACCGACTCACACTGCTGCACCCACACCGGCCCACACTGCGGCACCCACACCGACTCACACTGCCGCACCCACACCGGCCCACACTGCTGCACCCACACCGACTCACACTGCTGCACCCACACCGGCTCACACTGCTGCACCCACACCGGCTCACACTGCTGCACCCACACCGACTCACACTGCTGCACCCACACCGGCCCACACTGCTGCATCCACACCGGCCCACACCGCTGCACCCACACCGACTCACACTGCTGCATCCACACCGGCCCACACCGCTGCACCCACACCGACTCACACTGCTGCATCCACACCGGCCCACACTGCTGCACCCACACCGGCCCACACTGCTGCACCCACACCGGCTCACACTGCTGCACCCACAACAGCTCACACTGCTGCACCCACACCGACTCACACTGCTGCACCCACACCGACTCACACTGCTGCACCCACACCGGCTCACACTGCTGCACCCACAACAGCTCACACTGCTGCACCCACACCGGCCCACACTGCTGCTCCCACACCGGCCCACACTGCTGCACCCACACCGGCTCACACTGCTGCACCCACACCGGCCCACACTGCTGCACCCACACCGACTCACACTGCTGCATCCACACCGGCCCACACTGCTGCACCCACACCGACTCACACTGCTGCATCCACACCGGCCCACACTGCTGCACCCACACCGGCCCACACTGCCACACCCACACCGGCCCACACTGCCACACCCACACCGACTCACACTGCCGCACCCACACCGGCCCACACTGCTGCACCCACACCGGCCCACACTGCTGCACCCACACCGACTCACACTGCTGCACCCACACCGACTCACACTGCTGCATCCACACCGGCCCACACCGCTGCACCCACACCGACTCACACTGCTGCATCCACACCGACTCACACTGCTGCACCCACACCGACTCACACTGCTGCACCCACACCGGCTCACACTGCTGCACCCACAACAGCTCACACTGCTGCACCCACACCGGCCCACACTGCTGCACCCACACCGGCCCACACTGCTGCACCCACACCGGCCCACACTGCTGCACCCACACCGGCTCACACTGCTGCCCCCACACCGACTCACACTGCTGCACCCACACCGGCCCACACTGCTGCACCCACACCGGCCCTCACTGCAGCACCCACACCGACTCACACTGCTGCACCCACACCGGCCCACACTGCTGCACCCACACCGGCCCACACCGCTGCACCCACACCCGCCCACACTGCTGCACCCACACCGACCCACACTGCTGCACCCACACCGACTCACACTGCTGCACCCACACCGACTCACACTGCTGCACCCACACCGGCCCACACTGCTGCACCCACACCGGCCCTCACTGCAGCACCCACACCGACTCACACTGCTGCACCCACACCGACTCACACTGCTGCACCCACACCGGCCCACACTGCTGCACCCACACCGACTCACACTGCTGCACCCACACCGACTCACACTGCTGCACCCACACCGGCCCACACTGCCGCACCCACACCGGCCCACACTGCTGCACCCACACCGACTCACACTGCTGCATCCACACCGGCCCACACCGCTGCACCCACACCGACTCACACTGCTGCACCCACACCGGCCCACACTGCTGCACCCACACCGACTCACACTGCTGCACCCACACCGGCTCACACTGCTGCACCCACACCGGCCCACACCGCTGCACCCACACCGACTCACACTGCTGCACCCACACCGGCCCACACTGCTGCACCCACACCGACTCACACTGCTGCACCCACACCGGCCCACACCGCTGCACCCACACCGACTCACACTGCTGCACCCACACCGGCCCACACCGCTGCACCCACACCGACTCACACTGCTGCACCCACACCGGCCCACACCGCTGCACCCACACCGACTCACACTGCTGCACCCACACCGACTCACACTGCTGCACCCACACCGGCCCACACTGCTGCACCCACACCGACTCACACTGCTGCACCCACACCGGCCCACACCGCTGCACCCACACCGACTCACACTGCTGCACCCACACCGACTCACACTGCTGCACCCACACCGGCCCACACCGCTGCACCCACACCGACTCACACTGCTGCACCCACACCGACTCACACTGCTGCACCCACACCGGCCCACACTGCTGCACCCACACCGACTCACACTGCTGCACCCACACCGGCCCACACCGCTGCACCCACACCGACTCACACTGCTGCACCCACACCGGACCACACTGCTGCACCCACACCGGCTCACACTGCTGCCCCCACACCGGCTCACACTGCTGCACCCACAACAGCTCACACTGCTGCACCCACACCGACTCACACTGCTGCACCCACACCGGCCCACACTGCTGCACCCACACCGACTCACACTGCTGCACCCACACCGGCCCACACTGCTGCACCCACACCGACTCACACTGCTGCACCCACAACAGCTCACACTGCTGCACCCACACCGACTCACACTGCTGCACCCACACCGGCCCACACTGCTGCACCCACACCGACTCACACTGCTGCACCCACACCGGCTCACACTGCTGCACCCACACCGGCCCACACCGCTGCACCCACACCGACTCACACTGCTGCACCCACACCGGCCCACACTGCTGCACCCACACCGACTCACACTGCTGCACCCACACCGGCCCACACCGCTGCACCCACACCGACTCACACTGCTGCACCCACACCGACTCACACTGCTGCACCCACACCGGCCCACACTGCTGCACCCACACCGACTCACACTGCTGCACCCACACCGGCCCACACCGCTGCACCCACACCGACTCACACTGCTGCACCCACACCGGACCACACTGCTGCACCCACACCGGACCACACTGCTGCACCCACACCGGCCCACACTGCTGCCCCCACACCGGCCCACACTGCTGCCCCCACACCGGCCCACACTGCTGCACCCACACCAGCCCACACTGCTGCACCCACACCGGCTCACACTGCTGCACCCACACCGGCTCACACTGCCGCACCCACACCGGCCCACACTGCTGCACCCACACCGACTCACACTGCTGCACCCACAACAGCCCACACTGCTGCACCCACACCGGCTCACACTGCTGCACCCACACCGGCCCACACTGCTGCACCCACACCGGCTCACACTGCTGCATCCACACCGGCCCACACTGCTGCACCCACACCGGCCCACACTGCCGCACCCACACCGGCTCACACTGCTGCACCCACACCGGCTCACACTGCTGCACCCACACCGGCCCACACTGCTGCACCCACACCGGCTCACACTGCTGCACCCACACCGGCTCACACTGCTGCACCCACACCGGCTCACACTGCTGCACCCACACCGGCCCACACTGCTGCACCCACACCGGCTCACACTGCTGCACCCACACCGGCTCACACTGCTGCACCCACACCGGCTCACACTGCTGCACCCACACCGGCTCACACTGCTGCACCCACACCGGCCCACACTGCTGCACCCACACCGGCTCACACTGCTGCACCCACACCGGCCCACACTGCCGCACCCACACCGGCTCACACTGCTGCACCCACACCGGCCCACACTGCTGCACCCACACCGGCCCACACTGCTGCACCCACACCGGCTCACACTGCTGCACCCACACCGGCCCACACTGCCGCACCCACACCGGCTCACACTGCTGCACCCACACCGGCCCACACAGCCGCACCCACACCGGCTCACACTGCTGCACCCACACCGGCCCACACTGCCGCACCCACACCGGCTCACACTGCTGCACCCACACCGGCCCACACTGCTGCACCCACACCAGCCCACACCGCTGCACCCACACCGGCTCACACTGCTGCACCCACACCGACTCACACTGCTGCACCCACACCGGCTCACACTGCTGCACCCACACCGGCCCACACTGCTGCACCCACACCGGCCCACACTGCTGCACCCACACCAGCCCACACTGCTGCATTCACACCGGCCCACACCGCTGCACCCACACCGACTCACACTGCTGCACCCACACCGGCCCACACTGCTGCACCCACACCGGCCCACACCGCTGCACCCACACCGACTCACACTGCTGCATCCACACCGGCCCACACTGCTGCACCCACACCGGCCCACACTGCTGCACCCACACCGGCTCACACTGCTGCACCCACACCGACTCACACTGCTGCACCCACACCGGCCCACACTGCTGCACCCACACCGGCTCACACTGCTGCACCCACACCGGCCCACACTGCTGCACCCACACCGGCCCACACTGCTGCACCCACACCGGCCCACACTGCTGCACCCACACCGGCCCACACTGCTGCACCCACACCGGCCCACACTGCTGCATCCACACCGGCCCACACCGCTGCACCCACACCGACTCACACTGCTGCACCCACACCGGCCCACACTGCTGCACCCACACCGGCCCACACCGCTGCACCCACACCGACTCACACTGCTGCATCCACACCGGCCCACACTGCTGCACCCACACCGGCCCACACTGCTGCACCCACACCGGCTCACACTGCTGCACCCACACCAGCCCACACCGCTGCACCCACACCGACTCACACTGCTGCACCCACACCGGCTCACACTGCTGCACCCACACCGGCCCACACTGCCGCACCCACACCGGCTCACACTGCTGCACCCACACCGGCCCACACCGCTGCACCCACACCGACTCACACCGCTGCACCCACACCGGCTCACACTGCTGCACCCACACCGGCCCACACCGCTGCACCCACACCGACTCACACTGCTGCCCCCACACCGGCTCACACTGCTGCACCCACACCGGCCCACACTGCTGCACCCACACCGACTCACACTGCTGCATCCACACCGGCCCACACTGCCGCACCCACACCGGCTCACACTGCTGCACCCACACCGGCCCACACCGCTGCACCCACACCGACTCACACTGCTGCACCCACACCGGCTCACACTGCTGCACCCACACCGGCCCACACCGCTGCACCCACACCGACTCACACTGCTGCCCCCACACCGGCCCACACCGCTGCACCCACACCGACTCACACTGCTGCACCCACACCGACTCACACTGCTGCACCCACACCGGCCCACACCGCTGCACCCACACCGACTCACACTGCTGCCCCCACACCGGCCCACACCGCTGCACCCACACCGGCCCACACTGCTGCACCCACACCGGCCCACACCGCTGCACCCACACCGACTCACACTGCTGCACCCACACCGGCTCACACTGCTGCACCCACACCGACTCACACTGCTGCACCCACACCGACTCACACTGCTGCACCCACACCGGCCCACACTGCTGCACCCACACCGGCCCACACTGCTGCACCCACACCGACTCACACTGCTGCACCCACACCGACTCACACTGCTGCACCCACACCGGCCCACACCGCTGCACCCACACCGACTCACACTGCTGCACCCACACCGACTCACACTGCTGCACCCACACCGACTCACACTGCTGCACCCACACCGGCCCACACTGCTGCACCCACACCGACTCACACTGCTGCACCCACACCGACTCACACTGCTGCACCCACACCGGCTCACACTGCTGCACCCACAACAGCTCACACTGCTGCACCCACACCGACTCACACTGCTGCACCCACACCAGCCCACACTGCTGCACCCACACCGGCCCACACTGCTGCACCCACACCGGCTCACACTGCTGCACCCACACCGGCTCACACTGCTGCATCCACACCGGCCCACACTGCTGCACCCACACCGACTCACACTGCTGCACCCACAACAGCTCACACTGCTGCACCCACACCGGCCCACACTGCTGCACCCACACCAGCTCACACTGCTGCACCCACACCGGCCCACACTGCTGCACCCACACCGACTCACACTGCTGCACCCACACCAGCTCACACTGCTGCACCCACACCGGCCCACACTGCTGCACCCACACCGGCTCACACTGCTGCATCCACACCGGCCCACACTGCTGCACCCACACCGGCCCACACTGCTGCACCCACACCGGCTCACACCACTGCACCCACACCGGCCCACACTGCTGCACCCACACCGGCCCACACTGCTGCACCCACACCGGCCCACACCACTGCACCCACACCGGCCCACACTGCTGCACCCACACCGGCCCTCACTGCTGCACCCACACCGGCCCACACTGCTGCATCCACACCGGCCCACACCACTGCACCCACACCGGCCCACACTGCTGCACCCACACCGGCCCACACCGGCCCACACTGCTGCACCCACACCAGCTCACACTGCTGCACCCACACCGGCCCACACTGCTGCACCCACACCGGCCCACACTGCTGCACCCACACCGGCCCACACTGCTGCACCCACACCGGCCCACACTGCCGCACACACACCGGCCCACACTGCTGCACCCACACCGGCCCACACTGCTGCACCCACACCGGCCCACACTGCTGCACCCACACCGGCCCACACTGCCGCACCCACACCAGCCCACACTGCCGCACCCACACCAGCCCACACTGCTGCACCCACACCAGCTCACACTGATGCACCCACACCGGCCCACACTGCTGCACCCACACCGGCCCACACTGCCGCACACACACCGGCCCACACTGCCGCACACACACCGGCCCACACTGCTGCACCCACACCGGCCCACACTGCTGCACCCACACCGGCCCACACTGCCGCACACACACCGGCCCACACTGCTGCACCCACACCGGCCCACACTGCTGCACCCACACCGGCCCACACTGCTGCACACACACCGGCCCACACTGCTGCACCCACACCGGCCCACACTGCCGCACACACACCGGCCCAAACTGCTGCACCCACACCGGCCCACACTGCGGCACCTGCACCTGCCCACATCGCTGCACCCACACCGGCCCACACTGCTGCATCCACACCTGCCCCACACTGCTGCACCCACACCGGCCCACACTGCTGCACCCACACCAGCCCACACTGCTGCACCCACACCGGCCCACACTGCTGCACCCACACCGGCCCACACTGCTGCACCCACACCGGCCCACACTGCTGCACCCACACCAGCCCACACTGCTGCACCCACACCAGCCCACATTGCTGCACCCACACCGGCCCTCACTGCTGCACCCACACCGACTCACACTGCTGCACCCACACCGGCCCTCACTGCTGCACCCACACCGGCCCACACTGCTGCACCCACACCGGCCCACACTGCTGCCCCCACACCAGCTCACACTGCTGCACCCACACCAGCTCACACTGCTGCACCCACACCGGCCCACACTGCGGCACCTGCACCTGCCCACATCGCTGCACCCACACCGGCCCACACTGCTGCACCCACACCGGCCCACACTGCTGCACCCACACCAGCCCACACTGCTGCACCCACACCGGCCCACACTGCTGCACCCACACCGGCCCGCACTGCTGCACCCACACCGGCCCACACTGCTGCACCCACACCAGCCCACACTGCCACACCCACACCGGCTCACACTGCCACACCCACACCGGGTCACACTGCTGCACCCACACCGGCCCACACTGCCGCACCCACACCGGCCCACACTGCTGCCCCCACACCAGCCCACACTGCTGCACCCACACCAGCCCACACTGCCACACCCACACCGGCCCACACTGCCGCACCCACACCGGCCCACACTGCTGCCCCCACACCGGCCCACACTGCTGCACCCACACCAGCCCACACTGCCACACCCACACCAGCTCACACTGCCGCACCCACACCGGCCCACACTGCTGCACCCACACCGGCCCACACTGCTGCACCCACACCGGCCCACACTGCTGCACCCACACCGGCCCACACTGCCGCACCCACACCGGCCCACACTGCTGCACCCACACCAGCTCACACTGCTGCACCCACACCAGCCCACACTGCTGCACCCACACCAGCTCACACTGCTGCACCCACACCGGCCCACACTGCTGCACCCACACCAGCTCACACTGCTGCACCCACACCAGCTCACACTGCTGCACCCACACCAGCTCACACTGCTGCACCCACACCAGCTCACACTGCTGCACCCACACCAGCCCACACTGCTGCACCCACACCAGCCCACACTGCTGCACCCACACCAGCCCACACTGCTGCACCCACACCGGCCCACACTGCTGCACCCACACCAGCTCACACTGCTGCACCCACACCAGCTCACACTGCTGCACCCACACCAGCTCACACTGCTGCTCCCACACCAGCTCACACTGCTGCACCCACACCGGCCCACACTGCTGCACCCACACCGGCTCACACTGCTGCACCCACACCGGCTCACACTGCTGCACCCACACCAGCTCTCACTGCTGCACCCACACCAGCTCACACTGCTGCACCCACACCGGCCCACACTGCCGCACTCACACCGGCCCACACTGCTGCACCCACACCGGCCCACACTGCTGCACCCACACCGACTCACACTGCTGCACCCACACCGGCCCACACTGCTGCACCCACACCAGCTCACACTGCTGCACCCACACCAGCTCACACTGCTGCACCCACACCAGCTCTCACTGCTGCACCCACACCAGCTCACACTGCTGCACCCACACCGGCCCACACTGCCGCACTCACACCGGCCCACACTGCCGCACCCACACCGGCCCACACTGCTGCACCCACACCGGCCCACACTGCTGCACCCACACCGACTCACACTGCTGCACCCACACCGGCCCACACTGCTGCACCCACACCGGCCCACACTGCTGCACCCATACCGGCCCACACCGCTGCACCCACACCGGCTCACACTGCTGCACCCACACCGGCCCACACTGCTGCACCCATACCGGCCCACACCGCTGCACCCACACCGGCTCACACTGCTGCACCCACACCAGCCCACACTGCGGCACCTGCACCTGCCCACACCGCTGCACCCACACCGGCTCACACTGCTGCACCCACACCGGCGCACACTGCGGCACCCACACCGGCCCACACTGCTGCACCCACACCAGCTCACACTGCTGCACCCAGACCAGCTCACACTGCTGCACCCAGACCAGCTCACACCGCTGCACCCACACCGACCCTCACTGCTGCACCCAGACCAGCTCACACCGCTGCACCCACACCGACCCTCACTGCTGCACCCACACCGGCCCACACTGCTGTACCCACACCGGCCCACACTGCTGTACCCACACCGGCCCACACTGCTGCACCCACACCAGCTCACACTGCGGCACCCACACCAGCTCACACTGCTGCACCCACACCGGCCCACACTGCTGCACCCACACCGGCCCACACTGCTGCACCCACACCGGCCCACACTGCTGCACCCACACCAGCTCACACTGCTGCACCCACACCGGCCCACACTGCTGCACCCACACCGGCCCTCACTGCTGCACCCACACCGGCTCACACTGCTGCACCCACACCGGCTCACACTGCTGCACCCACACCGGCCCACACTGCTGCACCCACACCGGCCCACACTGCTGCACCCACACCGGCCCACACTGCGGCACCCACACCAGCCCACACTGCTGCACCCACACCGACTCACACCGCTGCACCCACACCGGCCCACACTGCTGCACCCACACCAGTCCATGTTGCTGGGCCTTTTCAAACACCTTTTTTTCAAACTGCCCTATTAATCTTCCTTTCCCTTCCGGGATCTGTGGACACACAGCCCAAGATCCCTCTTTTTTTTTATTATTCATTCACAGGATGAGGGTATCACTGGCCAGGCCAGCGTTTATTGCCCATCCCTAATTGTTAGGAGTCAACCACATTGCTGTGGGTCTTGAGTCACATGTAGGCCACACCAGGTAACGATGAGTTTCCTTTCCTAAAAGGACATTTCTGAACCAGATGGGTTTTCCCCCTGACAATGGATTCATGGTCATCATTGGACTCTTCATTCTAGATTTTTATTGAATTCAAACTCCACCATATACCATGGTGCGATTCAAACCTGCTCTCCAGAAAATTACCCGAGTTTCTAGATTAACATTCCAGTGATAATACCCCTCGGCCATAACCTCCCTTCGAGTTTCCCCTCAGGGGTCGATCGTAAATGCATCCTCTCCAGCAACAGCCACGTGAGAATAAGTAGAAAAAGTAAAGAGAGCATCCTGAGAGAATTCATGACAATTCTTACTCATTATGATTTTGCAGAGGGGGAAAAGGGTGCTACATACATTTATAAAAAAAAAACAAGAGTTAGAAAACAGCAGTGTGCAGGCATAAACTTGTCGATCTTCAGAAAGAAGCAGGGAGGAGCTATCTCTAGATTCCATCTAAATTCCAGCTTGAAGTTAATACAAACAACTTCACCCCAGTTCTGTCTCTTTGATACTGCAGCTTGTGTTCTTAAAGGCGCGGGAAGGCTGGCGAGAATTCTTTTAGTTTGAAGTACCCTGTCCTCCCCAATCTTCCAATATCAACAAGAGAAAAATAGAACATAGTGATTGCAATTGCCTCCGTTAAAATGCTATAGCTTTGCAGCATTAAAATTGAGGATCCTCCCATCTCAGAGCACAGAAACAGACCCTTCAGTCTAACCAGTCCATGCCGAACATAATCCCAATCTAAACCAATCCCATTGCCTGCTCCTGGCCCATATCCCTCCAAACCTTTCCTATTCATGTGCTTATCCAAATGTCTTTTAAATGTTGCAATTGTACCCACATCCACCATTTCCTCTGTGTAGAGTATTTGCCCCTCATGACTTTGTTAAATCTCTCTCCTAGGTAAAAACAATGACTGCAGATGCTGGAAACCAGATTCTGGATTAGAGTGGTGCTGGAAAAGCACAGCAGTTCAGGCAGCATCCGAGGAGCAGGAAAGTCGACATTTCAGGCAAAAGCCCTTCATATCTCTCTCCTCTCACTTTAAAAATGTGCCCGATTGTGTTGGAAATCCCCCATCCTAGGGAAATATCTCTCTATGTCTGCATGGGTGTCCTCTGGGCGCTCCCATAGTCCAAGGATGTGCAGGTTAGTGAATTTGCCATGGGCAATGCAGGATTACAAGGATAGGATGGGATGTTCTTCAAAGGGGCAATGTGAACGCGATGGGCCAAATGGCGTGCTCCCACCCTGTAGGGATTCCTTGATTCTACATCTTTCATGCGCAAATGCATTTTTCGGGGTTATCATTGTACGGTGTGCAATTAAAAATTAAGACTTCATTACTGAGTAAGGACATGATTGAGGTGTGTCAGATTATGAAGGAAAGAGACAGGGTGAATAGACAGCATCTGTTCCCTCAGTCAAAGGGTCAGTAATAATGGGGCTTAATTTTAAAATGAAACGCAGGAGGTTTAGAGGGGATAGAGGAAAAGCCTTTTCCCCTGGAGGATGGTGAGGGTCTGGAATGCACTGCCTGGCATGATAATCAAGGAGGAAACCTCACAAACTCTAAAACGTACTTAGATGAGCTCTTGCAATGTCATAACATTCAAGTCTATGAACCTAGTGCCGGGAAATGGGACTAGTACAGCTAGGCTGGTACAGCCACAATGGGCTGAAGGGTCTCTTCTGTGCTATATGACTCTGACTGACTTTCCTTCAAAGGTCAATCAATAAAAATGTTTCATCGATGTTAGACAGTAAAAACGATCAGCCCCAGGGCCTTCAAAATTTCAAGCATCTGCTTGGTTACTATCTGACTCTGTCATCTCCAAATCATATGTTGCAGCTTCCTCATGTAAACACTTTAAGCTAACAGGATGTAATCTCAAACATGGCTCGCAATGCATCAGCCACTGGTTTTATTGTGCATTAATCTCTGGTGGCTCATTATGAGAGCATTTAATCTTTTACTCTCTGAAGCGGACACACAATTATACATTAGAGGCATGATGCTGTAGTATGCAATTTATGTTGTATTGTACAACTTCTTCATTAATTCAGCTCCTGAGTGCATTTCTCAAAGTGGAACTCAGCCAGAACAAACCTGATTCCAGGTTTACTTACACATCTCTGCAGTGATCTCATTATCAGCACAGACTGTGTGTTTGTGTGTGTATGTATATACCTGCCTGTGTGGGTGTTTGTGAATGTATGTGTGTGTGCATGTGTGTCTGTCTGCATGTGTGTGTCTAAGTGTGCATGTATGTGTGTGTATGTGCATGTGTGTATCTGTGTGTGCATACATGTGTCTGTGCATGTGTGTGTGTGTACAGCATTGTGTAACAAACTAAAAATACCACAGGATGTGACTAACGTTGCAGTTCAAGTACCTGGAGTGAGCAGTGAGCTTTCAGACAGCTGCTCAAACCAAGTAACCAAACAGATTTAGCATCTTTGCATGCTCTTGAAAATATGAATTGTGCCAGACTCTGATTGTTTTAAATTGCGCAAGTTTCCTGTTGTGGTGCAAACTACCTGGTCTGATCAGAAGTTTATCATTGTCTCCAGTTCTCCATTACTCTATAATTATTCACTACAAAAGTGACTACACTTCAAAAGTACTTCATCATCTGCAAAGAGCTTTCAGATGTCATAAGGATGTGGAAGTTGCTATATAAATGCAAATCTTTTTAATTTGTATTTACATTTTCCCTTTTTGACCCTAATCTCTCATGATTTATATGTGGCACCTTCCCCTGACCACCACCAATTCCATTCAGAGTATTGTTACAGTAATCGGAGTGGATTTTGTTCTTAAATCAACCTATTGGACTTGTTACAACACAGCTCAGTGCCAGGTAGGACTTGAACTCTGACCTTCTGGCCCAGAAATAGGGACAGCACTATGGGAGTGCAAGAGACCTGTGAATTGAATCAATTACGAGCACATTTCTCTCGCTGCTCAGAAACTCCTAGCTTTGATTCAGTGAAACTCCTCTCTACCTTGAGGAATCGTAACCAGGAAATAACTCTGGCCACAGACCGATGCGAAACCAAGTTTACTGCTCACAAACTGGAAAGGCAATGGTGTTTTAGAAAATTTACACAAATACAGCCAGTTACAAACCAGTGGGTTAATTCTGTGTTTAAAATAGTCAATTAACCAATTCCACACAAGAAGGTTGGAGTTGGCAATACTCTGTGGGTGGCACGGTGGCTCACTGGTTAGCACCGCTGCCTCACAGCAGCAGGGACCTGGGTTCGATTCCACCCTTGAGCGACTGTCTGTGTAGAGTTTGTACCTTCTCCCCATATTTGGATGCTCTGGCTTCCTCCCGCAGTCCAAAGATGTGCAGGTTAGGTGGATTGACCATACTAAATTACCCATAGTGTCCATGAATGTGTGGTTTTGCAATGGGAAATGTGGGGTTACAGGGATTGGGTGGGGTGCTCCTCAGAGGTACAGTGTTGACTTAATGGGCCGCATGGCCTGCTTCCACACTGTAACTTTCTATGTCATATTCTCTACATTGAAGAGCTTTTTCTTTGCATCATTATATTGAACAGGAATACTGAATCATAACACCATGATGGTGAAAGAATTGAAGACATGATCAGATGCACATAACATAATGGCATAATGTTAACAATAGACTGATTGAATGAAATGCTACAGTACAATGAATTAGTGAGTAATTCGCAAAAGTCCACAAATTAGCAGCATCATCTCCCTCCATTGCACAGAGAGAGATGGAAACAGAGAGATGGATTTAGAGAAAGAGAGAGAGAGAGAATTGGTTAGAAATAGCTCGAGGTTATCAGTTCACAGGCAAGAGTCAAGACAAGGACGAGGCCTCTATATACATTCAAGATAATTGCCCTGGTAGAGTTCAAAAATGTAGGCAAAAGTGCGGACTGCAGATGTTGGAGATCAGAGTCAAGATCAGAGTGGTGCTGGAAAAGCACAGCAGGTCAGGCAGCATTCGAGGAGCAGGAAAATCGACGTTTCATCAGGATTTCTGACGAAGGGCTCTTGCGCGAAACATCGATTTCCCTGCTCCTCGGATGCTGCCTGACCGGCTGTGCTTTTCTAGCACCACTCTAATCTTGACAGAGTTCAAAAATGTATCAACCCATTGTACATTGTATTAGGAATACAGGAAAAGGGAGTAGGCCATTCAGCCCATTAAGGGCCCTCCGCTCTTCTAGAGTATGGCTGAGGTCATCTCCTCAATGCCATTTTCCTGCATTATTTCCACATCCCTGAATCTGATTAGCTTCCAAGTGGCTATTGATTTCTTTCTTGAACACGCTCAACGACTCAGCTTCCATAGCCCTCTGGGGGAAAGAATTCGTAAGATTCACCCCCTTCTAAGAGAAGGAATTCCTCCTCACCTCATCCTTAAGTAGTCTGCCCCCTTTTCCTGAAATTATACCTCCTAACCAAGGAGTCACCAACCAGGGGGAGTATCTGATTTACTGACCCCCGTCACACTCTGTACAACTGTTCAAAGTTTCAATGAGATTACTTCGCACTCTTCAAAACTCTCCAGAATACAGTTTACCCAATCTCTCTCAGACAATCCAGAACACAGCCTGACATTAATATAATGTGAAGTATTATACTATATTAAAATTACGGATTGCATGATATGAAATTAATTACCTTAATGCTAACTATTACATGAAATCAAACATGACATGTAATTAGGAAAACAGGTAAAGTTCCAGATTGTGACCTTCCTGCCTGACCTGAGCATTTTTTATTAATTTCAAATTTCCAGTTTCAGTGGGTTTTTTTTGTTTTTGGATGATGTGCAGTTATTTTGGTGAAGGGCCTATCAGTTAGAAGATGGAGAACATCAACATTTGCGTGACCCAAAGAGAAGATTTCCTTTGATCTCCATGTGTAAGTGTTTCAATTTGTTCCTTTCGCTACTTCGACTGAAATCACAGAAGTCTCTTAAGGTTCACGAGAAAGAGCAAACACTGGAAAACCTTAGTGTTCCTTTCATAATATTCTTTGTGTGCAGTGATCATAGAACCTTGCATTGAAGTCAGACTTTGAGTGGGAAGTGTGTCACTAGGTCAGAGGATTGTCATTGTACTGATGAAACTCTACGAACTGAATGGATTTAAATGTCAGACAGCTATAAGATTATAAAAAGGAGCTGCGAAAGACCATTCAGCCCCTCAAGCCTGCGCTGCCGTTCAATAAGATTTGATCATCATCTCAACTTCACTTTCCTGCCTGCCTTCCTATAACCCTCGGCTCCCTTGTCAATCAAAAATCTAACCAATTTGGCCTTGAATTTGTTCAATTGCCCAGACTCCAGTACTCACTGGCAAAGAGATTTCCAAACAACATTGACCCTCTAAGTGAAGAAATTCCTCGTCATCTTTGTCTTAAATGGGAAGACCTTTAGTTTGGAACTGTGCCCCTTTAGTTCGGAATTCCTCAACACAGGGAAACATTCCCTGAGCTACTCTGCTAAGCCCCCTTAGAATCCGAAATGTTTCAATAACGTCAACTCTCATTTTTCTAAATTCCAATGGTCCGCTCTACTCGACTGTTTCTCATGAGTCAAATCTGAGAACTTAAGTTTCATGTGGGGCATTCATAAATCAATGGTGAAAGGAAATGCACAACTTTTAGATGTAGAAGTTCCTTTGATGTACTGAATGTCTCAGTAAGTTGAAGCTGCTATGGGTGGATGAGTTAATTGCTAAGGTGATGGCTCCTGTCTTGGTAGTGTTTCACTGGACAAGGTAAAAGTTAATCAAAAACTGGGAGGTTGGACAAGCAGTGTGACCCAGATACATCAATGAGGTCAGGAAAGGTGAGAGTGATGTGAAGATAGTTACTATTATTATGAACCAATCCAGACCCCCTCAAGATATTTTAAGAAGGTAGTCTAGACCCTAACTTTTTTCTTATTATAAAGGCAGATGTGAAGTGGATATTCCAGGAGTGATGCAGCTGGTCAAACCACTGGGCTTTAAACAAAACAGGATTTATTTAAACACTATAGTTAAAACATGAACATAAGAAAGCAAAATTTAGAATAACTTTTTGACTGGAAAACTTAACGGACCTGATACAGTAACTATTACTAGTTAACTGTTCCAATACAGTAACATCCCATAAACACATCCCTTGGCAAAATAAAACATAAATTCAAACACAGATTCTTACAGACTGGAAGGAACAACATCCAGAGAGAGATTTCAGAGTAAGTCAGAGGAATTCTTTACCAACGCTTGCAACTCCCCTGGACTCACACACCTTGTGACTGCTCCAGCTAAAACAAACTAGGAAAAAACTGAACTGGGAGAACTGGCCACTCCTATTCCACTGTTAAACTAGACTCCTCCGCAGCTCTGCCTTTATGATCTCTCTTCAAAATAAAAACCAAGGGCGATATAACCTTTTTATGTTGCACTGTCAGTGTAGGCTGCAACTATTGAGTTGTGTTAATTGGATACCAGCAAACAGGTTTGAAGTGCTGAGTCCGACGGCATTGTAATCCCAGTGAAACCGATTTATATCTGGAAATCTTGCGATGGCAAGGAACACATACTGCAGTTTTAGTTTTATCTGTCCTTCACTTCACTTATCTCAGTGCCCTAGAATCTAGAGTCACAGAGATGTACAGCATGGAAAAAGACCCTTCGGTCCAACTCGTCCATGCCAACCTGATATCCCAACCCAATCTCGTCCCACCTGCCGGTACCTGGCCCATATCCCTCTAAATCCTTCCTATTCATATACCCATCTAGATGCCTTTCAAATGTTGTAATTGTACCAGCATCCACCACTTCCTCTGGCAGCTCATTCCATATATTTACCACCCTCTGCGTGAAAAAGTTGCCCCTGAGGTCTCTTTTATATCTTTCCCCTCTCACCGTAAACCTATGCCCTCTAGTTCTGGACTCCCCGACCCCAGGGAAAAGACTTTGTCCATTTACCTATCCTTGTCCCTCATGATTTTATAAACCTCTGTAAGGTCACCCCTCAGCCTCCGAGGCTCCAGGGAAAACAGCCCCAGCCTGTTCAGTGTCTTCCTATAGCTTTAGCTATTCCTTTATAAAGTTGTCTCCAAGTTTTTATTCCATTCCACTGTTCATTCTCTCTTTCCACTTCCATTTGTGGATTCCAGTATTTCTCACAGACTTTGCTGTTCTCTCAGACTTTTCCTCTATTTCCAGACTGGTCCTCATTTCCACCTGTACAGCTAGCTGTCATGACTTCCTATCTCAATGTTCCAGTGTTCACCTCAGACTGGTATCCCACAGTTCAATGGTTCTACCCATCTTTTTTTGATCAACTGCTGTTTTCTAATGGACCTGGAGAAAGCCTTCAATTCATCCCTCTACAGTTGTTTCTCTTCTATCCATTTGTTTTCGACACCATCTCCTCTCCAGTTTAAAACAGAAGTTTTCCTATTCCAATGATCTAGTTTTACCGGTTCATGCCGAATATTCCATCTTGCCTGAAATAGGATTTGGTTTTCCAAGTCAGCATGTTTTATTTAAGATCACGAATGCATACCCGTCCCCATTCAAAGCCACTCAGATGAGCCTTCTCACACCAGATCTGAATAGTTCAGATCTGTCAATATTACTCCAGTTCATAATTCTGCTTTCCTCTCCAAATGATGTCTCTTTAATTACTTTCAAATACTTCAGTGGCACCCAGTACTGCACATTCATTTTTAATACCAGACTGCCCTTTGCACCTCACATCTTCAATGCATTATTTTGGGCCAGCATGACACCTATTGTTAAAGTTCACTTGACAATGTATCTTTACAACTGGGATTTACATATAAAAGAACTGAAACCAACATGGTCATTCTAAAAGATGAGAGACTTAACAAACAATCCAGGTCTTTTTCAATATATAATTTCAGTTACATCACACTGTAAACTTTTGCTATAAATTCTGTGTCTTACAGTCTTATACTCCACAACCACCTGATGAAGGAGCAGCGCTCCAAAAGCTAGTACTTTCAAATAAACCTGTTGGACTATAACCTGGTGTTGTGTGATTTTTAACTTTGTCCACCCCAGTTCAACACCGGCATCTCCAATTCAAGCCATTTGCAGAGGAAGTTCTTGGATGTACATATAAATGATCAAAACCTGCAAACCATTCTAAAACATGAAAGACTTAACAGCAATTTAAGTTTGTTCAACATATCACATCAGTTGCATGACACTATGATCTTTTGCTATAAATTCTGTGTCTTATGATGCTCCCCCACAAGCTATCTGACAAAGGAGCAGCGCTCCGAAAGCTAGTGTTTCCAAATAAACCTGTTGGACTATAACCTGGTGTTGTGTGATTTTTAACTTTGCAGAGTTGCTAACTGGAGCTATTATTTCCTCTAAATGGAGAGGCTACTTTGTGAGAAACTATTTTGAGTTCCCTCCCTTTCTGCTTGCCCAATCTCTTCCAGAAATGTTTGCATTTTTTCCTGGTCCCCCTGCTGCAGGAAAGATGTTGTGCAACTTGAAAGGGTTCAGAAGAGATTTACAAGGATGTTTCTGGGGTTGGAGAGTTGAGCTATAGACAGAGGCTGAATAGTCACTGTATGAAGCTAAGGGGTGACCTGATAGAGGTTTATAAAATCATGAGGGGCCTGGATATGGTGAATAGACAAGGTATTTTTCCCAGGGTAGGAGTCCAAAACTAGAGGGCATAGGTTTAAGGTGAGGGGGTAAGATTTAAAAGGAATGTAAGGGGCAACGTTTTCACAGAAAGGTGCGTGTATGGAATGAGCTGCCAGAGGAAGTGGTGGAGGCTGGTAGAATTACAGCATTTAAAAGGCATCTGGATGGATATATGAATAGGAAGGGTTTAGAGGGATATGGGCCAAGTGCTGGTACATGGGACAAGATTGGGTTGGGATATCTGGTTGGCGTGGATGAGTTGGACCAAAGGGTCTGTTTCCGTGCTGTACATCTCTATGACTCTGCAATTTTACTGTTACGTCTGTTACTTCATGGTAAAACAATGTTTGAACCATCTCTTCTTGTTTCCTTCAACACTCTTTCCTTCAACATGCTGCATTTTCTTGCTGTTGAATCGTTCACTCCTTTCTCTCCCCCTCTGTTGTTGCTCATCCTCCCTCTTTATTGTTCTTGAAACTTCGTACAATTAATACCTAGAAATCTCAGAGATATTCACCTGTCTTGCAGAGAGCTTTCGTGTCCCTTGCAGGCTGCTTAGATCTTGCCTTGCCGCCCCATTTTGTACAAAAAAGAACACTGAGGTGGTGTGTGTGCATGTCTAACGTTTCTTCGTTAGGCACCGCCAGAACATATTAGAATCCTGCACTTTCATGGGAACATTGATTGAGACTCCAAATGATTCAGGAATGGCATAAGTCAATCATTTTCGAAACAAGAGTCTGAATTTGCCCAGTGGCACAGGAAATGGGGGCATAAGGACATTTGGAAAGGTGGATGTTAGGTTCGCCTCCCGACATGCTCCCACTTCAAGCACTCTTCCTACAGGTTGACTAGCCCAGAGGTGGCTCAGTGGTTAGCACTGCTGCCTCACAACACCAGGGATCCAGATTCAATTCCAGCCTCAGGCGACTGTCTGTGCAGAGGTTGCACATTCTCCCAGTGTCTGTGTGGGTTTCCTCTGGGTGCTCTGGTTTCCTCCTACAGTCCAAAGAAGTACAATTTAGGTGAATTGGCCATGCTAAATTGCCCATAGTGTTCAGGGATGTGTAGGTTAGGTGTATTAGTCAGGGGAGAAAGTGAGGTCTGCAGATGCTGGAGATCAGAAATGGAAATGTGTTGCTGGAAAAGCGCAGCAGGTCAGGCAGCATCTAGGGAACAGGAGAATCGACGTTTCAGGCATTAGCCCTTCTTCAGGAATGAGGGAAGTTGGTCCAGCAGGCTAAGATAAAAGATAGGGAGGAGGGACTTGTCAGGGGCAAATGTAGGGGAATGGGTCTGGGTGGGATACTCTTTGGGGGGTCAGTGTAGACTTGTTGGGTCTGGGTGGGATACTCTTTGGGGGGTCAGTGTAGACTTGTTGGGCCAAATGACCTGTTTCCACACTGTAGGGATTCCATGAGGCAGGAATCGAATGAGGGATAGTAATGAGCCATCTATCATCAATTTTCTAGGCCGCAAAATATTCTTCCTGGATGTATAGGCTCCCAACCGTGTCAAGGGCCTGAAAACACGGTTCCAAAATGGCAACTCCTTTGAGAGCTCGTATTTTTGCTTGCTGACAATAATTCTCAAAGGGCATCTATCTGAAGGCAGCTGGGTCAGCCTTGTTGCCCCTTTGCCAAGATAATGACTACTTCCTGTAAATGGCAGCTATTTCCTGCCCACTGTAAGTGACTCTAATGGCACCTGTGCCAGATCCTCCAGCTGATGGACAGACATGGCCCCCCACTGTGAAGGCAGCTGGCTGTGATAATTTCACTTCCCAGCGCTGCAACCTGATCTCCGTCACTAACCAGGCCACCCTGGGGTGGCTCTGGGGAGACTGTAGACAAGCAAGAGGCCGGAAAAACACAGCAAGCCAGGCAGCATAGGGAGGTGGAGAAGTCTCAATGTTTCGGGTATTAAACCTTCTTCAGGACCATGTCTGCTACCATTGTCAACTCCGTATTCCCGACTGGAATTCATCCACTCATCAGGATGGCCACCCACCCAAGAAAATGTACCTCAGATTCCCAAGAGGTGAACAATGAGGAGATGTTTCAGCTCTGCCCATTCAGCAATGTTCGCTGATAGCAGTGAAGCTGTGGTGCATTGTGAAAGCAGTCTGTATGAGATGATTCTGTATAGTTTCTCTAATATAATAAGGATTGTTCAAATGGCATTTTCCACTTTCTGCCCTCTGACTCCACACTGTATCAATGGCATGGACTGAGGTACCAGGACAAAGAAAAACATTACCTTTATTTTATGTGGTGCGGGATGCTTTTAAATTTACAACCCAGCGCAAAAGAGCTTATTGCAATGGTGTGAACGATGTGGTATAAATCACAAACAGAGAATGCGATTTCCGTGCCAGACCATAATGGGTTTCTTGGGAATACTGTACAAATCAAGCCCAGCACCGAGGGGATCGAGCCCAGCATGGAGGAGATCAAGGTCAAGATTAGAGTAGTGCTGGAAAAGCACAGCAGGTCAGGCAGCATCCAAGGAGCAGGAAAATCGATGTCTCAGGCTGATCCTGATGAAGAGCTTTTGCCTGAAACGTCGATTTTCCTGCTCCTCGGATGCTGCCTGATGTGCTGTGCTTTACCAGCACCACTCTAATCTTGACTCTAATCTCCAGTATCTGCAGTGCCCACTTTCGCCAAGGGGGAGATCAAGCCCAACACAGGGGAGATCGAATCCTTGTTGGGAGTGTGGGCCCAGTATGATGAAGTACTTAAGAAGGACTGCAATATTGAGCTTCTAACTTTATTTCTTTGTTTTTCCACTTTGTACATAAGATTTTCTTCCTTGGTGCCTTTGTATCTAAGATGACACTGGGGATGGCGACTTTGTAAACTTTTCACTGTCCTCCTGTATCTCTTTATGCGAGCACACACCCCAATAAAATCTAATTCTAACTCAAAAAATGTAATTCTAAAACACAATATACAGTTTGCAAGAAGACTATCACTATAGATAAAAACTGTATTACCTTGAACACCTGGGCCATAGTTTTCATTTTCATGGACCTGTAGAATATTGCATCGCCTCCTAATGAACAGAATTCATAACTAACAGCTTCACAGCAAGGTAAATAAAACTGAGTGTAAATCCTACAGAACACAGCATGTGTAAATCGTGTAGAACACAGCATGTGTAAAGCCTACAGAACACAGCATGTATTAATCCTACAGAACACAATATGTGTTAATCCTGTGGAACACAGCATGTGTAAAGCCTATAGAATACAGCATACGTTAATCCTATGGAACACAGCATGTGTTAATCCTACAGAACACAGCATGTGTAAAGCCTATAGAATACAGCATGCGTTAATCCTATGGAACACAGCATGTGTTAATCCTACAGAACACAGCATGTGTAAAGCCTATATAATACAGTATGTGTTAATCCTATGGAACACAGCATGTGTTAATCCTATAGAACACATGTCTTAATCCTACAGAACACAGCATGTGTAAAGCCGATAGAATACAGCATGCGTTAATCCTATGGAACACAACATGTGTTAATCCTACAGAACACAGCATGAGTAAAGCCTATAGAATACAGCATGTGTTAATCCTGTGGAACACAGCATGTGTAAAGCCTATAGAATACAGCATGTGTCAATCCTATAGAACACAGGATGTGTTAATCCTACAGAACACAGCATGTGTAAAGCCTATAGAATACAGCATGTGTTAATCCTATGGAACACAGCATGTGTTAATCCTATAGAACACAGCATGCGTTAATCCTACAGAACACAGCATGCGTAAAGCCTATTGATTACAGCATGTGTTAATCCTATGGAACACAGCATGTGTTAATCCTACAGAACACAGCATGTGTAAAGCCTATAGAATACAGCATGTGTTAATCCTATGGAACACAGCATGTGTTAATCGTATAGAATACAGCATGTGTTAATCCTATGGAACACAGCATGTGTTAATCATATAGAACACAGCATGTGTTAATCCTACAGAACACAGCATGTGTAAAGCCTATAGAATACAGCATGTGTTAATCCTATGGAACACAGCATGTGTTAATCCTATAGAACACCGTATGTGTTAATCCTACAGAACACAGCATGTGTAAAGCCTATAGAAGACAGCATGTGTTAATCCTACAGAACACAGCATGTGTAAATCCTATAAAACGCAGCAGGTGTAAATCCTATAGAATACAACATGTGTTAATCCTATGGAACACAGTATGTGTTAATCCTACGGAACACAGCATGTGTAAATCCAATAGAACACGGCAGGTGTAAATCCTGTGGAACATAGCATGCGTTAATCCTATAAAACACAGCATGTATTAATCTTATGGAACATTAGTATGCGTAAGTCCTATAGAACATAGTATGTGTAAACTCTACAGAACACAGCATGTGCTAATCCTACAGAACACAGCGTGTGTTAAATCTATAGAACACAGCAGGTGTAAATCCTACAGAACACAGCATGTGCAAAGCCTATAGAATACAATATGTGTTAATCCTATGGAACACAGTATGTGTTAATCCTACGGAACACAGCATGTGTAAATCCTACAGAACATAGCAGGTGTAAATCCTGTGGAACACAGATTGCATTAATCCTATAAAACACAGTATGTATTAATCTTATGGAACATTAGTATGCGTAAGTCCTATAGAACACAGCATGTGTAAACCCTACAGAACACAGCATGTGTTAAATCTATAGAACACAGCAGGTATAAATCCAATAGAACACAGGAGGTGTAAATCCTGTGGAACACAGCATGTGTTAATCCCATAAAACACAGCACGTATTAATCTTAAGGAACATAGTATTTGTAAATCCTATAGAACACACCATGTGTTAATCCTGTAGTAAACGGCATGTGTTAATCCTATAGAACACAGCATTTGTCTAGGCAACACTCCAGAAAACAAAATCACGATAATTTTTTCCTATTCTAATCTTTTATTTTGCTTACAAGTATGTATTTTTTTTATTTATTAAATCACAGGAGGAGGGTTCCTTTGGCTGGCTAGACCAACATTTATTGCCCACCCCTAATTGCTGTGTGTCTGGAGTCACATATAGACCAGACCAGATAATGATGGCAGTTTGCTTCCATAAAAGGCATTTGTGGGTTTTTCCAACAACCAACAACGATGCATGGTCATCATCAGACTCCTAATTTCAGATCTTTTAAAAATTGAATTCACATTCCACCATCTGATGAACCTGGGTCACTAGATTAAGTCTACCGATAATGCCCCCAGGCCATCGTCTTCCCCACCCTTGATATATAAAGAAAGCCTTACTATAATATGCACTATGGTGCCCCTTGCACAGAGACACAGTCTGGCAAGTTTTAGCAAGGTCACAATCAGCTTTCCCTCCGGTGTCACTTTGGTTAGCACCTCTGGCTCATTGTGCCACATGGCTATAAATAAAACTCTAGCCCCATGCAGCTTAGAGGGAGCAATGGTCAAGACAATTGGCCTACACTTGTAAATGTATTTCAGGAATGTGCCCTCTCCTTGATTCACAGCGTAACTGTACCACACGCTGATCTCAAAGGAGGAATTTAACTGTATCCTGATGGAGGGCTTTTGCCCGAAACATTGATTCTCCTGCTCCTCAGATGTTGCCTGACCAGCTGTGCTTTTCCAGCACCACACTCTCAACTTTGATCTCCGGTATCGGCAGTCCTCACTTTCTCCTAGTTAACTGTGCCCCGAGTAGTTCATGGTTGCCTTTACTTCCATAAGAAAGAGAGACAGTTTGCTCCTTAGCAGTGTGAGCTCTGACAGACAGAATTACACATGTTGTGTGGAAGATATAATCTGAAATGCAATTATGGCAGTAAGCCAAGTGCAAGTGAAATGTTGTTGTTGTCTGTTATCTTCTTCAACATTCTGCAACTGTTGGATGCCTCTGGCCAGGAAACCAACAATTCTCGCTCTCAAAAGGTAACGAACGAACAAAACAAGTCACTGGAAATGTTTGGCAGCTTTTGAGTTCTGACGAAGAGTTATGGCCATAAATATTAACTCTGTCACCACCACCACCCCCAACAAATTCTCCCCGATCTGCTGAGGGTTTTCTGATTTTATTCCTGATTTAGAGCGAATGCGGGATTTTACTTTTGCATTCTTGCCATTTCTCACCCAGATGTGTGGAGTTTGCACATTCTCCCCGTGTCTGCGTGGGTTTCCTCTGGGTGCTCGGGTTTCCTCCCACAGTCCAAAAATGTGCAGGTCAGGTAAATTGGCCATGCTAAAATTGCCCGTAGTGTTAGGTGAAGGGGTAAATGTAGGGGAATGGAGGGTCGGTGTGGACTTGTTGGGCCAAAGGGCCTGTTTCCACACTGTAAGTAATCTAATCTAATCTAAAAAATTCCCACCTTTAAGACGTTCAGGAGAAACTCAGCAGGTCTGACCGCAACTGTGCAGAGAAAGCAGAGTTGTTAATTTTGAAGCTGAGATGTTAATTCTGAAGCTGAGATGTTAATTCAGTTTCTCTTTCCACAGGTGTTGCTGAATTTTTCCACAATCTGTTTTTGTTTCCAATATCCAGCATTGTGCAGTTCTTTGTTTTATTGAAGATGTTTAGCCTTTCTCTCTGATGGGATTTTCGTTTCTCTCTTACCCTGCTCCCATTCTTTGCTTTTTACTCTCCTCTCTTACGTTTAACCAAATATCAAGAGAAACTAATGCTCACCATTACGGTTCCCTCCAGCTCTGAAGGAAAGTCAATGATTGGAAATGTTGAGCTGTCACTATTAAGGTGGTCAGGAAGGTACAAATCAGGAAATGTCTTGTGCCAGCAGATCTACCTCTGTAGAAAGTGGTCTGTCAATCCTAATTATCTTTTCAAGAGAGGGAATAGTAAGGGTGGAATAGTCAGGACTACCATTCTCTGGACACAGATCGGAGATGGAGCTGCCAAATTCTAGGGTGAGCTTACTAAAAAGCCAACCATGGCTCTCTGGGACTTCACCCTAGAAATCGTAGGGTCTCTGGTCCTGAGACCTGACAGCCCATCGACACTCACCACTCCCCATGACATCTCCTTCTCAACTTAATATCAAACCATGCCCCCACCCCAGCTAGTTAATGGCTCCTATAGCTCCCTTGCCACTCTAATGCTAATTCATGCCAACCAATACACCACTCTTCAATAATCCCTGAGCTGTGAATTAAGTTGTAAATTTAGGACTTCACCCGGCTGAGATAATTATAGCTTGTGGAAAGCAGAGAAGCATTCACAAGGACATGATGATAGCCCTTGGAGAAAAGTCAACAAACAGCTATTGCAATTGGTGGAACAGGGACTTTTAAACTCTCAATGACAAAGGTGTCCAGTTTTTTTTATTTTTAAAGGCCAGGATATTTAAATAGCTTCACATGATGACAGTTCTATAGATCTTATCCAACCTTCAAGAGTATTCATATCTACTCTAAAAAGGTTTGACTCCCAAAACAGGGTCAGTTTGAACTCAACACTGAGCTCAAATGACCCCATTGAGTTCAAGACTTCCTCATGAGAGTCATACCTTAACTTCCTTTTCCAACTGGTGAATTTGGGAATACTGCCACCACATTTAAAGTTCACACAGTTGTCATTTGGTTCATTAACTGACTAATCTTCCCATAGATGTTGCTAGACCTATGGAGTAACTTTAACAGTTTCCATGTTTATTTCAGATTAAATGGCATCCACAGTAATGACGCTAGGAGTTTGGGTGACCTAGCCTCGAGATCCTTACAAAATGTTAGTTTTTGAATCTTCCCTTTTATTTGGTGCTTCTCTAACGATTTTCTTTTCTCGATTTTTTTTAACTTACGTGTGGGAGGTCATCAACTTTTAATTGATTATTTATCCCTAGGCTCCTGGTACCTATATATTTTCATTTTACAAATCTTTTTGTAAATCTTTTTTTTTCAATTTTCATATTAGCTACTCTTTCTTCAGATGACATGACCTGTGTAATGTTGCATAACAAAGGTCAAAAATAGTTTGAAGATGCTTATATAATAGCCATATCTATTTGCATTCGATTCAAATGCATGGAAGTCCCATTGTCCTACTTGACTTGAGTCATTTATGGTGGTGGATGCTATACTTTTAATTTTACTTCCCTCACACAATGCAACACATTATATATAACATGGCTCTGTTTTAAGGGTGACATTAGGGTTGGCACAGTGGTTCTCACAGCGCCAGCTGCCTGGGTTCGTTTCCTGCCTTGGGCGACTGTCTGTGTGGAATTTGCACATTCTCCCCCTGTCTGCGTGGGTTCCCTCCCACAGTTCAAAGCTGTGTAGGTTGGGTGAATTTACCATGGGAAATGCAGGGTGATGGGGTAAAGCAGTGGATCTGGCTGCTATGTTGTTCGAAAGGTCAGTGTAGACTTGATGGGCCAAATGGCCACTTTCCATACTGTAAGAATTCTAAATTACAAAGCAGATTTTAGAACAAAGGTTGCAGACAACTGTGTGAAACAAAGGCCAAGGAGAGGCTGACACTGTTGACAGGAAACAAAGAAAATGGGAGATGGCCTGTAGACCCACGCATCTATAAAAACAATGAGAATGCGCGTTTACACAGCACTTTATGTGCTGCAGTGTCATGTCATGTGACTTCCATCAGACAAAATTGACCCACGAGTCACAGGAAATATGCAGATAGCCAAAAGCCAACATAATACTAGGCCACTGGCCCATCGAACTTGCTCCACGCAAGACTCTAAGACCTCAATTCCACCAACTCGCACCTTCCCTGAACCCTTGGATTCATTTAGCCTCCAAAGATCCATCTATGTCTGCCCCGAATGTACTCAATATCTTAGCATCCACAACTCGATACAGAATTCAAGGAGGAAGCATCAAAGGAGCAATGATAGTGAGATCCAGAACGTGAGGCCTTGGTGGGTGAAAGCATGACGGCCAATGGTGCAACAATTAAGATCAAGTGTGCGCAGCAGATCAGAATTGCAGGTTGGTGAGTTGTTAGTTATTGAGTGGAAACCTGATTGCATTACATATGTATTAATCTAGCCAGCTGTAGTGCGCAGAGACTAAGAGAAAAATAACATTCAAATCCATAAAATCAAGTCTTACTGTCAGCTGAATAAACCCTATTGTGTTACTTCCTTAAACTTTGTGTTTCAAGCTAATAAACACTGTCTGAGTAGATCTCGGGAATTGTCATAATATTGTGATGTCTTGCGCAGTTTTCAGAGTCGGAGACCAAGAGGGAAGAAAAGTAACAAATACTGGAAATCAGTGACAACAAAAATACAGAGTGGAAAATGCTGAAAGCATACACTGTGTCCTCCAGTATCCCTAAAGCAGGCTCACAGAACTGAAAACATTAACTCTGTTTCTTCTGTCCATGGATGCTGCCAGACCTGGTGAGTTTCTCCAGCACTTCCTGCTTTCGTTTCAGGTCTTCAGCATCTGCAGGTTTTTTTTGTCTTATCTCTCGAAAGAGAAAGGCAAGTTGGCATTATAGCTGTGGACATCACCGGGATATCTTATAAAAGCAAACTTACGCAGATGATGCGGTTCTGAAATAAAAATAGAAAGTGCTGGAGAAACTCAGCAGGTCTGGCAGCATCTGTGAAGGGAGAAGCAGAATTTATGCATGGAGTCTAATATTAGGGGAGGATCTTATAGAAACATGTAAAATTATGAAGGGAATGGATAACACAGAAGTAGAGAGGATGTTTCCACTGGCAGGTGAAACTAGGACAAGAGGGTATAGCCTCAAGATTAGAGAGAGCAGATTTAGGTCTGAATTGAGAAGGAACGTCTTCACCCAGAGGGTTGTGAATCTATGGAATTCCTTGCCCAGGGATGAAGTTGACGCTACTTCAGTAATCATTTTTAAAGCTAAGGTAGATATTAAGGTTTACGATGAGAGTACGAGTAAGTGGAGCTGAGTCCACAAAAAGATCAGCCATGACCTTACTGAATGGTGGAACAAAACTGAGGGGCCAGGTGGCCTACACCTGCTCCTAGTTCTTATGTTCTTAATGTGAAATGACAATGAAATTTTAACCCAATTTGCTGGGCACAGGATCAGGTGGAGCACTGATATTACCAACATAATCCAAGTGATATGGTGGCTCAGTGGTTCGCACTATCGCCTCACAACGTTAGGGACCTGGGTTCAATTTCACCATCGGGTAACTGTCTGTACTGAGTTTGCACGGTCTCCCTGTGTCTACGTGGGTTTCCTCCCACAGTCCAAAGATGTGCAGGTTAGGTGGTGTGGCCATGTTAAATCGCATATAGCATGTGAGATGGATCTGGGTGGGATGCTCTTTGGAGAGTCAGTGTGGACTCGATGGGTTGAATGACCTGCTTCCACACTATAGGGATTCAATAAACCCAAGCTGCTAGTTGAGAGCTAATGGTTTTGGGTAAAAGGTTGGTTTTCCATCCCCAGCTGTTTCTATCCTACATTGAAGTCAGTGAATTATATTGGGCTGGTGTAAAGTTAGTAATCCACTTGAACCTAAACCCAACCAATTAGTTTAAAACTGTCCCCTTCATCCGAATGGAATTTGTTACAAATGTACAAACTAGGCATAGGCCCTCAAGCCTGCTCTCCCTTTCAACAAGACCATGAACAATTTCTGTTGAGAATTCCACATTCCGATCTATTCCCGACAGCTCCTGATTCCTGTGCCTAACAAGAATCTATTTACCTCTGCCTACCTCCACCAGCTTCTGAAACAGAGAGTTCCAAATACATACAACTCTGAGAGAAAATAAAATCTCCTCAATCTCTATCCTTGAAGCACAACATTTAATTTTCATTCAATGTGATCTCGCTTTGGACCCACCTGGAACAAGACACATACTTCCCACTTCAACCTTCAATAATCATCAATTTATTATTTAGCGACCCGACAGATATTTCCAGAAGGTTCTCCCTTTACACAACAATTGTACGTAGTGCAATGCAACAAGTATTGGATAAATGTGCTTTGAATCAAAGTTCTGCCTTTTTAAAAAAAACCTAGAGTATCACTCCCAACTCTACAGCAGCGAGATCAAACATTTTGGACACATCCATGCAAGGAATTGCGTCCATCTCACAGCCTGGTTCTTAAATTACTTCTCAGTTCCTTACCTTCTGAGGACTGCAATTTCATTTTCAATGCTGCTTTCTTTGCCTTTCAAGGCTTTCTTTGGGATGCATTTAATTGCAAACATTTTCCCAGTGGTTTTCTCCTTCGCCATGACTACCTCAGAAAAGGCACCACTGCAAGAAAAGCAAAGACAGAGAAATGGTCAGGGATTCTGAGCAAAGGGCTCTCTTTGGCACTATGTGTAACAATAGTCTGCAAGAGTAACAACTTGGCTTGAAGTGCCAGAGAAATTCTTCACAAATACATCAATGATGTTGCTGAAACTGGAGAAATTCCTATCTCAGATTAAACATGCTTCAAATTGTTCAAACAGAACTGAAAATTGACAAGTGATTTGCAAACCAATCAACGCCTCTACATCCTGCAGTATAAATTGTTGTGATTATTTGGAGTTCTTATGTTTACCCTGATGAGTGCAAGACAAAAAGCTTCAAGGTAGAACCGTAGAAGTTTACAGTACTGAATGAGGCCATTCAGCCCACTGTGTCTCTACTGGCTCCAAAAGACATTTTCAGCCACATATTTGACTCAGGTAACCTAGCCTTCAAGAAATAAAAGGCTTGCATTTATTGACGTTTCCCAAATGTTAATATTACACACCAGTTGGAGAAGGTGGGACTAAAACCTAGGACTCCTTGTCTGGATATAGGGACACCATAACTGTTTCACAGGAGTCTCCAATGGGTGTGGCTTGAAACTAGAAGACATCCTAAAGTGTTTAATGGCCAACTAATTGTTTTTGAACTGAAGTCACCGTTGGTGATGCAGGTAGTGTGATGGACAATTCTCATACAGCAAGACTCACAAACCACAATGTGATAATGACCAGCCCATTGGTTTCTGTGATAGTGATTGAAGGATAAATACCAGCCTTGACACCGGAAATAATTTTACTGTTTGTCTTTGTAATAATTTCGTGGGATCTCTTGCATACCAAAGATGTCCAAAGATGTGCAGGTCAGGTGAATTGGCCATGCTAAATTGCCCATAGTGTTAGGTGCATTAGTCAGAGGGAAGTGGGTCTGGGTGGGTTACTCTTTGGGGGGATCAGTGTGGACTTGTTGAGCCGAAGGGCCTGTAATCTAATCTAATGTAATGTAGGGAATGTAATCTAATCATACATCCCAGAAGTAAAATAAAGCCCTTGCTTTAAATCTCACCTGACTAACTGCATAGGCAGCAGTGTAGCTCTCCCATTGCCCTGCAATAGATTATCAGCTCAGAACTTTGTGTCCCTGTGTTACTCAAACCCATAACCATCCAAACTCAGAGGTGCAGTGCTACCAATTGAGCTATAATTGACAATTCAAAACTTATGCTCTCAGCAATTCTAAACAATAAACAGTCAAAGGTGAGTGTTCATATTTATTGATATCTGTTCAGGTATTGGTATACTCACATTACTTGGCTACATTCTTTACTAAAACAAAAAGGTATTAGCTATGCCTTAATTTAATTCAAATTCCACCATCTTCCATGAAAGGGCTGGAACCTGGGTCCCCAGGCCACTACCTGGGTCTCTGGATTAATTGTCCAGCAATAGCATCACTGGGCCATCACCTTTGCGAAGGTGGCAGTGAGCTGGCTTCGTGATAACCGAATGTTTAATTGGCCATTTCACAGGAGGTCAAGAGTCAAGCATGTTGTTGTGGGGCTAAAATCACATACCTTGATACAACACCAGGCAGACCTGGAGTGAAGAGCAGATTTCCATCACTAATGGACAAGAGTAAACCAGATGGAGCTTTACAGTCACCATTACAGCCTGATACTAATAATTTAGTCTGAGATGTATGCATTTACCAATTTTAAACTCCCAGTGGATATGGTGTGATTTGAACTCATGATCATTGAGTTACTAGTCCATTAACAGACTAGTTAATTGATCACCATCCCCGTGATCAATAGACAATAGACAATAGACAATAGGTGCAGGAGTAGGCCATTCAGCCCTTCGAGCCTCCACCGCCATTCAATATAATCATGGCTGATCATTCCTAATCAGTATCCTGTTCCTGCCTTATCTCCATAACCCTGGATTCCACTATCTTTGAGAGCTCTATCCAACTCTTTCTTAAATGAATCCAGAGACTGGGCCTCCACTGCCCGCTGGGGCAGAGCATTCCACACAGCCACCACTCTCTGGGTGAAGAAGTTTCTCCTCATCTCTGTCCTAAATGGTCTACCCCGTATTTTTAAGCTGTGTCCTCTGGTTCGGCACTCACCCATCAGTGGAAATATGTTTCCTACTGCCAGAGTGTCCAATCCTTTCATAATCTTATACGTCTCAATCAGATCCCCTCTCAGTCTTCGAAACTCAAGGGTATACAAGCCCAGTCGCTTCAGTCTTTCAGTGTAAGGTAATCCTGCCATTCCAGGAATTGACCTTGTGAATCTACGCTGCACTCTCTCAATAGCCAGAATGTCTTTTCTCCAATTTGGAGACCAGAACTGCACACAGTACTCCAGGTGTGGTCTCACCAGGGCCCTGTACAGCTGCAGAAGCACCTCTTCGCTTCTATACTCAATTCCTCTTGTTATGAAGGCCAGCATGCTATTAGCCTTCTTCACTACCTGCTGTACCTGCATGCTTGCCTTCATTGACTGGTGTACAAGAACACCCAGATCTCTCTGTACTGCCCCTTTACATAAATTGATTCCATTGAGGTAGTAGTCTGCCTTCCTGTTCTTGCCACCAAAGTGGATAACCATACATTTATCCACATTAAACTGCATCTGCCATGCATCTGCCCACTCACCTAACTTGTCCAGGTCACCCTGTAATCTCCTAACATCCTCATCACATTTCACCCTGCCACCCAGCTTTGTATCATCAGCACATTTGCTAATGTTATTACTAATACCATCTTCTATATCATTAACATATATTGTAAAAAGCTGCGGTCCCAGCACGGATCCCTGCGGTACCCCACTGGTCACTGCCTGCCATTCCGAAATGGAGCCGTTTATCACTACCCTTTGTTTCCTATTAGCCAACCAATTTTCAATCCAATCTATACTTTGCCCCCAATACCATGCGCCCTAATTTTACTCACTAACCTCCTGTGTGGGACTTTATCAAAAGCTTTCTGAAAGTCCAGGTACACTACATCTACTGGATTTCCCTCGTCCAACTTCAGAGTTACATCCTTAAAAAATTCAAGAAGATTAGTCAAGCATGATTTCCCCTTCATAAATCCATGCTGACTCTGTCCTATCCTGTCACTTACAAACATTATTCATAATGTCACAAAGTGTAAGACAAGACCCCCAGGACAAATCAGAGGAGCAGATACTAAGATGAGGTGAGGTGCTGTTCCCAGAGCAAGGGATAAAAAAACTGAACAGCAGAAAATCTCAGTACTGTAACCCTGTGTCTCCAGCAAATGGATCCAAAGGGATTTTTGGCAGAGGTCTGGGCACACACATGCTGTCTGCATCAGAGCACAAAGCAGCGACTTTACAAAGACATGCAAGCAAAGAGAAGTCTATAGAAAACAGACATGGTTTCACAACATGCAATGGCTTAGCGGCAAACAAAGCAATTTCACTTGTATTACAAAATTAAACTGTGCCCTTGTACTGCCCTGCTCTCTGATACTTACAATAAATCACACTCTTACTGTCCCCATTCAGTCAACCTGCCAATTCCACAACCACCTGGAACCTGTTGATAAGATTGTCCTTTCCAGGCTTCCTCATGCTCTAATAAACTCAGCTCTTGTGTTGAACTTTTACAAATCATTTACACTTACCATGTAATGCAGTAAACAGAACTTGTCCTTGCAAGACTATTCAGCCTATCGAGTCTGCACTGCTTTTCATTGAGATATTCCTTAATTCCACTTTCCTGCCTTTTCCCCATAACCCTTGCTTCCCTTATTGATTAAAAATCTGTCAATTTCAATCTCAGAGGTCACACAACACCAGGCTAAAGGCCAACAGGTTAAGTTGAAACCACAAGCTTTCAGAGTAGTGCTTCAGGTTGAAATATAATTATCATTTATTAGATTCTTAGGAACCTGATGAAGGAGATATGCTCTGAAAGCTTGTGATTTCAAATAAACCTATTGGACTATAACCTGGTGTTGTATGACGTCTGAACTTGTCCACACCAGCACCTCCATACCATTATTGCAACACTATCGGTGTCCTGTGGATTCTGAGTGCAGGGGGGGGTTTCATACAAGGGCAAGATAATTATTTTTAATACACTGTTCCAACATCAGACAGCCAATAGACCATGTGACTTATTGTGTTATTAACTGACCATTCTGTTCATACAGCTGTGATAGACAGCTGTTGACTCTAGATGGCTGCAACTGACATTTTCAAACAAAGGGATAAGCTTGAATTTTACATATTGGCTTGGAAACATTGAGTTACATCTATTTGATGAAACATTCATGGGCTTTGCGGGGAGGGAGGGAGAGGGTTTTGACAAGAACTTGGACCTCTTGAAGGTCTTATTATTCCTGAGCTTTTCTTCAATTGCACACAGGCACTGTATAATTAATATTTTTTCATGCCTGAGAGAATATTTGAAATATGCTTTTATTTCCAGACACATCTATGTATTTAATATTGTCCAGAGCAGAAGGAGCTGAAGGGGGAAATCAGCACGGCTGTTTTTCTTCATCTGAAAGCTGATTTTTTTTCGAATTTGAAAATTGCTCATCACAAGTAGAACTATTGCCTTCACTCACAATTTATCTTATTGGCAGATGTAATTAAATTATAATTCTTCTTGGGACAAAATCATCTGGCAGGGTGTCAGTGCAACAAAGGATTTGGATGTTGTTTTACAAACTTCCCTTTGTATGTTATTTTAACAGCCATTTTAACATTTTGCTCCCCCCCACCCCCCCCAACCCCATCCCAAGAAATAATGGCAACTATAAACTGCGGGTCAAAAATTGAACATGCCTAATTCAGGCACAGGCTGAGACTGTTTTCCCTGGAGCGTCGGAGGCTGAGGGGTGACCTTATAGAAGTTTACAAAAATATGAGGGGCATGGATAGGGTAAATAGGCAAAGTCTTTTACCTGGGGTCGGGGAATCCAGAACTAGAGGGCATAGGTTTAGGGTGAGAGGGGAAAGATATAAAAGAGACATAAGAGACAACTGTTTCACACAGAGGGTAGTATGTGTATGGAATGAGCTGCCAGAGGAAGTGGTGGAGGCTGGTACAATTACAACATTTAAGAGGCATTTGGATGGGTATATGAATAGGAAGGGTTTGGAGGGATATGGGCCGGGTGCTGGCAGGTGGGACTAGATTGGGTTGGGATATCTGGTCGGAATGGACAGGTTGGACCGAAGGGTCTGTTTCTGTGCTGTACATCTCTATGACTCTATGACCTCAATTTCCAAATTCTCAACAGAAGACAAAAGGCATCCAGGCAAAGGCATTCAGAATTCACGCATTCTTGAAACTCCAGTTTACCAAAACCAAATTGGCTTCATCCTCTGCCTTGTTCTTTTCAACATACTACTAAAAGCCTCAACCTCAACATTCTCCCAACAACCCCCTTCCCCTCCCCCAAACCCACCCCACGGAATAATGACAACTGTAAATTGTAGGTGAAAAATTGATCATTTCTCATTCAGGCACCTCAATTTCCAAATTCTCATTGTGGTTTTCAAATCACTCCACAGCATTTGCCTTTCCTATTCCTGTAGTTGTCTCTACCCAATAACTCTCTGCATTCCTCTCATTCAGACCCCTGGAGCATCCCCGATTTTAATTCCTCTGCAGGCTTGAACCTAAACTCTGAAATTTTCATCCTAAATACATCCAGCCATCCCTCTCCCTCTCTCCTCCTTTACGATGTATTATTAAACCTGCCTTTTCAGTCATAATGCTCGTGTGTAGTCCTTTGGCACATTTTACAACAACAGCTGATATTTAGGTAGCATCACTAATGTGAGAAAGGTTCTTCACAGAGGCACTAAAGCCCAAAACCTGACACTGAGCTGCACGAAAGGATAGTAGCTCTGATAGCAAAGGCTCCGTCAAAGAGTCAAAGTTCTGGCTGAGCATTCCAAACACCATTTTTGAGATGGGACTTTAAGAAGACCTGCACATTTTTTTCCCTTTTGGACCTATTTCTTTTACTTCAACTGTTTTTTTTTTAACTCCTGGTTTTGTAACCAAGATGGCACCAGTGAATGGTGACCTGTACACTTTTCCCAACAATCCTGCATTCCTATATTTGAGTACACGTGACAGTAAAATCTAATTCTAATTCCAAAGTAAGTCTATTCAATTACTTTGTAAAAGAAGGAAGAATGGGCCGGTTTTACTATGTTAAAGGTGCTGGATTGATACAAGTAGATGCTGTTGATCAGCGTTAAGGATAGCCCCATAACGATGTGTTTGTTGAGATCTTTACCAGCAAATATTTAATGACAAATTAATGTGACCACAGAGCCAGAATAATAAGACTCCTCACTGCACATGTTGTATCTTTTTATTATTCTGCATTTTTGTTTGTGGACTGAAATAGGAAAGAACTGTTTTAAAACTAAGAACTGTGGAAAGATTGCTGCACTTTTAAAAACAAGTTCAGTTCATGAATATTTCCAATGAAAAGTTATACCAGCTCGAAACATTAGCTCGGTTTCCTCCATGGACACGGCCGGACCCACTGAGTTTCTCCAACATTTTCTGTTTCTATTTCTGTCTCCTACAATTGTACAATTCTCCTGTACTACACAGGTAAGAACTCTGCTGGTGCTGAATTTTAAAATGAGGTCACACACCTATCAAGCTGAGCAAAGCAGTGAGCTATTCAGGTTGAAGTAACTTGCTCTCCCTGTTAGCTGTGGCTCCTATGGGTTTAAACATGGTTTAAACAGCTAGCCCACTCAACGGGTGGAACCAATCCAACATTATCACAGGGGTATGTCTCAAACGTGCTAGCAATCCCATCCATTATCCAAGCTGGATATACCATCATGAGATTAATGATTCTGTGGACTATTGCAGAATACTACTTGACATCCCGGATAATTAC
This sequence comes from Chiloscyllium plagiosum, assembly GCF_037043375.1. NCBI lineage: Eukaryota > Metazoa > Chordata > Chondrichthyes > Orectolobiformes > Hemiscylliidae > Chiloscyllium > Chiloscyllium plagiosum. The sequence goes on from NW_028270161.1 coordinate 6,194,579, forward strand.
CATTCCCCAAATCCATGCATGTTATTGGGAGTTTACATTTGAAAGCTGCCTATTGCCATTTTATTCTGAACACACCCAATTGTGTCTACTGTTGGAAGCTAAGCAGACTCAGGCCTGGTTCGTACTTGGATGGGAGACTGCCTGGGAACAACAGGCACAGTAGGAAGTGCCTGTGCAATGGCAATCTCCCTACCTCTGCTTCTGAAAATCTGGGTTGAGATATAATGAGGCAGTAGTGCTAACCACTGAGCCACCATGCTGTCCCTAATATATCTCAAACCAATAATAATTAATAGTCATTTGTTTCTAAGAGAATATAGATTTTTAAGGTGAAGATAGCTATGTTGCACTTTGTTTAATAATTAGCCTTAATATTTCTCCTTAGAAAATAGGCAAAACTATCACTGTGCTCTGCCAACCAAGTACATGTCACAGAATCCCTATAGTGTGGAAGCAGGCCATTCGGACTAGCGAGTGCACACCAACCCTCCGAAGAGCATCCCACCCAGACCCATCCTATCCCCACATTACTCACCTAGCCTGCACATCCCTGGACACTATGGGCAATTTAGCATGGCCAATCCACTTAGAATCATACAGTTATAGAGATGCACAGCACAGAAACAGACCCTTCAGTCCAACTTGTCCATGTCGACTAGATTTCCTAACCTAATCTAGTCCCACCTGCCAGTATCCAGCCCATATCCCTCCAAACCCTTCCTATTCATATACCCATCCAAATGCCTCTTAAATGTTGTAATTGTACCAGCCTTCACCACTTCCTCTGGCAGCTCATTCCATACACGTACCATCCTCTGAGTGAAAACGTTGCCCCTTAGGTCCCTTTTATATCTTTCCCCTCTCACCCTAAACCTATGCCCTCTAGTTCTGGATTCCCCCACCCCAGGGAAAAGACCTTGTCTATTTATCCTATCCATGCTCCTCATGATTTTATAAACCTCTAAAAAGTCACCCCTCAGCCTCCGACGCTCCAGGGAAAACAGCCCTAGCCTATTCAGCCTCCTCAGCCCATTGGCCCATCTGGTCAAGATCCCGTTGTATTCTGAGGTAACCTTCTTCCCTGTGGAACACACCTTCGACTTTGGTGTCACCTGCAAACTTACTAACTGTACATCATATGTCCACATCCAAACCATTTATATAAATGATGAAAAGTAGTGGACCCAGCACCAATTCTTGTGGCACACCACTGGTCACAGGCCTCCAGTCTGAAAACAACCCTCCACCCCCACCCTGTCTTCTACCTTTGAGCCAGTTCTGTATCCAAATGTCTAGTTCTCCCTGTACTCCATGAGATCTAACCTTGCTAACCAGTCTCCCACGGGGAACCTTGTCGAATGCCTTACTGAAGTCCATATAGATCATGTCTACTGTTCTGCCCTCATCAATCCTTTTTGTTACTTCTTCAAAAACCTCAATCAAGTTTGTGAGACATGATTTCCCCCACACAAAGCCATATTGACTATCCCTAATCAGTCCTTGCCTTTCCAAATACATGTAAATCCTGTCCATTCGGACTCCCTCTAACAACTTGCCCACTACCGACATCAGGCTCAATGGTCCATAGTCCCCTGGCTTGTCCTTACCACCCTGCTTAAACAGTGGCATCACGTTTGCCAACATATAGCCTTCCGGCACCTCACCTGTGACTATCGATGATGCAAATATCTCAGCAAGAGGCCCAGCAATCTCTTCCCTAGTTTCCCACAGAGTTCTCGGGTACACCTGATCAGGTCCTGGGGATTTATCCACCTTTATGCATTTCAAGACATGCAGCATTTCCTCCTCTGCAATATGGACATTCTTCAAGATGTCACCATCTATTTCTTTACATTCTATATCTTCCATGACCTTTTCCACAGTAAATACTGATGCAAAATACTTGTTTAGTATCTCCCCCATCTCCTGCGGCTCCACACAAAGGCAGTCTTGCTGATTTTTGAGGAGCCCTATTCACTGCCTAGTTACCCTTTTGTCCTTAATATATTTGTAAAAGCCCTTTGGATTCTCCTTAACCCTATTTGCCAACGCATGTCCCCTTTTGCCGTCCTGATTTCCCTTCTTAAGTATACTCCTACTGCCTTCATACTCTCAGCATTCATTTCATCTCTCCTGTCTATACCTAACATATGCCTAAACTGAAGGTCACTGGACACTGATAGAAAACCCAAGCAGACACAGAGAGAATGTGTAAACTCCACACACACAGTCACCTGAGGCAGGTGTTGAACCCAGGACCCTGGCGCTGTGAGGGAGCAGTGCTAACCACTGAGCCACCGTGCTGCCCCTAACATAGCCCAAACCAATATTATTAATATTTATTTGTTTCCAAGCGGATATAGATTTTAAAAACATTGCATCTTTGCCGTAGCCTCACAACTTTATCAAAGCTGTCCGATGATTTCTGTTTTGATATGAGGATCTCAGAATTTGCTTTCTCTCTCTACCATTCGAATTTCATAGAATTGCTAGTGTGGAAACAGGCATTCAGCCCAACAAGCCCACACTGACCCTCCAAAGAGTACCCCACCTATACCCATTCTCTGAACCTATTACTCATGCACCTAACCTACACACCACTGACCACGACAGGCAATTCAGCATGGCCAATTCATCTAACCTACACACCACTGAACACTACAGGCAATTCAGCATGGCCAATTCACCTAACCTACACACCACTGAACACTACAGGCAATTCAGCATGGCCAATTCATCTAACCTACACACCACTGAACACTACAGGCAATTCAGCATGGCCAATTCATCTAACCTACACACCACTGAACACTACAGGCAATTCAGCATGGCCAATTCACCTAACCTACACACCACTGAACACGACAGGCAATTCAGCATGGCCAATTCATCTAACCTACACACCACTGAACACTACAGGCAATTCAGCATGGCCAATTCACCTAACCTACACGTCACTGAATACTACAGGCAATTCAGCATGGCCAATTCACCTAACCTACAGGTCACTGAACACCACAGGCAATTCAGCATGGCCAATTCATCTAACCTACACACCACTGAACACTACAGGCAATTCAGCATGGCCAATTCACCTAACCTACACACCACTGAACACTACAGGCAATTCAGCATGGCCAATTCATCTAACCTACACACCACTGAACACTACAGGCAATTCAGCATGGCCAATTCATCTAATCTACACACCACTGAACACTACAGGCAATTCAGCATGGCCAATTCATCTAACCTACACACCACTGAACACTACAGGCAATTCAGCATGGCCAATTCACCTAACCTACACACCACTGAACACTACAGGCAATTCAGCATGGCCAATTCACCTAACCTACACACCACTGAACACTACAGGCAATTCAGCATAGCCAATTCATCTAACCTACACACCACTGAACACTACAGGCAATTCAGCATGGCCAATTCATCTAACCTACACACCACAAACACTACAGGCAATTCAGCATGGCCAATTCACCTCACCTACGCGTCACTGAACACTACAGGCAATTCAGCATGGCCAATTCACCTAACCTACACACCACTGAACACGACAGGCAATTCAGCATGGCCAATTCATCTAACCTACACACCACTGAACACTACAGGCAATTCAGCATGGCCAATTCATCTAACCTACATGTCACTGAACACCACAGGCAATTCAGCATGGCCAATTCATCTAACCTACACATCACTGAACACTACAGGCAATTCAGCATGGCCAATTCATCTAACCTACACATCACTGAACACTACAGGCAATTCAGCATGGCCAATTCATCTAACCTACACACCACTGAACACTACAGGCAATTCAGCATGGCCAATTCACCTAACCTACACACCACTGAACACTACAGGCAATTCAGCATAGCCAATTCATCTAACCTACACACCACTGAACACTACAGGCAATTCAGCATGGCCAATTCATCTAACCTACACACCACAAACACTACAGGCAATTCAGCATGGCCAATTCACCTCACCTACGCGTCACTGAACACTACAGGCAATTCAGCATGGCCAATTCACCTAACCTACACACCACTGAACACGACAGGCAATTCAGCATGGCCAATTCATCTAACCTACACACCACTGAACACTACAGGCAATTCAGCATGGCCAATTCACCTAACCTACACGTCACTGAATACTACAGGCAATTCAGCATGGCCAATTCACCTAACCTACAGGTCACTGAACACCACAGGCAATTCAGCATGGCCAATTCATCTAACCTACACACCACTGAACACTACAGGCAATTCAGCATGGCCAATTCACCTAACCTACACACCACTGAACACTACAGGCAATTCAGCATAGCCAATTCATCTAACCTACACACCACTGAACACTACAGGCAATTCAGCATGGCCAATTCATCTAACCTACACACCACAAACACTACAGGCAATTCAGCATGGCCAATTCACCTCACCTACGCGTCACTGAACACTACAGGCAATTCAGCATGGCCAATTCACCTAACCTACACACCACTGAACACGACAGGCAATTCAGCATGGCCAATTCATCTAAGCTACACACCACTGAACACTACAGGCAATTCAGCATGGCCAATTCACCTAACCTACACGTCACTGAATACTACAGGCAATTCAGCATGGCCAATTCATCTAACCTACATGTCACTGAACACCACAGGCAATTCAGCATGGCCAATTCATCTAACCTACACATCACTGAACACTACAGGCAATTCAGCATGGCCAATTCATCTAACCTACACACCACTGAACACTACAGGCAATTCAGCATGGCCAATTCACCTAACCTACACACCACTGAACACTACAGGCAATTCAGCATAGCCAATTCATCTAACCTACACACCACTGAACACTACAGGCAATTCAGCATGGCCAATTCATCTAACCTACACACCACAAACACTACAGGCAATTCAGCATGGCCAATTCACCTAACCTACACACCACTGAACACGACAGGCAATTCAGCATGGCACACACCACTGAACACTACAGGCAATTCAGCATGGCCAATTCACCTAACCTACACGTCACTGAATACTACAGGCAATTCAGCATGGCCAATTCACCTAACCTACAGGTCACTGAACACCACAGGCAATTCAGCATGGCCAATTCATCTAACCTACACACCACTGAACACTACAGGCAATTCAGCATGGCCAATTCACCTAACCTACAGGTCACTGAACACTACAGGCAATTCAGCATGGCCAATTCATCTAACCTACACATCACTGAACACTACAGGCAATTCAGCATGGCGAATTCACCTAACCTAACCTACACGTCATTGAACACTACAGGCAATTCAGCATGGCCAATTCACCTAACCTACACGTCACTGAATACTACAGGCAATTCAGCATGGCCAATTCATCTAGCCTACACGTCACTGAACACTACAGGCAATTCAGCATGGCCAATTCACCTAACCTACAGGTCACTGAACACCACAGGCAATTCAGCATGGCCAATTCATCTAATCTACACGTCACTGAACACTACAGGCAATTCAGCATGGCCAATTCACCTAACCTACACATCACTGAACACTACAGGCAATTCTGCATGGCCAATTCATCTAACCTTCACGTCACTGAACACTACAGGCAATTCAGCATGGCCAATTCAACATGGAAAATTGCTATGAGCCCTCAGTGAGAGGCGGGGGGCAGTAGGGTGGTGGTGGGGATCTGGGATGGTGAAAGACTGAGTTAAAGGTCAGAGAATTCTGGAGAAAATCAGCAGGACTGGCAGCATTTGTGGAGAGAGAAAAACAGAGTCACGAAGGGGTCACTGGACCTGAAATGTTAATTCTGCTTTCTCTCTACAGATGATGCCAGACCTGTTGAATTTCTCCAGCAATGTATTTTGTTTCCTATTTCTAGCATCCACAGTTCTTTGTTTATTTTACTGAAAGACTAAGACTCAGTTACGCAGCAATACATCCCAGTATTGTGGTAATGAATTCCAGACAAGTTTCTGATGACGTAGATGGTAATCCAGAAGACGCTTTGATCCACTGGATCTCAACTTGAAATGAAATCTTCCACTTTTCCCAGTACAACATGAGGGAGCCAAAGGGTGGATACTTGGCTTGGTCTGAGACAGGGATATCCATGTGTTCAGGGGAAACTGCTGGAGGGCATTCAGCAACAGCAACATGGCATAACGGCTCAGTGGTTAACACTGCTGCCTCACTGGGACCCAGGTTCGATTCCAGCCTTGGGTGACCCTCTGTATGGAGTTTGCACATTCGCCCCGTGTCTGCGCAGGTTTTCTCCCACAATCCAAAGGTGTGCAGATTATGTGAATCAGCCATGCTAAATTGCCCACAGTGTTCAGGGATGTGTAGGTTAGGTGCATTAGTCAGGGCTAATGTAGAGTAATAGGGTTGGGGAATGGGTCTGCACGGGTTACTCTTCTGCGTGTGGACTTGCTGGGCCAAATAGTCTGTTTCCACACTGCAGGGATTCTTTGAACAACAGAACTTAGATTTAAAAACAGCATTTAATTCCTGAAAACACTAGGAGATTGTGGCATAGTAACCAGTGATATGGAGACTCAGTGAACACAAGTTGAAATGGAATTTGAACCGAATAAATCTGGAACAAAAAGCTATTTGCAATAATTGGACCATGAATTGTTGTCAAGCCACATCTAGAGTCATAGAATCCCTACAGTGTGAAAACAGGCCACTCAGCCCACATTGACCCTCATAAAGCCTCCCCCTGCCCAGGCAACCCTGCATTTCCCATGGCTAATCCATCTAGCCTGGACACTACAGGGCAATGTAGCATGCCCAATCAACCTAACCTGCACAACTTTGGACTGTGGGTGGAAACCCACATAGGAACAGGGAAAACATGCAACCTCCATCCAGATAGTCATCAAAGGCGAGGATCAAACCCAGGTCCCTGGTGCTATGAGGCAGCAGTGCTAACCACTGAGCCACCGGATCTGGTTCATTAATGTTCTTTAGGGCAGAATAGGAAAGCATGAACAAAAGGTATGTCACTCAGAACAGCAGCCACATAATGAGACATCAGGATCCACATTTCAATGTTGATCAATTAGGTAAGAGTTTAGGGACCATTAAAGGGAGATAGGAAGGCAGAAACGTTTACTATATATACATATATACGAAGCCAGACTGTATATAAAGTATGCGTTTCTAGAAAATGTTATATCTGTTGCAGGGGTTACAAATCATGTTTGGAATCTAAATCCACAACAAAAAAAACGGTTTAATTAAAGCAAGATTAACCCAGATTTTATTTCCATTTCAGCGACTAATTGTTAAACTGCGAGAAAGTTCCTCACTGATACCATGTTTTACTGCACACTGAGCCTGCCTCTTCAGCAGGTTTATATTCAATAATCTCAGTTTCCAGTTCCTGACAGAAACTCTGTGAGTAGGCTGCCTCAAGCAGCACTAAACTCTCCAAAGAATTATTAATGTTAACCAACCCACTCAATCACTCTATGCTGCTAGCTCTTTCAGCTGCCAACACCCTCAGCTGTGAAACTCTCTCCCTCAGCCTGTCCATTACACTGTGCTGCTTTTGAATGCTCCCAATGACTAATGTTTTTCACTAAAAGCTTCTGGGTTTCTGCTTCGGAGACTCAGTGTCCAAACTTTGTCGAGAACATTCCAGACAACATAAGAACTTTGTCACTGGATCAAAATCCTGAACTCACTCGGTAACTACATTGTGGGTCTACTTACAGCACATGGACTGCAGTGGTTCAAGAAAGCAGCTCACCACCACCTTCTCAAGGGGTAACTAGGGACGGGCAATAAATGCTTTTGGTGAAGTTTACATTCCATGTTTGAATAAAGGAAAGAGTAGATTGTTTAGCTTGTTCTGCCACTCAATATGAATAACACTTTTTTTAAATGTCAGATTCTAACACAAGCAGAAACCATCACAGCCAACACAAACAGGATCTTCCTTGTAGGACCATAACACAAATACCTGTTCATTCAGGTGCATCCAGTAAACCAGGTGTTGGAACTTCTTCCACAGCTACCATATACCTGGTAGATTTATTACATGTTATAGAGTCATAGAGTTGTAGTCATGGAGTCATACAGCATGGAAACAGACCCTTTGGCCTGACCAGTCCATGCCGACCATAATTTCAAACTAAACCAGTCCCACCTGCCTGCGCTTGGCCCATATCCCTCCAAACCTTTCTTATTCATTTCTTATCCAAATGTCTCTAAATGCTGTAACTGTACCAGTATTCCAACACTCCCTCTGGAATTCATTCCACAATCAAATCACTCTCTGTGTATATTGTGTCGCATGTCGTTCTTAAATCTTTCTTCTCTCTCCTTAAAAATACAGGTAGTTCTGCTGTAATGCATTTTGCATTAATTGCAAATTGACTGTAACTCAATTAGGTGAATAGGGAACGTGTTTTTGAAAACGCGAACTTTTCAAATGCATGTTGGCTATAACACGATTACATCACCAACACTTTAAGTACATTGATATGGTATGATTTTTATATTGTGCGGGGTCACAGAGGACTGCAACTACTGTGTAATATCAGAACAACATGTATGCCCCAGTCTTGAAATCCTCTACCCTAGGGAAAAGACATTTGCTATTCACCTTATCTATACTCTTCATGATTTTTAAAACCTCTATAAGGCCACCCCTCAACCTCCTATGCTCCACTGAAAAAACATTTCAGCCTTCCTGCCTCTCCCAACAAGTCAAACCTTCCAGTCCCAGCAACATCTATCAGGAAGGTTTCTCACGCGATGAAACATAGGGATCGGCTAAAGTGTGTCTGCTTTAATGCAAGGAGTGTCCGGAATAAGAATGACGAACTTAGAGCATGGATCAGTACTTGAGGCTACGATGTTGTGGCCATAATGGAGACGTGGGTTTCACAGGGGTAGGGATGTTCCAGGGTTTAGAACGTTTAAAAAGAACAGGGAGGGTGGAAAAAGAGGAGGGGGTGTAGCATTGCTAATCAGAGAGTGTGTCACAGCTACAGAAACGAAGGTTGTTGAGGAAGGTTTGTCTACTGAGTCAGTATGGGTGGGAGTTAGGAACAGCAAGGGAACAGCCACCGCATTGGGGGTTTTCTACACACTACCTAACAGCAGTAGAGAGATTGAAGATCTCATAGGTGGGCAGATTCTGGAAAAATGCAAAAGTAGCAGGGGTGTTGTTATGGGTGATTTCAGCTTTCCCAATATCGACTGGAACCTCCTAAGTGCAGATGGTTTGGATTGAGCCATTTTTGTCAGGTGTGTACAGGAGGGTTTCCTTACTCAGTATGTAGACAGACCGACAAGGGGAGAGGCCATTTTGGATTTGGTGCTCGGCAACGAGCCAGGATAGGTGTCAGATCTTGCGGTGGGAGAGCACTTTGGTGAAAGGGATCACAACTGCCTCACATTTAGCACAGCCTTGGAGAGTGAAAGGAGCAGTCACTGAGGGTAGATATTTAATTGGGGAAAAGGAAATTATGACGCTATCAGACAGGAGTTGGATAGTACAGACTGGGAGCAATTGTTCCACAGAAAGGGCTCAGCAGACATGTGGAGACTATTTAAGGAACAGTTGTTGCAAGTCATGCACAAATTTGTTCCTCTGAGACAGGTAAGAAGGGGTAAGATTAAGGAACCTTGGATGACGAGAACAGAGGAACTTCTTGTCAAAAGGAAGAAGGCAGCTTACGTAAGGAGGAGGAAGCAAGGATCTAGCAGAGCTTTCGAGGATTACAGGCTTGCTAGAAAGGAGCTCAGAAATGGACTAAGGAGAGCCAGGAGGGGGCACGAAAAAGGCTTGGCAAGAAGGATTAGGGAGAACCCAAAGGCATTTTACTCATACATGAGGAATAAGAGAATACTCAGAGAGAAGGTGGGGCCAATTAGGGATAGTGGAGGGAACGTGTGCGTGGAGTCTGAGCAGGTGGGAAAGTCCTAAATGAGTTTTTTGCTTTGGTTTTCACCAAGGAAAGGGAATTTATTGTAAATGAAAACTTAGAGGAGCTGGGATACAGTCTTAACCAGATCAAGATTGATGAAGTTGATGTGCTAGAAATTTTGGAAAACATTAAGATTGATAAGTCCCCAGGGCCAGACCAGATTTATCCTAGGCTGCTCCGGGAAGGGAGAAAGGAGGCTGCTAAGCCGCTGGCGAGGATATTTGCCTCCTCACTCTCCACGGGAGTCATACCGGAGGATTGGAAGGAGGCGAATGTTGTTTCTCTTTTCAAGAAGGATAATAGGGAAATCCCTGGCAATTACAGACCAGTCAGTCTTACGTCTGTGGTCAGCAAAGTTGTGGAAAGAATTCTGAGGGATAGGATTTATGACTACTTGGCAAAGCATAGCGTGATTAAAGGCAGTCAACATGGCTTTGTGAGGGGCAGGTCATGCCTCACAAATCTTATTGAGTTCTTTGAGGTGTCAAGACAGGTCGATGACAGTAGAGCAGTAGATGTGGTGTATATGGATTTCAGCAAGGCATTTGACAGGGTTCCCCATAGTAGGCTCATTGATAAAGTCAGGAAGTATGGGATACAGGGAGATTTGGCTATGTGGATTCAGAATTCGCTGGCTGACAGAAGGCAGAGAGTGGTTGCAGATGGAAAGTATTCTGCCTGGAGGACAGTGTTGAGTGGGGTCCCGCAGGGCTCTGTTCTTGGGCCTCTGCTCTTTGTAGTTTTTATAAATGACTTGGATGAGAAGTTCAAGGGGTTGGTTAGTAAATTTGCAGATGACACAAAGGTTGGAGGTGTCGTCGATAGTATAGCGGGTTACTGCAGGCTGCAGCGCAACATAGAAAGGATGCAGAGCTGGGCTGAGAAATGGCAGATGGAGTTCAACCTGGATAAATGCAAAGTGATGCATTTTGGAAGGTCGAACTCGAATGCTGAAAATAGGATTAAAGACAAGATTCTTGGCAGTGTGGAGGAACAGAGGGATCTGGGTGTGCAAGTACATAGATCCCTCAAATTTGCCACCCAAGTGGATAGGGTTGTTAAGAAAGCACATGGTGTTTCGGCTTTCATTAACAGGGGTATCGAGTTTAAGAGCCGCAAGGTTTTGCTGCAGCTCTACAAGTCCCAGGTGAGACCACACTTGGAATATTGTGTCCAATTCTTGTCGCCCTACTATAGGAAAGATACAGAGGCTTTGGAGAGGGTGCAAAGAAGGTTTACCAGGATGCTGCCTGGACTGGAGGGCTTGCCGTATGAATAAAGGTTGAATAAGCTTGGACTTTTCTCTCTGGAGAGATGGAGGAAGAGAGGAGACTTGATCGAGGTGTACAAAATAATGAGAGGAATAGATGGAGTCAATAGCCAGAGACTTTTCCCCAGGACAGGATTGACTGGTACGAGGAGTCATAGTTTGAAGATATTAGGAGGAAGGTATAAAGGAGACATCAGAGGTAGGTTCTTTACACAGAGAGTTGTGAATGCATGGAACGCGTTGCCAGCGGTGGTGGTGGAAGCAGAGTCATTGGGGACATTTAAGCGACTGCTGGACATGCACATGGATAGCAGTGAGTTGAGGGGTGCGTAGGTTAAGTTACTATATTTGACATTAGGATAAAGTCTCGGCACAACATCGTGGGCCTAAGGGCCTGTTCTGTGCTGTACTTTTCTATGTTCTATGTTCTAACATCCTGGTAAATCGCTTCTGAACCCTCTCCAGTTCGATAATATCCTCCCTATAACAGGGCGACCAGACTGACACAGTCCTCCACCACAGGCCTCACTAACATCCTGTACAGTGTTGATTAACACATTCTCATTCATTTAAGAATATTAGTGTTCATGCTTGTATTATCAAATGCTACAAATAGACAATAGACAATAGACAATAGGTGCAGGAGTAGGCCATTCAGCCCTTCGAGCCTGCACCGCCATTCAACATGATCATGGCTGATCATTCCTAATCAGTATCCTGTTCCTGCCTTATCTCCATAACCCTGGATTCCACTATCTTTGAGAGCTCTATCCAACTCTTTCTTAAATGAATCCAGAGACTGGGCCTCCACTGCCCGCTGGGGCAGAGCATTCCACACAGCCACCACTCTCTGGGTGAAGAAGTTTCTCCTCATCTCTGTCCTAAATGGTCTACCCCGTATTTTTAAGCTGTGTCCTCTGGTTCGGCACTCACCCATCAGCGGAAACATGCTTCCTGCTGCCAGAGTGTCCAATCCTTTCATAATCTTATACGTCTCAATCAGATCCCCTCTCAGTCTTCGAAACTCAAGGGTATACAAGCCCAGTCGCTTCAGTCTTTCAGTGTAAGGTAATCCTGCCATTCCAGGAATTGACCTCATGAACCTACACTGCACTCCCTCAATAGCCAGAATGTCTTTCCTCAAATTTGGAGACCAGAACTGCACGCATTACTCCAGGTGTGGTCTCACCAGGGCCCTGTACAGCTGCAGAAGCACCTCTTTGCTTCTATATTCAATTCCTCTTGTTATGAAGGTCAGCATGCTATTAAACTTCTTCACTACCTGCTGTACCTGCATGCTTGCCTTCATTGACTGGTGTACAAGAACACCCAGATCTCTCTGTACTGCCCCTTTACATAAATTGATTCCATTGAGGTAGTAATCTGCCTTCCTATTCTTACCACCAAAGTGGATAACCATACATTTATCCACATTAAACTGCATCTGCCATGCATCTGCCCACTCACCTAACTTGTCCAGGTCACCCTGTAATCTCCTAACATCCTCATCACATTTCACCCTGCCACCCAGCTTTGTATCATCAGCAAATTTGCTAATGTTATTGCTGATACCATCTTCTATATCATTAACATATATTGTAAAAAGCTGTGGTCCCAGCACGGATCCCTGCGGTACCCCACTGGTCACTGCCTGCCATTCCGAAATGGAGCCGTTTATCACTACCCTTTGTTTCCTATCAGCCAACCAATTTTCAATCCAATCTAGTACTTTGCCCCCAATACCATGCGCCCTAATTTTACTCACTAACCTCCTGTGTGGGACTTTATCAAAAGCTTTCTGAAAGTCCAGGTACACTACATCTACTGGATCTCCCTCGTCCATCTTCAGAGTTACATCCTCAAAAAATTCAAGAAGATTAGTCAAGCATGATTTCCCCTTCATAAATCCATGCTGACTCTGACCTATCCTGTTACTGCTATCCAGATGTGCCGTAATTTCATCCTTTATAATAGACTCCAGCATCTTTCCCACCACTGAGGTCAGACTAACTGGTCTATAATTTCCTGCTTTCTCTCTCCCACCTTTCTTAAAAAGTGGTATAACACTAGCCACCCTCCAATCCTCAGGAACCGACCCCAAATCTATCGAACTCTGGAAAATAATCACCAACGCATCCACGATTTCCCGAGCCACCTCCTTCAGTACCCTGGGATGCAGACCATCAGGCCCCGGAGACTTATCAACCTTCAGACCTAAACGTCTCTCCAGCACCAAATCCTGGCAAATATTAATTCCCTTAAGTTCAGGTCCTTCAGCCACTGTTACCTCAGGGAGATTGCTTGTGTCTTCCCCAGTGAACACAGATCTGAAGAACCCATTTAATTCCTCTGCCATTTCTTTGTTGGGTTTGGAACTCCCAAACTGTTGGCAATCCCATGAAAGCATGAAGCAGATTGCACATGGCTTTTCGATGCAGACACAGGGGCAATGCGATCTCTCCATGACAGTTTCACAGAAACAAGGAACACACTCACTACACCCTGTGTGATTATGCTGGCCAGGTGAACAATAACAATACTCTCTTGGTAAAAAGGTCAGGACTACACATAACAGTCAGTGACGCAGAACTTCACAACTTTTCAAATTCCATTCCCCTGCACCCTGCTGCAAATTGCAATGGCTTGTTCAGATCACTTCCTCCACATCAAACTATTAAAAGAAGCAAACCAAACTTGCAACTATGTCACGCCTTCAACATCCACAAGACATCTCAAACCCTTTAAAGAGAATGAAACAATTTTGACATGTAAACTATGCAACAGACATCAAGCTTCCACAAGCAGCAATGTATTGGTCGCCAGATATGCATTCTGTTCTAATGATCGACACAGGCTGAAGGGTTTGTTTCCATGCTTTGTGATTCTATGACTGTATGTTCGTTGGGGGTTACTGGAAAGCAATCCCCTCTCTGCAGTGCTGCGAATCTATTACATCCAGCTAGGCGAGACGATGTGGGAGTACAGAAATGGTGTTTCACGCAGAAGGCAGTGCAGCATTCCCTCAGTACTGCACATTATTTCCTTTGCATTCTCATATGTAACTACCTACAGCAGTAACAACTGAACAGGAGAAATGAGGACAATATTTCCCTACCGCAGCCGTAGGTGAGGAAAGACTTTTCTTTGGCAAAATAGCTTTCAGAAGGAGCAGGGACAGAATTTGTGAATATAGTTTGTTGATGTACATACTTATTTATCCTTGAATTCCACGCCATTCATTCACACTTTCAACACAAGCCTTTTAGTTATTTGGGGTTAATTCATACAAACATATTGTAGTTATTACGATTCGAAATGAGCTCCAATGACGCAAAATGTTAATCTTTCTCTCTCCACAGAGGCTGCCAGACCTGCTGTGTTTCTCCAGCAATGCCTGTTTTTATTTCAGATTTCCAAAATGTGAAGTATGTTTCGTTTATTTATTACCATGAACGTAGAGGCAGAAGTAGGCCATTTGAATCTTTGATTATGATCCTAAAACCTGCTTTAACCAATAATTTTTCTCTCAATAAAATAAAGCCATATTTTATTAAAACCATTCACACAGGTCAGTCCATTGTGAGATTGATGTTCTTGTGTCATAAGACCATAAAATACACGAACAGAACTAACAACCAGATGGTTATGTCAATCCCACAGAACCAAGGCAAAATGTTTGTGGGATTCACTAGTTTGAACTAAGTAGACAGAATTTGTCAGGGCGAAACACCTGTTCAAAATGGTCCATCCACAGCTCTCTGGGGCAGAGGACTCACAAAGATTCACAACCTCTGGGTGGAGATCTTTCTTCTCCTTTCAATCTGAGACAGCCAACTTCTTATCCTAAAGCTGTGACCCTCGTTCTAGATTCTCCAGCCGAGGGAAACAACATCGCAGTATCTACTAAATAAAAACAGAAAGAACTGCGGATGCTGTAAATCAGAAATGTTACCTCTGATTTCTCTTCACAGATGCTGCCAGACCTGCTGAACTTTACCAGCAACTTTGGTTTTTGTCTCAGCATCTATTGTCAGTCCCTCCCAAAACCTTACACCTTTCAGTGAGATGGAGTCATAGAGATGTACAGCATAGAAACAGACCCTTTAGTCCAAGATATCCTAAACTAAACTAGTCCCATTTGCCAATATTTGGCCCATATCCCTCTAAATCTTTTCTATTCATATACCCATCCAGATGCCTTTTAAATGTTTTAATTGTACCAGCCTCCACTACCTCCTCTGATTTCTGAATCTCAAAAATGTCTGAGAATAGATGTCTATTTCACTCAGTCTCCTTATAGGCAAACCTGTTGTCCCAGAAACCAATCTAATGAACCTACACTACACCTTCCTTGGGTATAAAGCTAAAACTGTGTATGTTATTCCAGCTGAGGTCTCACCCTGTAGAGTCATAGAGTCATGAAGTCCTACAGCACTGAGACAGGCCCTTTGGCCCACACCAGTCCATGTTGACCCAAAATGTCCATCTAAACTAACCCCATTTCCCTGTACACTTGCAGTGGGATCAATAATGTCCCTTAGGGGTGGCAATCTGCTGTCTTTCAGGCAGCATCCGAGGAGCAGGAGAATTGATGTTTCAAGCATAAGCTCTTCGTCAGGATGAAGAGCATATAGCCAAAGTGTCGATTCTCCTGCTCCTCGGATGCTGCCTGACCTGCTGTGCTTTCCCAGCACCACACTCTTTGACTCTGATCTCCAGCACCTGCAGTCCTCACTTTCTCCCAACCTACTGTCTTTGCCGATTGTGGCTTTCTTGTGACTCCAGACTTACTGCAATGGAGCTGACTATTAACTACCCTCTGAAATACTGAGTAAGCCACTCAGTTCATGGGCAATTAGGGGTGGGGAACATCCTCTGGCCCCATCTATGAAGGTATATAAAAACCACTTGAATTCTGATTCTCTTGCAATAAAGGTGATCCAATTCCTCACAGTGCTACAGCACCATGAGAGGAAGGCAGCCCTTGCCTCTTCTGTTTGATTAAAATCTTTGCTTAAATGCCTCATAAATTAACAAAACACTTATTTTCACTAGAGACTAGTTAACCAGCTCTGCAAACTGATTACATGAAAATTATGTTCTAGTCTTAAAAATAATGAAATAATCTTGCGGTACAGTTTATAAAAGCAAAATACAGTCGCCTAAACAAAACAGAATTAATTGAACCATCTGTGACCAAGGTACAGTGCAGAAATTTAAGATTCATCATCCTGAAAAGCTCTTTTTTGTGACATCATTGCTTGGCAGATCTATTCTTTTTACATTAAGGAAGATGCTCTTCCAAAGGTTTTTAAATTGCAATAATACAAACAAAAAATGCTGGATTTCACACAGCAAAGTTGCAATAATTATGATGAAACTGGTCACATTATTTTAAACATTTGACTGTTGGTGTTTGGACTCCAGGGCTTTGCTTGTACTCAACTGCCTGTGAAATATCCATTAAATCCATCAAACAAATCATCCTCACCTTGTCTCCAACTTTGTGACAGGCAGCAATACATCAGAGACCAGCTGATAATTGGCTCAAGGAATCTCCGAATTGTTACAGCACCAATTTAAACCATTTGGACCATCTCCTCCAACCTAGTTTATTGTATCAGGTGCTCCCGATGTGGTCTAGACCGAACGTAAACTTAGGGAACGGCTCACCGAGCATTGCAGCCGGGCCCGCAGGGGGCATCCGGACCTCCCAGTCACTGCCCATTTCAATTCCCCCGAACACTCCCTTTCCGAGATGA
The DNA here is from genome assembly GCF_037043375.1 of Chiloscyllium plagiosum. Taxonomy (NCBI): domain Eukaryota; kingdom Metazoa; phylum Chordata; class Chondrichthyes; order Orectolobiformes; family Hemiscylliidae; genus Chiloscyllium; species Chiloscyllium plagiosum. Next base: position 6,211,615 of record NW_028270161.1, read on the forward strand.
CCATCCTTGGCCTCTTCCTTTGCCACAATGAACCACACCACAAATTGGAGGAACACCTCATCTTCCGCCTGGGCAGCCTACAGCCTGAAGGACTCAATATTGAGTTCTCCAATTTCAAATAACCTCCCTCCCCATCCTTTGACTCCCTTCCCAGCCCCTCCCCCTCCATCTAGTGCCCCGTCACCAACCGGATCCATTACTCCCATTAACCAACCAGATCATACCCTCTACCTGTCTTCACCTAACCCCACCACACCACCCTGCCTCCACCACCCCCTTTATCTGCAGCTCCCCCTGCAATCACCCCGAGTCCTGAAGAAGGGTTACAGCTGAAACGTCAACTTCTCCACCTCCTGATGCTGCCTGGCTTGCTGTGTTCTTCTGGCCTCCTGCTTGTCTATCTTTGCAATGTCAAAAGAGCATCATTATCTGCTGCCAATTTCCTGCCTTTTTGCCATACCCTCGTATGCTCGTTCTATGCAAATAATGGCCCTTGTGAATACCTCAGCTGAACCTGCCTCCACCATATTTCCAGGCAATGCATTCTAGACCCTAACCACTCACTGGGTGAGACAGTGTTACCTCACATCATCCTTGCTTCATTTTCAAGTCACTTTAAACTGATGCTCTCTCGTCATTGTTCATTTTATGAGTGGCAGTTGCCCCATGTGCCCAGCAAATACTTTGGGAATCACAGAGATTGCTACAAAGGACTTTTTATTTCTATATTTTAAAAATTATTTTTCCCCTAAGAGGGATCTGTACCCAGGTACCTTGTACCCAAGACAGCGCCGTAAGTGGCAACTTGTAAACTTTTCGCTGTACTTATTTCAGTACATGTGACAATAAAACTAATTCAATTCAAACCAAACCAAATGGTTGTTACATTGTTAAAGGTTTCCAAGGCAGAGTCAGTAAAGCATGGCTGGAAGGTACAATAGAGTCTGTACAGGCATCACACTGGGCCTGACGTACCTACTCAGATTGAGAAACATGGAGTGCACTGGTCACCAAAGGGCAAGGGGAAAGGGGAGACAGGCAACCTTCATCCCTCCAGTTCATTACCTGTAGGAGTCAAAACATGTAGTGCTGGAAAAGCACAGTCAGTGGGGCAGCATCACATGAGAGGGATCCTACTCCTCAGATGCTGCCTGACCTGCTGTACTTTTCCAGTACCACACTTTTTGACTCTGGTCTCCAGCATCTGCAGCCCTCACTTTTGCCCAGCACCTGTAGGATTATCATTTCATCTGAGGATCAGCCGGTGATCAAACACCCTGAACCCCATAAAGAACAAAGAACAGTACAGCAAAGGAACAGGCCCTTCGGCCCACCAAGCCTGCACTGATATATGATGCCTTTCTAAACTGAAAACCTTTTGCCTCGATGCTGCCTGTATCCTTCTCTTTTCTGCCTATTAATATATCTTCAAGGTGTGTCTTAAATGTTGCTATTGTATCTGACCCCACCACCTCCTCTGGCAGAGCATACCAGACACTTACCACGCTCTGTGTAAAACACCTGCCTCTCACAACACTTTAAATGCACCCCTTTTACCTTCAACCTATGTTCCCTAGTAATTGACATTTCTACCTGGGGAACAAGACTGTGTGACCATGTATTCTATCCATGCCTCTCATAATTTTGTAAACTTCTACCAGGTTGCCCTTCATCCTTTAACATTCAAGTGAAAACAATTCACGTCTGTCTAATCTGTCCTAATAGCTAATAACCCTCCAAACCAGGCAACATCCTGGTAAGCTGTTTCTGTACCCTCTCCAAAGCCTCCACATCTTTGTGGCAGTGTGGTAACCAGAACTGTACACAATATTCCAAACTTGGTCTGAATAGAGTTCGATAAAGCTGCAACATGGCTTGCCAATTTTTACATTCTACGCCCCAACCGATAAAGGCAAGCATGCATTGTGTCTTTGTGACCACATCATCCATTTATCATTGTAAAGGAACTGTGGATCGGTACGCCTCGATCCCTCTTTATATTGATGGTAATAAGGGTTCTGACATTTACTGTATACTTCCCTCCTGCATTAGAGTATTTAAAATGCATCATCTTGCAACTGTCTGGATTAAACTCCATCTGCCATCTCTCTACATTCTATATCCCGCTGTATCCGCTGGCAATCCTCCTCACTATCTGCACCTCCCTGAGTCTTTCTGTCATTCGCAAACCTACTAATCAGGCCACCTATGTTCTCCTTCAAATCATTTGCATATATTACAAACAACAGGGTTCTCCGCACTGATCCCTGTGGAACACCGCTGGTCACAGGTCTCCAATCTGAAAAACACCCTTCCACTGCTATTCTCTGTCTTCTACGACTAAGCCAGTTCTGTATTCATCTTACCAGCTCACTATGGATTCCAACCAACTTCATCTTCTGTATCAGCATCCCATGAGGGACCTTGTCAAAGGCCTTGCTAAAGTCCATATAGACAACATCCACTGGCCTGCCCTTCTCAGTCATATTTCACTTCCTCAAAAGGCTCAGTCAAGCTTCCTGCAAAAAGCTTTCTTTGTGAATCAGCTCTCAACTTCTCTTGTTATCCAAGGTTCCTGACCTTGCCATTCCTTTCCTTCATTTTCATGGGGGACATGTTAGTGCTGAACTCTGATCAACTAGCATTTAAAAGATTCCCAATGACAGATGTGGATTTACTCTCAAACAGCCATTTCCATCTACAATCCCCAGCCCCTGTGTAATACTGTGGTCGTTAGCCTTTCCCCAGTGCGGTACTTTCACTCGAGTACTAGTCTTACCCTAATCCATAAGTATCTTAAAACTTTTGGAATTGTGGTCACTGTTCCCAAAATGTTCCCCCACTAAAACTTCAATCATCCAGCCAGACTCATTCCCCAATGCCAGATCTAGTAGGTCCTTTCCCAGCTGATGTATTTACATATTGTATCCTGGACACATCTAACAAATTCCTCCCTTCCCCTATTCAAGCCACACGTGATTGTACCCTGCTAAGCTAACAAGACACCCATCAACCAGAACAGAATGATCAGAGTCACACTGCCATCAGGTGCAACAAATACTCATTGTCTTTTTCACTCACCCCAACAGGCAAGGTCAGTGGTAACAGTAAATGGCTACCACTTGTCATTCCATCCATTATCTCAGGAAAGAATCGACATTTTGAGCATGAGCCCTTCATCCCCACCTTCACTTACCTATCATATTCTCAGCTACCTTTCCCACAGCCCCACTCCCCCTCCCATTTATCTCTCAGCTCCCACCAGCCCACAAGCTTCATTCCTGATGAAGGGCTTATGCTCAAAACATCGATTCTCTTCCTTCTCAGATGCTGCCTGACCAGCTGTGCTTTACCAGCACCATACCCTTCCATTCTGATCTCCAGCATCTGCAGTCCTCACCTTCTCCTACTCCATCCATCATGTTCAGTTTGATCAGAGCACCTTGCTCTCAATATTTCTGTTGAGCCCAGTAAAATGAGTGGACATTTAAACTTGGCCGGATCGTCAAACACATGAAAGGAATGTTGTGTTAAATACCCACCATTCTGAGTTCAGAAAACGGGTCAATTGTAACGTCAACTCTGATTTCTCTCCATTAGATGCTGCCAGACCTGTTTGAGCTTTACCAGCAACTTCTGTTTTTGAGCTGTTTTTAAAGCCATCTTTGCTAATGTGGGATGAGAAGAGCATTGTGCTCCATCTCAAATGGCAATTTGTGAGATTAATTATTGATGTCTGAGCTACATTCCTTGTTATCATTAGTTAATGTTAATTGGCGCCTTCCTGCATATTTAGCATTAAAGCAAAGTCAGCTCTCGCAAATGAGAGATAGCAACAACCATTAATGACATTACTATAGCAATGCCTAATGCATTTGCAACAAATTCCCCTATTTGTCATATTAAGGGCAACATAAAACAATTTATTTACTTGTACAAGTGCATTAGGTAGCCATGTGATAATATCTCTTACAGCAATTTCTCCTCTTAGAACCAGCACAAGTCACCAAATGGTGCTTAATGTTTTAGCAATCAGTGTGAAAACACCACGAGCAGGAGGTAGAATCACACCATACTGGTGTCACGCTGGGCTGAAGCTTGCGTGAAACCAAATTTTAAAAGAACTGTAAATGTTAGCAAAGCGACAACTTTGGAGACCAGCAATGGAGCATACAAGCAGATGTCATGATGCTCCTGAATAAGCGAGCTACATGGCACTAGGTTGTAGATAATGTGGGTCCACTGTATTTCACTGAGCCATATTGTATATATAAATATTCATAGTTACTGCAATTGTAAAGAAACAGTATGTAAAGTATATGTAAAACATGTCGAATAAACCGTGTACACCCACCCGATAGTGGTTACAACATCTATCAGAACGTTCCATAAAGTACAGTCAGCCATGACTCACTCTGAGCTCTGGGCTACAAGGCTGTGGTCAGGTATTGCTACAAAGACCTTTGTGCAGAAGTCGGGGCTAACAGACCAGTTAAAGTATTGAGAACATGCTACACTGTTGAAGGAGCCATCTTTCAGCATGATTAGAATTAGCTTTATTGTCACACATACTCACATGAACCCAGGTTATAGTCCAACAGCTTTACATGAAACCACAAGCATTCAGAGCGCACCCCCTTGATCAGGTGAAGCGAGAGAGAAGCACACAGGCACAGAATTTAGAGGCGGAGAGGTCAAGGGCAGAGAGATCAAAAGATCATACAAATAGTGTGAGTGCAGGCTCGAAAAGTAAGTCTCTCAGGTGATAAGAAGTGTCAGACAGTGTCCACCCCTGTCCACATCATGTGCTCAAGTGTGTACATTGAAGTGTTTATAAGTCACCACTTATGGCGCCATCTTAAGTACAAAGGTACCACTTCTTCAGTGACAAGATCTTAGAAAATAGAGAAATAAAAAGTCCAGCATTGCAGAAATAAAAGTTCAGAAGAATGGTCACCCAACCCAGATCACACAAGCACCTCGCCTCCAGTCCACATTGGGCTTTACCCTGAGGGTCATGAGGCTGGTTCTGGAATCATCTCCAAGACCGGAAGCCCACTCTGAGGCCATGCCAGGCCAAGAGACCACCATGTACCGACTGAAGATCACGCTGGGAGGCCACCTCAGAAGGCTGCTACACGAAGCCAAGAGGATCCCTTATGATGAGGCCAGGAGTCTTCAGAAGTCATTGTTGTTGGAGACCGGGAGGCAACCGGAGGTCAGGTGTGATATCACTTTAAGAGAATATGCGAATGGCCAAGGAACCAGGGTCCAAAGGCAGTTAGTAGTGTAGGAGCAGCAGCTTCTGCTGTGAGTAATGGTCACCAAATCACTACAAAGTGGGGCAGTCTGAGTTATCCTGTAGTGCATGTATATGTATAACATTCATTGGAGTCATCAAAGGAATCAAACTGACTTTTCGTGCGGTGTGTGAAATGGTGAGTTTGTATAACACGACCAGCAACAGAACAGTGCTCTCTCTACACTGAATAAAAAAAAATTGAGGCAATAGTTTGAAGAGCAAGATCTCACTCCCCCCACCCAGTGGCTTGGCTCATATCTATCCTTCAATCAACATCACAAAACCCAAAATGTTGCTCATGATCATATCGTTATTTGTGCTTCCTCAATTCGAAGAGGGTTGATGTTTCAAAGAAAAATGTATTGGCTGTAGAGTTCTTCTGGGAGGTCTTGCAGTCACAAAAACACAATGTAAGGGCATTTTACTTGTGGAGGTGCTGGTGTTGGACTGGGTTGAACAAAGTCAGAAGTCACATGACAGCAGGTTATAGACCAACAGGTTTATTTAAAATCACAAGCTTTTGGAGCTCTGCCCCATTGTCAGGTGAAGTGGAGGGAAGCCCAGAGACACAGAAAATATAGGCAGATAGACAAAGGCAAGGTAATTCCAGGAAATTAATATATAGGTGGAGAGATAATGGAAAGATTATTTCTGCCTATAAATTCTATAACTGTGCACTTCCCTCCACTTCACCTGACGAAGGAGCAGTGCTCCAAAAGCTTGTGATTTCAAATAAACTTGTTGGACTATAACCTGGTGTCGTGTGACTTCTGACCTTGTTATATCACGACTGAGCATGACCTTTACCTGTGCCTTATTTTGTGAGGAGTCAATGCCCTGTTGCATTTCAGTCTAACTACTTGTTTTATCGACCTGCTACATTTATGAAAATAACCAAATAAAAAGTGTCAAAAAAACAAATTCTGTAGAGGTGGCGAACAGCTGGTCCCCGTGCCTTCAGTACAGAATCAATCTGTGTCATCAACACCTCTCTCCTGTCAGGCTTCAATGTTTATTGTATTGTTCGGTGCTAAGGAAGTGAAGGTATGTTGGATATAACAACATCATTGTAGCACTGCACCCTCCTAAAGACCACAAGATATAGGAGCAGGATTAGACCATTCAGCCCATCAAGTCTGCTCCATCATTTAATCATGGCTGATATGTTTCTCAATCTCAGTCTCCTGCCGTTTCCCCATAACCTTTGATCCCATTATCAGTCAGGAACCTATCTATCTGTCTTAAATACACTCAATAACGTGGCCTCCACAGCCCGCTGTGGCAATGAGTTCCACAGATTCCCCACCCTCTGGCTGAAGAGATTCCTCCTCATTTCAGTTCGAAGGAATTGGTCCTTCTCGCCGAGGCTATGTCCTCAGCCCCTAGTCTCTCCTACAAGTGGAAGCATCTTCTCCATGCCCACTCTATCCAGGCCTCTCGGTCATCTGTGAGTTTCAATCAGATTCCCCCGCCCTCATCCTTCTAAACACCACTAAGTACAGACCCAGAGTCCTCAACCACTCCTCATATGACAAGGCCTTCACTCACAGATCATTCTTGTAATCCTCCTCTGGACCCCTTCCAACACCAGCACATTCTTCCTTAGATACGGGGCCCAAAACTGCTCACAATATCCCCAATGTGGTCTGACCAGAGCCTTGTACAGTCTCAGCTTGTTTTCTAGATATGGATCATCATGAAGATACTCTCAATATACAGTCCATGCTTGAGGTTTGGTATTGCAAAAAACTTATTTAATAATTCATATTAAGCAACATAACAAGTGAGAACCCAGTGTTAAAAGTGAGTATTAGATTACTTGAATTGGGCATTAAGAGTGAGCATGATTCTGAACGTCCAACTTATGAACACTCTCCTTATGACTACGATCCCATATATGGTTGTCATTTTAATCACCTAACAGGTAAAGATTTCCTGGACTGTGATTGGCTGCTTTATATTATTCTGCATTGTGTTCCAACTTTATAAAATTCAACACGAAAACGAATTCCAGAATGGAATCTGTTCACCACCCAGGGAATGTCTGTGGACAGAATCTACTGGGGCTCTGAGTGATGTGAGCTATGGAGAGATTTGTTACAGAATCGGATGAGATTCCACCAAGCCCTATCTCAATGTCTGCAGCATCCAGCTCCATCTTTTATGCTTTTACAAGTAGCGTGGTGAGTTGAGATTTTCGCGAGGCAGCAGTCAATTGTTAGTGAAGGGGGAATTATTGCTTGTTAATAGCCCGACTTACCTCATTATTACCCAGGCTCCTGTTTTATCAAATACACCAAACAAATAACATGTGGAAATGCGAGGGGGGTATGTTGCAAATGCTGCTCACCACTGGCTCTAAACAACCTCCATGTTGGACATCAGACACCAATATCTCAAGGGCAAGCTCCACTGGCACCATCCATGGCATCTGAAAGGTGCCAGCTTCTACAAACTCTCACAGCACATCTCCATCCACTTACAGGGCTCTTCTGCCCTTCAATATGGCACCTCGAGCTGCCCTGGTAACTCCCATTGTAACATTGCAGCACGGACACTGCGTATGGACAGACACACCCCCAGCTCATAGAATACTCAAGTGCAGAAGCAGGCCATTCAGCCCCTCCAGTCATCACTGACCCTCTGATGGTGAGTACATTTCTGTTTCGTTAGCAAGTGGACTCTTGCAGTTAATTGTCGGTTATCAACAAAACTGGAGCATTCTCTGTATAATGTCTCTACCCATCAAAATCCACTTGCCAATAAATCAGCACCTTCGAGTCATTTGATATAAAACAATGCTTTCCGTTACTTATGTGTTTCTTACGCATGCCTTGACAATTAATTGCAAGACAAAATCTTTTGACAAAATGGGTCACTTTTTCAGCAATACTCATGACCTATTCTGCCGAATGACCACTTGTCATTAATTGGATAAGCTGCGCTGCACAGCACCAAGAACATAGAGCACAGCAGGCTGCAAGATCACGGCAATCAAGGTGTGTGGTGTCAAACTGGAGGGTGAGTCAGGAGGGAAAGTCTCACTGTGCAAAAGGATATCACACTTTAATGGAGCACATAAAGGAGATGATTGCAATAAGCTTTCAGTTGAACACAATAACAATGCAAACCAAAGGAAGTGTCTGTCAAGGGGAATATTTCAAGTTCCAATGAATGAAAGATGAAAGCTCACAGGAGCAATAACCACAGTAGATCTGAAAATGTTATGACATTAAGAAAATTGAATGGGCAATTTCAATAGTCACTTACCTCTGAGGCTTCTCCAGCAATATGTTAATAAAAAGAGCTGTCTTACTTAATTATCAGTGCCTACTGTATAACATCTCTGCTCTCCCACCTGGTCTCTGGAGGTGACTATAATCAGTCTAGTTTGGATTTAGTCTAATTGGAAACCTTTGAAGGTGGATAACTTGTTGGGTTCTGCTGTGGTGCAGGTGTTCAATCCTGCTCACACCCCTTGAATAGGGACAAGTGCTAATCTGATCCAATTCCTTAAGAACGTTATGTTGAGGATGTACAGGATGTTGGTGAGGCCTCTACTGGAATACTGTGCCCAGTTCCAGTCTCCCTGTTATAGGAAGGATATTATTAAGGTGGAGAGGGTTCAGAAGAGATTTACCAGGATATTGCTGGGAATGGAGGGTTTGAGGCTGGATAGGTTGGGACTTTCTGCACTGGAGCGTAGGGGGTTGAGGGGTGATCTTATAGAGGCTTATAAAATCATGAAGGGTAAAGATAAAGTGAATCACAGGCGTCTTTTACCTAGGATGGGTAATTTCAAGATTAGGGGGCAAATTTTAAAGTGAGAGGAGTGAGATTAAAAAAGACATGAGGAACAATTTTTTTTACACAGAGAGTGGTTCATGTGTGGAATGAACTTCCAGGAAGTGGTGGATGTGGGTCCAGTTACAGTGTTTAAAAGATATTTAGATAAGTGCATGAATGGGAAGGGTTTGGAGGGATATGGGCCAAGTGCAGGCAGATGGGAGTGATTTAGTTTGGGAAACATGGTCAGTATGGACTGGTTGGACCGAAGGGTCTGTTTCCGTGCTGTATGACTCAATAACTCTATGACATGAGAGAAATTGAAATAATTCAAAGAAGCTGGCATTTTAATATTCTTGCCAATGAGTTACAAATGCCATTTCAATGATCATGTCCACTAGGCCTTGGTAAAAGAAACAGCAATGATGTCATGTTGTGTTTTAGCCATGGAAGGAGTGCAACAAAGGTTTATCAGACTGATTCCTGGGATGGCAGGACTCATGTGCAAAGAGATTTGAAAAATGAGGAGGGATCTTAAGTTCTTCTCCAGGGCTTGAGCACAAAAAGTCATGGCTGACCCTCTGGTGCAGTACTGAAGGAGGCACAAGCTTTCAGGGGGGGCATTAAACTGGTGTCTCATCAAGTTCTGTTGTATGCCAATGGAGTATCTTTTTTAATTCACTCATGGGAAGTGGACATTGCTGGCTGGGCCAGCGTCTATTGCCTATCCCTAATTGCCCCTTGAAAAAGTGGTAGCAAGCTACTTTCTTGAACTGCTGCAGTCCATGTGCTGTAGGTAGATTCATAATGTCCTTAGGGAAGGAATTCCAGGATTTTGAGCCAGCGACACTGAAGGAACGGTGATATATTTCCAAGTCAGGATGGTGAGTGGCTCAGAGGGGAACTTGCAAGGGGTGGTGTTCCCATGTATCTGCTGCCCTTGTCCTTTTAGATGGAATGGTTGTGGGTTTGGAAGGTGCTGTCTGAGGATATTTAGTGAATTTCTGCAGTGCATCTTGTAGATAATGCACACTTTAGCTACTGGGCGTCTGTGTTGGAGGGAGTGGATGTGGTGCCAATCAAACAGGCTGCTTTGTCCTGGATGGTGTCGAGCTTCTTGAGTGTTGTTGGAGCTGCCCCCATCCAGGCAAGTGGGGAGCATTTCATCACACTCCTGACTTGTTTGTTGCGGATGGCAGACAGGCTTCGGGGAGTCAGGAGGTGAGTTACTCATCCCAGTACTCTTAGCCTCTGACCTGCTCTTGTAGCCACTGTGTTTAAGTGGCAAATCCTCATTTCTGGTCCATGGTAACCCCAAAATGCTGTTAGTGGGGGATTCAGTGATAGTAAGACCATTGAATGTCAAGGGCCGGTGGTTAGACTGTCTCTAATTGGAGGAGAAAGTGAGGTCTGCAGATGCTGGAGATCAGAGCTGAAAATGTGTTGCTGGAAAAGCGCAGCAGGTCAGGCAGCATCCAGGGAACAGGAGAATCGACGTTTCGGGCATAAGCCCTTCTTCAGCCTTTTGTCTCTAATTGGAGAAGGTCATAACCTGGCATTTGTGTGCAATGAATGTTACTTGCTACTTGTCAGCCCAAGCCTGGATATTGTCCTGATCTTGTTGCATTGGACACAGACTGCTTCAGTATCTGAGAAATTGAGAATAATGCTGAACATCAGCGAACATCCCCACATCTGACCTTATAATGGTGGTAAACATGGCACAGAAAAGCAAGACAGTTATCCCTGGGGTCTTCCTCAATATCTACCATAGAATAACCACATCAGAGTAGTCATTGAATCCCTAAAATACAGGAGGAGGCCATTTGGTGCAGAGATTGCACCAACCCTCCAAAGAGCATCCCATCCAGACCCACTCCCGAATCCCGTCCCTATAAGCCTGCGTTTTAGCATGACTAATTGACTTAACCTACACATCATTGGACTGTGGAGGAAATTTGAGCACCCAGAGGAAATCCCTCTCAACCAACATCTTAAAAAGACCAAATGCTCATTATCACCTTGCTCTGGATGTACACTGAGTACAAATTGACTGCCACATCATACATCCCAGGTACTCTATTGGTCATTGTCTGTGAAGCACTTTGAAGTGTTGGTAGTGATGAAAAGCTCTATATAAATGCAAATCTTCTCCTTTTCTTGAATCAGATGGGGATAAATGAGAAGTGGACAAAGGAAATAGGAACCAGGGAGAATAAATGTGGTTAGACATTTTTGCTCTTGTGGAGGGTAAATGCCAACATGGGCTTTTTTTGGCTAAGTGTCCTGTTTCTCTCAGCAAAGATCCAATGTAATTACTCCTCAAAGTGTTGCAAGTTTCCTTCTTATACAATTAGATGCATCTTACACAATCAATCTAACAACTGGACAGCTACAATTTGTGAGACGTGTTTGGAAAGACCTTAGTAATTTGCAATGTATTTCCTTGAAAAGGTGAATCTGTGATAAACACTGACTGTCACAAATGCAATCACTCTTTAGTCCAATCTGCTTGTCCTCAATTGGCCCAAAATCATTAACAGCACCTCTAAAGAGGTTGATGGAGGTACGGTTCAGTGTACAGAGGTAGTGTTGCCTGAAATTAATTTCAAATGTCCACTCTATGTTCTCAACATGTAGCCAGCATCAAACATGATTCCAAATACAAACATACGAACAAGGAACAAGAGTGGGCCACTCAGCCCTTCGAGCCTGCTCCCCCATTCAGTAAGATCATGGCTGATCCGATTTTAACCATGACTCTACAATTCTGTATGTCCCCCAATAATCCTTTTGATGATCAAGAGTCTCTCTGCCTCTGCTTTAAAAAAAGAATGGAAGATTCTGCATCCACTGCCTTTTGAGGAAGGGAATTCCAAAGACTTCCAAGCCTCTGAAAGAAAAACACAAATGTTTACTCATCTGTGTTTTAGATGGGAACCCCTTAGTTTTAAACTCTGCCCCCGTTTTGAGATTGTCTCCACATCCACCCACTCAGGTCCCCACAGGATCTTATATGTTTCAATTAAGTTATTTCTGACTGCTCTTAGAGGATACAGGCCCAGCCTGTGTAGTCTTTCCTCATAAAGCAAACCACTCACTCTGAATATTAGTCTCATAAACCTGTTCTGAACTGCTTCTGATACATTAACATCCTTCTGTAAGTATGATGGCCAGTACACTGTACACTGTACTCCAGATGTGGTCTCACCAATGCACTGTATCTTTTTTAATCATTCACAGGATAAGGGTGTCACTGGCTAGGTCAGCATTTATTGACCATCCTTAATTGCCCAAAGGGCAGTTAAGAGTCAACCATATTGCCGTGGGTCTGGAGTCACATGTAGGCCAGACGGGGTAAGGATGACAGTTTCTGTCCATAAAGGACATTAGTGACCCAGATGGATTTTTATGACAATTGACAATGGATTCACAGTCATCGCTAGACTCTTACCTTCAGCATTTACTGAGTACAAATTACACCAACTTGAACCCAAGTTCCGAAGACATTACCTGGGTCACTGGATTAACAGTCTAGTGATAATACCACTGGGCCAATGCCTCCTCTCCACTTAAGTATAAATATCATAATATGGTAGCTATAATAATCTTGATAAATAGAACTTATTTTAAAAATAATTGAAAGCATGTAAATGCCTCATGAACGTCTCCTTTACATTGGCGAGACCAAACACGGACCACACTAACATCCCTGTCCGGAGTCTGGTGTAATATTCCAATGCAAGCTCAAGGAACAACGCTCATCTTCCACCTTACAGCCTTGTAGTCTCAACATCAAATTCCACAGCTTCATGTCCTGACCTCATGGTCTCTATCGCCTACCTTTTTAAAGTCTCTCTCTTGCCCACTACACAGGCTAGTTCTCTTTACTTTGCTCTGAGCTGAGAGGGTCCAGTTTCACCCTTCTATACCTTAATATAAACCCATTTCACGTCTCTGTTCCTCTTTCAATACCATTCACAACCCTTTTGTACTATCTGTTCCCCTTGTTCCTCCTCTGCCTCTGTCAAAAAACTATACCATTTTTGACCCCCTTTTAGTTCTGACAAGACTCAAAATATTAACTCTGTTTCTCTCTCCCACAGTTTCTGCTGGGCCTGTTGAATTTCTCCAGCACTTTCTGTGTTTTCTGAGCATGCGATTGTTCATCATTAACCATTTGTCTTTAAAGCTTAGTTAAAGCCCCAGTATATCTGTGTTACTCTAATTTTGGCCTTTTGGACAGCATCTCAAAGACTCATGACCCTCCCAGAGAGAAAAAGAAATGCTTCTCATCTCTGTCTTAAACTAGAGATGTTTTTAAACTCTATCGCCAGATGTGACTCATAGAATCCCTACAGTGTGGAAGCAGGCCATTTGGCCCATCAAGTTCACACCGACCCTCCGAACAGCATCCTGCCCAGACCCACACCCCACTACCCCATCCCTGTAACTCTGCATTTCCCATGACATACCCACCTAGCCTGCACATCCCTGGACACGATGGTCACTTTAGCATGGACAATCCATCTAACTTGCACATCTTTGCACTCAGTTTTTATATTTTATCTTATAATGTTCTTGTAAAGTACCTTGGAACATTTTATTAAATTAAAAACTCTTTATTAAGAGGGTTTTGTTATAAATAATCTTTCTCACCTAAAACTAAAGGGGTCTAACAAGATTTCAAGTCAATCCTTACTGATGTCTTAAAATATTTTTGTGTCAATGGCGTTTTCAGGTGCCATTATCAGGGGAAATAAAGATAAGCATGCTAAGTAATCAAATTATCAGAAACAAACTATTCTCCAACGACGAGAACCACTGTGAGATTGACCCCATCCCCCAGCAAACATTTCTGGGAATGTCAGGCTTCAGCAATTACGCGCGATTCATTTGCTAAAACACTCACAATGAAACTGTTAAAAGAGCACTTTCTTCAGGAAAACATGTTCACAATCACTGAGCATATTGACATGACAATCTTCACCCATACCTACTTAAACTAGGCTGCAGTTTCTACTGTGTTCAAAATCAGCCAACACAGCACAGACATGAGAACGCAGATGCAACCTGACTATACAGGTTCAGGATCTGTGAGCTAGTTACATCGAAACATTGAAAATAGGAACTGATGTAGGCCATTCAGCCCTTTGAGTCAGCTGCATCATTCAACGTGATCATGACTGATCATCCAACTCAACAACAAATACAGAAATTACTGGAAAAACTTAGCAAGCCTGGCAGCATCTATGGGGAGAATTCAGTGTTAATGTTTCGGGTCCAGTGACCCGTCTTCAGAATTGTTAGGTTCAAACTGCTTGGTTATAAAGTTGACCTTTCGGAAAGTCAGACTGAAACTTCAACATTAGGGAATGCCTGGTTTGTTTAAGTCCATATCCTAGCCACTTCAGGAGGGAATGGGGATAACTGTCTGTTGGGAAGGGAATCTCTCAGGGAGGATATAAGGGAGATTTGGGAAGATGCTGGGCAAATAGATTATTGGGTGAATTTCATTGATTAGACATTTTTAACATTGCTTGACTTCTGCCATGTTAGAATCTACATGTAACAAGGCAAATAAATCAAACCCCAGCTGTCACACACACACTGAGGTGAGCTCAGTTAGCTCAGGGACACATTAATTCCAGATGAATCAAACATCTCCACGATATTGTCCTCCCTACCTCTCCAACCCCCTCCAACCCCTACATCCCTTCACTATCTCTGTAACCCCCTCCTGGCCATACCCCTCCCTATCTCTGTTACCCCCTCCAGCCCCAACATCCCCTATCTCTGTAACATTCTCCAGCCCCTACACCCCTCCCTATTTCTGTAACCTCCTCTACCCCCTACACTTGTCCCTATCTCTGTAACCCCCTCCATCCCTATAACCGTCCCTATCTCTGTAACCTCCTCCAGCCCCACACCCCCTCACTATTTCTGTAATCTCCTCCAGCCCCTACTCCCCCTCCCTATCTCTGTAACCTCCTCCAGCCCTTATACTCCACACCCCTCCAGCTGCTGTAACCCTGCCTAACTCTGTGACCACTCCTGCCCTTACACCCCTCCCTATTTAACCTATGTCCCTGCCTATCTGTGTCACCTCCTCAAACCCTTATATCTACAATCTGTTAAATCAAAGGCAGATGGACCAGGAGGGATTGAATGTTCCTGCACCGAATTCAAGCAAACATCAGCCTCACATTTGAACCCTTGCCTCCGATAACACAAAGGCGAGTGTCTGGATTATTGACCCAGTCAGGATCTGGATCAATGGTGCTGGAAGAGCACAGCAGTTCAGGCAGCATCGAGGAGCTTCAGCAAAATCGACGTTTCGGGCAAAAGCCCTTTATCATACTGTCACTATTCACTCCCCTCATCTTTCCCATTCTGGAGTGAAAGGTGTGTGACAGAAGTGTGTCCTCTGAGAAAAATGAGGACACATTTCGTGCACGACATTCCTTTGCTGCTCCTATTGGCTTTTAGCCGCCCACCTTTAATGCAGTAGACAGCCTTTGGCAAACCATGAATCATCACCAAAGGTGCCAACTCACAGTGAGCTCAGGTCAGGTTCAGGAAATAGTAAAAACAGATGAAAGAATCACCAGCCAATATGGCTCATTCAATAAACCATCAAATCTCCATTACAGCATGACATTTATATTTTTCAGTTTACATTGTCACGTTACTGACATCTGAACGAGAAAACAAAAACATTTGCATAATGAAAAACTGATAGTTAGGAGAAGTGGTAAAATAATATTCGACTAGTAAGTACGCTGCCAACCTGCAGAACTTGTGAAGTTAGTTAGATTACAGTCTCCTTTTGAAAATTCAATGGTTAATGCAATTACATGACTAATGTGAGGTTCATCTGGGACATTAATTCTTTCTTTATGCAAAGAATATCAGCAGCTTTTTAACTTAGGATCAAGTCGACAGTCTGCACTAACAGTCCCCAAATATTGTAACGATGCTTGATGCCAACATGACAACTCAGTAAAAGAACAAGTGGTGGGATCTGCACAGACGCTAATGCAAGCAACAACTCACCTTTATAGAGCGACTTTAATGTGATAAAATGTCCAAGGGCACTTCTTCACATCTTACGTACTGACCTGTTTCCCATCCACATTGTTCACTGTAGCTGAGGGAAGGTGTTTTATGAAACATGTGCTGCAGTGACAGACACCAATTCCATTGATGAAGCATGAATTGAGAAATTCTGATGGTGAGTAGACATGCTGAGAGAGGTATTTATGAGCTGGACATTTGATGCCAGTTAAAAACTTGTGAATAATACCTGCCCTGCTGACAATCAGTTCCTGCACTGTTGTGGGAAGCAAGGAGAATTTCAATTGCTTCAAAGTAAGAAATTGAGATTGATAAATTTTTGATCAGTGATGTGGTGAGGTAGTGGTAATGTTCCTGGCCTTGACAATCCAAATTCTCAGCTGAATGGTCTGGGAACATGAGTTCAAATCCCACAGTAGCAGATGGCTAAAATTTGAATTCAATAAGACAGAGTCATATAGCACAGAAAGAGGCCCTTTTGTCCACATTTTCCACACTAAACTAGTCCTCTTTGCCTGTGTTTGGCCCATAATCCCTCTAAACTATACCTGTCCAAATGTCTTTTAAATGTTGTAACTGTACCTGTATCTAACCACTTCTTCTGGCAGTTCATTCCACACATTGACCACTCTCTATGTGGAAAACTGACTCTCAGGCCTCTTTTAAATCTTTCTAGTCTCACCAAATAATCGCCATTTATTGTCGTGAAAACCCATCTGATGCACTACTGTCCTTTGGGGAAGGAAATCTGCTGTCCTTACCTGGTCTGGTCTACATATGACTCCAAACCCACAGCCATGTGCCTGACTGTTTACTGCAGGGCAATTAGGGATGGGTAGAAAATACTGGTCTAGCCAGCGATGCACACATTCCATGAACAAATGAAATTACTAGATATGAGGAGCCTCCCAGTGTTCCTCGGTACAAAATATTAAACTGGAATTGGTATATAATTGACTAGAAGTATTGATATCAAATAAAATTAAATGTATTTTGCTGCTAGAGGTTTCTACATTAGCCACTACATCATGGCCATTTTAGATTCCAAGTGGAGAAATTGGAAGGGTTTTATTATGTATCTGAATAAAGTCATTCTAATTCCCAGCATAAATCCTGAACTTCATTACATGCTATATTTTAAAATGGCTACGCTATGCAAGACACACAGGGTCTTATTAAGCCAATGACCAACTGAAATTCTGCAGTGTGATGTAATTTAACAAGACAATTAGCTCACAAAAGAAAATTCTAGCTTCTGCTTTTTGTACTGAATTGTAAAGTGGCCCTAAACCATTCCAACAAAGAAGGAATTACTGATTTTATTCTCTTTATAAATTGTTATTTTTCTCTGTGTGCTATACTAAGGAGCAACATCAGTGTGGTTCCAACAGTAACTAGGAAGATTTGTGTTAATAATGAGTGTCATTCATGATCATTTACACAGATTATTATTAATGAGAAAACAAAAAGGACGTAAAACTGAATCAGAATCCCAGCACAATACTGATATTAACTGAGTTCCAGTGAAGATCTTTTCTTTCTACGCTGGAATGATATATCCCAATGAACACAACTCTGGAGACACTCCAGCAATCAGGCATTGTCTTCTGAAAAACTAGGTCAGCTAACATCTCAACAATAACAGCATCAATTTATATTTACATCACCCCTCTAACTGCAATAAAATGTCCCAAGACACTTCGCAGCACCATTATGAAGCAAAACAAAACTCCAACTCACATATTAGGGCTTGAAACCAAAAGCTTAGTCAAAGAGGCAGGTTTAAGTGGAAAGGTTTAGGGAGGATGGTCCAGAGTTTAGGGGACCTAAGCAAGATATACCAATGGTGGAATAAATAAGATCAATGATGGCCATACGGCCAGAATCAGAGGAGCTGCTTTTATTCGACCATTGGATAAGGACGTCATTGACCAGGCCAGCACTTATCGCCAATCCATAACTGCCCAGAGGGCAGTTAATGACTCTATAAGTGTCAGTCACATTCCTGGAGTCACATGTAGGCCAGGTAAAGTAAGGATGGCAGATTTCCTTCCCTGAAGAGCTTGAGTGAACCAGATGAATTTTTCTGAAAATTGACAAGAGTTTCATGGTCATCATGAGATTCTAATTCTAGATTTTATTGAACTGAAGTTGCCATAGTGGGATTTAAACCAGGTCCCCAGAAAATTACCTGGGTCTCTGATGTAATAGTCTGGCGATAATACCACTAGTCCATTGCCTCCCCTTGAAGATATCTCCGAGGGATTTTTTTTTAGAGTTTTTTTATTCACTTGCGAGATGTGGAATCGATGGCTGGCCAGTATTTTATTGCCTGTCCCTAGTTGCCCTTGAGATAGAGAGCTATGAGCCCATGAAGGGATTTTCAAACCAGGATGAGAATTTTAAAATTGAAGAATGGCTTAATCAAATATCAACACTCCCCTCTTCCAAGTGAACCCTCCCCTCCCTTCGCTGTGCACATGCATGAGAATGGAGGAAGAAACCAGAAGCAACATTCCCGCCCTATTTTTAGGAAAACAATTGCGACGTTGAAATTCAGTTCAACGTTTTTTCACGATGTCTAACAACAAGGGTCAGGCTCCACAGACTTTGTTAAAAGTATAATGAGCTCACACTGGGCAATAGCGATACCTTCTATTTTCAGGCTTTGAAAAGAAGCAGCCAGTTCTTGTAACATGGGAGCAAGTGTGCAGCCAAGTATTATACAAAGCTGCCATTAACGTCGCAACTCACCGATCCATGGGGATTTGTGAAAGCTCCCAGAGTAAAGCCTCTGAAAATATACCAAAGGATGCAAGTGGTATTCAGGATGAAACTATGCAAGATTGTGACTCCAAAGAAGTTTGCTGCCAAACCAATTTCTGGATGAGTCATGCAGAATCCAAAACCTGGATGAGTCATGCAGAATCGCCCAAATGGCTACCAAAGCCGAGAGTGTGTTGCTGGAAAAGCACAGCGGGTCAGGCAGCATCCGAGGAGCAGGAGAGTCAACATTTCGGGGTAAAGCCCTTCATCAGGAATGAGGCTTGTGAGCCGAGGGGGCTGAGAGATAAATGGGAGGGGGGTGGGGCTGGGGGGGGGGGGGGGGGGGAGGTGTGCTTTTCTAGCACCACACTCTCGATCTCTGATCTCCAGCATCTCACATCCTCCAAATGGCTACCAAAACCTCACCACAGTCCAGCAATATAAAGGTGAATGTACTCAGCAAGTCTGGCAGAGAGAGAAAAAACACCATTGATGTTTCAAGTCTGAGAGCTTTGATCAATGTTTTATTAATCCTAACAAGCGTTATCAAACTGTGCACAAAACCTCCTGGGTTCTACCTTCGACACGTTTATCCACTCTCATCATTCATAGCCCCACCCCAACTTCTCATTGTTAGCCTCTCGAGTTAACGCTTGCACAATTCATAGGCTCTTTTTCCAACTCCCATGTCTCCCTCTCTGAAGCTAAAACGATGATTCGCACACATAAAGTGACATAGAAATCAAGAAGACAGGAGCAGGAGCAGGCCATTCGGCCCCTTGAGCCCGTTCCCCCATTGAATATGATCAGGACCAATAAATGAGTTCAATACCTGAATCCCACCTCCCACCCACCTCCAAACAATGCTATCCGTGCCCCACCCCCATAATATCCCTCGATCCCTTTAGCCACAAGAGCTTTTCTACCTCCTTCTTGAAAGCCCATAATGTTTTGGCCTCTACCCCTTTCTGTTGTAGTGAATTCCACAGGTTAACCCAGACTTCCCTCCTGAATACTAAGCCATCTCTGCTGACTTCTATCCTCACTCCTCTGTTTTCCCAACTTTAACTTGGTTAAAAAGGTTTAAAATTCTTTTGTCTCAATGGACAGATGGCTTACCAAAACCCCATCTCCTCTCCTCATCCCTGACCCCGACAAACCCCACTCTCACTCAACAATTTGACCTCTGGGGCTGCCATCTTTTCTCCCTCGTTCCTCAGAGTCTGTCATCCATAAGATTTACCTCTTGTTTCCTCAGTCAGCTTCTCACTAACTCTGGGCCATTTTGCCTTTGTTCAGACACACATTCTCAATTCTCCGGCACCTTTGTCTGCCTTTCAAACCCTTCTGTTCTCCAGCAGCCACCGATAACTCTTCACACTTTCCAATAAAGCTCCATCTACCTGTCCTCCACCCGCTTTGAAAGTATTGTCACCGTACACTCATTACTCTCTATCACTCCCTGCTCAATGACATCAGTTTGATTTCCAATTTACCCACAGCACCAACTTCACCCTGGTTCATGCCCTCACTGGTCTCCAAATGTTCAAGCTTCTCTGGAGCTTTGCAATGTATGTACTCTTACAACACAATGGGCGGACTCTTGTTTTGTTTAGACTACGTGTAGAGGCAAGTAGGCCTAAAAGCACAAGATACGTCTGACTGGGGTCAGGTTGGTTTTTCCTGTATAAGACCATAGCAGCAGAAATTAGGCCATTCAGCCCATCGACTCTGCTCCACCATTCAATCATGGCTGATAGGTTTCTCAACCCCATTCTCCTGCTTTCTCCCCGTAACCCTTGATACTCAAGAACCTATCTATCTCCATCTTAAGTATACTCAATGACCTGGCCTCCACAGCCTTCTGTGGCAATGAATTCCATAGATTCCCCACTCTCTGGCTGAAGAAGTTTCTCCTTATCTCCGTTCTAAAGGGTCTTCCCTTTACTCTAAGGCTGTGCCCTCGGGTCCTAGTCTCCGCTACCAATGGAAACATTCTTCTCAGCTCATTTGCATATTCAAGAGTGGGTAATACACCAAATTTTGTGGACAGGTGATTGTCCAGAGTCTTCTGGGTTCCAGTGTCTGGGTGCCATATTGAAAATGGCAATGGCTCAGTTGTATTATCACTCGACTATTATTCCAAAAACCAAGGTAACGTTCTGGGCACCTGGGTTCAAATCCCGCCATGCCAGATGATGGAATTTGAAAAAGAATGTCAGTGAATAAGAGTCTAACGATGACCATGAATCCATTATCAATTGTCAGGGGAAAATCCCATCAGGTTCACTAACAGCCTTTAGAGAAGGAAATCTGCTGTCCTTACCCGGTCTGACCTACATGTGAATCCAGACCCACTGCAATACGGTTGACTCTTAACTGATCCGTGGGTAATTGGGGATGGGCAATAAATGCTGGTCTAGCCAGTGACACTCTCATCCCATGAACAGAAAAAATAAAAACGAGCACTTCACTCTATGTAATGCAGGGCCTCTCTTGTTTAATTCCAACGGCCATCACCGGACAGCTCAGAGGTGCTATCCCACACTATGCCTCCTCTGCTAGAGACCCGTGCATGTCCATGGGCCAGACTGAAGAACATAGAATGTAGAACACCACAGTGCAGTACAGGCCCTTTGGCTCTCGATGCTGCATTGACTTGTGGAACCAATCTGAAGCCCACCTAACTGACACTATTCCATTTTCATCCATATGTTTATCTGAAGAGGTTGCACTGTATGTGTGGAAGAGAACCCCAGCAGAGCCAAGCTCTGTAGTTACAAAACACCAGAGGACACCCACGAAAGCCAACGAAGCAAGATCGGCCACTCTGTGGTGAGTAAGCTTCCTCCATCCCAGCTGTCGCTATCATGTTGATACTAAGGTGTAACACAAAGAAAGGATAAATATTAAAGACGACTGGAGTCAGTTTGAGTGCATGGATTTCCATCTTCCCTACAACCTAATGCTTGACACTTTCGCTGACAGTCCTGAGCTCCTCCGTCAATCTGTTCAGCTTCAGATCGTTTTTTCCTTGCAGAGGGGGACTGATCATTGATCACACCCACAACAAAGCAGAGGGCACTGAGACCTCTGCCACCCTCAAGATAGAACACAACCTCTGGAAATAGGGACTGAATCTGGGAGTTTGAATGTCAGCACAGTTTATCTCCTGTACGTCTCTGTGATAGATAAATGCCCCTTTGCAACTGAGTCATGGAAGCAAAGCCCCATGTAATCCTTTTGTTTTATTCACTTGTGGGACCTAGGCATCGCTGGCTGGCCCAGCAATTATTGCCCATCCCTAGTTGCCCTTTAAGATGGTGGGGGTGAGCTGCCATTTAAACTGCTGCAGTCCATGTGTTCTGGGTTGACCCACAATGCCCTTAGGGAGGGAAT
The DNA here is from genome assembly GCF_037043375.1 of Chiloscyllium plagiosum. NCBI lineage: Eukaryota > Metazoa > Chordata > Chondrichthyes > Orectolobiformes > Hemiscylliidae > Chiloscyllium > Chiloscyllium plagiosum. The sequence goes on from NW_028270161.1 coordinate 6,233,945, forward strand.
TCCAGGATTTTGACCCAGTGACACTGAAGGAACGGTGATTTATTTCCAAGTCAGGATGGTGAGTGGCTTGGAGGGCTATTTGCAAGGGATTGTGTTCCCAAGTATCTGCTGCCCAGAACTAATCATTTCGACTATGCTTTTGCTCAACACACCTTACATTTGTACCCACTCCCTCCTGTATTGTTGTTGTGAGTGTGCATTTAGTGTATGGCATGTCCCAAGGCATTTCCTACACTGAAGACACTACGTAAAAGGATTAGTGGTGACTTAAAACATTCAATTGAAAAATGAAATTTACATAACAGAGGAGGATAAATGTATATGGATAGATGGTCAGTGTCTGGATAGAATGAATAAGTGAAAATATCAAATCTAAACCACAGTCTGCATCATTATACAGGTTTCCAAATACCATCAAACTACAAACCACACAAAAACACAATCTCTTTATGTTTGAACAGCCCAGGTGCTATTGAAATAACTCCACAGAGGCTGGTATCCTGACACCAAGTCACCCTTTACTTACACATGGAGCACAGAACATAGAAACGTACAGCACAGAACAGGCCCTTTGGCCCACAATGTTGTTCTGAGATTTAATCCGAATGTAAAATATAGTAACTTAACCTATACATCCCTCAACTCACTGGCATCCATGTGCATGTCCAGCAGTTGCTTAAATGTCCCCAATGACTCTGCTTCCACCACCACCGCTGGCAACTCATTCCATGCATTCGCAACTCTCTGTCTAAAGAACATGGAGAGTCCTTGACACTGATCCAGCTCCCCCAGAGCCAGCTCTCAGAGTGAGCATAACCTCTGATACTCCTGCTTATTTTTTTTTTGTTAACAAAACATTTATTGTGTTACATAGGGTATTAACATTTCCACAAGGCTTTTGGGAACAATAATGAATGATTAGTAATTAGTGGTCCAAATCTCAATAAACATCCCTTACATGTGCACAAATCTGCAAAGAAATACTATACTTTTAAAAAAAAAATGGTGAGTACAAATGAGGAAAATTGTGTTTCCCATTCCAGTGTATCAAAGAGTCATGCTGGTGATAATTCATCAGCACAACCTCAAACTTTAGTAGAAACACGCTGCAAAAGAACACAAGTGAACACCATAACATACAGGTGTTGCTTTGTTTCTTTAAAAAGTGAAGATTTACTGAATTCCAAAAAAAAATTAACATACTTCAACTTGATTGTACATTTATCAATGCCTTCAACCTCAATTTTACAAAAATACTCCTGCTTATATCTGTCAGCCAGAGCTCCCTGATTGGATCAGGTTAACAGCCCCAATCAGGGAACTCCTATTCTATGAGGTCCACCTGGCTGACCTCGTTACAATCACTACGATATTGACCTGTAAAGCGCACTCCACTGCTGCTGCTCTTCAAGTATGGGTTAGCAGACACATTGTCACTGTGACTAAGTTAAATTTTAACAGGATTGCCACAACATTCAATCAAATGATAACTTAATTACAATATCACATTTTTTTATGACATAAGTGGAATTAATTGTATCAAAGTGTGATAAGAATTGTTTTTACTAAAACAAACTTATATCTTCCCCCGATGTTGAAGGAAGGCAGCATTGACAAAAACCTTTCACCCAATTTTACTTGCACCCATATCTGGTGGCTCCCAGCAACAAGTAGATAGTGCAGCCAGTCACTCTGTGCACACGACTCAAAGTAAATATAGAAATACAATGGAGTTAAATGTCTGGTCCTCCTCATGATAGACTGTCTTGCCCATTGCATGTACATGTCAGTGTACATCCCTTTGCAATTTTCACAAGTGTTCTTCCAGTGAGCAAGGACTGGGCAAACCCTTCCATATCATTATTCTTATCTGTACATTAATCCAATGAAAGACACATGTAATTATTAAATACACAAATAATTAAGTTAATTGTATATTTAATCACCTATAATTTATTATGGGTTACAATGACATTAACTAGCAATTCATTTTTAAATGCTGTGTAACTTGCTCTCTCAGAGTTTGGTAGAACATTTGTACAAATTTACTCATTTGTGGGATGTGCGTGTCGCTGGGCCCATCCCTAGTTGCCCCTTGAAAAGGTGGGGGTGAGCTGCCTTCTTGAACTGCTACAGTCTGTGTGCTATGGGTTATCCCACCATGCCCTTAGGGAGGGAATTCCAGGATTTTGACCAGGGACACTGAAGGAATAGTGATATACTTCCAAGTTAGGATGGTGAGTGGCTCGGAGGGGAACTTGCAGGGGGTGGTGTTCCCATGTATCTGCTGCTCTTGTCCTTCTAGATGGAAGTGGTTGTGGTTTTGGAAGGTGCTGTCTGAGGATCTTTGGCGAATTTCTGCAGTGCATCTTGTAGATACGTAGTAAAATGCATATTTATGAGACAATCTGCAGTGGCTCTCCTGCACTGCTGCAGAGAAAGATCATCCACCGAGCTGGGTCCCTCAGGATACAATCCTCATTGGCCACACCACTGCCAGCAAAATGCAGTGAGTGAAAAATCATTCCTAATCAGGATCCCGGGCACGTAAATCAGCCCAGGCAGCTGATTCGAATCTCCCACTTTCCTGCTCATTGGCAGGAGTGTGCCAACCAACACAGCTCCCACCCCCACTATCTCCCTGGTTTACCAGCCCCATGCCCCCAGCCCAACACCACAAGACCACCACCACCTCCCCTCTCTCTCTCACACTCCCACTCAGCACCCAGAAGGAAATTCAATTCTTCCCTCGGATGGGAAAGTAGGAGGTAATTTTGGGAACTTAGGAACAGCAGTAGGCCATTCAGCCCTTCCAGTCTGTTCCACATCCAAAGAGACCATGGCCAATCTGTGGCCAAACTCCATATGCCTGCCTTTGGCCCATATCCTTCAAATGTTTTGCCCAATACAAATTCTTTATGGGGGAGAGTATCGATGAATAAACTTTCTGTTAACAAACAAAGCAAGCCAAAAGTGTTGATTCCTTCTGTGCCACTTCCATAGCCTTACACTTTCCATGTTGCTGTCCATGATACTTTCAATGCCCACAGTTAATGCAGCATAGTGTCCATTGTGAACGTTATGTTAAAGTTTAAAATCATAAAGACACTCAATGTGATCTTCACCAGAAGAACATAAGAAATAGGAAATGGAGCAGGCCATTCAGCCCTTCAGGTCTGCCCCACCGTTAAATAAGGTCATGGCTGACCTGTCCCATGCCAGATCATCACAGGTGCTGAACACACTGATCTTCCAAAACGTCATTCCCTCCTTTTTAAATGTCTTCAGTGATCCAGTTTCTACAACTCTCGGAGGGAGAGAATTGAAGACACCCTCCAGGAGAAGAAATTCCTTCACCTCTCAATGTCCAATGAGTATCCCCTTATTCTGTAACCATGTGCCCTCGTTTGAGATTCCCCCTCTAATGGAAACATCTCCCCAACACTGACCCTGTCAAACTCCCCTCGGAATCCTGTATTTTTCAATAAAATTACCCCTCATTCTTCTAAACTCTATTTGATTTAATTTGAATTGATTTATGATTGCCACACGTACCTAGGTACAGTTAAAAGTTTTCTAGGAGAAAGTGAGGAACGCAGATGCTGGAGATCAGAGCTGAAAATGTGTTCCGCCACCTCCAAACGGACCCCACCACCAGGGATATATTTCCCTCCCCTCCCCTATCAGCGTTCCGAAAAGACCACTCCCTCCGTGACTCCCTCGTCAGGTCCACACTCCCCACCAACCCAACCTCCATTGCTGGCACCTTCCTCTGAAACCGCAAGAAATGCAAAACTTGCGCCCACACCTCCTTCCTTACTTCCCTCCAAGGCCCCAAGGGATCCTTCCATATCCACCACAAATTCACCTGCACCTCCACACACATCATTTACTGCATCAGCTGCACCCGATGTGGCCTCCTCTATATTGGGGAGACAGGCCGCCTACTTGCAAAACATTTCAGAGAACACCTCTGGGACACCTGGACCAACCAACCCAACCACCCCGTGGCTCAACACTTCAACTCCCCCTCCCACTCCACCAAGGAAATGCAGGTCCTTGGACTCCTCCATCGCCAGACCATAGCAACACGACGGCTGGAGGAAGAGCACCTCATCTTCCGCCTAGGAACCCTCCAACTACAAGGGATTAACTCAGATATCTCCAGTTTCCTCATTTCCCCTCCCCCCACCTTGTCTCAGTCCCAACCCTCGAACTCAGCACCACCGTCCTAACCTGCAATCTTCTTCCTGACCTCTCCGCCCCCACCCCCACTCCGGCCTATCACCCTCACCTTAACCTCCTTCCACCTATCGCATTTCCAACGCCTCTCCCCCAAGTCCCTCCTCCCTACCTTTTATCTTAGCTGCTTGACACACTCACCTCATTCCTGAAGAAGGGCTCATGCCCGAAATGTCGATTCTCCTGCTCCTTGGATGCTGCCTAACCTGCTGCGCTTTTCCAGCAACACATTTTCAGCACAGTTAAAAGTTTTGTTTTGTTTTGTGTGCAATGCAGTCAGATCATATCAAACATAGCACAAAAATTATACAACACCAGGCTATAGTCCAATGGGTTTATTTGAAAGCTCTAGCTTTCGGAGAACTGCTCCTCTAGCGCCTATTTTCAAATAAACCCATTAAACTATAACCTGGTGTTGTGTGATTTTGACCTTGTCCAACCCAGTCCAACACCGGCTCCTCCACATCATACAAAGTGCATTAGCAGTAATGGAACAGAGTGAGGAATACAATATTGTGGCTGTAGAGAAGGTGCGCAAAAAGCAAGATCAACATTAAATTTGACAGGTCCCCCCACCTCAATCGCAGATCCAACCCTTCAACTTGGCACCGCCCTCTTGACCTGTCCTACCATCTTTCTTTCCACCAAACTGCTCCACCCTCCTCTCCAACCTATCACAATTAACCCCCCACCTGCATCCACCTATCGCTTTCCCACCTTCCCCCCAACCCCACCTCCACCCTCCTATTTATCTCTCAGCCCCTTCCCCACCAGCCACCCCCACATTCCTGATGCAGGGCTTATGCCCCAAACTTTGATTCTCTTGCCCGTCGGATGCCATCTGACCTGCTGTGCTTTTCCATCGCCACACTTTTCGACTCTGATTCCAGGGTCCACTCAGAAGTCTAATAACAGCGGGGAAGAATCTGTTCTTGAACCTGTTTAAGTTTTTGTATTTCTGCCTGATGGAAGAGTTGGGGAGGGTGGGAGGTCCTTTGATGACGTTGGCTGCCTTTCCGAGGCAGTGAGCAGAGCAGATGGAAGTTTGGCTTGTGTGATGGACTGAGCTGTGTTCACAACTCTCTGTAGTTGGTAACAGTCCTGGGCTGAGCAGTTGCTGTATGAAACCATGAAATAAAGGCCCAACCTGTTTATCAGTTCTTAATAAATCAAAGTTAAAAATCACACAACACCAGGGGTTATAGTCCAACAGGTTTAATTGGAAGCACACTAGCTTTCAGAGCGACGCTCCTTCATCACCTGACAATCACCTGATGAAGGAGCGACGCTTCGAAAGCTAGTGTGCTTCCAATTAAATCTGTTGGACTATAACCTGGTGTTGTGTGATTTTTAACTTTGTACACTCCAGTCCAACACCGGCATCTCCAAATCATTAATAAATCAACCCCTCCATCCCAGGAATTAGCCTAATGAATCTCTTTTGAACAACAATTCACTTCTTCTGAAGTACAGGAACTAAAACTGTACACAGAACGACAGACATGACCACACCAGCACCCTGTGCAGTTGTAGTAGGACCTCTCATATTTTTTAAACTCCAAATCCCAAGCAACTATAACCAAACTTTCATCTGCCTTCTTGTCAATTGTAAGTAATTTAACTCCTTACATGTTTGACTGACCATACCGCGGTGCAATTGATCTTGAACCTGGGCAATATCCGAGAAGCAGGAGAATTGATGTTTCGGTTATAAGCCCACCATTCCTGATGAAGGGTTTCTGCTCAAAACATCGATCCTCCTCTGGCTCTGATGCTGCCTGACTTGCTGTGTTTTTCCAGTTCTCGACTCTAATCTCCAGAATCTGCAGTCCTCACTTTCTCATAGAGTTGTAGAGATGTACAGCACGGAAACAGACCCTTTGGTCCAACCCGTCCATGCCGACCAGATATAACAACCCAATCTAGTCCCACCTGCCAGCAGCCGGCCCATATCCCTCCACACCCTTCCTATTCATATACCCATCCAAATGCCTCTTCCCCTCCTGATCCAAAACCTTCCCAGCCTGTCAGTGTCACTGAGACTGTGCCTCCTGCTGTTCTGTGTTGGAAACACAACCAGGCGCTGACCCCCAAGGGGAGAATCCTTCTTAGTTGCCACTTTAATGGATTCAGCTGCCTTCCTGCCTCAGCCACACGGAATTCCGAGCTTCCCAGCAACATGTCCCTTGAGAAAGTAGCCAGAGGCACAATCATTCCAACAACCTAACCAGGTGGACCTCACTGACCATTGACGGAAATTGGTCATGGAGTTATTGTTAGACTCTGAAATGGTGGAAACAGATTCATTGATAACTTTCTGAAGAGTTATTAGGCTGAATGGTCCCACAAATCTCTGAGATATGGCGACACAGTGTCTCAGTGGCTAGCACTGCTGCCTCACAGTACCAGCTTCCCAGGTTCGATTCCACCCTTTGCGTGTGGAGTTTGTGCACTCTCCCCGTGTCTGCATGGGTTTCCTCCGGAGGCTCTGATTTCTCCCCACAGTCCAAAGATGTGCAGGTTGGCTGGATTGACCAAGGGAAATTGCCCGTGCTGTCCACTGATGTGTAGGTGAAGTGGATGAGCCATGGGAAATGGAGGGCTACAAGCAGAAAGTTAGAAGATTAGAATCCCTACAGTGTGGAAACAGGCCCTTTGGTCCAACAAGTTCACACTGACCCTCCGGAGAGTAACCCAACCAGACCCATTCCCCTACCCTATATTTACCCCTGACTAATGCACCTGACACTGTGGCCAATTTAGCATGGCCAATTCACCTGGCCTGCACATCTTTGGATTGTGGGAGGACACTGGAACAAACCCAAACAGACACAGAGAGAATGTGCAAACTCCACACAGACAGTCACCCAAGGCAGGAATTGAACCTGGGTCCCTGGTGCTGTGTGGCAGCAGTGCTAACCACTGAGTCACCGTGCCACCCCCTGTTGAGGGATGGGTCTGGTTGGGATGTTCTTCGGAAGAGCAGTGTGGCCTGTTTCCCTACTGTGGGAATTCGATGATAAAATGAGCAGAAGGAGGTCATTTAGCCCTTCAGGTCTTCTCTACCATTCAGTGACATTATGACTGATCCGACAAACCTAAACTCCACTTTCATGCCTTACCCCCTGATTCCTGACTAATTAAAACTCTGTCTATTTCAGTCTTGGATGGCCCATCCTCAACAGTGAGGAATTCCACAGACTCACACCTCACAGGGAAGAGATTCCTCCTCCATTTCAAATCATAATAATAAATCAATCACCGATTTCTATCAATTGGTCACTGACATAAAATACTGAGAGAAATTTACCTCGGATTTGTGTTGTCTCCACTGCTCTAACTCTAGCCCCTTCAGCTTCCTTGATTTTAACCACCCATGATTGTGCCTTCAGCTGCCAAGGCCCCAGACTCTGGAAGTCCCCTCCTTGAACCTCTTCAAGTCTCTCCTTCACTCCTTAAAACCCAACTCCTTGACCAAAGTGCTGCCCAACTGCCTTAATATCTCCTCATGTGGCTCAAGATTCAACTTTAGCACCATAAGGCTGATTCAGCTTTAATAAATTATAGGTGCTAGCACAATGCAATTAAACTATTGTTTGATAAATGGCACGCGAGAGATTTCAACCGTTGGTTCGTTATTCTATTTCAAAACTCTCTGTGAACATTGAGTGGTACCTTGATTGCAAATGATCCATGCACAGACTTTGCCACAGAATTGAGTGAACCCACTGATGAATGAGTGAGTGGCTCTTTGAGGTACAGTTCCCTGTTCCCATTTGCTCTGGGTGCAGTGCCCTTTGATGTTGTACTCAAGGGGCTGAACAGAATTACGTGGGAAGATGGAGACACTCCACTCAAAGACAGACCATCAATTCCCAGCTGGAGAGCTGGGCAGGTGTGTTTTTTCGGCATACTTCCAGTTTTTTTTTCTCTCTTCTTCTGTGAACAATCGCCTCTTGAAAAATCATTGGCAGCAAACAAGGGTATGACCACAAGGTACTGTACGGATCTAAGAGGTTCCACATGACAGCCAGACTATACCTTGTCAATTAGCTTTGTGTCTATGTTGCAAACTTGAGTGTTTTGAGGACTTTTTAGCTGGATGCAATTTCCACTTCAAAATGAAAGGTTTGTCATTATGATCTCATTTTACTTTTTAATACTTCTGAAAAGATCGCCCTTTGTTAAATGTGTTTGATTGTGTACTGTAGAATGATGTTGCATTGTAAGGCTGCATTGCATGCAAAGCTCCTAGGTAGCCAAAGAAATTGAGGATTGATTTATTCTTGCGATAGATCGAAGGAGTTTGGGATCTCCATTGGAGAGAGAGGAAAGATGAGAGGAGACGTACAACATGGAAACAGACCCTTCGGTCCAACTCGTCCACCCTTACTAGACATCCCAATCTGACCTAGTCCCATTTGCCAGCACTTGGCCCCTATCCCTCTAAGCCCTTCCTATTCATATACCCATCCAGATGGCTTTTAAATGTCGTAATTGTACCAGCCTCCACCACTTCCTCTGGCAGCTCATTCCACACACGTACCATCCTTGGTGAAAAAGTTGCCCCTTAAGTCCCTTTCCCCTCTCACCTTAAACCTATGTCCCTATGGACCAGAGGTCAAAATGAGAGGGGGGTGAAGATGGTGGGTTTGTGGAACGTACAGCTTGGGAGGGTAGTTAAGGCCCCATCCCTCAGCTCCGAATTCATCCGGAGATGCTGACGGGAACTTGCAGAGATGAAGTCGAGGTGTTGGAGGGAGCGTTGAAACCTCCCATCAGGCTCCTTCCTGACCCTTTCAGCCCCAGTTGTCTTTTTTGTGTCCACAGATCAGACACTGAACATATGAGTGAGCTCAGAATCCATTGAATCTGTATGGGATTACACCTTCCTCAATCCTGAGGGTCTGTCTAACACGGAAATGAATGAGTGACCAAGACGTAAATGGTTTATTATTTTACACAATGTTTGGACTAAGATCAACTGGGAACAAACGACAATTTTGGGGGTTTTTTTGGGCAACATTTCCCCTCTTCCGATTTGATTTGATTTATTATTTTCACATGTACTGAGATACAGTGAAATGTATTGTTTTGTATGCTAACCAGATAAATCATACTTTACATGAGAACTTCTGACAGAGTGTAATGTTACAGCTACAGAGAAGATGTAGAGAAAGATCAACTCTAATACATGAGAGGAACATTCATAACTTCATGTTTGCAAGATGGCAGCACAGAAGGACTCGCGGCCTGATGTGGGTGGTGTAACGGTCTCTCGGCCCGGTGTGACGGTCTCTCGGCCCGGTGTGGGTGGTCTCTCGGCCCGGTGTGGGTGGTCTCTCGGCCCGGTGTGGGTGGTCTCTCGGCCCGGTGTGACGGTCTCTCGTCCCGGTGTGACGGTCTCTCGGCCCGGTGTGGGTGGTGTCTCGGCCCGGTGTGACAGTCTCTCGGCCCGGTGTGACGGTCTCTCGGCCCGGTGTGACGGTCTCTCGGCCCGGTGTGACGGTCTCTCGGCCTGGTGTGGGTGGTCTCTCGGCCCGGTGTGGGTGGTCTCTCGGCCCGGTGTGGGTGGTCTCTCGGCCCGGTGTGACGGTCTCTCGTCCCGGTGTGACGGTCTCTCGGCCCGGTGTGACGGTCTCTCGGCCCGGTGTGACGGTCTCTCGGCCCGGTGTGACGGTCTCTCGGCCCGGTGTGACGGTCTCTCGGCCCGGTGTGACGGTCTCTCGGCCTGGTGTGGGTGGTCTCTCGGCCCGGTGTGGGTGGTCTCTCGGCCCGGTGTGACGGTCTCTCGGCCCGGTGTGACGGTCTCTCGGCCTGGTGTGGGTGGTCTCTCGGCACGGTGTGACGGTCTCTCGGCCCGGTGTGGGTGGTCTCTCGGCCCGGTGTGACAGTCTCTCGGCCCGGTGTGACGGTCTCTCGGCCCGGTGTGACGGTCTCTTGTCCCGGTGTGACGGTCTCTCGGCCCGGTGTGACAGTCTCTCAGCCCGGTGTGACGGTCTCTCGGCCCGGTGTGGGTGGTGTCTCGGCCCGGTGTGGGTGGTCTCTCGGCCCGGTGTGACGGTCTCTCGTCCCGGTGTGACGGTCTCTCGGCCCGGTGTGACGGTCTCTCGGCCCGGTGTGACGGTCTCTCAGCCCGGTGTGGGTGGTCACTCGGCCCGGTGTGACGGTCTCTCGTCCCGGTGTGACAGTCTCTCAGCCCGGTGTGACGGTCTCTCGGCCCGGTGTGACGGTCTCTCGGCCTGGTGTGGGTGGTCTCTCGGCACGGTGTGACGGTCTCTCGGCCCGGTGTGGGTGGTCCTTCGGCCCGGTGTGACGGTCTCTCGGCCCGGTGTGACGGTCTCTCGGCCCGGTGTGACGGTCTCTCGGCCCGGTGTGACAGTCTCTCGGCCCGGTGTGACAGTCTCTCGGCCCGGTGTGACGGTCTCTCGGCCTGGTGTGACGGTCTCTCGGCCCGGTGTGACAGTCTCTCGGCCCGGTGTGACGGTCTCTCGGCCCGGTGTGACAGTGTCTCGGCCCGGTGTGACAGTGTCTCGGCCCGGTGTGATGGTCTCTCGGCCCGGTGTGACGGTCTCTCGGCCCGGTGTGACAGTCTCTCAGCCCGGTGTGACAGTCTCTCGGCCCAGTGTGACGGTCTCTCGGCCCGGTGTGGGTGGTCTCTCGTCCCGGTGTGACAGTCTCTCAGCCCGGTGTGGGTGGTCTCTCGTCCCGGTGTAACGGTCTCTCGGCCCGGTGTGACGGTCACTCGGCCCGGTGTGACGGTCTCTCGGCCCGGTGTGGGTGGTCTCTCGGCCCGGTGTGACAGTGTCTCGGCCCGGTGTGACAGTGTCTCGGCCCGGTGTGACAGTCTCTCGGCCCGGTGTGATGGTCTCTCGGCCCGGTGTGACGGTCTCTCGGCCCGGTGTGACAGTCTCTCGGCCCGGTGTGACGGTCTCTCGGCCCGGTGTGGGTGGTCTCTCGTCCCGGTGTGACAGTCTCTCAGCCCGGTGTGGGTGGTCTCTCGTCCCGGTGTAACGGTCTCTCGGCCCGGTGTGACGGTCACTCGGCCCGGTGTGACGGTCTCTCGGCCCGGTGTGACAGTGTCTCGGCCCGGTGTGACAGTGTCTCGGCCCGGTGTGATGGTCTCTCGGCCCGGTGTGACGGTCTCTCGGCCCGGTGTGACAGTCTCTCGGCCCGGTGTGACGGTCTCTCGGCCCGGTGTGGGTGGTCTCTCGTCCCGGTGTGACAGTCTCTCAGCCCGGTGTGGGTGGTCTCTCGTCCCGGTGTAACGGTCTCTCGGCCCGGTGTGACGGTCACTCGGCCCGGTGTGACGGTCTCTCGGCCCGGTGTGGGTGGTCTCTCGGCCCGGTGTGACAGTGTCTCGGCCCGGTGTGACAGTGTCTCGGCCCGGTGTGACGGTCTCTCGGCCCGGTGTGACGGTCTCTCGGCCCGGTGTGACAGTCTCTCGGCCCGGTGTGACAGTGTCTCGGCCCGGTGTGGGTGGTCTCTCGGCCTGGTGTGACGGTCTCTCGGCCCGGTGTGACGGTCTCTCAGCCCGGTGTGACAGTCTCTCGGCCCGGTGAGACAGTCTCTCGGCCCGGTGTGACAGTCTCTCGGCCCGGTGTGGGTGGTCTCTCGGCCCGGTGTGACAGTCTCTCAGCCCGGTGTGACGGTCTCTCGGCCTGGTGTGACGGTCTCTCGGCCCGGTGTGGGTCGTCTCTCGGCCCGGTGTGACAGTCTCTCGGCCCGGTGTGACAGTCTCTCGGCCCGGTGTGGGTGGTCTCTCGGCCCGGTGTGACGGTCTCTCGGCCCGGTGTGACAGTCTCTCGGCCCGGTGTGACAGTCTCTCGGCCCGGTGTGACGGTCTCTCGGCCCGGTGTAACGGTCTCTCGGCCCGGTGTGGGTGGTCTCTCGGCCCGGTGTGACGGTCTCTCGGCCCGGTGTGACGGTCTCTCGGCCCGGTGTGACGGTCTCTTGTCCCGGTGTGACGGTCTCTCGGCCCGGTGTGACAGTCTCTCAGCCCGGTGTGACGGTCTCTCGGCCCGGTGTGGGTGGTGTCTCGGCCCGGTGTGGGTGGTCTCTCGGCCCGGTGTGACGGTCTCTCGTCCCGGTGTGACGGTCTCTCGGCCCGGTGTGACGGTCTCTCGGCCCGGTGTGACGGTCTCTCAGCCCGGTGTGGGTGGTCTCTCGGCCCGGTGTGACGGTCTCTCGTCCCGGTGTGACAGTCTCTCAGCCCGGTGTGACGGTCTCTCGGCCCGGTGTGACGGTCTCTCGGCCTGGTGTGGGTGGTCTCTCGGCACGGTGTGACGGTCTCTCGGCCCGGTGTGGGTGGTCCTTCGGCCCGGTGTGACGGTCTCTCGGCCCGGTGTGACGGTCTCTCGGCCCGGTGTGACGGTCTCTCGGCCCGGTGTGACAGTGTCTCGGCCCGGTGTGACAGTCTCTCGGCCCGGTGTGACGGTCTCTCGGCCCGGTGTGACAGTGTCTCGGCCCGGTGTGACAGTGTCTCGGCCCGGTGTGATGGTCTCTCGGCCCGGTGTGACGGTCTCTCGGCCCGGTGTGACAGTCTCTCAGCCCGGTGTGACAGTCTCTCGGCCCGGTGTGACGGTCTCTCGGCCCGGTGTGGGTGGTCTCTCGTCCCGGTGTGACAGTCTCTCAGCCCGGTGTGGGTGGTCTCTCGTCCCGGTGTAACGGTCTCTCGGCCCGGTGTGACGGTCACTCGGCCCGGTGTGACGGTCTCTCGGCCCGGTGTGGGTGGTCTCTCGGCCCGGTGTGACAGTGTCTCGGCCCGGTGTGACAGTGTCTCGGCCCGGTGTGACAGTCTCTCGGCCCAGTGTGACGGTCTCTCGGCCCGGTGTGACAGTGTCTCGGCCCGGTGTGACAGTGTCTCGGCCCGGTGTGATGGTCTCTCGGCCCGGTGTGACGGTCTCTCGGCCCGGTGTGACAGTCTCTCGGCCCGGTGTGACGGTCTCTCGGCCCGGTGTGGGTGGTCTCTCGTCCCGGTGTGACAGTCTCTCAGCCCGGTGTGGGTGGTCTCTCGTCCCGGTGTAACGGTCTCTCGGCCCGGTGTGACGGTCACTCGGCCCGGTGTGACGGTCTCTCGGCCCGGTGTGGGTGGTCTCTCGGCCCGGTGTGACAGTGTCTCGGCCCGGTGTGACAGTGTCTCGGCCCGGTGTGACGGTCTCTCGGCCCGGTGTGACGGTCTCTCGGCCCGGTGTGACAGTCTCTCGGCCCGGTGTGACAGTGTCTCGGCCCGGTGTGGGTGGTCTCTCGGCCTGGTGTGACGGTCTCTCGGCCCGGTGTGACGGTCTCTCAGCCCGGTGTGACAGTCTCTCGGCCCGGTGAGACAGTCTCTCGGCCCGGTGTGACAGTCTCTCGGCCCGGTGTGGGTGGTCTCTCGGCCCGGTGTGACAGTCTCTCAGCCCGGTGTGACGGTCTCTCGGCCTGGTGTGACGGTCTCTCGGCCCGGTGTGGGTCGTCTCTCGGCCCGGTGTGACAGTCTCTCGGCCCGGTGTGACAGTCTCTCGGCCCGGTGTGGGTGGTCTCTCGGCCTGGTGTGACGGTCTCTCGGCCCGGTGTGACGGTCTCTCGGCCCGGTGTGACAGTCTCTCGGCCCGGTGTGACAGTCTCTCGGCCCGGTGTGACGGTCTCTCGGCCCGGTGTAACGGTCTCTCGGCCCAGTGTGACAGTCTCTCGGCCCGGTGTGACGGTCTCTCGGCCCGGTGTGACAGTCTCTAGGCCCGGTGTGACAGTCTCTAGGCCCGGTGTGACAGTCTCTCAACCTGGCATGGCGTTCTCCCCATGGCCGGAGTGGTGGTCTTTCAGCCTGGTCTGGCCTCAGCATGGAGGCACAGTCTTGACAGGATTCCAGAGTGGTCTCCCAGCTTCAAGGTGAATCTTGCCGCAGTCTAGAGTCAAGGCCTGGTGTGGACTGGAAGCTAGACACCAGTGTGATCTTCGGTTGAAAGGACTGTTATTCTGAACTTTTTATTTCATTACTTTTCTAACATTTTTGTTACCCTAAGAATTTGTACTGAAGAGTCTTTGTACCTAAGATGGCACTGAAAATGGCGATTTGTAAACATTGTACTGTAGTCATGTGAGGATACGTGACAATGAAACTAACTCTGAGTCTGATAACAGCAAGCAAGAAGTTGTTCTTGAATCTGTTGGTACGTATTTTCAAAGTTTTGTATTTTCTGCTTGATGGAAGATGGCGGATGAGAGTACAACAAGGGTGGGAGGGGTCTTTGATGATGTTGGTTCAAGGCACTGCCCTCACCTATTGGATCTGCTCGCGGTCTCCTTACACAAGTGACCATCCCACATCCACATGCTACTCTCTTCCAGAACCAGTGCTTTCTCTGGGATGGCCATCATGTGTGGAACACCTTCCCCTCCCAGAACCCAAAAGGGACGAGGCCAATTCCACAGCACATATCCCTGCCCATCACCCTTCTCCCACCCCTGTTCCGCCAACGTCAGTCAACTCAGTGTGGCAACAAGCGAGCCTTCACCTCGGAAACACACGGCCACATTTATTTGGAGAAATTTGTTTGGCCAAATGGGGGAGACCTGATACTGGTGTTGAAGTTACCCATGAGGAAACATAAACAATCAGAAGTGCCTTTACAAAGCACTGACAGGCTTCTAAAAATAGGTAATCCTTTCCAATGCTCATCGTATTAAGTGCACATCATCAGCTGAAGAGAATAAAAGAGTTTCTGTTAATTAGAGATTTATTTATTTAAGCTGAACGTTGTTGTACTGGTGGCATTAGTGAGGCGGGTTAGTGACAGCCATGTGCTCCCAATGTACTTACTCAGGGGACACCAAGGCATCACATTTACTTCTTCTTACTCAGTCCGAAGGTTATTTTTACTCCTCTGATCTCACAAATCCAGCAGCTGATAGAAAGCAGGAATGATCAAGAAGCCTAAAGCCTTGGCTGGTTCTGGCGAGATGGAAAACAAGCCAGTTTCTGTTTCCACGTTCCCCAAAGGGCTCATGGCCAGGAATTAACAACATGGGGAATGGTGGCTATCAACCCATATCAGGCAGCAGCTGCAGGGGAAAACCACCGACTGCAAATACCCACAGAACGATAGAAGATGGGCCATTCCTGTCCATGCTGACCCGGAGACACCCAGATGCCCTTTCTCATCCCATCTTCCTGCACACAGCCCATAGCCCTGCAGCTTAAGGTGCAGTTCCAGGTACAGAACCATCCCCTCCAGGCACTGTATCACTGTTCCTTCACTGCTGTTGGGTACAGATTTAGGAACTTGTCCCCACACAGCACGGTAGGTGTCCCTACAGAACACGGACTGCAGCAGTTCAAAAGACAGCTCACCGCCACCCTTTCAAGGACAGTTTCCTCATGGGTAACTTCAACACCACCCATGTCCTTTCAACAAATAGAACAATAGAATCCCTACAGTGTAAAAACAGGCCATTCAACCCATACTCTTTGGACCTTGATGGGCCGAATGGCCTGCTTCCACACTGTAGGGATTGTATATTTCCTATTTACTTGTTTTCTGTAGTAATTGATAACTCGTTCATATAGTGGGAATTTGTTGTACCTCAGGGTATGCTGGACATTAAAATACAGTGGTGACGTTCCTCTCTGCATGAGAGCTTAATGGAACACATTTAATAAACTCACTTTCCTTTTATTTTGCAGAGTAGGCAAAGGAGAACTGTTCTTTGTGAATATTTTATATCAAAGCTTCCATTCTTTCTGCTGTTGCATGACATAAATTGATTTCCAATATAATGCTGGAGCAAAGATTGTATTTTCAAATCGCAAACTTTATTATACAATCTGGCTCCTCTATCCCAACAAAACCCATATAGTGAATGGAATTTATTCAACTGGTCTCAACAAGAAATTTCCATTCATTGAGGGCATTGCCATTTCAGATAGCAAGGGATAAGAGAGTCAGTTTCCTCAGCCCTGCATTGAAAATATATACAAAAGAAAACAAAATCCTGAACTCATTAAAACCACGGCGTTAGTCTGCATCTCTGCAGGCACAATATGAGAAAGCGAACCTTGCAGAAAATCTGTTAAACTGAACACAACACAACACGACAATAAAACAGTAAAGATGAAGAAAGCACACGTATCATTATATGGAGGGCATTAGGATAATTGGATTTGGAAATTCAGCCGTTGCACATTACGAATAGCAGAATTTGCCCTTTTGTTTGCTTTCCAATAAAGGTTATCATTTTTTACTTTCAAAATGCCTGAATAAAATATCCGCACTTCTGTTTAACCTTCTTAATCCAGGAACTGTACTGTTATCTGCTTTATGTAAATGCATTACTGCATAGTCATATTTTTACCATTTGTACTGAAGGAGTCAGACTATATGTTGTTAGTTGAAACAAAAACAGAAGTGGCAGAATCTGTGGAGAGATATCAGAGTTAACGTTTCAGGTCCAGTGACCCTCCCTCAGCATTCAACCTGAAACGTTAATTCTGATTTCTCTCCACAGATGCTGTTGCACTGAGCTTTTCCAGCAATTTCTGTTTTTGTTTCTGATTTACAGCATCTGCAGATCTTTCAGTTGTTGTCAGTTGATCACTTTTCTGCTTCCTAACCTGAAAGGTTTTTTTTCTTCTACAATCATTGCCTCACCCAGTCTTTGCAAAATTTAAAATTATGTTATCAAATAGTTTAACTCTACTAAAAATCTGTATCAAGATTTCACAAAACAATTAGTAGTCCGTATAGATTCTAAGAGTGATGTTGAGATGTTTTGTACTGCACAGCCAATAAGGAAGCCGGTTCTGTTGATGACCAGGAGACACTAAGGACTGGAAATGCTGGAAGCGGGAGTCAGTAGATGTGGAGCTGGAAAAGCACAGCAGGTCAGACAGCATCCAAGGAGTGGGAAAGTCAGGGTTTCAGCCTGAAATGTCAACTCTCCTGCTCCAGGGATGCTATCTGATCTGCTGGACTTTTCCTGCTCCACATCGACTGACTCTGTTGATGACTATTTGTGTTTCCCACAGAAGGAGTATTTCACAGACAATATCCAGGACAAAGTGGAACATCAGTTTAAAAGGGAGTTGTCTTGGAAAGCATTCGAGATTCCTCATGAACCATTGGAGGAGAAGCATTGTGGCTGTCTATGCCACTGTTCCAATTATCAGACCCAACAATTGATAAACAAGTTCAAACTGTGCAAGCAACAGTTGGAAAGCAAAACAGTTTCAACACTGAAAATGTACTGAAGGGAACTATTGGAGATAGCCTACACTGTTTGGTTGTTGACAGAATCACACACCCTCAAAGCTGAAAAGAAAATGAAAAATTCAGCAGGTTCTCTTAAAATCTAATTTCAAATTTAATGTGAATCTTGCTTTATGCCCCTCCTGTGCAGCTGTAAACTTGGAAACCTCTCTTTGTCTAAGCATCCCATGATCTGTATGTCCTTGTTTGATTAGATTAGATTAGATTCCCCACAGTGTGGAAACAGGCCCTTCGGCCCAAGCAGTCCACACTGACCCTCCAAAGAGTAATCCACCCTGACCCATTTCCCTCTAACTAATGCATCTAACACTATGGGCAATTCTGCCTGTACTGAGTCATAGAATCATAGAGGTGTGCAGCATGGAAACAGACCCTTCAGTCCAACTCATCCATGCTGACCAGACATCCCAACCCAATCTAGTCCCACTTGCCAGCACCTGGCCCATATCTCTCCAAACCCTTCCTATTTATTTACCCATCCAAATGCTTTTTAAATGTCGCAACCGTACCAGTCTCCACCACTTCCTCTGACAGCTCATTCAATGCACGTACCACCCTCTGCGTGAAAAAGTTGCCGCTTAGGTCCCTTTTATATCTTTCCCCTCTCACCCTAAACCTGTGCCCCTCTAGTTCTGGACTCCCCCCACCCCAGGAAAAAGACTTTGTCTATTTATCCTAACCATGCCCCTCATAATTTTGTAAACCTCTATAAGGTCACCCCTCAGCATCCGACGCTCCAGGGAAAACAGCCCTAGTCTGTTCAGCCTCTCTCTATAACTCAAATCCTCCAACCCTGGCGACATCCTTGTAAATCTTTTCTGAACCCTTTCAAGTTTCACAACATCTTTCCGATAGGAAGGAGACCAGAATTGCAAGCAATATCCCAACAGTGGCCTAACCAATGTCCTGTACAGCCGCAACATGACCTCCCAACAAACTGCTCGCAAAACAAAACATTTCACCGTACTTAGGTACACATGACAACAATAAATCAAATCAAAACATTGAAGGTGAAGTGCTGCTAATTGATAAGTTGTAGACTAAAAGGCTACTGTAATTATGTTTTAACTTACCTTCTCCCTCCCCAGTGCCTGTCCACAGGGTATAAGCCCAGAGCATCAAAATACGGCAGATGCTAGAAATGTGAAACAAACAAAGAGTACGCTGGAGAAACTGAACAAAAGGAGGGTCACAGAATTTGAACCATTAACTCTGTTTCTCTCTCCATTGATGCTGCCAGACCTGCTGAGTTCCTCCAGAATTCTCTGTGTTTGTTTACTCGTCAGGTGTGTGATGGAATACTCCTCTCTTGTCTGATTGAGTGCATTCCCAACAACACTCAAGAAGTTCAACATTATCCAGGACAAAGCAGCCCCCACTCAATTGCTATTTTCATTTTTCATCTTCAACATTCACTTGGTCCACAACTGTCACTCACAGCGTTCCGGAAGTCACCATCTCACACAGTCCTGAGGTCCACTCACCAAAGAAAAACAATTGAGAGGGTGTATCAGTGTGTACCATCAAGACAAATCCCTGTAGTAATCAGCAGGAGTCATAAAACAGCACCTTCTAAACCCACAACTACCACCACCTAAACCATCAAGGGCAGCAGATACATGGGAACACCACTCCCTGCAAGTTCCCTCCAGGCCAATCATCACCTTGACTTAGAAATCTATCGCTGTTCCTTCACTATCACTGGGTCAAGATCCTGGAATTCTCTCCCTAAGGGTATTGTGGGTCAACCTACAGTACATGGACTGCAGTGTTTCAAGAAGGCAGCTCACCCTCACCTTCTCAAGGGGCAACTAGGAGAAAGTGAGGCTTGCAGATGCTGGAGATCAAAGTCGGCAGCAAGTCAGGCAGCATTCGAGGAGCAGTTTCCTTCCTGATGAAGGGCTTATGCCCCAAACGTTGACTCTCCTGCTCTTCGGATACTACCTGACCTGCTGTGCTTTTCCAGCATCACATTCTCGACATGGACTGCAGCGGTTCAAGAAGGCAGCTCACCCCCACCTTCTCAAGGGGCAACTAAGGACGGGTAACAATGCTGGGCCCAGCCAGTGACTCTTCATCCTGTGAACAAATTTAAAAAAGAAAATGCGACAATACAGAATTTTCTGGCAATGGGAGAGGCAGAAAATGTTTTAATATAAATTTTTAAAACATTCTTTATTTTTAAAAGAATCAAAACAATGCTGTACAGTGTGTCCCTGAGTTGGCACTGTCATTGCTGCCAGCCTTGTTTTGTTCCTCTGTTGATGTGACGTGCAGAGTTTGGATCCCAGTCCATGTTTCTGATTATCGACTTTAACACTTCACAACCTAGGAATGCCTCTCCTTTGTGTGCAGGGAGTTAGCTATTGACATTTTTCTCGCAGGTATTAGCAAAGGCAGGCGTTTTTATTCAATGTGTTCTAAAGTTCTTTAAAGTCTTCAATACTCTCTTCTGTTTGATGTCCATTGGTGTTTGGAATATTGTGTTATCACAAAGCTTTACAGCACATTCCCCAAATATGTTTCATTTTTAATTTTTATGATTAATAAAGTATGCTATTGGGTAGCCATACAAGTTTTTCACCCATTGACTTTTCTAATTCACGTTGAACAGCAAAGAAAGGCTGAGCCCTTGTTTTAGCACCTTCTTAGGAATGGTTATCTGTCGTCTTTTTAACAGACTGCAGCTGCATCTATTTCCATGCTATTTTTATTCTCTGTGACCCATGTCTTTATTTACTCCAAGTCCATCACACCTGGACTCACTGACCTACACGGGCTCCCAATCAACTAATGCCTCAAATTTAATCTTCTCAAGTTTACTTACAATCCGTAGTCAGATCACCACAATCTGTTTTATGGTACTGAAGACATAAAGGAGGACCTGCATTTATATAGTGCCTTCCACAATCTCAGGATGTCCTATAACACTTTACGTCTTTATTTTTAATTGCTTATCTGTTCATGGGATGTCATTGAGAATCGCGACAGTAATATGTCAATTTCACTCTTGGAAAATCTCCTCCTGCTCGGCACAAGAAACTTAGTTGCGTTATCTTTAAGAGAGGAAGTTATCTGTTCGGAGAGAGAGCAAGTGCTGTAATACCTGGAAATCCCCTTTGTAACTGATTGACATTCAGACAACAGTCCAGCATCTGGTTCACCATGGGGCAGTTCAGATCATTGCCATGATGCAGCACTGAGTCACAAACAATCAGAGACAGTGAGATGCCCACTTGAACACTGTTACCATTGTCAAGTGTATGCAGGGCAGTGCCATTAAACTAGAACCAGGAATGCAGTGCCCATACCGACCATTCTGGCACCAGTCACCATCCTCGGGGAAGCTCACCTTCGCAACAGTTTAAAGATAAAGAACAATTGATGTGTTCCAGCATCTCAAACATCAGAACTCTAGCCCCTTCCCTCAAAACCCTCACAGCCTCACTCTTAACACCCTGAAGCGTAACAGCTCTTCAATATCTTTCCTTGAAAATCCTTTGCAGAATGGGTAGACATCATAAAAACGTACAAAATTTCGAGCAGGACTAGACAGGGTAAACGCATGTTCCCAACATCGGGGAATCCAGAACCAGGGGTCACAGCCTGAGGATACAGGCTCGGCAATTTCAGACTGAGATGAGGTGTAATGCCTTCACCCAGAGAGTGGGGAGCCTGTGGAATTCTCTGCCACGTTTGTCAATGGTAGTAAAAACAGTAACCATTTTCATGAAGGAGTTAGACACAGTTCTCAGAGCTAAAGGGATCAGAGGGTATGAGGGAGAAAACAGGAAGAGGGGACTGAGTTGGATGATCAGCCGTGATCAAATTGAATGGCAGAGTGGGTTGGAAGGGCTGACTGGCCTACTTCTGTACCTATTTGCTATGTTTCTCCTTTAAGTTAATCAGCTCAGCAAACAAGTGGACTCCTGTATTGCAACTGAGCATCATTAAGTTCTTAGTGATTTTACTGCACGTGCCAGATAAAAAAGTGACCCAAGAAATTTCAGTGCTGATTTGTAAAAGAATTTGGGAAAGGAAGACTATGACTTCTCTGGATGAAACCAGTGGTTTGAGCTGGTGAAGTACTTTGGCAGATTTTCTGGTCCAGATAGAGTCATAGAGATGTACAGCATGGAAGCAGACCCTTTGGTCCAACCTGTCCTTGCTGACCAGATATCCCAACCCAATCTAGTCCCACCTGCCAGCACCCGGCCCATATCCCTCCAAACCCTTTCTATTCATATACCCATCCAAATGCCTCTTAAATGTTGCAATTGTACCAGCCTCCACCACTTCCTCTGGCAACTCATTCCATACATATACCACCCTCTGCGTGAAAAAGCTGCCCCTTAAGTCTCTTTTATATCTTTCCCCTCTCACCCTAAACTTATGCCCTCTAGTTCTGGACTCCCCGACCCCAGGGAAAATATCTTGTCTATTTACCCTATCCATGCCTCTCGTGATTTTTTATAAACCTCTACAAGGTCACCCCTCAGCCTCCAACGCTCCAGGGAAAATAGCCCCAGCCTATTCAACCTCTCCCTGTATCTCAAATTCTCCAACCCTGGTAACATCCTTCTAAGTCTTTTCTGAACCCTTTCAAGTTTTACAACATCTTTCCCATAGGAAGGAGACCAGAATTACACGCAATATTCCAAAAGTGGCCTAAACTAATGTCCTGTACAGCCGCAACATGACCTCCCAACTCCTGTACTCAATACTCTGACCAATAAAGGAAAGCATATCCAATGCCTTCTTCACTATCCTATCTACCCACAACTCTACTTTCAAGGAGCTATATTTGAAGTCCTGGTACTATTCCACACCAACTGCTTTGCCTACTAGTTTAAGGTAGGATAGAAGTAATGCAGCCTAATAAGGCAGTATCTATCACATGTTTATCAGTTCAGTATGACAAATCCCACTATACCATATTCAATTTATATCTGTGTGCATTAAATCAATCATAGAGTGTATGAAACTAGACTGCATCAAAACATGACCAACTAATGACACCAATCACTTTAAAATTAACACTGGATTTGTAACACAAAATATTCTCAGTCTCCGACTTGTGAAAAATTAACCAGTCAGTTGGACCTTGATTTGTCTAATCTTGTCCCAGATAAATAGGATCAATAATAATTCTGGAACTCTTCAGAATGGGAATGTCCATAGCCTACCTTCATATTTGCCAGAGGACTTGCATTTATATAGCACCTTTCACAATCTCAGGATGTCGAAACAAAACCAGAAATTGTTGGAAAAGCTCAGCATGTCAGGCAGCATCTGTGGAGAGAAATCAGAATTAATGTTTCGGGTCCAGTGACCCAGTTCTGAGGAAGGGTCACCTGACCCGAGACAATAACTCTGATTTCTCTCCACAGATGCTGCCTGACATGCTGAGTTTTTCCAGCAATTTCTGTTTCTGATTGCAACAGTTTTGTCCCCAAGCCATCAGGCTTCTTAATACAGCATGATTGGACTCTTTCCCATCTGAAATCCTTTGCATAACTTTGAATTGCTGCTAGAAAAATGTCTATTATTTATCATTCCTGTAATACACTGTAACTTGGGTGTTTTGCAATTCTTATGCAATTTATGTCGTGTACGATTGTTTAGTTTGTGCTGTCCATGTAGCACCCTCGGTCCTGAAGGAACGCTGTCTCACTTTTACTGTATCAGTTATATATGGGAAAAATGGCAAATAAAAAGCTATTCTATTCTCTTCTCATATACAGCAATACACAGTTCTTTCATTTTTTTAATCCAGTATTTAATTCCCTGCCACATCTCTTCCAGGATGTCGAAAGCATTTTACAGACTTTTAAAGAAAATATTTATTTGTTCATGGGATGTGGGTGCTATTGACCAGGTTGGCATGTAAGGCCCACCCCTAATTGCCCCAAGGCTAATTAACGGCTAACGTGCCTGTGGGTCTGGAGTCACATGTAGGCCAGAGCAGGTAGGAGTGGCAGATTTCCTACCCTAAAGGTCATTAGTGAACCAGAATGGGTTTTGTCACAATTGAATCGTTGCCATTAGGTTAGCGTTTTGCATGACAGTGTTTTTATTTTGTTGAATTCAAGTTTCACCATCTGCGATACGAGACTTGAACCCATGCCCCCAGAAGATTAACCTGGGGTTCTGGATCGTTAGTCCCCTGACATAACCATCAACCCCCACAGTGTAGGACATCTTGAAAAGTAATTGCTGTTCAAGAAACACTGCAGTCAAAATGCAAGCACCAAGCTCCCGCCAACACCAAAGTGATATGACAATACTTTAAGAGGTGCATTTTAACCTGGTTTGTTTCTGAAAGGAGACTTAAGATAGAGGCAACAAGCTGTCTATTTGAGGCTAATATTGCAAATAGCTTGTGAGGCCCTGGATTTTCTTTTTTCAAAATTGAAACAATAGGAGCAGCATGAATGGGTGAAGTCAGGCTCCCACAGAACCAAGGTTTCAGTTGCTGGGGTTTGAATTTGCCTATAGAAGCTGTCATATCTCTCTATCTTTCTGAATTTTCCCTTAATGTTCTTTTCTCCTGGACTGGAGAAACACCGTAATCTGTTTTAATGACGTTGCCTTTGCCAAGGGTGTGTTTATGGAATGTTACTATATTGTAATGGTTGCTGTTTAGTAGTTAAATAATCTATTATTCTGTTAAATTTTCCAATAGAGTTAAAGTTATATCAATTATTCTTTCTTTTGTTTATATTTTAACTGTAGTGTAAGAATAAAGTGTGTTTTGCTTCAAGTCTAATAGTGCGACTAATCATCACATTGGAATTCAGTGTCTCACACTTACCTTTAAGGAAGACAAAAAGTTAGGGTCTACACTGACTTCTTGATACAGTTTGAGGGGTTTTGGTCTGGCCCATAACGGTGATAATAAAACCAGAGAGTGCTGAAGAAACTCAGCAGGTCGGCAGCAACGTGAAAAGACAGAGACAGAGTTAATGTTTCAAGTCCAGTACAATCTTCAGAAGACTGGACTCAAAGCATCAGTTCTGTGGTGCCAAACCTGCAGAGTTTTTCCAGTACTTTCTGATTTCCAGCAGGATTACCTCAATGTGATAATGATCGCTTTTAGAGACAAGGTCTTGGACGGAAAGCAACTTTAACAAGAAATAACCGGAGAGGGTGTGCAGTGAACGTAATGCTCCTCCTTAGCCCTGCAGTGAAATCTAGACTCACTGCAATACTTCGTGTTCCAAAGGATCCCTTCTGAATGATTTCCCATGCCTTTCTTAACCATCCTTTCCTGCTAAAACACGCCTGTTTGAAACCCAAACCGAGCTCTTGAATTATTTCAGTTTCTCTCCAACTCTTGAAACTTTATTGCTGGAACAGCACAGCAGGTCAGGCAGCATCCAGGGAACAGGAGATTCGACGTTTCGGGCACAGGCCCTTCTTCAGGAATGAGCAGAGAGTGTTCAGCAGGAGAAGATAAAAGGTAGGGAGGAGGGACTTGGAGGAGGGGAGTTGGAAATGTGATAGGTGGAAAGAGGTCAAGGTGAGGGTGATAGGTCGGAGTAGGGTGGAGGCGGAGAGGTCAAGAAGAAGACTGCAGGTCAGGAAGGCGGTGCCGGGCTGGAAGGATCCGGCTGAGACAGGGTGGGGGGAGGGGGGATGAAGAAACTGGTGAAGTCCAAGTTCATCC
Source organism: Chiloscyllium plagiosum (assembly GCF_037043375.1). Taxonomy (NCBI): domain Eukaryota; kingdom Metazoa; phylum Chordata; class Chondrichthyes; order Orectolobiformes; family Hemiscylliidae; genus Chiloscyllium; species Chiloscyllium plagiosum. The sequence goes on from NW_028270161.1 coordinate 6,259,100, forward strand.
CCTGCGGTTGGAGGGTTCCCAGTCGGAAGATAAGACGCTCCTCCTCCGACCGTCGGGTTGTTGTGGTTTGGCGGTGGATGAGTCCAATGACCTGCATATCCTCGGTGGAGTGGGAGGGGGAGTTGAAATGCTGTGCCACAGGTTGGTTGGGTTGGTTCGTCCGGGTGGCCCAGAGGTGCTCTCTGGGCCACCCGGACGAACCAACCCAACCAACCTGTGGCACAGCATTTCAACTCCCCCTCCCACTCCACCGAGGATATGCAGGTCATTGGACTCATCCACCGCCAAACCACAACAACCCGACGGTCGGAGGAGGAGCGTCTTATCTTCCGACTGGGAACCCTCCAACCGCAGGGGATGAACTTGGACTTCACCAGTTTCTTCATCCCCCCTCCCCCCACCCTGTCTCAGCCGGATCCTTCCAGCCCGGCACCGCCTTCCTGACCTGCAGTCTTCTTCTTGACCTCTCCGCCTCCACCCTACTCCGACCTATCACCCTCACCTTGACCTCTTTCCACCTATCACATTTCCAACTCCCCTCCTCCAAGTCCCTCCTCCCTACCTTTTATCTTCTCCTGCTGAACACTCTCTGCTCATTCCTGAAGAAGGGCCTGTGCCCGAAACGTCGAATCTCCTGTTCCCTGGATGCTGCCTGACCTGCTGTGCTGTTCCAGCAATAAAGTTTCAACTTTGATCTCCAGCATCTGCAGACCTCACTTTCTCTCCAACTCTGTTGAATGTAGGTGGTGTCTGCACCACATAGAATGTTGAAAAAAACTTATTTAAATTCTAACATCAACTTCCCAATTGCTCCTCAGTTTTGAGGTTATTTATTATTCGTTGCCCAGACTTGTCAAACTTGAGGATTTCAATGTCCATTTGTTACTAATAAATAATCCCGAAGTTTTTGGTTTTAATTAATTCGTTCCATGAACGATTACAAAGTGTTCACTATATTACAGGTTACCATGGTTCCCTGGTAAAGTATATTAGCTAATTTTTGCTTGGTTCCAAAACATTCTTCTTAGCAAAAGGTCAAAAACACGTTAATACTGTATGAAAGCAAAGGTTTCATGGAAACAAAAGTTCCCTGTAACACATTTTATTAGAAAAGCTAAAGACAATGAGCGAGCTTCCCAGAAGCTTAGGTATCGGTGAAAAAGACACATTTTGTTGAAGTTTTTCAACTTGCATTCATCAGGACAGTTTGCAAGAAATACCACATAAAGGGGAATCGACATTTCATAGTGTTTGTCATGCTGTCAGCCCAGAAACACTCGCTTTTCATCCACTGCAAGCTGTTGTTCCCTTTTTACATTAGTATTCTTGCACACAACAACTTCAAAACAATTAAGAGCAGGAATCAGTAATCAGTCCGTTGATCCTGCTCCATCAAAACCTTATTGGGCTCTTTGAGGATGTGACTAGAAAAGTTGATGAGGGTCGAGCTGTGGATGTGGTGTATATGGACTTCAGCAAGGCATTTGATAAGGTTCCCCATGGTAGGCTCATTCAGAAGGTCAGGAGGAATGGGATTCAGGGGAACATAGCTGTCTGGATACAGAATTGGCTGGCCGACAGAAGACAGCGAGTGGTAGTAGAAGGAAAATATTCTGCCTGGAAGTCTGTGGTGAGTGGTGTTCCACAGGGCTCTGTCCTTGGGCCTCTACTGTTTGTAATTTTTATTAATGACTTGGATGAGGGGATTGAAGGATGGGTCAGCAAGTTTGCAGACGACACAAAGGTTGGAGGTGTCATTGACAGTATAGATGGCTGTTGTAGGCTGCAGCAGGACATTGACAGGATGCAGAGATGGGCTGAGAGGTGGCAGATGGAGTTCAACCTGGATAAATGCGAGGCGATGCATTTTGGAAGGTCGAATTTGAAAGCTGAGTACAGGATTAAGGATAGGATTCTTGGCAGTGTGGAGGAACAGAGGGATCTTGGTGTGCAGGTACATAGATCCCTTAAAATGGCCACCCAAGTGGACAGGGTTGTTAAGAAAGCATATGGTGTTTTGGCTTTCATTAACAGGGGGATTGAGTTTAAGAGTCGTGAGATCTTGTTGCAGCTCGATAAAACTTTGGTTAGACCGCACTTGGAATACTGCGTCCAGTTCTGGTCGCCCTATTATAGGAAAGATGTGGATGCTTTGGAGTGGGTTCAGAGGAGGTTTACCAGGATGCTGCCTGGACTGGAGGGCTTATCTTATGAGGAGAGGTTGACTGAGCTCGGAATATCTATTATTTTTTCTTTTGAATAATTTCATTGGAGAAAAGGAGGAGAAGGGGATATCTTGAGGTTTACAAGATAATGAGAGGCATAGATAGAGTCGACAGCCAGAGACTATCTCCCAGGGCAGAAATGACTAACACGAGGGGTCATAGTTTTAAGCTGGTTGGAGGAAAGTAGAGAGGGGATGTCAGAGGCGGGTTCTTTACACAGAGAGCTGTGAGAGCATGGAATCCGTTGCCGGCAGCTGTTGTGGAAGCAGGGTCATTGGGGACATTTAAGAGACTCCTGGACATGCATATGGTCACAGAAATTTGAGGGGGCATACATGAGGATCAGTGGTCGGCACAACATCGTGAGCTGAAGGGCCTGTTCTGTGCTGTCATGTTCTATGTTCTGTCATTCAATTGTTCTATCTCAACACCATGCTCCCACTGTCTCCCTATACCCTTTAGAAATCTATTTCTTCCTTGAACGTACTCAGCGACTTGACCTCCGCAGTATTATGTGATAGAGAATTCTCCAGGATAAGCACCCACTGAGGGAAGAAATCTCTCCTCAGCTCCATCTGAAATGCCCTAGCGCTTTTCCTGAGACCGTGAGCTCTTGTTCTGGAATCCTTTGGCAGGGGTAACATCCAGTCTGTCCAGGCAGTCCATCAGAATGTTATATGTTGCAACAAAATCCCCCTCTCATTCACCTAAGCCACAGTGAATAGAGGCCGAGTGAAACTAATCTCTCCTTGTACGACACTCCAGAAATTAGCCCCGAATAACCTTGGCTGCATGGTTGCATGGTGGCTTAGTGGTTAGCACAGTTACCTCACAGCACCAGGGTCCCAGGTTCAATTCCCACCTTGGGTGACTCCCTGTATGGAGTTTGCACATTCTCCCTGTGCCTGCGTGGGTTTCCTCTGGGTGCTCTGGTTTCCTCCCACAGTCCAAAGATGTGCAGGTCAGGTGAATTGGCCATGCTAAATTGCCCATAGTGTTAGGTGCATTTAGTCAGGGGTAAATGTAGGGGAATGGGTCTGGCTGGGTTGCTCTTTGGAGGGTCGGTGTGGACTTGAGGGAATCTAATAATTCTGTCTATCAAAAGAATATCCTTTATTGGGTAAGAAATGTTCTGATGGGTGCAAGTTGACAAAACGTGTCTTTTTTTCAGCAATAAGAACAGTCATAGAGTCATGCAGCACAGAAACAGATCCTTCAGTCTAACCAGTCCACACCCTCCATGCTCCCAAACTTTAACCAGTCCCACCTGCCTGGTCCTGGCCCATATCCCACCTATTCATGAACTTATCCGAATAGTTTTTAAACATTGTAACTGTACCTTCACCCTCTGACAGTTCATTCCACACATAAACCACTCTCTGTGTAAAAATGTTGCCCCTCACATCCTTTTAGAACATAGAACATAGAACAGTACAGCACAGAACAGGCCCTTCAGCCACAATGTTGTGCCGACCACTGATCCTCATGTATGCACCCTCAAATGTCTGTGACCATATGCATGTCCAGGAGTCTCTTAAATGTCCCCAGTGACCCTGCTTCCACAACTGCTGCTGACAACGCATTCCATGCTCTCACAACTCTCCGTGTAAAGAACCCGTCTCTGACATCCCCTCTATATTTTCGTCCAACCAGCTTAAAACTATGATCCCTCGTGTTAATCATTTCTGCCCTGGGAAATAGTCTCTGGCTATCGACTCTATCTATGCCTCTCATTATCTTGCATGCCTCTCATTATCTTGCATACCTCTCATTATCTTGCATACCTCTCATTATCTTAGTTAAAAATCACACAACACTAGGTTATAGTCCAACAGGTTTAATTGGAAGCACACTAGCTTTTGGGGCGACGCTCCTTCATCAGGTGATTGTCTCATTATCTTGTATACCATTAAGGCCCCTCTCCTCCTCCTTTTCTCCAATGTAAAAAGTCCGAGCTCAGTCAACCTCTCTTCATAAGATAAGCCCTCCAGTCCAGGCAGCATCCTGGTAAACCTCCTCTGAACCCACTCCAAAGCATCCACATCTTTCCTATAATAGGGTGACCAGAACTGGACACAGTATTCCAAGTGCAGTCTAACCAAAGTTTTATAGAGCTGCAACAAGATCTCACGACTCTTAAACTCAATCCCCCTGTTAATGAAAGCCAAAACACCATATGCTTTCTTAACAACCCTGTCCACTTGGGTGGCCATTTTAAGGGATCTATGTACCTGCACACCAAGATCCCTCTCTTCCTCCACACTGCCAAGAATCCTATCCTTAATCCTGTACTCAGCTTTCAAATTCGACCTTCCAAAATGCATCGCCTCGCATTTATCCAGGTTGAACTCCATCTGCCACCTCTCAGCCCATCTCTGCATCCTGTCAATGTCCTGCTGCAGCCTACAACAGCCCTCTATACTGTCAAAAACACCTCCAACCTCTGTCTCGTCTGCAAACTTGCTGAGCCATCCTTCAATCCCCTCATCCAAGTCATTAATAAAAATTACCAACAGTTGAGGCCCAAGGACAGAGCCCTGTGGAACACCACTCAGCACAGACTCCCAGGTAGAATATTTTCCTTCTACTACCACTCACTGTCTTCTGTTGGCCAGCCAATTCTGTATCCAGACAGCTATGTTCCCCTGTATCCCATTCCTCCTGACCTTCTGAATGAACCTACCATGGGGAACCTTATCAAATGCCTTGCTGAAATCCATATACACCACATCCACAGCTCGACCCTCATTAACGTTTCTAGTCACATCCTCAAAGAACTTGATAAGGTTTGTGAGGCATGACCTGCCCCTCACAAAGCCATGTTGACTGCATTTAATCAATTCAGGCAGCATCCGAAAAGCTTCGAAATCGACGTTTCGGGCAAAAGCCCTTCATCAGGAATAAAGGCAGAGAGCCTGAAGCGTGGAGAGATAAATTAGAGGAGGGTGGGGGTGGGGAGAGAGTAGCATAGAGTACAATAGGTCAGTGGGGGAGGAGATGAAGGTGATAGGTCAGGGCAAGCCATGCTCTTCCAGATGGTCATAAATCCTATCCCTCAGAATCCTTTCTAACACCTTGCAGACGACAGACGTGAGACTGACTGGTCTGTAATTGCCGGGGATTTCCCTATTTCCTTTCTTGAAGAGAGGAATTACATTTGCCTCCCTCCAGTCCTCAGGTACGACTCCAGTGGAGAGCGAGGATGCAAAGATCTTCGCAAGTGGTGAAGCAATCACATTTCTCGTTTCCCAAAGCAGCCGAGGACAAATCTGGTCCGGGCCTGACGACTTGTCAATCTTAATGTTTGACAAAATTTTCAGCACATCAGCTTCCTCTATCTCTATCCATTCCAGCATGCACACCTGCTCTTCAAAGGTTTCATTCACTACAAAGTTCATTTATTTCGTAAAGACAGAAGCAAAAAACTAATTTAGGTCTTCCCCTACCTCCTCAGATTCTACACACAAGTTCCCTATGCTATCCCTGATCGGCCCTACTCTTTCTTTGACCATTCTCTTATTCCTCACATAAGTGTAAAATGCCTTTGTGTTCTCCCTAATCAGTTCTGCCAAGCCTTTCTCGTGCCCCCTCCTGGCTCTCCTCAGACCATTTTTGAGCTCCTTCCTCGCCTGCCTGTAGTTCTCTAGAGCTGAGCTTGACCCTAGCTTCCTCCACCTTATGTAAGCTACCTTTTTCCTTTTGACGAGAAGCTCCACCGCTCTCGTCATCCAAGGTTCCTTTATCTTACCACTTCTTGCCTGTCTCAGAGGGACATATTTATTCATCACTTGCAACAACTGTTCCTTAAACAGTCTCCACATGTCTATAGTGCCTTTACCATGGAACAATTGTTCCCAGTCCATGCTTCCTAACTCATGTCTAATCGCATCTTAGTTTCCTCTTCCCCAATTAAATATCCTCCCATTTTGCCTAATCCTCTCCTTCTCCATAGCTATGTAGAATGTGAGGCAGTTGTGGTCACTATCACCAAAATGTTCTTCCACCACAAGATCTGATACCTGCCCCAGCTCGTTTCCGAGCACCTAGTCCTGAATGGCCTCTTCCTTCGTCGGCCTGTCAACGTAAATCTTTTAAATCTTTCTCCTCTCACCTTAGAAATATGTCCCCGGGTGTTAAATTCCAACACCCGAGGGAAAAGACTCTTGTCATTTACCTCATGTCACTATGCCACTCTTGATTTCATTAACTTCAATAAGGTCACCCCTCAGCCCCTTAGGCTCCCAGGGAAAAAAAAATCCCAGTCTATCCAGTCTATTTTTATATTTGAAGCCGTCCATTCCCGGCAACATCCTGGTAAACCTTTTCTGAACCCTTTCCAGTTTAATCATAATAATAGTGTTTACTGTATCACATCTTCATGACACTGGTCTCCTTTGTCTATAAATTCTGCGAGCATGATCTTAACCTCCACAACCACCTGATGAAGGAACAGCGCTCCGAAAGCTAGTGCTTCCAATTAAACCTGCTGGACTATAACCTGGTGTGGTGTGATTTTTAATAGTTTAATAATGATCTTGCAAATCAAACAACTCCCCCGAAGTGTCATCATCGAGGATGGGTTTGCAATTGTTCACGTGATCTTGGACAACTGTTCAAATCAGGGAGTTTTGTTTTCAGATTTCTACCTTTCTGCATGCAAATGAAATGGGAAGGTTGCTGAACTGCACAGATACACCCTCAGCTGGAGGAGCTACAGATGTGTTTAAATTTACAAATTAGAATTAGCTTTGTCAACAAGTCAGATACTTTTCACATTCATTAGCGGGATGTAGGCATTGCTGGCAATTCAGGCCAACATCTACGGTTCACTTCTGCTTACACTTATGTCGCAACGAAATGCCACCTTCCACCCCCACAGTCCATCAACTGAGTTAAAAAGTGCCCACATTGCTGCAGGTCTGGAGTCACCATTCTGTAAATATCAGAGAGGGCTAATACTCTCTTAGAACAAGAGCATGTCTCATTCCAAAGCTGTCACTTCCAGGGAACAAGGGAACTTGAAAAATGAACTAAAATCAAATTAAATATGACGCAATTGCAGTATTCACTATTGATTGATGTTAATATAACTTTCATGTTTAATTTAACAGATTGACCAATATAATTAAGTAGCTATTGCTTAATGGCAATGATGTAAAGTTTACAATAACCTGCACTACAATTAAAGAGCGAAACTCAGGCAAGTCATCATCGGTTTTGTTTTGTTGCATTGACTGAAAGTGTATTATAGCTTTCACTCATGAGCAAATTAATTTTGTGGTCGCAGAGCTTTCTATTTAATAAAGTTTCACTTCAACTGGCACAGCCGATTGTGTGAGAAACTTATCGTCATTTCGGGCTATTGACTGAAACATTACAATATGTGGTGGCATTCTTACTGGAGTGCACCCAGGTCACCTCATTGCACCGTCTGCTTGTTGGGCACTCACAGAACATAATGCAAAGAGATGGCAAGCATCACACAATCACTTTCTTTCCCAAGCATCACACAAGTGATTGAGGTAAAATAATAAATGGAACTAATTATTCAACTGATTTCCACTCTTTCGTGAAAAGTGGTGGATCAAATTGAAAAGGCTGGAGGGAGATGGGTCTGGCATTGCAGAGTAACTCAAGATCATCGGATTGTAATACGTCAGGAATTCCAGTCCCGTATTCCTTATCCCCAAAAACAAAACAAAGAACTGCTGGAGATCCAGAACAAACAATAACGGAAATTGCTGGAGAAACTCAGGAGGTCTCTGGCAACAGAAACAGAATTAATGATTCCAGTAACTCTTCTTCAGAACTGATGGAACCTCCTCCCACATCAATGACTCACCCCCACACCCCAAATCCTGCCATGACATGGATTGCTTTCAGGCGAAAGTGGGGACTGCAGATACTGGAGATCAGAGTCGAGAGTGTGGTGTTGGAAAAGCACCACAGGTCAGGCAGCATCCTTGGAGCAGGAATATCGACATTTCGGGCAAAAGATCCTTCATCCGGGATTGCTTTCAGCACAGCCAATCCTTCCTCACCCACCCATAGACACATTATCACCCATATTCCCCATTCTCACCCATCCAGCATCTCTCAAATAAGAATAAAAAATGCTGGAGAAACTCCGCAGGTCTGGTAGCATCTGTGCAGAGAGAAAGCACAGTTAAAGTTTCAGCAATTCTGAAGAAAAGCCACTGGACTCGAAATGTTAACTCTGTTTCTCTCTCCACAGATGCTGCAAGACCTCCTTGAGTTTCTCCAGCAATTTCAGTTTTTGTTTCAGATTTCCAGCATCTGCAGTTTTTTAATTTAGATTTAGATTAGATTACAGTGTGGAAACAGGCCCTTCGGCCCAACAAGTCCACACCGACCCGCCAAAGTGAAACCCACCCATACCCCTACATTTGCCCCTTACCTAACACTACGGGCAATTTAGTATGGCCAATTCACCTGGCCCTGCACATCTTTGTGATGGTGGGAGGAAACCGGAGCACCCGGAGGAAACCCACGCAGACACGGGGAGAACGTGCAAACTCCGCACAGTCAGTCGCCTGAGGCGGGAATTGAACCCGGGTCTCTGGAGCTGCGAGGCAGCAGTGCTAACCACTGTGCTACCGTGCCGCCCACTGTTTATGTTTTATATTAGCTGCTTCTTTTTCCTGACTTCCCATCAACAATCCCTTTACCTACCCCTTCGTTCCCCTCTCTCTCTCTCTTTCTCTGGCCTCCATCTCCAACTACTGGATGTCTCCCTCTCCCCTACTCTATCTCCTACCATCAGCATAAATAGTCACCTTCCCTAGCTGCTATCAGTTTTGAGGAAGGTTGTAAGTTTGCTCGCTGAGCTGGTAGATTTGTTCTCAGACGTTTTGTCACCATGCTAGGTAACATCATCGGTGAGCCTCTGGTGAAGCACTGGGCATATGACTCGCCCTGCTATTTATCTGTCTCAGTTTGTTATTGGGTGATATCACTTCTGGTTCTAGATAGATTATCTACAGTATGGAAACAGGCCCGTCGGCCCAAAAAATCCACACCGACCCTTCAAAGAGTAACTCACCCAGACCCATTCCCCTATCCCATATTTACCTCTGACTAATGCTCCTAACACTACGGGCAATTTAGCACGGCCAATTCACCTAACCTGCACATCTTTGGACTGTGGGAGGAAACCGGAGCAACTGGAGAAAACTCACACAGACACGGGGAGAATGTGCAAACTCCCCACAGACAGTCGCCTGAGGCTGGAATTGAACCTGGGTCCCTGGTGCTGTGAGGCTGCAGTGCTAACCACTGAGCCACCGTGCAACGCCTTCTGAGAGGTTGATAAATGGGGTCCAAATCTATATGCTTGTTAATGGAGTTCCAGTTTGAATGCCAGACCTCTAGAAATTTGTCTAGGAATTCACTGGACTCAAAATGTTAACTCTGTTTTTCTCTCTCCCCCAGCTGCTGTCAGACCTGCTGAGTTTCTCCAACAATTTCTGTTTGTTGCTTACTCCCGTATATTCATGAAGCAAAATTCCAAAGTATTTTCAATGCGCAGTGATTGTACCTGCTTCACTGAAATGAATCATTTTACTTCTGCCTGGAATAAATATTTAATTTTACCTTGATTACAAACAGTATCGCATTTACAGCCAAACTGAAAATTTATCTGTTGCACAACTCGTGGTAATTTAAGGCACAACACCCATCTCCAAAACAAGTCATATCAAAGGTTTGAGTTTTGCTTGGAGGCACTGAACACAATAATGTCAGTCACATTTGTGAAACAGTGATTTCCGCTATAAAAACACAATTTCAGAAGCTCTGTTCTCTTTCCAACACAGCAACAAGCCTCCTTCAGCAATCGAGCTAATGACTGTAATTTCAAAACCATAAGAGAATGAAACACTGTAGGTTTCAGGCAATCAGTCGCAGGAGCTGGAAGGATTCAACATGAAAGATATCACAAATCTGTGAGCCACTTGTTCAGGATTCACTGCCCAGTGCCTGATTGTACTGGAGGGGATTTAGATTAGATTCCCTACAGTGTGGAAACAGGCCCTTCTGCCCAACAAGTCCACACCGACACTCTGAAGAATAACCCACCCAGTCCCATTTCCCCTGACTAATGTACCTAACACTACGGGCAATTTAGCCTGGCTAATTTACCTGACCTGCACATCTTTAGACTGGTGGGAGGAAACCGGAGCACCCAGAGGAAACCCACGCAGACACGGGGAGAATGTGCAAACTCCACACAGACAGTCGCTGAGGCTAGAATCAAACCTGGGACCCTGGTGCTGTGAGGCAACAGTGCTAACCCACTGAGCCACCGTGAAGAGATTCTCCAGGATGCTAACAATTGAAAGAAAATCAGAAACAAAAACGGAAATTGCTGGAAAAGCTCAGCAGATTTGGCAGCATCTGTGGAGAGAAATCAAGAGTTAAGGTTCCGGGTCGAGTGACTCTTCCTGAGTTCTGAACTTCCTCATTGCTTTTCCAGCAATTTTGGATTTTGTTTCTCTGGGATCTTGCCTGGCATGGGGCGGTTCAGCGATGCAGAGGGGTTGGGTAAACTCGGGTTGTGTTCCTTGGAATGGAGGAGGTTGAGGGGGGACCTGATCGAGGTATATGAGATTGTGAGGGGCATGGACAGAGAGAATAGAAAGCAATTATTCCCCTTAGTTGAGGGTCAATAACAAGGGAGTGGAGTGGGGGTCGGGGCATAATTTGAAAATGAAAGGCAGAAGGTTTAGAGTGGATTTGAGAGAATACTTTCTTCCCCAGAAGGTGGTGGGGGTCTGGAGTGCATTGCCTTGGAAGGTAGTTGAGGCAAGAAACCTCACAACCTTTAAAAAGTACCTGATGACAGGTAAAGGCTATAACATTTAAGTCTATAGGCCCAGTGCTAGCAAGAGGGACTCGTGTAAAAAGGAATATATTTTTGGCAGAATAGACTCAACCTTTTTAATTCACTTGTGGGATGTGGGTGTTGCTGGCTGGGCCCAGCATTTATTGCCCGTCCATAGTTGCCCCTTGAGAAGGTGAGAGTGAGCTGCCTTCTTGAACCGCTGCAGTCCGTGTGCTGTAGGTTGACCCACAATGCCCTTAGGGAGGGTATTCCAGGATTTTGCGACACTGAGGGAACGGCGATATATTCCCAAGTCAGGATAGGGAGTGGCTCGGAGGTGAACTTTTAGGGGGGGTGGTGTTCCCATGTATCTGCTGCCCTTCTAGATGGAAGTGGTTGTGGGCTTGGAAGGAACTGTCTAAGAATCTCTGGTGAATTTCTTCAGTCCACATTACTGAACGTCAGTGGTGGAGGGAGTGGATGCTTGTGGATCTGGTGCCAATCAAGCGGGCTGCTTTCTCCTGGATGGTGTTAAACTTCTTGAGTGTTGTTGGAGTTGCATTCATTCAGGTGAGTGGGGAGCATTCCATCACACTCCTGATTTGAGCTTTATAGATGATGGACAGGCTTTGGGGAATTATAAGGTAAGTTAATTGATGCAGTATTCCCAGCTTCTGACCTGCTCTTGTAGCCATCGTGTTTATGTGGTGAGTTCAATTGAGTTTCTGGTCAATGGTAAACCCCCAGGATGTTAATAGTGGGGGGTTCAGTGATGGTAACACCACTGAATGTCAAGGGGTGGCATCTCTTACTGGAGTATGATCATTGCCTGGCATTTGTATGGCATGAATGTTACTTGTTGCTTGTCAGTCCAAGGCTGGATACTGTCTACATTTTTTTTTGTTATTCATTCACAGTATGAAGGCCAGCATTTATTGTCCATCCCTAATTTACCAAATTTTCTCAAAACTCACCAGAGGGTAGTTAAGAGTCAACCACATTGCTGTGGGTCTGGAATCACATGTAGGCCAGACCAGGTAAGGGTGGCAGTTGCCTTCCCTGGCCAGATGGGTTTTTCCAACAATTCATGGTTATTGCTAGACTCTTAAATCTAGATTCTTTTATAGAATCCCAAATTCCACCATCAGCCACAGCAGGATTTAAAGCCAGGCGCTCAGAACACGAGCTGAGTTTCTGGATTAATAGTCTAGTGATAAAAAAACCAATAGGCCATGGACTCTCCAGGCAACCTTGTTGCATTTGAACATGGACTGCTTCGGTATCCAAGGATTTTGCTGAACCTTTGGAACATTTAAGATTCTAGGAGGAGCTGAACACAAATGGAAAGAGATACCAGTTGGATTCCAAATGCATCCAAATAAAAGTAAAGTGTCAAAGAAATGGAAGGCAGTGATGTTGAAAATGTAGATATCTGCCCAATGGAAAACCAGGACAAACATACAAAACAATTACCTCCTGTTACTTAGGATATATTTGAGATGGAATTCAAACTATGAAATGTTTTGATTTTTGTTTAATTGTCAAAATATGAAAAAGACTAGCAGCCCTGAGGCACGTGTGCTGTGAGCTGGAGTGAGACACCAAAAAGACATCAATCAGAGGTGGCCTGAAAAAATGACCTAATTTGTTTTGAACCTAAAATAATACGATTGCTTTTTCGTTCAGTGCTATTCAATTAATTTTGTCTTGTGAGCTATTGATCCCAAAAGGCACACAACAGAGCTGTGAAAGACCAGGACATATTTTCTTTCATTACCAGAAAAGAAAATTGATTATTTATCAAGGAACGATAATACAGTCTCTACCACGGACAGTGAACTTTCTGGCCAAGTTCAGTTAATGGACAAAATATAGGACCTATCCTGAGGGCTTAAAAATGTATTGCTGGAAAAGCGCAGCAGGCCAGGCAGCATCAAAGGATTTGTAGAGGGAGGAGGAGAGCTTCTTCAAGGAAGGCATCCTTGCAAGAGGATTCGCAGTAGGTCAAAATCTCCTCCTCCTCCTCCTCCCTCTACACTCCAGCATCTGCAGTCCTCACTTTCTCCTATCCTGAGGGCCTCAGGACATCCCAAACCACTCTCCAGTGGGGTGTAGTCACTGTCCAATTCAGTTTACACATTTAAGCTCCCGCAAACAGTAAGGTGCATGTGAACAGATATCGGTAATTTACAGATGTTGATTAAGAGGTAAGTACTGACCAGTGTGAACACTGCTGTTCTGTTTTGGAATAGTCAGTAGAAATGCAGCACAGAGCAACATTTGATCTACTGGGTGTAATATAATGCTCACAGCAGTGGTCCTTTCCAAAAGCAACAGTCAGGGGTGACAGTCCCACAATACCCCCAAGGCAAGTGAGGCACTTATCCGGCTAGAGTCATGGCCCTCATCTTCAGTGCGATGCCTATCTCTTTGTCGCAGAGTGGTGCAGCGGGAGCGTGCTGGCCCCATAACCCAGAGGTCGGTGGATTGAAACCATCCTTTTAGGCCGTCATGGTGGCTCAATGGTTAGCACTGCAGCCTCACAGTGCCAAGGACCCAGGTTCGATTCCAGCCTCAGGGCGACAGTCTGTGTGGAGTTTTCACATTCTCCCAGTGTCTGCGTGGGTTTCCTCTGGGTACTCTGGTTTCCTCCCCCAATCCAAAGATGTGCAGGTTTGGGTGAATTGGCCATGATAAATTGTCCATAGTGTTAGGTGCCTTAGTCAGGGGAAATGTAGAGAAATAAGGGAATGGGTCTGGGTGGGTTACTCTTTGAAGGTTCAGTGTGGACTTGATGGGTTGAGGGGCCTGTTTCCACACTGCAGGGATGTAAGTTCTAAGCTGTCAACCAGAAACCAGCAATTGTAGGAACCAGCAGTGCCACCACAAGGGATGGCCAGTGTTGGTACTGCAGGAGGTCCCAGCAACTTCCAGAGTAAATGTAGGCAATGCCAGCTGGGGAGGCCTAGCGGGGAGAAAGGAGGAGCTAATAGTTAGCCCAGGTGCAGCTATTCACCCATGCCTGGCACATGACTCCAAGGGATCTCTCTATTGAGTGCTCAGGGGAGGGGGGGAGGGGTGGAGGGGTTCCCCTCACCAAGCTGTGAGCTTGCCCACTAGGGTTTATCTGGTGGCACTGTCCACGTGACTGGCAGTATGAGCCCTTTAAGTGCTTCTGAGATCCTGAGTTTCCAGAAAGACTCAATGCTAACTGCCATCTGTCGAAACGAGTTCCAAACTTCTGCCATGAATTTGCATGAAAAAGTGTTTCCTAAATTCACTCTTGACAGACCTGATCTATATGTCCCCTTTCATCCTGAATCAGCAGAAATTACTTTCCCATATCCATTTCCATTAATATCTCGAAAACTACAACCATCTCTAAATCTCCAGTCCTAGTTTGTGTGATCTCTCCTCATTCCTTAACCTTCAGCGCTCAGACATGACCAATTCTATCTTGAGTCAACCAATCATCATTAACTGGTGCATTCTCCATCACAGCACCTCCTTAATTTGATTATTACTTCCTGATTGATTAACCAAAGCAACATGATTGTGGGGCTGCGAGCTGGGGAATGACTCTGTGCCTGCCGTATCTGAAGTGCATACATGGAGTGAGGTGCACAAGAAGCAAGTCTCTCCTACACATTTACTGTGTAAGGCAGGCAGCTTCACTCAGTCCACCCACGTGGAGGCACATGCTGAGCTTGGATTACAACAAAGGCTCAGTCAAAGCACAATACCTTTTCATCTTTCCTACCTGTTCCACAACAAATTTAAAATTCTTTTCTCAGTGCTTTATCCTAATTCTTTACTAAGTACCACCCCCTCAGTTCTCACTTTAAATTCCTTTGTGCAATGCTTTGCTTTAATTATGTTTGTAAGTCTCCTTATATCTACTTGGCTTAGTAGCAGAAGACTAAATGGAAAACTTAAGTACAATAATTTGACACTCTTTATGCAGGTCTCGAGTGCTGAACGTACACAGGACTGTTATAAATTTCAATTCCTTTTAAATGCAGTTTTCAGCTTATTGCCTCCAATTTCTTTTGTAAGTAAAATACATTTTACAAATAATGTCAGTTTGTTATTTCTCAGAAGGACGTAAGAAATAGGAGCAGGAGTGGGCCATTCAGGTCCCTTGGACTCCCCCACTATCCGATACAATCGCAGCTGATCTTCAATCTCAGCATCACTCTTCCATCCTATTTCTATGTCCCATGATTTTCCCAGGTATAGCCTGGGAAATAGCCATTGATCTCTGTCGTGAAGGTACATATCAACTGCATGAGTATCCACAACTCTCTGGGACACAGAATATCAAACATTTCCCAATGAAGCAAATGTTTGTGTTTTAACCTCTTCCATTCTTCATACAAGCCCAGGTCAGGCTTCCAGGTTATCTTTAAACAGTGTTTTTGAATGGTCTGTATGTGGTAGTGATGCCATAGAACAACCTGTTCTGTGCTGTACAGGCTCCAACCTCCGAGCAGAGTACTACCACATGAGTACTGAAGTCCCAACTACATCACAGTGACCTCATAGATTCAAATACATTTAACCCTTCCCTACAGAGGGATCGCCTTATCTCAGTCATAGAGCCCCTGCAGTATGGAAGCAGGTCATTCAGCCCATCGAGACCACACTGTCCCTCCAAAGAGTATCCTATCTAGACTCAACGCCCACATTATCCCTGTAACCATACATTCCCCAAGGCTAATCTACCTAGCCTGCACATCCCTGGATACTTTGAGCAATTTCCCATGGCATATCCACCCTAACCTGCACATCTTTGGATTGTGGGAGGAAGCTGGAGCACCCAGAGGAAACCCACACAGACACAGGGAGAAATGTGCAAACGTCACACAGACAGTTGTCTGAGGGAGAAACTAATTCCAGGATTCTGGTGTGTGAGGCAGCAGTGCTAACCACTGAGCCACTGTGCCACCCTGATTGATCAACCCCTTAACCTGAGATTTTTTTCCAGTCACAGGTAGCTTTAGGGGGTCAGCTAGCTCAGTTGGCTGGACGGCTGGTTTGTAATGTACTGTGATGCCAACAACGAAGCTCTCCCCATGCCCGGGGCATGCTGACCCTCAGGTTAGACCAACACCAGTCTTCTCTCTATCTTTTCAATGTGAGCAGCAGTCTGGTCTGTTAAGACCATGGTGGCTTTAGCTATGCCTCCACTATTTCCACTGTCAGGCTCCAAACAAGACTGGTCCTCAGTATCACCGAGTGGGGCCTGTAGTGCAATAGTTACTGTGTCTCTGAATAATTGGCCATTGGGTAATCCATGCTCTTAAAAGCAAAAGTGGAGTGAGATGGTGACTAAGCGTATTGCTGTACACATTGCGTCTATGCAGCTTTGTAAGTCATTAGAATTTTTGCATTTTGCACCTTCTCATCTATCAGCCTCCTTACAATCACCTCAGGAGCAGCTTTGGCAGTCTGCTCAGCTCTCACTGCCAAAGGCATGTTGTTTGTCTTGAAGGCGGGAAGAAAGAGGAGGGTTAGAAGAATTTTTATCTCAATTAAACAGCTAAACACAATTTAATATGTGGATTGCGAGAAACTAAATCCCTCATTCTGCATAAATGATAAAAATCTCAAACATCCATTGTGACATTTTTGGTGATAGATTGTGTATAATTTATTGATAGAAAGTGTGTAATTTATTGTTGGAATGTGTAATTTATCAAGGCAATTTTCACAGAACAAAGTCTGTCTAGCATGGACATGACAGGACTGAATGGCCTCCCTTTGTGCCACACTGCCTCCATTATAAGTATGCAGCTCGGTGTAGTGCTTGTTGCCATCAATGTCCCAGCTAATTAATTATTAGCCGAGGTGTAGAACACAAAAGCAGGGAGGTGATGCTGGAACTGTATAAAACACTGCTTAGGCCATAACTAGAATATCGTGCGCAGTTCTGATCACCACATTATGGGAGTGATGTGATTGCACTGGGGAGGGTGCAGAGGAGATACACCAGGATGCTACCTGGGCTGTGAGGAAAGATTGGATATGCTGGGGAATTTACTGCATCAGGTGCTCCCGATGTGGTCTTCTCTACATCGGGGAGACCGAACATAAACTTAGGGAAAGGTTCACTGAGCATCTCAGCCAGGCCTCCCAGTCACCACCCAGTTCAATTCCCCCAACCACTCTCTTTCTGACATGACCATCCTTGGCCTCCTCCATTGCCAAAACAAACCACAGCTCCTACGGGAGGAACGACACTTTATCTTCTGTCTGGGCAGCCTACAGCCTGGAGGACTCAACACTGAGTTTTCCAATTTCAAATAACCTCCCTCCCCACACCCCATGACTCCCTTTCCAGCCTCTGCCCCTCCCTTCCGCTGGTCCCAGGCACTTATTGGATTCATTCCTCCCATTGACCAACCAGGTCATACCCTCTGCCTTTCTTCATCTATTCCCACTTCATCACCTTGCCCCCCCACCCCACCCCCTTTATCTGCAGCTCCCCCCACACCCATCCCCAGATCTGAAAGAAGGGCTTCACCTGAAACGTCACCTTCTGCACCCCCTGATGCTGCCTGGCCTGCTGTCTTCTCCCAGCCTCCTGCCTGTCTACATTGTTTCCCTGGGAGCAGTGAAGGTTGGGAGGGGACCTGATAGAAGTGTAAAAGATTATGAGGGATGTACATGGGGTGGATGGGAAGGAAATGGTTCTAGGAGTCAATAAGCAGGGGGCATAGATTTAAGATAAGAGATGGAAAGCTAAGAGGGGAATGAAGGTAAGTGTTTTCTCCCAGACTGGGGTGGGAATCAGGAACACATTGTCAAAAAGGGTGGGGGAGTCAGAAACACTCGTCCAGCATTGAAGCAATACTTTGATATTCACTTGCATTGCCATTGCCTCCAGGGCTGAATTAGAGTGGTGCTGGAAAAGCACAGCAGTTCAGGCAGCATCCAAGGAGCAGGAAAATCGACATTTCGGGCAAAAGCCCTTCATCAGGAATAGAGGCAGCCTCTAGGGCTGTAGATCTGTAAGGTGGAAAATGGGAGGAATTTAGTAAGGTCCCTGTAGACTGACATGGGCATTATGGGTCAAATGGCCTCTTCCTGTTCTCTAAGCATCTATGAGTCTAACATACAACAACAATACCTCACATTTATAAAACACCTTTAATGTTATAAAACCTCTCAAGAGACTTAACATTTAAGAAGGTTAAGGGATGATCTGATCAAAGTCTTCAAGACATTAAGAGGAAATGACAAGGTAAATGAAGATAAACTATTTCCACTGGTTGGCGATTCTAGAACCAAGGAGCACAGTCTGAGAATTAGGGCCACAGTGTTCAGGAGAGATGTTAGGAAGCACTTCTACACACACAGGGTAGGAGAGGTTTGGAACTCTCTTCCATAAACAGCAGTGGATGCGGCATCAGTTATTAACTTTAAAACTAAGAGAGATATATTTTTGTTAAGCAAAGGTATGAAGGGATGTGGGCCAAAGGCACATATATGGAGCTAGGCTGCAGATCAGCCATGATGTCACTGAATGGCAGAACAGGCCTGAGGGGCTGATGTCAAGATCAGAGTGATGCTGGAAAAGCACAGCAGGTCAGGCAGCATCCAAGGAGCAGGAAAATCGACGTTTCGGGCTCCTCGGATGCTGCCTGACCTGCTGTGCTTTTTCAGTATCATTCTAATCTTGACTCTAATCTCCAGCATCTGCAATCCTCACTTTCGCCTCGAGGGGTTGACCGCCTACTCCTGTTCCTATGTTCTCAAGAGTTTCAAAACCCAAGAAAGATCAGGATGATTTTATCTCTTTTTGTGTCAAATCCTGGAGCAGGTCGTACCTCAAATTTGCAAGACCCAGTTCGGTGAACATTCAGCCGCCCTGAGCTTAATTTGCAGCGCGTTGTTTAGATGCAGCACTCACTCAATCAGCACCATCTTCTCAGGCTGTTTAAAACAATTTCCCTTTTCTCAAGTATCTTCCTTCTCTCAGCGTTGCTGAGTGCAAGACAAAAGTATTGCTCGCAAGACAAAGCTTTTCACTGTGCCTCGGTACACGTGACAAATTCAATTCAATTCAAAAATTTAGAATTCTTGTCTCCCTTTGATAATGTTTAGGTTTTGATTGACTTTCAATTTCATCCAATTACCCAGCAATGTCCATTTCATAATATTTCTTAAAGATTAGACTCACCACTCTTTCTCTCTCTCACCCACAAACACTCCCACTCTCTCTCTCCTCCCCCCCCCCCCACCTCCCCATGAGAGAGCAGTCATATGATCTTCTGGGATTTTACCTTTGTGTAATATAGATATGATACACTTTCAGGGGAACACTTTACTTTCCACTGGTATTGAACATTTTCTTAACTGCTAAATGTGTTTATTAGTTTTGTATTTAACTGGTGCTTTGGAGCTTATTTTGCTCATGGTGACAACATTTTACCTTGATAATTAGAGAAACTAGAATTGATTAGTAAATAAAACCACTACTAATTATACAAAAGGAAACCTGCAGCTGGGATTCCCCAGTTGCTGGACCTTTTGTTTAAGAATCAATCTCACTCATTGTTTCACTATGTGCCAACAATCCAGGCTGAAAAATGCAGACAGTGTACTAAACATCCAGCACAAAAGCAATGGAAATCCCTTCAGAAACTGCACAGTATATGTTAGAACCACAAGTGATTTCAAGACTACAATATCACTCCAGCATTAATGCAAGCTACAGAAACTCAGCAGGTCTGGCCGCAGCTGTGGAGAGAGAAACAGAGTTAGCATGTCGAGTGAACTTCAGTTCTGAAGAAGAGTCACTGAACTTGAAACATTAACTTTACTTTCTCTCCACAGATGCTACCAGACCTGCCCATTTGCCTCAGCAATTTCTGCTTTTGTTTCAGGTCTTCAGCATCTGCAGTTATATTAACGCAAGCCACGTTGAGTTTCACAACTTTCACTATTACAGCCTTTCCGTTAATTTTTATCAGTTATAAAACAGTCAGCAAACCTCCAAATTTTCTTTCTTCATTCTCCTCAGATACAAAAGTGCCTTGCTGTAGCTTCACTGCATTGGAAATAAGATTAATTAATTACCTTCAATCTCTGCCTAATCTTTCTGAAGACCTCAATACTGTGAAGTCCATCACACCTGCTGCACTTACCTTTACGTATCTACACTCGACAAGTTTTCAAAGATTGTAATCAGCTGGATCAGTGTTTCAGAAAACAAAATAAAATGTCTTGCATTTCTATATTGCCTTCCAGACACCTACAGGAAGTCACAAAGCTCTTTACAAACAATGGATTTCTTTGAACTGCAGTCCTGTTATAACATAAGCAATACGTGGCAATAATTCACAGCATCGATGCTGTGGCGTTAGGAGGTGTATTCTTGTCCTGGTTTCACTTAAAGAGAAATTGGGGGACAGGCGCCTAGCAATCTCTGAGAAGATAAACAATTTGTGAAGCCTGGGTGGTTTTTATAAAAAAGTTGGAACAACAGAAGCAGTCTAACTGGGCGTGACCAAGCTCCCACCCACACAACTGGAATTTTAGTTTTAGCACACAACAATTGCTGTTGGGGTCTTGAAGAGGTGGAAGCTATTTTTTGACCCTCTCTTGGTTACAGCCAAAAGCTCTGCTTGTTATGGGTGTGGAATGTGAGACAACCTGTGTTCTGAATTTGCCTTTGCCAAGGGAGTGTTTATGGGATGTTATTACCTTGGAACAGTTAATGTTTATCGGACCAACAGATCCACGTCAGATGCCATATCACTTGCCCGTCACTCCTCCCTAGAACACCTTGACAGCAAGAACAGCTATGTAAGAATCCTGCTCATTGACTACAGTTCAGCCTTCAACACTATTATCCCTTCGAGACTGATTACTAAACTTAGTGTTCTCGGACCAAACCCCACTCTCTGCAACTGGATCCTCAGTTTCCTGACCCACAGGCCACAATCAGTAAAGATTGGGGACAATATTTCGTCCTCACGAACACTCAATACAGGAGCCCCTCAGGGGTGTATACTCAGTGACCTACTGTACTCACTGTATACCCATGACTGTGTCACCAAATACCAGACTAATACCATTAACAAGTTCACTGATGACACCACCACAGTCAGTCAAATCTCAGATGGCGATGAAACAGACTGCAGATAGGAGGTGGAAGACCTGGAAAAATGGTGCACTGACAACGCAGCTCTCAATGCCAGCAAAACCAAGGAACTCATTATTGACTTTCGGCGGGATTTTACCCATGCCCCCTACATATGAACAGCATAGAGGCAGAATGAGTGGAGAGTGTCAAGCTCCTGGGAGTGGTCCTACACAACAAGCTTTCTCGGGCTCTTCATATGGACGCACTGGTTACAAAGGCCCAACAACGTCTCTTCTTCCTCAGGCAGCTGAGGAAATTTGGCATGATAGTGAATACCCTTGCCAACTTTTATAGGTGCACCATCAAGAGCATTCTGTCTGGATGTATCACTACCTGGTATGGCAACTGTACCATTTACAATCAGATACGGTTACAGAGAGTGGTGAGCTTGGCCCAGACAATCACAAAGGCCAACCTCCTATCTATAGAATCCATCTACCCACTGACAAGGAAAGGTATTCTTAAAGATCCATCCCACCCTGGCAATGTTTTTCTACAACCTCTACCATTGGGGAGAAGGTACAGAAGCCAGAATATATGCACCAGCCGGTTTCACAACAATTTCTACCCTACTGTTGTTAGAGTACTGAAATGCCTGACAAACTCTTAACATTCACCTGTACCTTAGTTTTGTTTCTGCGGCTGTTTACCTATTGTTTATTTATCTACGCTACTTTACTCTGTGATCTGCCTGTATTGCTCACAAGACAAAGTTTTTCACTGAGCCTCGGTACACGTGACAATAAATTCAATTCAATTCAAATCAATTCAAACAATCAACACTCTAAGTCATCCAACAGAGTCAAGTTATTCCAAATTCCTCTTTTTGTTGTTGTATTTTAACTATAGTGTTTGAATAAATAGTGTTTTGCTCAATGTCGGGTATTTTGACCAATCGAATTGTATCTGGAACACAGCACCTCACACTTTCATTTGAAGCAAGAAAAAGTTAGGGTGGAGGCTATCTTCTTAATATATTTTAAAGGGGTCTGGTCTGGTTCATAACACCAGATAATATCTTTTAGTTATGATACTTGAGAACTAATAATTGTCCAAAACAGCAGGAATAATTTTTCCCCTTTGCTACGTATTACTATAGGATCTCTTTCAACCATCTCAGAGAGCAGACAGAGAGAAGAGCTAATCAAGGTGTATATGATTATGAGAGACATAGACGTTGTGGACAGGAAGGCAGCTTGTTCATTAGTAGAAGGGTCAATGACCTGAGGGACAGCTTTAAGAGGAAAACTAGGAAGCGAAATGGAGAGTTGAAGGGAATTATTCTCGAAGGAGATGGGAGTCTTGAATTTGTTATCTGAAAAGATGGCTGAGTCAGAAAACATTGTCTTATAACATTTAAGCAGCATTTTGATATTCACTTGCATTGTGATAACATCCAGGTCTATGGGCAAAAGCTAGAAAATGGCCAACACAGATACAATGGGCTGAATGATTTCCTTGTATGCTATAAAGGCCTATGAGTCTATGACACGGCTTCAGTTAGGTGTCTCACCCAGAAGATGGCACTCCTGATGGTACAGCATTCCCTCAGTACTGCACTGGTGTCTCAACCTGAATGTTTGCACTTTCTGAAGTGCTACTTGAACCCACTGAGTCACAGGGAAGAGGGGGCCCTATAGCAATTCAGCAGTGCAGACATGAGTTCACCTTCACGTTCATTCTTTTTGATTTATTCCAAGTTCCTGATTCTCTCACCTGGATCTCTCAGTTACAATAACATTGGCTTGGAATTATAGCAGCCCCCTGGTGATCATTATTCTCTATATATGAATGCAGATTCTATTTACAAATCTCAGCAGGATAAATTCAACACAACAGCTAGATTGGAGCAACCAATGAGCAAAATCAGACACAAAATTCAGATTCCTAACCTTTCTTTGGGCCAGTCATTACAGAATCTGTGAAATAATTTCTTTGCCAATCAGTAGCCTTGCAGTGCCTCAATTTACATTTTGAGACTAGGTGTGAACTTACTAGCTGCCAGACACAGTTCACATTACAGGGTGCGCAGGTTCTGCTGAAAAATACCAGCAGCTCTGCTGAAGATTCAATCAGCTGAAATTCAATCAAACAGACACAATTTATAAGGAGGGAAAAGGCAGTTGCCCCAAATCTGAAACTGCACAAAATAAATCACAAAGTGAGACCATTACATACACACCGATCACAGAACACACAGGATTGACAATCTGTTAACACTAGGACAGGCAGTTCTATTAGGACAGGTCCATAAGGACCCTCACCAACCTTTACAGGTGCACCAGAGAAAGCATTTTATCCATGTGCATAACAGCCTGGTACAGCAACTGCTCTGCCCAGGACCGTAAGAAACTACAGAAGACGGTGTGCACAGACCATTACTTCCATTACAGAAGCCAACCTCCCATCCATAGATTAGTAGAAAGTGAGGATTGCAGATGCTGGAGATCAAAGTCGAGAGTGTGGTGCTGGAAAAGCACAGCAGGTCAGGCAGCATCCGAGCAGCAGGAGAACTGACATTTCGAGCATAAGCCTTCGGTCATTCCTGACTGATCATTCCATGCTGCCAGACCTGCTGCGCTTTGCCAGCACCACACTCTCGACTCCCATCCATGGACTCCACTGACACTTCTCGTTGCTGTGGAAAGGCTGCCAACATCATCAAAGACCCTTCCCACCCCGATAAAGCTCTCCTCCAGCCTCTTCTGTCAGGCAGAAGATACAGAAGCTTGAACACACACACCAGCAGGTTCAGGCACAGCTTCTTCCTGGCTGTTATTAGACTGACGAATGGAGTCTCTAACTTCAAATAATATTGATCTTTGCTTTGCACACTTCCTGTGCAGCCATAACCCTGTATACCTCACTGTCTGAGCACCCTGTGATCTGTATCTGTCTTTGCTTACTATGATCTACCTGTACTACTCAGAAAACAAAGCTTTTCACTGTACTTAGGTACACAGTGGTTAGCACTGCTGCCTCACAGCGCCAGAGACCCGGGTTCAATTCCCGCCTCAGACGACTGACTGTGTGGAGTTTGCACGTTCTCCCCATGTCTGCGTGGGTTTCCTCCGGGTGCTCCGGTTACCTCCCACAGTCCAAAGATGTGCAGGGTCAGGTGAATTGGCCATGCTAAATTGCCCATAGTGTTAGGTAAGGGGTAAATGTAGGGGTATGGGTGGGCTGCGCTTCGGCGGGGCGGTGTGGACTTGTTGGGCCGAAGGGCCTGTTTCCACACTATAATGTAATCTAATCTAAAAAACGTGACTACAATAAATCAAATCGTATCAAAAGTTTTTGAAGTCTTAGGGAATTGAGGGACCTGGGAAGTGAGTGGGAAATTCGAGTTGATCATTGTGAATAATGAACCTCCTATCTATAGAATCCATTCTCAAAGAAAGACAGCTAGCATTCTCAAAGATCCATCCCACCCTGGCAATGTTTTTCTACAACTTCTAGAAGCCTGAACACACGCACCAGCTACTGTTAGAATACTGAATGGATTCACAAACTCTTAACATTCACCTGTACCTGTGTTTTTGTTTTTGCCACTGTTTACCTATTATTTATTTATCTACGCTACTTAACTCTGTGATCTGCCTGTATTGCTCGCAAGACAAAGCTTTTCACTGTGCCTCGGTACACATGACAATAAATTCAATTCAATTCAACTCAAGCTGACTCAATGGACAAAGCTGCTGCTGTTTCTTGTTTCCTTACATTCTTAATTACAGCAGTTTCGGAGCGTTGAGTCAAAAAGATTGCAGAGGAGTGACATCTGAAACCAAGTAACACTGGCAGTAAGCAAGCAGCCAATCAGACCCTGAAAAGGCAAGACCAATTCACATGAAAATAACACAACGAACTGTAGGTGGTGCAGATCGGAAACAAACAGAAACACAAATTGCTGGAGAAACTCAGCAGATTTGCCAGCATCTGTGGACAGAAAGCAGAGATAACACTTCGAATCCAGTGACCCTTCTTCAGTACTGATAGGAAAAGGTTGGTAAATTTACTGATGATGGGGGGTGTGAGATTAAAGGAGTGAGCGGATAAGTGGAGGTGAAGCCCAGACAGAGAAAAAAAAAGTTAGGCAGTGGGATTAGAATAGTTACACGGTTATTTTTGACCAGCCTGGATGTAATGGGCCGAATGGTCTTTTCCTATGCTGTAGATCTCTGTGACTCCAATAATGGTGATGGAGGAGGAAATAATGGACTCCGACCCCACGGTGCCTAACTCTCTCTCTAATGGCATACCTAGCTCCTTTGTTCCGTTCAGAGATGCTATTACAGACTACTGGACAGCTTTTCCATATCATCATCGAACGACGCCTGTTACAAATTAAACAAAATATTATCACGCATGACGCACCTCAGGCACCACAAATATAGTGCAGCATTCTGGGAATGACGGGCTTGTCATACCAGGAGCGGTTGAGGACTCTGGGTCTGTACTCAATGAAGTTTAGAGAGTTGGGGGGGATCAGATTAAAACTTAGATAATACAGAGAGGCCTCAGTGGAATGGATGCGGAGAAGATGCTTCCACCATTAGGAGAGACTAGGCCCCGAAGGCACAGCCTTAGAATGAAGGGACGACCCTTGGAATGAGATGAAGAGGAAGCTCTTCAGCCAGAGGGTGGGCAGTCTGTGGAAATCATTGCTGCAGAGGGCTGTGGAAGCCACATCATTATGTGTATTTAAGACAGAGAGATAGATAGGTTCCTGATTAGTAAAGGGATCGAGGTTACGGGGAGAAGGCAGGAGAATGGGGTTGAGAAACAGATCAGCTATGATCGAATTGCAGAGCAGAATCAATGGGCCGAATGGCCTAATTCTGTTCCTATGTCTTATGGAGCAAACTCAGCCAATGTTCTGCAGCCAATGTTGATGAAAACTAAACTGCAAAAGATTTGTTAAAAATATAGCAATGGAATGATAGAGATCTGCAGAACAGAAAACCAGCCTTCAGCCCATTGAGTCTTCCCTGTCAAAAACAAGCACCTAACTATTGTAATCCCATTTCCCAGCACTTGGTCCATAGCCTTATTTGCCTTGGCATCACAAGTGACACATCTAAATGTGATGGGGTTTCTGCCTCTCCCATCCTTACAGGCAGTCAGTTCCAGATTCCCCACCACCCTCTGGGTGAGAAGTCTTTGGTCACAGCCCCCCTATAAACCTCCTTCCCCTTCCCTTCAGTGTCTGCCCATGGCTATTGATCCTTCTACTAAGGCCCATTGTAGTCAATCTCTCTGATGAAGAGTCAGCAAGAATCGAAACGTTAGCTCTCTCTCTCTCTCTCTCTCTCCCCATCCACAGATGTTGCCTGACCCACTGTGATCCCCAGCATTTTTCTATTTTCAGCACTCAATCTCTCCTTGTGTGAGAACCCTCCCATCCCCAAAAATCAATCCATCTCAGGCTCCCTCAGTGGGTGCATATACTGGAAAGCCAGTGACCACACAGCAGGCCAAACCCAGTTGACTATATTTGTGAATGAGCAGAATCCAATTGTGGGATTAGGGGAGAAAGCTGTGTTTATCTGAAATGAAGTTTTAGGAAATCCAAGAGGTCTTAAATTTTGAATTACACTTAAGCTGACACTGGCTAATGGGATAGAAACCTAATTTTTGCAAAAACCCTAAGTGCCAGCGTGGTCTGTTACACTGAACTTTTATGTCTGTAATGCTGCACATTTTATTTCTCTATTGCTTTGCAACTAAAGATGCTGTAGGCAAAAGTGAGGACTGCAGATGCTGGAAATCAGAGTGGTGCTGGAAAAGCACAGCAGTCAGGCAGCATCCGAGGGGCAGGAAAATCAACATTTCGGGCAAAAGCCCTTCATCAGGTACAGCCCTGATGCGGGGCTTTTGCCCAAACGTCGATTTTCCTGCCCCTTGGATGCTGCCTGATCTGCTGTGCTTTTCCAGCACCACTCTGATCTAAACTAAAGATGCTGTGCCTAGGTATTTCTGTATCTGAGTCAGTGCTGTAATTAGTGACATATAAACTGTTCACTGCACTCATTAAGTATCTGTGACAATAAAGGCTATTTTATTCTATTCTCTCCGAGGGTCAGTCAATGCATTTCATGGAAACGCATTCTTCGAAGAAGCATGAAGCTGAATGTTCCTCATTAAATGTAGGTGGTAAACTCGTGCATTAGGCACAGACTGTGTGAAAATACTGTCAAGGAAAAGGGATTTCAAGTCCACTAATGGCAGGAATCACTACAAAGGAAAATGGTAAAATGAACAGTTCAATGAAAAAAATTCAGAAGGTTGACTCTAAAGCCTGATGAGATTTTAAGGAGAATATAAAACTCTTTCTGACTAGTGACAGACTCACACCATTAAACACCACCTGCTCTCACTTCCCCTAAACCCTGAGACATTGCCTGCCATTTGTGCTCAGTGTCAGGTTGAGCAGCAGTTCCCAAGAGTGCTCTTAATAACTTCGACAAATTACAGACCAGTTAAAATGAAGCATCTAGACTGAAATGAAACTGTCTAAGTGTCACATCAATGCATAATACACACCATAAGTGTGGTGTGCAACTTACAACCTTTGGGGGAATATTTCCCTGTGTGTACTGACTTAAGAAAGCTCTAAAAGGAAATGATTTTTCACGTTGTCTGAAAAGAAGAAAAGAAATATGCACCTCACAGCCTCTGAGCAGAGAATTTTGATGACTGGTTCACTGTTCTTTGGGTCATCTTATACCAATTACAGCTCAGCTTCTGTGGCAGAGTGTCACAATACAACCAGAGTTCAGGAAAAACCATGGCAGCTTTCCCAAGCTAAATAATTTTGCACACACTGGTGTCAATGGTAAAGCTGTGTACAGTCTAAATTTGACGGAGTTAATGTAAATGCGTAAGCTTTTGCAAAGAATTCTGATTCGCCAAACTGAAGTATTAAAAAAAATGAAATAACTGCAGATGCTGTAAATCAGAAACAGGAACAGAAGTTGCTGGAAAAACTCAGCAGGTCTGGCAGTATTTGTGGAGAGAAATCAGGGTTAATGTTTCAGGTCCAGTGATCCTTCCACAGACTCTCTGAGGAACTGTTGAGTTAATCCTGGTTTCTCTCTACAGATGCTGCTAGAACGGCCAGAAATCAGATTTAAGTTTTTTTTCCCAGGGTGAAGAATTCAATAACGAGAGGTCACCCTTTCAAGATGAGAGGTGAAAAGTTTAAGAGGGATACATGTGGCAAGTACTTTACACAGAGGGTGGTAGGTGCCTGGAACGCATTGCCAGCAGAGATAGTAGAGGCAGGCACAGTAGATTCATTTAAGATGCATCTGGACAGATGCATGAGTAGTTGGGGAGCAGAGGGATACAGATATTTAGGAATTGGGCGACAGGTTTAGACAGTAGATTTGGATCGGCTCAGGCTTGGAGGGCCGGAGGGCCTGTTCCTTGGCTGTAAATTTTCTTTAGTCTTTGTTCTTTGTTTTGAAGTCTTTAAACATTGACTCAAAGGAGACTAGAAGTTGAAGCTTTTCATCTTAGCCTCATCAGAAAAGAAAGGTAGAAGAATCAGCCTTGAATAAAGGGACACCATTTTGTAGCCACGCTGTTGGCATCACTCTGTATCAGAAACCAGCTTTCCAGCCGTGAAGCCACATATTGCCTGGCTTAAAATGGAGGATGCTGGAGAGTGACCATGATTTGAAGGGATGCATAGAGCTATAGATAATGGAGAAAGGAAGGTCATGCTGATGGGGCTAGGTAATGGAAGCTGGAATCTGACTTGTGTGAAGCACAAACACCAGCTTGGATTAGTTGGGCTGAATGGCCTGTTTCTGCACTGTACATCTTATATACTCCTATGTAATGGCAAGTCACATTTTCAAAGCAAATGTCAGTTTCCAAATACACTTTGCTGTGTTAATGAGGTGAGTTCAGCATTTATTAATGAAACCAAGAAAGCTGATCAAATACTGCCTGGAGAATTTGATTCCAATCCAGTTGGAATTATGGGAATACTGCCTGTGTGATGCACCAGTTCAGGATTGGATGCATATTACCTCATGATACTGTACAGTTATAAAAGCAGACATTGCTGGAAAAGCTCAGCAAGTCTGGCTGCATCTGTGGAGAGAAATCAGAGTTAACATTTCAGGTCCAGTGACTCTTCCTCACTCAACCCGAAACGTTAAATCTGGTTTCTCTCCACAGATGCTTCCAGACCTGTTGACCTTCTCCAACAATTTCTGTTTCTGTTTTGGATTTTCAGCATGTGCGGTTCTTTCCATTTTGATACTGTACAGTTATCTTCAGAGTTATACAGTTATACTCATCAGATTTCTCTTTGATGTGAGTTTTGTCTACTTAGCTCAGGAGAGGAAGTCAATGAGAGAAAATGGAGGATAGTGTAAGCTGTCTATCCAAAAGATATGCAAGTTACATCAAGTGAAATTCAACAGCTCCCAGGAGGTATGCTATTGTCACTGGGGATTTTTGAATGTTATTCTTAACTATTTCTAACAAAATACACAGAAGACCTGTGACCTCTTATAAATAAAACCATCTTAACAGATATTTGAACAGCCATGTATCAATCCATGATATAAGCAGGAAGTGTTGAATAAGCTCAATAGGTCTCGCAGCACCTGTGGAGAGAGAAACAGAGTGAACATTTCGAGTCTGGTATGACTCAAAACTGAAGCGAAATGTGATGGGGGTTCAGGCTTTTGAAAGCAGGGAGGAAGCACAAAAGGGAGTTTGGAGCAAGGCAGAGAGCGAGAGAGATAAATTGACAAAGATGCCACAGTAGAAAAGGAAAAGGGAGTGGTAACAGTCATAGGAATGAAACAAAATATTGGTGCAGAGTGAGTGACTGTGGCAAAATGATGAACAGCTCTGACTGAAAACAAAAACATGAAAAACAAGATTCAAACGCACACAAGATGCAAAACAAAATCAAAATAGAGGACACAGTTAATGGTCTGACGTTGTTGAGCTCAACGTTGCTTCCAGAAGGCAGTCAAGTGTGTAATCAGAAAATGAAGTACTGCTTGTCCAGCTTGCATTGAGCTTCACTGGAACACTACAATGGGCCACGGGCAGAGTGGTCAACATGATCAAAAGGTGCTGAATTAAAGTGGCAAGTAACTGAAAGATCAGGGTGGGGATGCTCTCTGAGCAGAGAGTGGACGTGTTCCACAAAGAGTTGCTCAATCTCCATATGCTGTCCCCAGTCGAGAGAAGACCACGTTGTGAGCAGTGAATCCGATCGGCTAGATTGAAGGAAGTACAGGTAAATCCATGCCTCTCCTGGAAGGAGGGCTTGTGGCCTTGCAAGTGTGGATAAAAAAGCTAAAAGGACAATTGTTAGATCTCATGTATTGAAATGGAAAGGTACCCTAGGAAAGGGTGAGGAGTTGGGGTGATTGAAGAGTGGATGAGGGTGCTGGAGTGAGGGTGGTTCCTGCGGATTGCTGACAGGGGTGGGAAGGGGTGATGGAGGTGGTGGAAATGGCTGATGATAATCCTTCTCAGGTGGGCTGCTGCTGGGGTGAGAACAAAGGGAATACCCTCATGATTCTGGGAGGAAAAGAAAAGGGGGGGTCTAGAAGGACAGAAATGTCAAAAACGGTTTGGGTACAACTGAAGACCTAGAAATCACAGGGAGGGGAGCAGTCTTCAGTTGAGGAAGAAATATCAGAAGTGGAAGATAGCATTGTCAGGACAGATGTGACAGAGACAGAGAAACTGGGAGAATGGCATGGAGTCTTTCCAGGAAGAAGGATGTGGGGGAGAGTAGCCAAGACACCTGAGAGAGGCGGTGATTTCAGAATGAATGTTATTTAGCCAGTCTGTACCCAGAACTGGGGACAGAGAAGTTGAAGAGGGGAAGAGAAGTGTCAGAGATAGGCAAGAAAATGTGGAATTAGAATGCCGAATTGATGAAGGGCCCCAGTTCCAGAAAGTGACACCAACACAATCATCAACGTACCGGAAAACACTGGGGAAGGCAGCCTGCATAAGACCAGAACAAAGGATGTTCCACATCCCCCACTAAAAACAACTTAATAAGAACAAGCTTCAGCAATATATCTGCCTTTTCAGCAAGATGTTAACTGTATTCATAGTCAACCTGCTCAGAGGTGTTATTATACAGCTGGGGTTTGAACCCCAGACTCTTAACTCAGAGACAGAACACTACCATATGGTGCCACAAGAACCACCATATCTGTCCTGAGATATTTACATTTCACTGGTATTTATTTTGCTGGCCTTCAACCTTCAAATACAAAAAAAAGATACAAAAAGGTGTTCAAGCGGAAAATGAGATGCTGTTCTTTCCACTTGCACTGAGCTTTGTTGGAGAACTGCAGCAAGCCTGAGATAGAGATGTTGGCCAGAGAACATGGGTGGTGTGCTGAATTGGCAGGCAACCAGACTTTCAGGGTCATTTTGTGGACAGAACATAGGCTTCCCACAAAGCAGTTGCCCAGTCTGTATTTTGTCTCCCTGCTTTCAACAGTCCCCATTATCAGCTTTCCCTTCACCCTCGCATATTGTCACCCATTTCTTTGTCTCTTTAACTGTTGTTCTCTCTCTGGGCTCCATCTCCATCTATCCTCTCACCCACCCCTTGTCTTCAGCAATTATACCACTTTCTCCTCGTGGTTATTAGGTCTGAAGAAGGGTCAATGAGCTCGAAACATTAACTCTGCCTTCTCTCCACAGCTGTTGCTATAAAAAGATATTCACTGAGTTAACTGAAAGCCGTTGTTTAAGAAACTTGGTGCCATTTGCAAAATCTCTGACAGGCTTAAGAACATATCAACATCACATCAGTCGCAATTTAACTGCACCTACTTTGTTCTTTCCTCATGTTATTGGTGTCTGTGCCTTTGTATTTGTTTCACTTTCTTGCAGTTCTCCAACTCAATGGAAATGTAGAAATTGCACAAGCTTTTTATGTTAAAAATCACACAACACCAGGTTATAGTCTAACAGGTTGATTTGGAGGCACTAGCTTTCAGAGCACTGTTCCTTCATCAGGTACCTGACAAAGGAGCAGCACTCTGAAAGCTAGTGATTCCAAACAAACCTGTTGGGACTATCACCTGGTGTTGTGTGATTTTTAACTTTGTCCACCCCAGTCCAACAGCAGCTCCTCCACACCAAGTTTATTTATGTCAGGTCATTCTTTCAAATGGGATGGTGATGTTCATAAATTGTTACTCATACCAGAGACTTTCCAAAGAAGCTTTAAATCGCGATGTTAAAGCGATGCCCCTCTCTGGCCTCTCGGGTTGGGGGGGTGGTGGGGGGGGGGTTGCATCAAAGAACCTGCAGTGCTACTCAAAGAGTAACAGGGAACCTATGACCTAGTGTTCCGGTCAATAACGATCATTCAGCCCATAGGACCCTCTCATTAGAAAGAGAGAGAGGGAGAGAGAGAGAGAGAACAGGTCACAGGTTAACCTTAGGGTAGCCACATTTCCAGTGAGAAAAAGCTTGTAAAGACAGAACCTTCATGAAAACTTCAGCCAGTGCAGGAACCAAACCTGCATTACTAGCATTACTCTGCAATGACAAATCAGCTATCCAGCCAACTGAGCTTACCAACTCTCCCTTCAATCAACAGCACCAATCCAAACTATTTTTATTTGTTCAGGGGATTTAGGTGTTGCTGATGAGGCCAACATTTATAGTCTATCCTTAATTGCCCCTTGTTCCGAGTGGCTTGTCAGAGCTATCCCGGGGGGCAGTTAAGAGTTAACCCCATTGCTGTGGGTCTGGAGTCACATGTAGGCCAGACCAGGAAAGGGCATTAGTGAACCTGACGAGTTTTTCCAACTGTTGACAATAGATTCATGGTCATCGGTAGATTCTTATTTCCAGATTTTTATCAAATTTAAATTCAAATAAAGGACATTAGTGAACTAGATGGGTTTTTATAACAGTCAACAGCTGTTGCATGCTCAGAATGAGGCCAACTCTTTATTTCAGACTCATCACTCTATTGAATACAAATTTCACCATTTGCCATTCCTTCTGTTTGAAGAAAATTAAAGCATCTTTATCCTGGGCCTGTGTCAGATTTGTATTCTTTTCAAGGTGCATGGAGCTGAGGAATGGGAGGTGAGAGAAGAATTGTTGTAATGTTATATTTCACAACAGTGTCAGCTAATGCAGCAAGTTTCCACTGATCCAAAATCTTTTCCTGAATACATTTACAATTTAATTACCAACACTGATAGGAAACCTTTCTAATGGCACCTAGGCTTGCCTTTGTGTCCAACAATAAAGATTTTCTCCAAGACTGCATACAAATACTTTTACCTTGGATGATGATGACAGTACCTATTCCTCAGAAATTAAAAGGATTTGTTTGCAAAACAGATCGGCAAAATATCTGAGCAAGTGACTCAATTCCTAGGAAACCCTTCCCAGTGAAATAAAGAGACTGCCTCTTTAATAAAGGATCTGGTCCACTGCACATAGTGTTTACATCTTTTATTATCGGGTTGTATCTGTCCCTTAAAGTAGCTGGGACTCATTAACCTTTCTCTTATCAACCGACTGCCATAACACACTCAGCAGCATTGATCAGAGCCGCAAATACAATCTTCATTTCATGGTCGTGGTATGATGCCAGAACAAGACCTTTATTTTTACGAAAAGCAAACAGACCTGCAAAACACAGGCTGACACAGGCTTGCACTGGACTGACTGTGGGGGCCCTTAGTATCTAATTATCTCAAGCGAATTGTCCTGGCAACATAGCCACATTGCTCTTTTATCAAATTAATTGCAAGGAAATGCTGAGTGGACAGATTGGGGCTGCTTTTGATTCTGGATTTAATTTACACCCGCTCACATGAATTCATGCATTAGACAGTGCAATGAAGGTTCACTCAACTGGGACAGGGAGGATTGATATATGAGGATCTGTTCAGAAGCCTGCCCTATATCCATTGGAGTTTTAAAGGAATTAGCAGTGAGATCCTAAGGGGACTTGATAGAATGGATTCCTAAAGGATGATTAAATGTGGTTTAAAAATAAGGGGTCTTCGATTTCAGATAGACATGAGGAGAATTAGCTTCTCTCAAGCATCATGTGTCTGTGGAACTCTCTTGAGTGAAGGTGGGTTTATTGAATATTTTTAAGGCAGAGATAGACAGATTCTTGACTCTCAAGGGAGTCAAAGGTGAGCGGAGAGTAGAGGATGGGAGTTGAGATCACAATCAGATCAGCCATGGTCTTATTAAATGGGGAGTGGGCCCAAGAAATGGCTTACCCCTGCTCCTAATTTATATGCATCAATCTGGGAGATAGAGCACATTCTCAGAAAAAAAGGAACGGCTATTCAGAACTGAGGTAAAAAGACATTTCAGTGGATTGTGTATCTTTACATCCCAGAGGCCTGTGGATGGTCAGCCATTTTTTTTTTCTTCACAGCGTGTGACCATCGATGGCTGGGCCAGCAGTTACTGCCCATCTCTAATAGCACAAAGGGCGGTTGAGAGACAACCACATTGTTATGAGTCAGGAGTCACATGTAGGCCAGACTAGGTAAGATGGCAGTTTCATTCCCTAAAGTGAACCAGATGATTTTTTTCCTGATAATTGACAATGGTCATCACTAGACCCTTGTTACATATATTTCTGATTAAAGAGCCCTCATAGAATCCCTACAGTGTGGAAACAGGCCCTTCAGCCCAACAAGTCCGCGGTGACCTTCCAAAGAGAAACCCACCCAAACCTATTCCTCTCCATTTACCCCTGACTAATGCACATAACCTACACATCCCTGTACACTATAGGCAATTTAGCAAGGCCAATTCACTCCAACCTGCACATCTTTGGACTGTGGAATGAAACTGGAGCACCTGGAGGAAACCCATGCAGGCACAGGGAGAATGTGCAGACTCTACACAGTTGCCCAAGGCTGGAATCAAACCCAGGTCCCTGGCACTGTGAGGCAGCAGTGCTAACCACTGAGCCATCACTGGGCCCTGTTACGTATCATCCCTAATTTCCTGCCATTAGTTTAATGGATAATGAATTTACAAATACGTCCATTTCTTGAGGGAAGATTGAGAGTTAGTTGTTATCTGCTCGGAGATAATGGCTGAGAATTGCACATCCTCCAGCCACTGGTGTGATTATTAGTTGATACATTATTCCTTCACATTATATTGCAATCGCTCATGTACTTTTGGGAGAGCAGAATTTCCTATTTTTTATGTTAGGGGTGATCCTTCTAAGAATTAATTTTTGGTGGAAGTTTATTTCTGATAAAAAGTGACTTTTTCCAGGAAATGATCAGGTGACCAAGCTGCTTCACAGATAAATGGTAGAAAAGCTAAGGGTGACCGACATGTTTATTGCAGGAAACATTGCTCTCAAGCAGTTCAGTATGCAGCTTTCTTGCTGTATGGAACATCACTTTCAGCAGAATTCCACTGAAACTCAGTGCACTGAGCCAAAGGGCAAAACCCTCGATCACTGAAGGATTAATTAACAGCAAGTTAGACTTCAGGGATAGCCAAGCTGAGAAGGGGAAGGAAGAGTTCCTATCAACTCTAGAGTTCAAGAACATGTTATGGATCAGACCAGACCCCTCAAAATATTTTAAGAAGGTAGCCCAGACCCTAACTTGTTCTTATTTTTAAAGGTAGATGTGAAGTGCCGTGTTCCAGATGAAATACAACTGGTCAAACTACTCGACGTTAAGGAAAACACAATTTATTTCATCATTATAGTTAAAATGCAAACAAAAGAAAGAGGAATTTAGAATAACTTAACTTTTGCACATTCTCCCCATGTCTGCATGGGTTTCTTCTGGGTGCTCCGGTTTCCTCCCACAGTTCAAAGATGTGCAGGTCAGGTGAATTGGCCGTGCCCATAGTGTTAGGTGATTATTCAGAGCGAAAATGGGTTTGGGTGGGTTACTCTTCAGAAGATCGGTTTGGACTGGCTGGGCCAAAGGGCCTGTTTCCACACTATAAGTAATCTAATCTAATCTAATCTAATCTATTGGAAAACTTAACCAAATAGTAGATACATTAACTGTTACTAATTAACTGTTCCAATATGGTAACATCCCATAAACACACCCCTTAGCAAAAAGTCAAATTCAGGCACAGATTCTCACATGCAGTTCTCCAATTCGGGAGGAAAAAAATTAAGAGAAGATTCAAAAAGAGTAGCAGCTAGGAGACATTCACTGAAACTTCTAACTCTTTTGAGACCCCAGAGGCTTCTGACGTTACTGAAAAATACAAAATCCAGAAATGTGGATCTGTGAGAGCTGGCCACACCCATTCAGGCTGTTAGAAACAACCTAAGGCCTCACATGTTGCTCACACAAGATGCCTTCAGGTAGCTAGTTCAGCACCACTGGTTTAGAACCAGGAGAGTACTGATCTGAGATCATACACCTAAGACACTAGCAGTGTCTTTCATGGACTGGTAATACACCAAAATGGGACAGACAAGGAGGAGATCTGAAGGGAAAACCTTTGCTTGAATAAGCCAAAAGCCAAAGAAATGCCAACCGTTATGCAAAACATAACCACAATTCTCAGACCAAGTGCTAAACATTCCAAATTCTGTTTTGTCTCTGACTGAAGTTTTTTTGAGGTGGTAAGTCAAACGGACATGAGAGGGAATTTGAGTTAATAAGTTTGGTTTAGGTATAACTAACTGGGTTCACAATACTTTGAATAACTGACTATTCAGAATCGGTGTAATTATTATTAACCATGTTCTTTATGTAGTAAAATTACTTGGATTTATCGGAGAGCCTTGCATCTTAATTCTTTTAATAAATACATGGGTTTTCAGACTTAAAACAATTAATAACAAATTTATTGGTCTCTCTCAAGATCAGAACAGCAACAATACCATGTTCATCATTTAACTAGCTGCTGGGTTCCCAGAAAAAAAATCTGGCTTTGTGAATCTGTGGGATTCTTTGCCACAGAGGGCTGTTGAGGCTAGAGTTGAAAGATGTGTTGCTGGAAAAACACAGCAGGCAGTATCTGACGACCAGGAGAATCGACGTTTCGGGCATAAGCCCTTCTTCAGGAATGAGGCTGGTGTGCCAAGCGGGCTGAGATAAAAGATGAGGGGAGGGAATTTGGGGAGGGGCGCTGGGAATACGATAGGTGGAAGGAGGTGAGGGTGAAGGTGATAGGCCGGAGAGGGGGTGGGGGCGGAGAGGTCGGGAAGAAGATTGCAGGTCAAGAGGGCAGTGCTGAGTCCGAGAGTTGGGACTGACATAAGGTGGGGGGAGGGGAAATGAGGAAGCTGGAGAAATGTTGAGGCTGGGTCATTAAGTATATCCAAGGCTGAGATAGACAGATTTTTAATCACGAAGGGAGTTCACCGGTTAGAGGAAAAAGGCAGGAAAATGGAGTTGAGGATGATCAGATCAGCCATTATCTTATTGAATGGCAGAGCAGGCTCAATGGGCTGAATGGCCAACATCTGCCCAGTGTATGACAAACTTACGACTGATAGCAAACATCTCTGTTGAATCAGGCCATGCGATCAAACGGAGTTGAGTTCAAGTCTCATTTCTGATGAAGGGCTTATGCCCGAAACTTCGATTCTTCTGCTCTTCGGATACTGCCTGACCTGCTGTGCTTTTCCAGCAACACACTCTCAACTCTGATCTCCAGCATCTGCAGTCCTCAGTTTCTCCTAAATTTAGTTTAAACTGGGTACGGATTCGTTGGGACTTCTTCAATGGTTTGTTGACTCGTGATTCTATCACTCATTCATCTCTAGGTTACATCCTTAAGCCGACTGGTCCACTGCAAGGAAAACTTCAATTTTCTTTTAAAAATGTTTTGGAAGTTTTGTGGGTTTTTTTTGCTGGTGATGTACAGGGCCAGTGGGCAGCAAAATGCTTGGATCTCCCTGGTGTGAGAGGAGTGCTACAGCGCAATATTGTGCGGACAGAGATAACACCCGAATTCAGTATGTGAATGTACCTACTAGAGAAGGTGCAAATCTTGACCTACTCTTGGGAAATAAGGCAGGGCAGGTGACTGAGGTGTCAGTGAGGGAGCACTTTGGGGCCAGCGACCATAATTCTATTAGATTTAAAATAGTGATGGAAAAGGATAGACCAGATCTAAAAGTTGAAGTTCTAACTTAGAGAAAGGCCAATTTTGATGGTATTAGGCAAGAACTTTCAAAAGCTGACTGGGGGCAGATGTTCGCAGGTAAAGGGACGGCTGGAAAATGGTAAGCCTTCAGAAATGAGATAACAAGACTCCAGAGAAAGTATATTCCTGTCAGGGTGAAAGGGAAGGCTGGTAGGTATAGGGAATGCTGGATGACTAATGAAATTGAGTGTTTGGTTAAGAAAAATACGGAAACATATATCAGGTATAGACAGGATAGATCGAGTGAATCCTTATAAGAGTTTAAAGGCAGTAGGAGTACACTTAGGAGGGAAATCAGGAGGGCAAAAAGGGGACATGAGATAGCTTTGGCAAATAGAATGAAGGAGAATCCAAAGGGATTTTACAAATACATCAAGGACAAAAGAGTAACTAGGGAGAAAATAGGGCCCCTCAAAGATCAACAAGACTGCCTTTGTGTGGAGCCACAGGAGATGGGGGAGATACTAAACGAGTATTTTGCATCAGTGTTTACTGTGGAGAAGAACATGGAAAGTATAGAATGTCAGGAAATAGATGGTGACATCTTGAAGAATTGAGAGTGTGGTGTTGGAAAAGATCTCTCCATCCCCGAGGCTCCCTGCCTCATTCCCAATGAAGGGCTTTTGCCCAAAACGTCGATTTTCCTACTCCTCGGATGCTACCTGACCTGCTGTGCTTTTCCAGCACCAAACTATTGATTCTAATCCCCAGCATCTGCAGTCCTCACTTACATCTTGAAGAATGTCCATATTACAGAGGAGGAAGTGCTGGATGTCTTGAAATGCATAAAGGTGGATAAATTTTCAGGTGTACCCTAGAACTGTGGGAAGCTAGCAAAGTGATTGCTGGGCACCTTGCTGAGATATTTGTATCATCGATAATCACAGGTGAGGTGCCGGAAGACTAGAGGTTGGCTGACGTGACACCACTGTTTGAGAAAGGTGGTAAGGACAAGCCAGGGAACTATAGACCAGTGAGCCTGACGTCAGTGGTGGGCAAGTTGTTGGAGGGAATCCTGAGGGACAGGATGTATATATATTTGGAAAGGCAAGGACTGATTAGGGATAGTCAACATGGTTTTGTGTGTGGGAAATCATGTCTCACAAACTTGACTGAG
The DNA here is from genome assembly GCF_037043375.1 of Chiloscyllium plagiosum. Lineage (NCBI taxonomy): Eukaryota > Metazoa > Chordata > Chondrichthyes > Orectolobiformes > Hemiscylliidae > Chiloscyllium > Chiloscyllium plagiosum. The sequence continues at coordinate 6,298,591 of NW_028270161.1, forward strand.
TTTTTTGAAGAAGTAACAAAGAGGATTAATGAGGGCAGAGTGGTAGATGTGATTCATATGGACTTCAGTAAGGTGTTCGACAAGATTCCCCATGGGAGACTGATTAGCAAGGTTAGATCTCACGGAATACAGGGAGAACTAGCCATTTGGATACAGAGCTGGCTCGAAGGTAGAAGACAGAGGGTTCTCTGGTGGTGGAGGGTTGTTTTTCAGACTGGAGGCCTGTGACCAGTGGAATGCCACAAGGATCAGTACTGGGTCGTCTACTTTTCGTCATCTATATAATGATTTGGATGTGAGCATAAGAAGTATACTCAGTAAGTTTGCAGGTGACACCAAAATTGGAGATGGAGTGGACAGCGAAGAAGGTTACCTCAGATTACAATGGGATCTTGACCAGATGGGCCAATGGACTGAGGTGTCGCAGATGGAGTTTAATTTAGATAAATGCGAGGTGCTGCATTTTGGGAAAGCAAATCTTAGCAGGACTTATACACTTAATGGGAATGTCCAAGGGTGTGTTGCTGAACAGAGACTTGGAGTGCAGGTAGATAGTGAAGAAGGTAAAAATAAGGACTGCAGATGCTGGAAACCAGAGTCTAGATTAGAGTGGTGCTGGAAAAGCACAGCAGGTCAGGCAGCATCCGAGGAGCAGGAAAATCGATGTTTCGGGCAAAAGCCTTTCATCAGCATTTGTTATGCTTTCTTTTATTGGTCAGAATACTGAGTACAGGAGTTGGGAGGTCATGTTGTGGCTGTACAGGACATTGGTTAGGCCACTTTTGGAATATTGTGTGCAGTTCTGATCTCCTTCCTATCAGAAAGATGTTGTGAAACTTGAAAGGGTTCAGAAAAGATTTAGTAGGATGTTGCCAGGGTTGAAGGATTTGAGCTATAGGGAGAGATTGAATAGGCTGAGGCTATTTTCCCTGGAGTATCAGAGGCTGAGGGGTGATCTTTATAAAGTTTATAAAATCATGAGGGGCATGGATAGGGTAAATAGACAATGTCTTCTCCCTGGGGTGGAGGAGTCCAGAACTAGAGGGCATAGGTTTAGGGTGAGAGGGGAAAGATATAAAAGAGACCTAAGGGGCAGCTTTTTCACACAGAAGTTGGTACATGTATGGAATGAGCTGCCAGAGGAAGTGGTGGAGGCTGGTACAATTGCAACATTTAAAAAGGCATCTGGATGGGTATATGAATAGGAAGGGTTTGGAGGGATATGGGCCAGGTACTGGCAGGTGGGACTAGATTGGGTTGGGATAACTGGTCGACATGGATGGGTTGGACCAAAGGGTCTGTTTCCGTGCTATACACCTCTATGATTCTGACTCTAAATGGGCCTGGATCAAACACAGCCCTGTGTTATAACAGCGGCAAGCATTGCTTTCCTCTGAACAAGGAGCAAGAACCAAACAATAGGAAACTCTCCTTCTCCCTCTCTCCCTCTCTCTCCCTCTCTCCCGCTCTCCTTCTCCCTCTCTCCTTCTCCCTCTCTCCCTCTCTCCCACTCTCCTTCTCCCTCTCTCCTTCTCCCTCTCTCTCCTTCTCCCTCGTTCTCCTTCTCCCTCGCTCTCCTTCTCCCTCGCTCTCCTTCTCCCTCGCTCTCCTTCTCCCTCGCTCTCCTTCTCCCTCGCTCTCCTTCTCCCTCGCTCTCCTTCTCCACCTGACCTAATAACCGTCATCAACCTTCAATCTCCCTGCAGTTTCACTGCACTCACCTTTGGGTGGACAAACACATAACAAAGTGGCTCAGTGGTTAGCACTGCTGCCTCACAGCACCAGGGTCCCAGGTTCGATCCCTCGCCTCAGGCGACTGTCTGTGTGGAGTTTGCACATTCTTCCAGTGTCTGCGTGGGTATCCTCTGGGTGCTCCGGTTTCCTCCCACAGCCCAAAGAGATGCGCAGGCCAGGTGAATTGGCTTTGCTAAATTGCCCATTGTATTACCAAAAGTGAAAATGCTGGAAAATCTCAGCAGTCTGGCCACATCTGTAAGGAGAGAAAAGAGCTGACGTTTCAAGTCTAACTGACCCTTTGTCAAAGCTTAAAACAAGGGAGAAATAGGGAGGTATTTATACGAGGCTGAGAGAAGGGGAGTCCTGGCTCCAGAAGCAAAGGTAGCAATAAAGAGGTGATAATGACAGTGCGTAGAGAGATTATAGGGAGATTAGGGGCTGTGAGTGACCAAGGCTGAAGCCAGGGCTATGTGACAAAATCTGTGGGGGATGGGTTAAGCAGAGGCAAAATGGAAAACAGGGGAGAAGGGTAGCAAAGGGGGAAGAGGAGAGGAAAAATGTGATGAGAGAGTGGGGAGCAAGAGAAAGAGTGACAATCAAGAAATATAAAGTGCAGAACAGTGAAAAAAATATAAAAAAAGATAAATGAAATAAAATTACGGAGCGGAATGAAAACAGAGGGGTTAAAATGGGATTATCATCTGAAGTTGTTGAATTCAGTGTTGAGACCGGCAGGCTGTAACGTGCCCAGTCGGAAGATGAGATGCTGTTCCTCCAGTTTGCGTTGAGCTTCACTGGAACGTTGCAGCAGGCCAAGGACAGACATGTGGGCATGGGAGCAGGATTGTGTGTTGAAGTAGCAAGCCACGGGAAGGTCCGGGACCTGATTGCATTCAGACCGAAGGTGCTCAGCCTTATGTTTTGCCCATACGGTTAGGTCCATTAGTCAGAGGGAAATGGGTCTGGGTGGGTTAGTCTTTGGAGGGTCGGTGTGAATGGTTGGACTGAAGGGTCTGTTTCCACACTGTAAGGAGTCTAATCTAATCTAATCAAAGAAACACAAACCGACCTGAGGTCAGTGGCCAGTTCATTTGCTGTTGTTCAGGAAAGTTTAGAGAGACCAGGCTGTTGGATCTCTGGATGCACAGTCTCCACATGTTTTGGAAGAGTAATGTGCATTTCAGATCAGACAGAGGAAAGCACATGCTTCAATCATTTTCTCAACTCAATGCAAGCACAGATGCATTTCTCCATGACTGTGTGATTTGGCTGGGGGTGGGGGTGGGGGTGGGGACCAGAGGGCAGTTTCAGCAGTGTGGTGGTGAGGAATCGGCAAACCGATGTCACTCTACTGCAACATAAAATGCATGGGTCCTTAACTTGACCCAGCACAACATGCAGAACCTGAGAGAATATCTCACTTAAAGATTTCAGTGAAATGATCTCCCAAGAAATAAGAAATCTCTCAAGATCCAAGAAATCTCAGCCTGAATTCTACAGTCACAGTGAGATTGCTCCCCCACCAAGTCAAACAGATGGGGATATTAAAGCAGAACAATTAGGACTCCCTTTAAACTGTGCAATGAGTTTCCAAGCAGCGGGAATTTTATGGCAAACTATGGATTCCAAGACAAGCATTCCTGTTAAATTCAAGCAATCCTAAAATTCCCATCAGAATCGTTTCAATGTCTGACTGTTTGCACAGCTTTAACCAAAACCTTATCAAGCAAAAAAGTAGTTTCTGAGTGAAAACAAGAGCAAAGAGAAGGTTAATGAAAGGACTTCATATTTTAACAGTGTTTGACAGCAGCTACACATCTGATATGTTTAGTATACCCTTCAAAACAAAATTGAGATTTTAGATTAAAATCAAAATGGGGTTCCAGAACTTAAAAGTAACAGAATGCAAAAATTAACTTCTTCACTGTCAATTCAACCTTTCTGTCATCACTGATAGGGAGGAAGTCTGAAGTGACATTTCTCTACATTTACAGGAAAGTGAAACTGGAAGGCAGTTTTTGTTGACTACAGTCCAGACTTTTCCACATCTCTGCTCAATCAGCCCTCTGATCCACTTCGGAGAGAGATTGTGGCTAACACTGAACTTTCAACAATACTGGCAGCTGGGAGTGACTGAAAGAAAATCCCGGTCAATCCGAAAGCCCATAACGACACACAGGGATAGCATGACATCGAAGATTGGCAGACCATATTTGTTTTTCCATTCACTGGGCTATGGCCATCACTGGATGGGCAAGCATTTGTTGACCATCACTAATGGAAGGTGATGGTCAGCCGCATCCTTAAACCTCTGTAGTTCACCTGGTGGAGATCCAGCCACAGTGCTAATGGAAGGGACCTGTGGAAATTTGACCCAACAACAATGAGGGAACAGAGATGCAGTTCCAACTCAAGTCACTTCAAGAGGAAAGGGCTGGTGGCTCCCATACATCTGCTGCCCTTGTCCTTTGCAAGGTGCTCTCAAAAAACCTTGTGGAGCTGCAGCAGACCATCTTGTAGATGGTGCACATCACTGCTACTCTGCAGCAATTGTGCAGGGAGTGAATCTTTCAGATACCAGGAATCTCCAGGAGAATCGCGACTCCTGAAGAAAGGCTTATGCCTGAAACGTCAATTCTCCTGCTCCTCGGATGCTGCCTGACCTGCTGTGCTTTTCCAGCATCGCACTCTCAATTCTGATCTCCAGCATCTGCAATCCTCACTTTCTCCTAGATGCCAGGATAACCCTCTTTATCTGGAGACAGGTCTATTATGGTCTACAGTCTTGAAGTAGTCTCCATCTAGTAACCTCTAACGCAGAAGAGTCGGGAAGGGAATCAAGAGTTGTGGGGAAAAGGCAGCAAAATGGTGTTGAGGATTATCAGACCAGCCATAATCTCATTGAATAGTGCAGCAGACTCAATGGGCTGAATGGCCTTCTGCCCTTCTGGTTTTATTGTGGTCTTCCTTGAGATATCTATCAGGTTCCTCAATTCCTTCCCCAGATTATTGTAATGCTTTTCTTTTACTTACACAGATCCCTGAAGGCAGCAGGACAGAAAGAAAGGTTTGCATTTGTGTAGCCCTATTCAAACCCATCTGATAATTCATCACACGTTACAACCAATGTCATGCTTTTTGAAATGGGATCTGCTGTGATGTAGCTGGTGTAGCAGTCTATCTGTGGTCAGTAAATTCTAACAAACATCAATGTTATAATGACCCAGTAATGAACCTGTGTATTGAGGGATAGGTTTTGGCCAAGCCATGGGTTCTTAAACATCCAATAGGGGGAGACACAGGCATGGAGATAGTATAACTGGATTTTGATTAGTGGCAGGAAGCCGGGAGTGATGGTGTTTCTGTGACTGGGGGCCTGTATCCAATGGTGTAATGCAGGGTTTGGTGTTGGCTCCCTTGCTCTTTGTGGAGTATATTAATGATCCAGGTGGGACTGTAGGAGGCTTGAGCAGCAAGTTCATCGATGATGAGAAAATTTGCTGTGTGACAAATTGGAAGGAGGAAAGCCTTGGACGACAGGATGGTATAGATGGGCTGGTCAGATGGGCTGTTGGCAACAGGACAGGTAGCCAGGTGGTTAGAACATGGAATCCTTGTCTTTATTTGTCAAGGCACTGAATACATATAGTACAATGCAAGTTACTGAAGAAGGTATCGTCATCGAAAAGTGTGTTGCTGGAAAAGCACAGCAGGTCAGGCAGCATACAAGGAGCAGGAAAATCGACATTTCGGGCATAAGCCCTTCATCAGGAATGTGGGGTGATCGAATATAAAAGTTGGCAAGTTATGTTATAGCTGTATAAAACTTTAGTTCGGTCACGTTTGGAATAAGGCTTCCAGTTCTGGTTGCCAAACTACCAAAAGCACATACCTGCCTTGGAGAGGATGCAAACAGGGTTGACCAGGATGCTGCCCAGTCTGGAGGGTTTTATTTATGAGGCGAGGTTGCATAAACTCAGATTGGTTTCATTGGAAAGATGGAGGCTGAGGGACGATCTGACAGAGGTCTACAAAATTATCAGAGGCACAGATCGGATGGATAGTCAGAGGCTTTTTCCCAGGGTGGAACTACGAGAGGGCGCAGGTTCAAGGTGAGAGGGGAGCAAGTTTAGGGGTAAACTTTTCACATAGAGGGTGCCTAGAACGCACTGCCTGTGGAGGTGGTGGGTGCAGGCATATTAGCAACATTTTAGGCATATCTTGAGAGACACATAAACAGGAAACGAACAAAGGGATAGAAACCACCCATGGACAATAAGTAGCAGGTATAAACAAGGATTGGGAATTGGCAGGGCCTGCTCCTGTGCTGCACTGTATTATATTATATACTGAGGCACCTTCTTGAATGGCAGCAGACAATATGGTGAAGGTACACCCCAAGGCCTGGGATTGGGAGGACGTTCACTGTGGAATATCAGGGCCTGAGTTCTGGAATGGCTGGAATGGGACCTCAATCCTCAGCTCAGGGGGGCCAGGCTCCAGGCCATAAGCAACAATGGGGCCTGTGATTGCTGTCCTACCCCTGGGTACACCCACAGTGTTTGGAATGGAGTTCCAGGTTTTTAACGCATCAATGAGGTGGGCCAACATTTTTCCAATTTCAGGATTTAAAGAGGAACCTGAAAATGTTCGTATTCTCATACCCTCATGTTCATGAAAAAAGGAAGTGGAAAAGTACAGTGAGCATCATTGTGCAAGTGACATTGTCACTTTAAATGTCGTCAATTTGCATTCCATCATTCTTTGAGAAGAGGCAGTGAAATCAACTTCCTACATCTCCCAAAGCTGGGGCCTGGCTAATTAGTTGGGCCTGTCCTTGTTTTGTCTATCAATGACTGAATGTGCTGGTTCAAACCTGTGTAAACTGTATACTTTATCAAGATGTATCGGGTTTGACAAAAATAACCCTCTCCCATTCTTAAGGGACTTGACAGGATAAATACTGAGAGGATGTTTCCCCTCAGGAGAGAGTCTAGGACCAGAGGGCACACTCTCAGAATAAAGGGGAGCCAATTTAAGACTGAGATGAGGGGGAATTTCTTCTCTAAAAGAATTGAGAGCCTTTGGAACTTCTTGCCACAGAGAGCTGTGGGGGCAGTGTCATTGTGTATGTTTAAGGCTGAAATAGATTCTTGATCAGGTAGGAAACCAAGGGTTATGCAGAAAGGGCAGGAAAGTGGATGTGAGAAATGTTGGATCAGCCATGATCCTATTGCATAGCAGAGCAGGCTCGAGGGGCCAAATGGCATACTCCTGTTCCTATTTCTTATGGTCTTATGGTTATTCCTCATTTTCTTACTTTAGCCGAAAGTTTTGTCAATGCCTGGATCTTCTAAGCCAAGATGAGGAGGAGCTGGTATTGGACTGGGCTGAACAACATTAAAAATCAAAACAACACCAGTATATACTCCAATATGTTTATTTGGAAGTACTAGCTTTCAGAATGCTGCTCCTTCGTCAGATACCAAACACTTGTGCTTCTAAATAAACCTGTTGGACTATAACCTGGTGTTGGTGTAGTTTTTAACTAGATCTTTGAAAGCAAACTCTCTTTTGCCACCGTGTAATCTTTAAATGGAGCTTCCTTAATACAACGAGCCCTTGCCAGACAGAACAGCAAAACTGCAGCCGGCACAAATAATGTCAAGGAAAATAAAGAGTAACCACAAGCAAGTAGTAATTTAAATCGCAAGTACTGTTAGTCAATGCTGTAATGTCCACAGTAACTGTCCTCATCTATTAATATTAGCTGAATCACTTTAGTAAGGACTGTTGGGATGCAATAGCACCAGAGTTATGTAAGAGGACAAAAATAATTCACTATGTGATATCATGGCAGTCGTTTTGTTTTGATTTTTAAAGAAAGCACATGAGCAGTAAAGTAAGTTTGAAAATGCGTGCACTGCTTTAAACAGCTCCCCTTGTTAATCAACTAAGGGGCTGTTTACTGTTGAAGTAAAGAGCACAAATGCTGAAGGTATAACTAAAATAAAAACAGAAACAACAGCTTCACACACGAGTCTGTCAGAGAAAAGATAGGTCAACATTTCAGCAGAGAGATCTCTTTTGTCAGAGATGACCCAGTTCTAATAAAGAGCCTCCATTGGGACATTCACCTATCTATCTCTTCAAATACATTCAAGGTCTGGCTTTTTGTTGACTGATTATACAGCAGTTAAATCGAGGTGGTGGAAACCAAACTGTTATATCCTCAGCAAAAAACAAATAAGCACCAAAAATCACCAAGATTTTGGAAAGCAACATTCGATGGTATATCAGAAACAGATTAATTGAAAATAGGAGAGTAGGCCATTCAGCCCCTTGAGCCTGCACTGCCATTCCATACAGAGTCATGGTTATAGGAATGTACAGCATAGAAACAGACCCTTCGGTCCAACCTGTCCATGCTGACCAGATATCCTAACCTAATCTAGTCCTATTTGCCAGCATTGGCCCATATTCCTCTAAACACTTCCTATTCATATACCCATCCAAATGCCTCTGAAATGTTGTAATTTTAGAGTAAGGTTACACTTTTAAAAAAACACTCAGCTGCTCCCCTGCTGTCAGCTCTCCCACACATAGGTTTCTCGAAGCTCAGTTGTGAATTTCTCTGTTTGTTAACTTTTCTTAGGCAAACTCCAATGTCCAGAGATATTTGAACTCAAACAGCAGAGGCAATAGTTGTGCAGATTCACTGCTGGGTCAGACAGCTGTGTAGGTTTCTGCCTCCGTTTGAATCACCTCCCATGTGGTCACTACCTTTGCCTGGCTTCCTCCTTTTTTAAAGTACCGTTGTTTTGACCTTTCTTTTCCCCAAAGTTCCAAAACAATGCAACAGCTTATAAAACAGTAATTACTGCAGCTGGTATTTGAAGAAATCAGCTCCAACACTGAAAAACCTCAAAAAAGCAGCAGCTGATCATCCTACTCTGTCCCCTGCTCTCACCTTCCCCCCCCCATACCTTTTGATCCCTTGTAACTCCTCTTGAAAACATTCAATGTTCAACCACACTGTGGCAGAGAATTCCATAGACTCACCATGCTCTGGGTGAAGAAATTACTCCTCACCTCAGTCCTACATAGCCCACTCCATATTTTTAAACTCTGACCCCTGGGTTTGGAGTCCCTAGTCATTGCTAACATCCTTCCTGCGTTTTACCCTGTCGAGCCATGTTAGAACTTTATAGATTTCTACATGATTCTCCCTCATTCTTCTTCCCAATAATGGTATATCCATCAAACTATTCTAACCCTGACAAGCAGATGATTTGCTCCAAATAAAGTCAGAGATAGCAGTAGCCAACATTTGGACATCTCAAATATCAGATATGATTGACAGGCTAAACTCTAAATGCTTTGCCAGTAAAAGATAAGCACAGTATGTTTGAGGACAGGTTCTTCTGTTCTTCATATCACTTCAAGGCAGACTAATAGATTACATAGAACATAGAACATCACAGCGCAGTACAGGCCCTTCGGCACCGCCCTGTCATACTAATCTGAAGCCCGTCCCACCTACACGATTCCATGTATGTCCATTTGCCTGGCCAATGATGACTTAAACTTGGCGAATCTACTACTGATGCAGGCAAAGCATTCCATACCCTTACTACTCTCTGAGTAAAGAAACTACCTCTGACATCTGTCTTATACCTATCTCCCCTCACTTTATAGTTGTGTCTCCTCATGTTTGCCATCCCCATACTTGGAAAAAGGCACTCCCTGTCCATCCTATCTAACCCTCTTTAACCAATGCTTACTAAAGATCTTACATGCTGGTAAGGATACAGAGCAGTATGCACTGTGCTGAAAAAGTTCCAACCTTCTAACAGAGTACTGTCACATGACTACTCAGTTCACAGAGACATCGCAGTATACCTCAGAGGTGTTTCTGTATATTTATGAAATCCTCTCTACAATGGGACACATTCAAAGAAAACAGCATCATGAAGTGAATACGCAAGTGTTTAAGGTTGATTATGTAAGCTGTGTTTTGTGGTGTAAATATAGGGACACATTTTCTGGTGCTTTGAAAATAAAATGTTATGATCCCAGATGATGGTAATACAGAACAAGTCAGATTGCAGAGTGGAACCTGGATTGACAGACTATAAGTTTTATTTTGCATGTTTTCCTTCAGTCACTGAACATGTTTACAAGAGGCTGTCAATGTACTTTTAACAAAAGTGCATAAAAGTTTATTATAAAAGAAAAGAAAACAAATTTCATACAACTGTTGAAACTACAGATCATTTTTAAAAAATCATTGTAAATATCAAAAATAAAGATTCAGCAAGTGGGATTAGTTTGGTTTGGGAACATTGTCAGTGTGTAGACTAGTTGGACTGAAGGGTCTGTTTCCATGCTGTATGACTCTATGTTAAAATGTGAGCCTGACTTCGAGTAAACTTTAATTTGAATTGCTGTTTCTGTAACAAGCAGATCACATGGGTTTGGCTCTGAGCAGAGTTAGTGTGAGGTTACATGGGCTTGTCTCCTAACTAGTCCACTTTACCTTGAATTAAAAGAGACAGTTCAAAATCTAACTGGCTAATAAAGTCCTGCATTCCTAGCACAATGACGGGCATTAAGATTGCTAGTTACGATTAAAGAATGCTTTAATAAAACATTGTATTAGGCTGAAAAATAACTACAGTTATAATTTGCACATTGATGAACTTTTTATGGGACTTTAGGACATTAATTCAATCTTGTGGTTCACAGAAGGAATATAAAGAATTGCCTGAATAAATGTGTTGTGATGCATCGATACCTTATTCAGTCATTGAGGTGCTGTATCTGCTGGGAATGACTTGCAAATCTAGGAAGACAAATACACCCCAGAATTAACCATGACCTGAACAACATTTCTTAACGCTACCTGAAATCACACAGGGCCTTTTGGACACATGGACTCAGTCTTCAACTTTGTGACTTCCTTTGATGAAGTCTGGAGAGATGAATGGATTTCAGAAGCTTCATACACAAGCATTCCCTGATCTTAATCTGCCCCAAAGCTCATAATGAAACCTTGCCTGACAAAGCCTGACAGGCAAAGATACTTAATGTACAATTGAGAAATGGAAATCTCTCCAGCATGCTACTGTGCTCACCCAGAACTGACCACAGAACCTTGAACAACTCAGGCAGAAAAAGCAGGAATTACAGTCGATAAAAAAAGTGGAGCTGGAAAGGTACAGTAGGTCAGGCAGCATTGGAGGGGCAGGAAAGTCGACGTTTCAGGTGAAGACCCTTCGTCAGGACTGGTGAAAGGTCCAGACGGGAAGCATTAACTCTCCTGCTCCTCCGATGCTGCCTGACCTGCTGTGCTTTTCCAGCTCCACTTTTCAATTGACTCTGATTTCCAGCATCTGCACTCCTTACTGTCTCCCAAGCAGGAATCACAGCCTCACACACTGCTATTTCTCACATAGCAGTCAGGCTTAACCACCTGAATGTAAAATTATAGTTATTGCTCAAAAGATGTACATCCGCTATCAGGATAGTGACTGTTCATTCTGCTGGTAATCCATTGAGATATATCCTTTAACATACTACACAAAAGGACCTGCCCTTTTCAACCATCTGTTCCTTCAATTTCTTCCTGAGAACCAAAATGTAAAAGATCCTATCGGCAAATTCAACAGCTCGGATAACAGAGCAGTAATCGAGAGGAACCAAGTGACATTTTACAGAGAAATGATTTGACAGATATGGAAGACAGTATTTTGCAAATTTTGTGGGAGGTCAGTTAGTTGTGACATGGGCTTAACACAAAGGAGTTGAAGCTCAAGATTGTAATCAGAGGTATTCCACTAGATATACAAACACCAAAGAATCTTCAACACTGGAAGCTTATATTTTTAAAAATAAAATGAAAGAATTTTCAGAAGACTTGAAAAGGATAAAGAGGAGTTCAATCATGTACAAGTCAAGAAATCCAATTCACATCAAGTTCAAAATGAAAACACCAAAGCCCATGATCATGTTAACCAATGCAGCAAGGACAGTAAAACTCTTAGGCACAAGAAAAAGAGTAAATCAAACAGAAGAAATAAATGTGAGGGCACAATTGATAGTTAGAGTCATACTGAACAACAATAACCCATTATTGTTTCTAGAGAGGATTAGCAGAGGAAGCTAATGATGCTACAAACAGGATAACAGGTACTGTGGATTAATCACACATACCTCTGGATAGACTTTTTAAGTCATGGGTTAATGGCTTATTTCAATTTACATTTTCTTTCTCTCTTGTCGGAATGTTTGGTAGCAAAACCAACACTGTTCAAGAGGTTTACAGAATCACACAGTACAGAAAAGGCCCTTTGACCCATCAAGTCTGTACTATGAAAAATATACTAGATCTACACTAGTCCCACAAGGGCCCTTGTGGTACAGTGGTACTATCCCCATCTCTGAGCTAGGAAGCCCAGGTTCAATTCACACCTGCCCCACAGGCAGGTAGTACCATCACTGAACAGGTTGAATGGAAAATATCTACACCAGTCCCATTTCCAACACTTTCTATTCACTCATGGGATGTAGGTATAAATGACTGGGTCAGCATTTATTGCCTGATCCTAGTTGGCCTTGAAAAGGTGGTAGTGAGCTGCCTTTGTGAACCACTGCACTCCGTGTGCTGTAGGTACACCCACAATGCTGTAAGGGAGGGAGCTCCAGGATTTGACCCAGCGACACTGAAGGAAGGTGAAGGTGGTACAACATCGGCTGGTTAAATACACCTTTATCTACCCTACTCCCACACTTTGTGTTCAAAAGATATATGTAGTAGTTAAAATAGCTGACAATCGTGCCTTTTGTCAACTTAAAACAATACAAAGTAGATGTTTCCTGACATTTATCAGCATAGAATTTCTAAACTAACTGAACATTTAATTTACTTCATGCCAAGTAGAAACGGATCTTGGTTCAATCTCCAACTACACTGAATTCTAAACAACATCTGTAACTCAAAGCCATGAATGTGGGCCTGGATGTTGGGTAGTCAGTTACTATCATTGGCTCAGTACTGAAATGCTGCTCCGTAGGGCACAACTTAATTATAATTCCAGTTACTCCAGACAAGATAATTGGAAGTGTTGCCATAGGCAACAGATTAAAAAGGTATATTGAATTAATTTTTTTTTCAAATCCTTCTTTTGTGATAGAGGATGGAATTTTCATCTGCCTGGCATTCCGTGAGTAATGATGAGAAAAGTCAGAAGACATAGTGAAAATGAAAAATCTAATTCTCAACGCAAAGAAATATTTTCTCAAATTCCCCTGCATTCCCCCCTCCTCCACAAATATTTAAATAGCAAGTTGAGAACATCACCATTGACTGGCAGTTGCCTTATTTCCATCCGTTTGCATCTCAGGCAGTGACTGGTTCTGCTAAGAGTCACATGATGCAACACAGTCCAGGCTGCACTCACAAGGATGCAACCATAGCCCTGTCTATAAATCTGCATTGGTGTAGGGACCAGCTCCAAACTGTGACTTCAGTCTAAAAGGAAAGTACCAACATATTTATGTATTTCTCTACATTGAGAGAAAATAACACTCTCAGTCCTTTAACCAACAAACAGACCAACGCTCCATGGAATGGTGACCATGTGACTCCCATTGTTTTCTGATGGGATATTTCAATTATCTTTTGCTTTGCAACTATGCATTACACCAGAGATGATGCATTATCCTATTTATATTGCCCACTCCTCATTATGCAATAAATAGAGAGGATGAACTTGGTTTGTGTGGTCTGCTTTAAGCTCTGGACCAGGGTTCAAATGCCGATGACTAATAGGCTGACAATTCTAAACTATGCCACCCTGGCAGTTCCAACTGAAATATATTCAACACTTGAGACCCAGATCAAAGGGAGCATGAAATCATAGCTTGCCAGTAATTGGTGCTTCCAGTCAGAGATTGGGAATTGATTGTGTAAATTGGAGTACTGAGGAACAGGTTGTTATTTTGAGATTAGGATTGAGGCTAAGACTCATTGTGGAGCAAAGAAGAGGTAACTTTAAGTGAACATCATGAAATCAAACTGAAAACCAATTTAAGGAAACAACTTACATGTGGCTGATAAATCATTAGTTGCTTGCAGCTGACCAGTGCTCACTGAGCATCATGAAGATAGCGACACAATAAATTGCTTCAAACAGATCATTCTTTTAAAAAGTGATTATTTATGAGACTGTCATGTCTCCTCTTTCGATAGAGAGCATTGCTGTTTAGTTTTAAACATAGAAGGTGCCTGGAACGCACTGCCTGTGGAGGTGGTGGGTGCAGGCACATTAGCAACATTTAAGGCATACCTTGAGAGACACATAAACAGGAAACGAACAAAGGGATAGAAACCACCCATGAACAATAAGTAGCAGGTATAAACAAGGATTGGGAATTGGCAGGGCCTGCTCCTGTGCTGCACTGTATTATATTATATACTGAGGCACCTTCTTGAATGGCAGCAGACAATATGGTGAAGGTACACCCCAAGGCCTGGGATTGGGAGGACGTTCACTGTGGAATATCAGGGCCTGAGTTCTGGAATGGCTGACAGTATTCGGGTCAGGAGTGGGACCTCAATCCTCAGCTCAGGGGGGCCAGGCTCCAGGCCATAAGCAACAATGGGGCCTGTGATTGCTGTCCTACCCCTGGGTACACCCACAGTGTTTGGAATGGAGTTCCAGGTTTTTAACGCATCAATGAGGTGGGCCAACATTTTTCCAATTTCAGGATTTAAAGAGGAACCTGAAAATGTTCGTATTCTCATACCCTCATGTTCATGAAAAAAGGAAGTGGAAAAGTACAGTGAGCATCATTGTGCAAGTGACATTGTCACTTTAAATTTGCATTCCATCATTCTTTGAGAAGAGGCCAGTGAAATCAACTTCCTACATCTCCCAAAGCTGGGGCCTGGCTAATTAGTTGGGCCTGTCCTTGTTTTGTCTATCAATGACTGAATGTGCTGGTTCAAACCTGTGTAAACTGTATACTTTATCAAGATGTATTGGGTTTGACAAAAATAACCCTCTCCCATTCTTAAGGGACTTGACAGGATAAATACTGAGAGGATGTTTCCCCTCAGGAGAGAGTCTAGGACCAGAGGGCACACTCTCAGAATAAAGGGGAGCCAATTTAAGACTGAGATGAGGAGGAATTTCTTCTCTAAAAGAATTGAGAGTCCTCAGAACTTCTTGCCACAGAGAGATGTGGGGGCAGTGTCATTGTGTATGTTTAAGGCTGAAATAGATTCTTGATCAGGTAGGAAATTAAGGGTTATGCGGAAAGGGAATGAAAGTGGATGTGAGAAATGTTGGATCAGCCATGATCCTATTGCATGGCAGAACAGGGTCGAGGGGCCGAATGGCCTACTCCTGTTCCTATTTCTTATGGCTAATTGAGTCGACATTAGCCATCCAGAAGATGCTGACAGTCCCTCATTCATAATCGTTTGGGGAAATTGGGGGCAGTCACACTGAGCAAGGTTTAACTTAGGTCATGGAGCAATTTTAAAACTAGTCTAGTTTATGAATTTATGGTCAGAATGGACTGATTGGACCAAAGGCTCTGGTTCCGTGCCCTAAGACGCTATAGGACCTAACCCTGATCCACACCAGTTCAGTAAGTTCACCGACAAAGTACTGTTGGAAAATACTTTGCCATGAGCATCACTAATGTCCCAGGCAGTCATTTATATTAATCAGTAGCTAATTTGTGACTGAGGGATTAGATATTTGCATGTAGGCCATGCTATCATATCTATTATGCAGAATATCTTTATAAACATGTCTTCTGAAATGTTCAGTGATAAATAACATGGACTGTTTAAACCCTGTCCATGCTATAAACAAAATCTAAATCACACATGCATTGCAAATTAAAATATATTTATTTTTATTAGAAATAGCAATATAGAACACAAGACAAATAATGGTGCTTTGAAGGCAGATTTGGGGGATTTAATTTAAGTAATCAGATCAAGACAGGATGGATGCTGTAAGGATCGTATCTTGTGGAAGACACTTGGACCAGGGGTCACCAGTTTAAAATTAACACAGAAATGAGGAGATTCTCTTTTCTCTCAGTGGATCGTGAGCCTCTAAAACTCTCTTCCTGAGAGGGAGGTGAAGGCAGGATCATCGAATATTTAAAGCTAGCAGTCGAGAGATTCTTAATAAGAGAGTCAAAGGTTATCAGGGAGGTGGGAATTTAAATAGAGGTCACAGTTGGAATACACCCAAGGGGCCAAATGGCCCACTACTGCTCCTCACAGAATCCCCAAATTTGTATGGCACAGAGGGAGGCATTTCGGCCCATCATGTTCCTAATTGATACGTTCATAACAGGTGATGTTACAACATGGCTAATTGTAAAGCAACCACCATGGCAGTAAGAGGAAGAATATGTGTTAATTGGAACAGTGGCTTGGTCTGTAACTATAGGTTATAGTGGGGACAATTAAGAAATTATTAGCATTTTGCTCAGCTCTCCAACATTACAACAGTAACTACACTTTGAACCCGGCTGCACTGGGACATTGCAAAGTCATGGCAGGTGATGCAAAAATGTTTATTTATTTATCAAAATATTTTTGCCTACAAGCAAACAGAGCAGTTGCCATGAAAGACTGAAGTAGCTTCAGGGATTGAAACTATTTCAGGGGAGAGAATGGATGGAGGATTATGATGAGGAATTGGCTCGAGATATTTAATGTGGGCTTGTCTGACTCCAGTGAGACAGACATCGTCCATGAGATTGGAGAATCAGGGCTAAAGCCAGCATTTATGCCCAGAGTAAGCCCATAATTGAAGGCTGTGTGATACCTGACATGGGGATCATCTGATAGCTATACTCCAGGAAGAACTTGGCTCTTGTACAAGTTTGAGACAGTGAGGACTGCAGATGCTAGAGAATCAAGAGTTGATAAAATGTGGAGCCAGAAAAAGCACACCAGGTCAAGCAGCATTGGAGGAGCAGGAGGGTTGACGTTCAGTCCTGATGAAAGGTTCCGACCTGAAACATTGACTCCCCCGCTCCTCAGATGCTGCTTGACATGCTGTGTTTTTTCCAACTTTGAAATGCAAAGAGAAACAAAAAACATGAATGAAACAGAATGCAAGATGGCAACACAATTGGTTGAAAGTTTATTTCAAACAGAGATAACTGTTAGAGTGAGTGGGTTTATCTGTTAACCCATCTGAGACAGAAAGTAGCTTGCAGAGGGACCTGTCTTCCACAATGGTTTATTCACAAAACCCACACAGTACAAGTGCAGATTACATTTCCCTTCTACAGGCAAGCTCCCAGCGGGTGAAAACTAACTCTTCAACTCTTTTCAAAACTGAATTACAAGTTAAAAAGCCACATAAAGTGACACTGTAATAAAATCAAAGGTTCAAATGAAACATTACATTGAAATGCTATGGTGGGCAGAGATGATGGACACTGGATTAGCGGTGCTGGAAGAGCACAGCAGTTCGGCAGCATCCGAGGAGCAGTAAAATCGACGTTTCGGGCAAAAGCCCTTCATCAGGAATAAAGCTGTGCTCTTCCAGCACCACTAATCCAGAATCTAGTTTCCAGAATCTGCAGTCATTGTTTTTACCGAGATAATGGACTCCCCTGTTCCTGTGGTGCCTAACAGTTGTAGAACAATGCCTCTTAAATATGTGCATTTATTTTCCAATCAACTCATTCAGAGATGTTATTGCATACCTCTGGAGCAAGTGGGACTTGAAGCCAGACCTGCTGGCTCAGAGGTAGGGACACTACCACTGCACCACAAATGTTTTCATACGTGAGCCCAAACCTTTCCTCAATTTGCTTCAGTTACTCTGACTCACAACTGGAGTGTGTGCACATACCCACTCAACCACACAGCATTTGCAGTAATAGCATGGTTAATCTTAAAACATCAACCAAGATCCACAAAAAATAATTAAACATTACATCAAATACTGAAGTACGATTTTACAAGCAACATAACACCAAAGACCAAGAATATGAACATCTAAGTAGCAACAATGAATCAACTAATCCACATTATAGCAGGGATGGGACCGCACTAGGAGGAGTGTGGAGAAGGTTTACCGGGATGTTGCCTGGGCTGGAGAGTTTTAGTTATGAAGGGGGTTGTGACAGACTGAGATTGTTTTCCTTCGACCAGAGAAGGCTGGGGGTGGGGGGAACATGATTGAGATGTATAAAATTATTAGGGACATAGACAGGATAAACAGGAAGAAATGTTTTCCCTTGATGGAGGGATCAATGACCAAGGGCAGAGATTTAACTCAAGAGTCAGGAGATTTTTAGGGGACATGAGGAAAATATTCTTCATCCACAGGGTGGTGGGAGTCTGGAACTCACCACCTGTAAAAATGGTGAAGGCAAAAACGTCATAACATTTGAGAAGTATTTAGATGTACACTTGTGATGCCAAAACATACAAGGATACAGCCATGTGCTGGACAATGAGATTAGAATGGTTAATTGGCTGCTTTTTGGCATTTTGGCCAATTGGTGCAGATTCAATGGGCAAAAAGATTTTTTTGCCATAGATCTCGATGACTAAGTCGATAACTTTTAGGAATAAAGTCATCTTCAAACCCTAGCTCACATATATTCAGATCTTTTAAAGTTTCACATCAGACTCTGAGCAACTCCAACAGAAATCCTCGGTAGGTGGATTCTCCATCTGGAACAAGAGCCTCAAAACGAGGTGCATAATGCCCCAGGCTCCATCCAGTGCCCTCGGGAATCCTGCTGATTTCTGTAAAGAAGCTCCAGATGATCAAGGCCTGAAGGACACCAGGGTTAGTCCAATCAAGAAATCGTCAGCAGTAAAGGCAAAGTTACCTGGAGACGTAGAATAGTTTCCAGGACCGATGATCTATTCATATCATTGTTCAGCCTCTGAAACAGGAAGCTAAACCATCTTCCAATCTTATGTACAGATTGTGGGGGGGGGGGGCAAGATTGTGGGGATCAAGAAGGCAGAGAACACTTGACTCCTGATCAGTGTTACCCTCTGACTCATTTTGATTCTGTGGAGTATCATGGTCTTTAACTGTTTGCTTGTACCCTCTCTGGTCAGTTGTCCACATGAACTACATTTTATCAAAAAGCTATCGAGTATTCTTCACATCTTCCTCACTCACATCCTTCACACAAGGACTCCTCCTCATCTGAGATCATTATGGCTTGTCATTAATCTGACTAGGAATTCCGTGTGAAGCTGCAAGTTCAAGACATTTGCTTAACTTGAACCTAATCGGGAAGCTGACAAAATGAGAAGAATTTACCCAAAGTTTTAACATGACAATGTGCAGTGCTGAAATTATCCAATAATATGAAGAAAGAGCAAATGCACTCTTTCACTGCAGTAAAAGAGCACACCCACATTGTCACAATGCTCTTTATAGAGTGAGGAGAGTCAGCATTTCAGGCATAAGCCCTTCTTCATGAATGCTGGAAATGTCGATTCTCCTGCTCCTCAGATGCTACCTGACCGGCTGTGCTTTTCCAGCGTCGTGCTTTTCGACTCTGATCTCCAGCATCTGCAGCCCTCACTTTTTCTCTTTATAGAGCGAGCAATGAGGGGAGTGAAGCCTGACAGAGCAAAATTCACCAGGATCACTGGAGGTGGGTGTGGAGGTGCCAGTGTCAGACTCAGGTGGACAAGGTCCATTTCAGATTATAGCTCATTTGCTTTCTTATCCCTGAGAGCTGGTTTATGATTTCATGAGGTCCTCTGAAGTTCAAAGTCCTTTATATGCTGTATTAACTGTCTGTTACCAATGTTTCTAACCACAGTTTCTCAACAAAGGGCAGCTTGTTTTTGCTCAGAGATACACAATGCAAACTAATCACTCCTTTGAAAAGTCTGCTGTTGCTGTGGTCTAGCTGTGGAGACTGTCAGCTGTGTTGTGAGATCTCCGTCTCTCCCAAACCAAATCTGGACAGTAATTTCATGAGGATGGGTGCAGAATAACCCATCATGGGTGGAGCTTCAAGTCAGGGACAGTGGGCCATGTAAAATACATCCTATTGTGCAATTCAGGCACTGATTGTCCTTGCAGGGAGAGTACAGGCTGCGGCATGGAATATGCACAATCTTCCCTGGGTTCCGGACTGTGCAAGTCCTGGAAAGCTCTATCCTGGGAGGCTGTGCACTGCACTGCAGACAGGAAAGAGGCTGGGTTTCCTCTTGACAGTCTCACCATGGCGGGTTTGGTGGTGAGAATGGGGAATGAATTGGATGGGAAGTTGTCAAGAGGAAACCCACACAGCCCCGGAGAATCCTGAGAATTCTGACTCCACAGAATTCTAAAGTCTCTGGCCAGATGAAGTCAGACTTTGAGCAGCTACTGGTTCAAACCCTCTCGGACTCTTGCACACTTCAACACAAAGCCCCGCTCTGTGGCCTGGGACAAGATTTGAAAAAAAAAAGATAGGAACGGTATTGAAAAATAATGAGTTTCTGGACCAAGAATGGAAACACGGCAACAGCAACCAAACAGTGCCTGAAAGAAATTACAAGTCATCGTGGTAGGAATAGGCCATTCAGTCCATCAAATCCAGTCTACCACTCAATAAGACTATGGATGATCTGATAATCTTCAAGTCCACCTTTCTACCTTTTTTTTTAAAAGAGCCCTCGATTCCTTTACTGATCAAAAATCTCTCTCAGCCTTGAATACGCTTAATGACCCAGCTTCAACAGTCCTCTGTGGTAAGGAATTTCATAGATTCACTCCCCTCTGAGAAAAGAAATTCCTCTTCATCTTTGACTGAAATGGAGGACCCCTCTGGTCCTAGACTCTCCCACAAGACGAAACAACCTTTGAACATCTACCCTGTCCAATTCCCCTGGGAATCTTGTATGTTTCAATGAGTTCACCTCTCATTCTTCTAAACTCCAACAAGCACAGGTCCAACCTACTCAACCTTTCTTTATAAGATAGTCTCTCTGGATCTGGTTTTAGTCTAGTGAACATTCTCTGGACTGTCTCTGAAGCCAATGTTCCTTCCCTTTGATAAGGGGCTCAGACTGACCACAGTATTCTGGTGACTGGTTGGGCCAAAGGGCCTGTTTCCACACTGTAGGGAATCTAATCTAATCTAATGGCCTGCTTGATTTTCTTGTATAGTTTTAGCAACAATTCCCTACTTATAAAACTCCATTCCCTTTGAAATGAGGGCCAACAGTTCACACCTTCCTTCTTAGGTGCTGAAATTGGATGCTGGCTTTTTGTGTTTCATGTATGAAGACACCAAAAACCCTCTTATCTGCAGCTTTCTGCAGTCCTCCCCCATTCAAGTAATATTCAGCTCTTCTATTCTTCCTAAATAACCTCACATTTTCCCACATTATATTCTAGCTGCCATGTTTTTCCTCTACACACTCACCATATCTATAATCCCTCTGCTGACAACAGAGAGGGAATGACCTCGTGGTATTGTTGCTACACTATTAATCCAGAGACCCAGGTAACATTCTGGGGACTCGGGTCTGAATCCAGCCAAGGCAGACGGTGGAATTTGAATTCAATGAAAATCTGGAATTCAGACTTAATTGATGACTATGAATCCTCTGTCAATTATTGGAAAAACCCATCTGGTTCATTGATGTCTTTTAAGGAGGCATGCTGCACATGTGACTCCAGACACCCAGCTGACTCTTAAACTGCCCTCTGGGTAATTAGGGATGGGCAATTAATGCTGGCCTAGACAACAATGCCCACATTCT
The DNA here is from genome assembly GCF_037043375.1 of Chiloscyllium plagiosum. Taxonomy (NCBI): domain Eukaryota; kingdom Metazoa; phylum Chordata; class Chondrichthyes; order Orectolobiformes; family Hemiscylliidae; genus Chiloscyllium; species Chiloscyllium plagiosum. The sequence continues at coordinate 6,320,114 of NW_028270161.1, forward strand.
ATGAGGAATTAATTTAAAAAGCAACTCTTTGTGTCATCCTCATTACTTGCCTTCCCACCAGTTTTTATGTCATCTACAAACTTGGCAATAGCACCTTCACTGTCACCCAAGTCATCACAGAATCATAGAATCCCTCAAGTGTGGAAACAGGCCATTCAGCCCAACAGGAATGAGGAAAGTGTGTCCAGCAGGCTAAGATAATGGTTCAGTGGTTAGCACTGTTGCCTCACAGCACCAGGGTCCCAGGTTTGATTCCAGCCTCAGGCGACTGTCTGTGTGGAGTTTGCACATTCTCCCCGTGTCTGCGTGGGTTTCCTCCGGGTGCTCCGGTTTCCTCCCACAGTCCAAAGATGTGCAGGTCAGAAGAATTGGCTATCCTAAATCTAACGCACCCAGACCCATTCACCTATTAATCCACATTTACCCCTGACTAATGCACCTAACCTACATATCCCTGAGCACTATGGGCAATTTAGCATGGCCAATTCACCTTAACCTGCATATCTTTGGATTGTGGGAGGAAACTCATGCAGATACGGGGAGAGTGCTGTGAGGCAGCAGTTCTAACCACTGAGCCACCGTGCTGCCCCAAAATCTGCTGCCTCACAGCGCCAGAGACCCGAGTTCAATTCCCGCCTCAGGCAACTGACTGTGTGGAGTTTGCACGTTCTCCCCGTGTCTGCGTGGGTTTCCTCCGGGTGCTCCGGTTTCCTCCCACAGTCCAAAGATGTGCAGGTCAGGTGAATTGACCATACTAAATTGCCCATAGTGTTAGGTAAGGGGTAAATGTAGGGAGAAAGTGAGGTCTGCACATGCTGGAGATCAGAGCTGAAAATGTGTTGCTGGAAAAGCGCAGCAGGTCAGGCAGCATCCAGGGAACAGGAGAATCGACATTTCGGGCATAAGCCCTTCTTCAGGAATGAGGAAAGTGTGTCCAGCAGGCTAAGATAAAAGGTAGGGAGGAGGGACTTGGGGGAGGGGCGTCGGAAATGCGATAGGTGGAAAGAGGTCAAGGTGAGGGTGATAGGTCAGACTGGGGTGGGGGCGGAGAGGTCAGGAAGAAGATTGCAGGTTAGGAAGGCGGTGCTGTGTTCGATGGATTTGACTGAGACAAGGTGGGGGGAGGGGAAATGAGGAAACTGGTGAAATCCGAGTTCATCCCTTGTGGTTGGAGGGTTCCTAGGCGGAAGATGAGGCGCTCTTCCTCCAACCATCGTGTTGTTGTGGTCTGGCGATGGAGGAGTCCAAGGACCTGCATGTCCATGGTGGAGTGGGAGGGGGAGTTGAAATGTTAAGCCACAGGGTGGTTGGGTTGGTTGGTCCGAGTGTCCCAGAGGTGTTCTCTGAAATGCTCCGCAAGTAGGCGGCCTGTCTCCCCAATATAGAGGAGGCCACATCGGGTTCAGAGGATGCAATAGATGATGTGTGTGGAGGTGCAGGTGAATCTGTGGCGGATATGGAAGTTTCCTTTGGGGCCTTGGAGGGAGGTGAGGGGGGGAGGTGTGGGCGCAAGACTTGCACCTCCTGCGGTTGCAGGGGAAGGTGCCGGGAGTGGAGGTTGGGTTGGTGGGGGGTGTGGATCTGACGAGGGAGTCACGGAGGGAGTGGTCTTTACGGAATGCTGATAGGGGAGGGGAGGGAAATATATCCTTGGTGGTGGGGTCCGTTTGGAGGTGGCGGAAATGACGGCGGATGATGCGCTGTACATGGAGATTGGTGGGGTGGTAGGTGAGGACCAGTGGGGTTCTGTCCTGGTGGCAGTTGGAGGGGCGGGGCTCAAGTGCGGAGGACCGGGAAGTGGAAGAGATGCGGTGGAGGGCATCGTCGACTACGTCGGGGGGGAAATTGCGGTGCTTGAAGAAGGAGGCCATCTTGGTTGTACGTTTTTGGAACTGGTCCTCCTGGGAGCAGATGCGACGGAGACGAAAGAATTGGGAGAATGGGATGGCGTTTTTACAAGGGGCAGGGGGGTTACGTTTTTGGAACTGGTCCTCTGGGTGGGTTGCGCTTCAGTGGGGTAGTGTGGACTTGTTGGGCTGAAGGGCCTGTTTCCACACTGTAAGTAATCTAATCTAATCTAATCTAAATTGTCCATAGTGTTAGGTGTATTAGTCAGAGGGAAATGGGTCTGGGTGGGTTGCACTTTGGAGGGTCGGTGTAGACTGGTTGGGCCGAAGGGCTGTTTCCAAACTGAAGGGAATCTAATCTAATCTAAAGTCCACACCAACCATCCGAAAACTAACGCACCCAGACCCATTCACCTATTAATCCACATTTACCCCTGACTAATGCACCTAACCTACACATCCCTGAGCACTATGGGCAATTTAGCATGGCCAATTCACCTTAACCTGCACATCTTTGGACTGTGGGAGGAAACTCATGCAGATACGGGGAGAGTGCTGTGAGGCAGCAGTTCTAACCACTGCCCCAAAATCAATAACATACATTGTAAATAACTGTGACCCTCGCATTGATTGTGTGGCAATCTACCTATCACAGTCTGCTGGCCCCTTAGCCCAACACTCTGCCCTCTATTAGTTAGCCAGTCCTCTGTGCATGCTGATACACTACCTCCAGCTCCATGAGCTCTTGTCTTACCATATTGTCTTATATGCAAAGGCTGATCAAAAGCTTTTTGGAAATCCAAAATATATTACATTTACTGTTTCCCCTCTATCTACCCTGCATATTCCGTCCTCAAAGGACTCTAATAAATTTGACGAATTAACATCTTGTGTGGAATTCTTTCTCAAAATGAGGAACCGAGCATTGTGTCATAAAACAAAACAAGGCACCAGTCAGGCCACAGCTGGATTAATGTGAACCATTCTGGGTCCCCGACCTAAGGAAAGATACACTGGTTTTGAAGGGAATCCAGAGAAGATTCTCTCAGCTGATACATTTCTAAAATAGTCTCTTCAGGTAGGAGTCAACCTTCCTTGGGTCACCTTCTGAAATAATTCGAAGGAGGCCAGTATCCCATCATCAAGTCACCCTTTATTTACATAAATTCATAAGATCTAGGAGCAGAATTAGGCCGTTCAGCCCATCGAGTCCACTCCGCCATTCAAACATAGCTGATAGGCTCCTCACCCCCATTTTCCTGCCTTCTCCCTGTAACCCTTCAACCCATTACCAATTAAAAATCTGTTTAACTCCTCCTTAAATTTACTCACTGTTCCAGAATCCAACACACTTTGGGATAGCGAATTCCACAGATTCACAACCTTTTTGTTAAAGTCCCTGATGGACTCGACCTGTCAGCCTCTCTTGGCTCATCCCAGAGATCGTACTCTGTGGCAGTCTGGAATATAAAACTCTTACAGACAGTTTAGTTTAAATTATTACCTTTATTTACCAATGGCATCAATGCACACCATAACAGTGATACCTACAGGTCAGGCTTGAGCTAATGTTCTAAAACCTTTAGGAGAGTAGCAACGCCAACTCTTACCCCTAAGAGCTCTCTCAGGCTATTCTCCTTATTGCTGCAGACAAGCTGTCTTTACACAGGATTTGGTATTAAATCTACAAAAACGCCACATGTCCTTAATCAGATAAGCAGCAATAAAATGGCAAAAGTTTATAGAGGAAGAGAAACTCATTGACAGGTCTGAGTACACTTGACTAGTTAAGCTACATGCACGTCAAAGTGGGAAACCCTGATCCATATGGTCGATTGCTTTGGCTAGATAATCTTCCCTTTTAACAGGTACATCATAATGAGGGACTAGTCTAAACTGTGTGGAAAAGGTCATGAGGTAACCTCGCTCAGATAGTTTGTCCAGTAACATTGTCCTACAAAATGGCTTTTTCTTTTAAAATCATCTTAGATTCCCAGAATGCAAATTAAATTCATAACCTTCCCAGATCTCGAGCTCCCGGGAACAACACATAAACATTCAATCCATGACAAGCCAGTGTTCACTCAGATCAGACCATAATGAGTTAATCTTTCCACCAGCTTCCATCCTGTGTGTCTCTCTCTCTCTCTCTCTCTCTCTCTCTCTCTCTGTGTCCCTTGAACCCTTCAGTCAGTGAATGTAATTTACAGAAGAACATTTTCTCTCTCTCACTCACACATGAACATTTTCCAACTTCCTTACTATCTCAGATTCATCCTTCATGTTTTCTGAGTATGTAAGGGTAATGAGACATTCACATTCCAGAACAGTCAAGATGAGGGAGCTGAGCTTCATAAATTCAAATCTGCTCAGTGTGGTATACAGGGAAATGTATCAGGATTGTTCTATTACGTGCATGTTCCACTCAGCTTATTAAATTACAAGCTCTTTTCCTATTGAGTGTGAGTCTTCGACATAACCAGAATTTTTAGTTATCCAACATGGTACTGTGAAATATGCACGCCTCCAGCCCCTGGGGTGAGAAGGAAGTACTGCCACACATTCCACAAGTGAACAAATGTTATCACCTTATTTACACCGATCCATTGACACTAAGAACAGATGTCCCCAATTCTTCTGAACAAATGGGCCCCCTCACCCCCATGGTCAAGCACTTTCCTGCATTTCCTTAGTGGAGGTGTAACATGTAAGGCTACAAGCTGTCTCACTTTGGGAGAAGTAGTTTCTCTTCAACTCTGTTTTAAATTTGCTGCCCCTTATCTTAAGACTATGACCTCTCATCCTAGAAAGCCCCACAAGAGGAAGCATGCACCCCACCTCAAAGTTATCCACACCTTTTATCACCTTGAATACCTCATTATGATATCCCCTCATTCTTCTAAATTCCAGAGAGTAGAGGCCTAAAGTTATGTTATAAAATTTTAAATAATTTATGAGTTGATGATCTCCTCTTCAGTACATGGGCTCTGACCAGCCATGCTCAGAGCCAGTCCCTAGAGTCAGGGGAATCTCTATATCTCCTGTTTATGTCTGTCAGCCAGGGCTCCCTGCTTGGGTCAGGTTAACAACCCCAATCAGGGAAATCATAGTCAATGAGATCCAGCAAGCCCTGCCTCCAATCATTCCACCTTCACTTCCTGTTTTCATTTCAAATGTCCATGCTGGATTAGCAATGATGCCAACAGGAACCCAGTGCAGAGATGATATTGGTTTACTTTGTAAATCTGACAAAATAGATGCCATGAATACCAAACACTCAGCACTGTTCCTAGGCAACTTGTGGTGTAGGGTCTGAAACAGATGCTTTAAAAGAACATTTCTCCATCATGAAAATTTAACTAATTTCAGATGAGACAACTCCATGTGAAGTACATGAGTTTTAAAAAAAACAAATCGAGCAATCCGAGATAAATGTAATCGAATACTTTGATTGAGTGTTGAGCTGACAGTGTTCCAGGTGAATGGCTGTTATCAAGAAGATCAAACTGGTGCGTTCAGCAGAATGTAAAATGTAGATGCTACATGAAAAGTTGACATTTTACATCCAATAAGATTATTTACACCTTTTGCACTGACTAGTGGGAATGCTATAAAATTTTAGACAATTTATGAATTGGTGATCTCCTATTGAGTTAATCTTGATGATTCCTCAATTCTTAATCCTTCAGACACTGTGTGCTATTTCAATGATCATAAGCAGCAACATGTTCTATTCTGCTCCCAGTTATAATTTTATTAACTCAGTTGTCGACTTCTGCGTGGGTAAATGAAGATCACACAAACAGAAGTACTGCAGATATTAAAATATAAGGTGACCTTTGAAGTCTCAAAAAAACGCCTTCAAAAACCACAGGTCGTGGGTGTGGGCACCGTCATTTCGAAATGTCATCAGCTTCCAATGCAAAAGAATGGCTGATTTTAAAAGTCTCACGTACCTTTGCAACACAACCCATATCGCCTGTTGAGTCCCTAGCACTAAGCATCATTCAGTAAACATGTGGGAGAAAAATTAAAGCTGACCACTAATGCGAGTATAGCATGGTGTGGTTGGAAAGAAGGTCAACATATTCACAAATGTGTGCAAATCCTGACATTACGGGGCAGCAAAATGGGGTTGTCTTACAAACCGGGCTAACGTATTTGCTGTGATTTACTGTAGTGATTTTATATGTGAGGCAGAGTTCATAAGGCAATGATAGACTACAAATATCAATTTGAAGATACTTGCAGTGACACAAAGCCAGCTAATCTGATCAAACTTGCATTGTTCTTTGGCCAAGGATAGATGGTGTGCTATATAACATCAGAACTCTTCCTCCAACTATCAATGTCAGTCACCTTTCAACTTCAGGAGAAATGTTGCAAATTTTGCATTGCATTAATTATACAAGTGCATTGCCAAAGGTGTTGAAGAGTCCTCTGAATTTGGTACCTTCCTTAAGTAGAGCAAAGCAGAATACTGCAGACGCTAAAAAAACGGAGATATAAACAGAAAATGCTGGAAATCCTCAGCAGGTCTGGAAACTTACAGAATTAATGTTTCGGATCAATGATCACTCATTGGAACAGATCTGATGGAAGGTTATTGTCCTGAAATATTGATTTAGGTTCCAATAGCTTCATTGAGGAAACCATAGCCACCCAATCCGCCATAAAGTGCAAAGTTACTTTACATCATTCAAAGCATGTGGTTCAAAAGTCCAGCAACAGCAGCAAGCCATTAATCAAGCTCAGTGATTAAGGCCAAGCCTTTGATCTCTGGATTAGCCTAACGTTGCCTTTCAAGCTTTACTCACATATTTGATCTTCGGATCGTTTTCAAGAGTTTCAGGCCTTGGCTGAGAACAGAAATACGGAATTCTCCATGTGAACAACTTTCTGAGCAAGCAAAATCCTGCCACCTCAACTTTGCACATGGGAGGGGTCACAGGTCAGCCGCACAGGGAGGAAGGAGAAAGAGCTGCATGTATGTTTCACTTTTCGCAACTGCAAAATACCCCAAACTGCAGCACCTAGCTATCTGTGAAGTGAAGACACTGTTGCAGGATTTACTGAGGGTGAAATCGTGCCAGAAATTGTCAGGATGGCATTTCCAGCAAGTTTCATGATAAGTGTCTCCTGACATGCCCTAGTGTGGTTTCTTGTGATATCATAAGATAGAGCAGCAGAATTAGGCCATTCAGCCCATCGAGTCTGCACCACCATTCGATCATGTTTTTTATTCCTATTCTCCTGTCTTTTCCCTGTAACCTTGGATCCCCTTACTAATCAAGAGCCGACCTATCTATGTATTAACTACACTCAATGACTTGGCCTCCACAGCCCTCTGCATCAATGAGTTCTGCAGATTCCCCACCCTCTGGCTGAATAAGTTCTTCCTCATCTCAGCTCTAAAGGGTCGTCCCTTCTCTCTGACGCTGGGCCCTCAGGTCCTAGTCTCTCCTGTCAGTAGAAACATCTTCAGCAGGTCCAGTCTATTCAGGCCTCTCAGTATTCTGTGAGTTTCAATCAGATTTCCCCCTCATCCTTCTAAACTCCATCAAGTACAGACCCAGAGTCGTCAACCTCTCCTCATATGACAAGCTCTTCATCCCCAGGATCATTCTTGTAACTTGGATACTCTCCAAGGCCAGCACATCCTTCCTTAAATACCGGGCCTAAAACTGCTCACAATATTCCCGGTGTGGTCTGACCAGAGCCTTATATAGTTTCTGCAGTATCTCTGTCCTTGTATTCTAGCCCCCTCAAAATGCAAGATAACATTGCATTTGTGTTCCTCAGTGCAAACTGAACCTGCATGTTAACTGGAAGAGAATCCTGAACTAGGACTCAAAGTTCCTTCGTCCTTCAGATTTCTGAAGTCTTTCCCCATTTCAAAAATAGTCTACACATCTATTCTTCCTACCAAAGTGCACAACTTCATTTTCCCACATTGTCTTCCATTTGCCACTTCTTTATCCACTCTCCACTATCTGGCCCTCCACTAATCTTTGTGTTATCTTCAAACTCAGCAAAAGTACCCTCAGTTCTTTCGTCCAGATCGTTAATGTACAATGTGAATAGTTGTGACCCGAACACTGACCCCTGTGGAACTCCACTAGTCATCAGCTCTCATCCTGAAAAAGACCACCTTCTGCCAGTCAGCCAATCCTCTCTCCATGCCAGTACCTTTGCCCTTATACCATGGGCCCTTATCTTATTCAGAAGCCTCCTGTGCAGCACTTTGTCAAAGGCCTTCTGGAAATCCAAGTAGATTACATCCGCTGGCTCTCCTTTGTCTAACTTGCTTGTTACCTCCTCAAAGAATTCTAACAGGTTTGTCAGACATGACCTCCCCTTGACATAGCAGTGCTGTCCCTGCCCTATTTTACCGTACACTTTCAAATACGCTGCGATCTCATCCTTAATAATGGGCTCTAAAATCTTACCAATGATCAAGGTCAGGGCTAACCAGCCTGTGGTTTCCTGTCGTCAGTCTCCCTCCCTTCTTCGCAAGCTCACCCCTTTAGCATTGTAGCGCATTGCTAAGGCACCGTGATCTTTCTCTCCCATACTCACGTCATTCAGGCTCCGGGGAGATTCAACCCTGAATCTCCCCTGACGCCGGCTTGAAGCTAATCACCTGTGGGCTGTACACTTGCCTCGCAGTTCAGCCACGCACCCGTGTGGACTCAGTTCGTTTCCTCATTAGTTGGGTTCTGTATGTAACATTCAGCTGGGGCTGCTGCTGCTAGACCCTGACTGTGGTTCTCAAGGCCACTGGGTCCAGGAAGATGCAGATGGCACTGAAGATTCGATCATCTGCACTGACTCTGAACCAGCACCAGGAGATTGAGAGTTTTGGGTGAGAGGGTCTGGACGACATCTGGCTATCATCTCCTCCCTCAGTCTGTGTGTCTGGTGTCATGTCTCTTCCCCATATCACCTTAATGATCAGGGTCTAACAATCAATCACTTGAAAATCAGCAACCCAACAAGCCAATTTGTGGACAGTCAGGTTGAGCTTAAAGAGGGTCAGAGCTGAGGTGGCATGATGATCCTATGGCTTTAAGAGGCATAGTTTCTCCTGGATATTTTAATGAAGGGAGGTTGAGACCAAGCAGTCTGCTCAATGCTGAAGAGTAAACAGATTGAGAGGCCTGGGCTTTTTGTAAGCAAAACACATTTTAATTATAGTTTAAATACAGACAAAATAAAAAAAAAAGACTTGGCTTAACTGTAACCCTTATCAAACGCTTAACAAAATAATATATATTAACTACTACTAATTAACTGATCCGATATAGTAACATCCCTTAAACACACCCTTGGCAAAGGTAAATTCAGTAAAATAGATTATCTCACATGTAATTCTAGCAGCAGGAAGAGAACCCTAGCTTTTAGCTGTAACTGAAAGAGCATTAAGAGATTCCAAATCCAGCTTCAAGATCCATGCACCAATAAGCTAACAATAAAAATCTTGGTTCTGTGGGAGCTTGACCCCACCATTCAGGCTGCTTCTATTGTTCCAACTTTAAAAAAATAATTTCAGCATGTACACTTACACAGTTTCAACTATAAGTATTGGAAAGCCAAATGGCGGGATCTGTATAAATGTAAGCTTTTCAGTACATTTGGTTGGTTATTCTATTTAAGATGAAATGTACAAAACAGATACAGGAAATGCATATGAATTTGTGATGGATACATTTGAATTAATCATGGTAACCAGTGTCCATATTCATGTCAGCATCCAGCACCTGGATGTTAGACACTAAGTTCAGACTTCCAGATTGACCTGAAATGTTAACTCTGATTTCTCTCCACAGATGCTGCCAGACCTGCTGAACTTTTCCAGCAATTCTTGTTTTTGTCTCTGATTTACAGCATCTGCAGTTCTTTTGTTTTTTATTTAAGCTTATTTAGATAATGCTCATTATAATTGTAAAAAAAAAGGACTGAATAGAAATTATTCTTTAACATACGCACTGACTTATATCTGCATACCTGACTCATGTCTCCACTGTCAATTCTACTTTTATCTGTAAACTGTGAGGATTATCCCTCTCCATCATGTTAAAAATCATGTTGACAAATTGCATACATGGACCATAAAATAAATGAAGGGGTGCGTAATATTGCAAGAGCCAAAATAACTCCAAAAGGTTAAAATCACACAACACCAGGTTATAGTCCAACAGGTTTATTTGGAAGCACTAGCTTTCAGAGTGCTGCTCCTTCATTAGCCAGTTAATGAAGGAACGGGGTTCCGAAAGCTAGTGCTTCCAAATAAATCTATTGGACTATAACCTGGTGTTGTGTGATTTCTAACTTTGTCCACCCCAGTCCAACACTGGCTCCTCCATATCATGAACTTCAAATGGGACGTCTGATAAAGAGCAGGTCAGCATTTCAATTGTTTGATCAGAGCTGAGCAGCTACTAGATCAGAGTTCAGATCTCTCCTAGAGGGCAAACCGAAGGCCAGCAGAAAAAGGATACAGTGAGATGATGAAAGTCTGTAGTGGTTAGAACCAGGGCCAGATGGACCTCATTGGCCCAGGTTAGCAACCCCCAATCAGGGATCTCATGGTCAATCAGGGAGTTCTGGCTGACAGATGCAAAGACAGACTGGCTTTGAGCTAGCTGGTCAGAGTCCGTGCACAGTGCACACATAAATAAAGGCCAACGCAGAGGCCGACATGCCGTCACCAAGTCACCGTTTATTTACATGTGCACAGTACATGGGCTCTGACCAGCCAGCTCAAAGTCAGTCCTTAGACTGAGGAGACTGTCAGAATCTCCTGTTTATATCTGTCAGCCAGGGCTCCCTGATTATCCCAGGTAAACAATGCCAATCAAGGGTCTCATAGTCAAGGAGATCCTCCTGGTCCTTGTTCCAATGTCATACAGAGGTTACAGGCGAGCTACTGCGGAGTGTGAGATTGGCTTGAGACAGACAACAGGGGCACCACCACCACCAAAACGGACCTGCCAGCTGATGTTTTGACAGATAAATGACATTCCGCTCTCCCATATCAACTACAGGACTGAGTAGTTTTACAACTTTGTAACACCTTTATGCTTCTGTTCGTCACCCGCACCAATCAACCCCACCGCCCTGTGGCCCAACATTTCAACTCCCCCTCTGCGGAGGACATGCAGGTCCTGGGCCTCCTCCATCGTCACTCCCTCACCGCCCGACGCCTGGAGGAAGAACGCCTCATCTTCCGCCTTGGAAAAGTTCAACCCCAGGGCATCAATGTGGACTTCACCAGTTTCCTCATTTCCCCTCCCCCCACCTTACCCCAGTTCCAACCCTCCAGCTCAGCACCATCCTCATGACCTGTCCTACCTGCCAATCTTCCTTCCCACGTATCCACTCCACCCTCCTCTCCGACCTATCACCTTTGTTCCCACCTCCATCCACCTATTTTACTCTCGGCTACCTTCTCCCCAGCCCCAGCCCCTCCCATTTATCTCTCCACCCTGGAGGCTCCCAACCTTATTCCTGATGAAGGGCCTTTGCCCGAAACGTCAATTTTCCTGCTCCTCAGATGCTGCCTGACCTGTTGTGCTTTTTCAGCACCACTCTAATCTTGTCTCTGATCTCCAGCATCTGCATGCCTCACTTTCGCCCTCTGGGTTACTAGCCTAATACCATCACCACCATTGTAGTTGCTATGGTCCTCTCTAATAATAATGTTCTCATCAGCCATATTCATGCTGTTTGTTACTCACATGAAAGTTTGCAACACAAAGTGACACCTCACACTTCAACACAATAGAGGAAAGTTGATGGATTTGGTGGATAGGTGGATTCATGAAATGATTGAGCATAGTAAAGCAAGCACATTGGGTAGCATGGTGGCTCAGTGGTTAGCACTGCTGCCTCACAGCACCAGGGATATGGGTTCAATTCCACCCTCAGGTGACTGTCTGTGTGGAGTTTGCACTTACACCCCCATGGTTGCGTAGGTTTGCTCTGGATGCTCCAGTTTCCTCCCACAGTCCAAAGATGTGCAGGTTAGGTGGACTAGCCATGGGAAATATTGAATAACGAGGGTAGGGGACTGGCTGGAATGCTCTTTGGCAGGTTTGTGCAGACTCTTCCTGCACTGTTGGGATTCTAGTATTCACAAAGGCAGGTGGAATCCTAAAATCATACAGCTGATCACTTCACAGAGTGCCAATAGCTCTCAATGTACTCTACATCAAAGGTTAGGCATTAACAAAACAAAAAGGTACAGCACAGGAACCAGCCCTTTCTAAACTGAAAATCTTTTGCCTGTGCTGCCCATATCTCTCTATTACTTGCCTATTCATGTATCTGTCAAGAGGACTTTTAAATGTTGCTATTGTATCAGCCTCTACCAGCTCCTCTGATAGTGCATTCTATGCACTAACCACCCTCTGCAAAAAATACATGTCTCTCACACCTCCTTTAAACTAACCCCTTTTTACCTTAAACCCATGAAAGTAAATTATCTGGTCAAGCGGGAGCTTGCTGTGTATAGGTTGGCTCCTGTTTTTCCTACATTTTCAAGAGTGACTACATTTTATTGTCTGCAAAGTACTTTGAAATATCCTGTGGTCGTGGAAATAGCGATAACATGCAAATAATTTTATTAATAGAACTTGATTTTTTTTTATTTAGTGATCGACCTAAACAGACCCAGCGATGCTGCCAGATTCTGAGGAAGTTGGGGTTACAGCATTAAAGTGACTGTACTCTTCTTATTCCTTATCTAAGCTACTACAGAGGAACCTTGTCAACAGCATAATAACATTACTCTAGCCTAAAGTCTAAAAGAAGAGAGTGACTGCTTACAAATGCAACCTGATATCTATCTGACTCAGTCTTACTCTTGGTCTGCCAAGTGGTAACTCCCTCACTCTTCCTGGAGATAGCTTGATGGTATCTTTCTCTTACAGGCACCTGCAGGAACAGGTGAGACATTTGTTTAACTTCCCATCTGAAAGACGGTACCTCCAACAGTTCAGCACTCCATCAGTACTGCACTGGGAAGTCAGCCTGGAGTAGGAACTGAACCTGGAGCCTTCTAACTCCCCAAAGGTGAAACAAGGTGCAACACAGAAGTGAGAATCCAAGAATAAACAGTACCAGGCTGAGCAAAATATTCAGATCTGCAACAGCCTTCTCTCTTGGCAATTATAAACCATTGCGGACAGTATTGACAGAAAGCATCTCTAAGGTGCTCTCAACTGAAGATGATTTTGGGAAATACTGAGTTTGAAAATCTCCTAAAATCAGATACTTCTAGAAACACAGATTCCTTGATATCAATATCATGTGAACATGTAGTCTTGTAGATAATTGTGATGATGCCTGAATATTGCAAACAAAAACCACACACAATATCAATGTTAAAAGGCATCCCATAACAGATGATAGAAGGGCAGTAAGGATGATGAAATAAAGAAATGGTTTTACAGTAATCAGCCTGGATTTATGAGAACAAAATCTTGCACAACTAATTCTGTGGAGTTTTCCAAGGAAACAGATCTTTACAGAAAGTGGGAATTGACTGGATGTGCTATACAGCATTTGGATTTTCGCAAGGCTTTTCATATAATGCAACCAGGCACTGAGCTGACAAGGTGATAAATAGAAGGAAATCTAAATTGAAGATTGACAAAATCAAAGAAAGGTGAAGGGTGGTTGTCAGTGCAGCTTTGGTCAACAAAGCAGGAATCACCAGCAGAATCCACAATGCTCAGTAGTTCCATTAGCTGGGATCATCTGAACTAGTTTTCAGACAAGAACAAGTTCAGGGTGATTTCAAAGGAATGCACAAGAGTGCAAAGCAAACAGAAAGATCTGAAAGGGTTGAGGGGCGTTTGAAGAGTACCAGACTATATACAGAGTGGACAAGCACAAGGTAATGTGAGCAGTGAGATGGAATGACGAATAAGGAGGTTTCAAAGTACAGCTCATAACACAGGAGAGGCTTGTTCAGTTGTTGTTGAATAGTCCAGTAAAAGCAACTATGCACCATGTAACAACGGAACATTAATTTGCTGATCAGATTTTAACATGATCATGAACATACACATAGCACTGGTAAGACAACACTCTGGGTATCATAATTAAACACAGAATTAGTCAACCAGCTAACGGCATTTGAACCAAGCAGAATGATTAGGGAAAACCGAAAAAACTGCAGATGCTGTAAATCAGCAACAAAAACAGAAGTTGCTGGGAAAGCTCAGCAGGTCTGGCAGCATCTGTGGTGAAAAGTCAGAGTTAACGTTTCAGATTGAGCGACCCTTCCTCGGAACAGAGATGCATCCAGAACTGCTGAGCTTTTACAACAATTTCTGTTGTTGTTGAAGAACGATTAAGAGCTGATCAATGCTTATTCTGTAGAAAACTCAGGGAGATATTGTTCAAGCACTAAAGTATCAAATTGCCCAGAGATACATTAACTATATAGTGATAACACATCTGAGTTGCCACAGACGATGGAAGCGGGGTTTGTGAAAAGGAAAACTCCACAAACATCTGCCCTTCACCATGGTACAGAGAACAGGGAAGTAGTGGAGGGAATCTTTCAGGAAATGAGCTGAAACAGAATTGTGGGAAAAGCTTATAGGAAACTTGGATAGGTTTTTGAAGAAGGGTGTAAGTTTTTGGCACAGTCTAGTACTTGTTGACATACACATATGCTCACAACCCAATAATAGGGGATGATCTCACCTAACCTTGAGACCAATGAGTTCAGACTGTCCAATATTTTAAACTCCCTCAGCGAGAGTGAGATTTGCAATATGGCTGACTCTTCAGTGCCCTCTGAAATAAAAAAGGCACTCAGTTAGGGATATGCAAAAATGACTGCCTTGCCAATGATCCCTGCAGTCCGTGAATGCGAAAAAGAAAATGTTTCTGACTCCGTGGCAAGAGGGTGACTGATGGCACCACAGTCAATGGGTATAAACCATTGCACTGAACAAAATGATGGGCCAAAGGGTCTCTTCTGTGCTGTATGATTTGATGGTTCTACAACTGGAAATGAACACTGTACAATGTAAACAATATCATCAACCTGAACGAGGAGACAGGGCCCAAATTCCCTGAAAGATCATCTGAAAGATCTCCAATATTATCAGAGCCGAGAGTGTGGTGCTGGGAAAGCACAGCAGATCAGGCAGCGTCCGAGGAGAAGGTTGAAGGGCTTTTGCCTGAAATGGCGACTCTCCTGCTCCTCAGATGCTGCCTGACCGGCTGTGCTTTTCCAGCACCACACTCTTGACTCTGATCTCCAGCATCTGCAGTCATCGTTTTCTCCAATGTTATCAGACTCATCCAAGAAGGTGCTAAAGGGACAGTATAGATGATGTACTCAGAAACTCCAGTGGAGCTTGACCCTGAGTGTTAGCAATGGTGCCACATCACATTTTCAAGGATCGTTCAATAATGCTTTTGGTTAATTACCACATTTTGTTATAATATTTTGGTACTTTCTTCGACAATGCTCCAAGTAAATGACAATATCTGTTAGTTCCCAATACGTGTTGGAGGAGAAAGTGAGGACTGCAGATGCTGGAGATCAGAGCTGAAAATGTGTTGCTGGAAAAGCGCAGCAGGTCAGGCAGCATCTAAGGAGCAGGAGAATCGACGTTTCAGGCATTCCTGAAGAAGGGCTTATGCCCGAAACATCGATTCTCCTGTTCCCTGGATGCTGCCTGACCTGCTGCGCTTTTCCAGCAACACATTTTCAGCCCCAATACGTGTTGCAAGGTCAATGGTTGACAGCAATTTAATTAATAAATCATGTCCCCACTTGAAACAACAGAGACTAATGACATGGAATTGCAAAACATTTTAAACTCTGCAGCCTTTGGTCAACTAGTTGGAAAATTAACTCTTAGCCTCTGACTCCTCTAAAACAGGCTTAATGAACAATTAAATTTGCCGCATGATTTTTGTTTCATCATCAACAGACAGCATGCAAAATTCTGATATATGTAGGAAGTAGCAGAATAGTGTCCTGTGGCATAAATAAGATGGAGATTACTCATTGTATCATTGGCTGTACTGACTTCTAGAGAACAATTTTTAATCAAAAGAGCTATTTCCAGCCACAATACTGCAGACGATAATTATTACACATTCTCATGGCATCAAACATTGCAATAACTAATACATAAATATGATTGATCACAAATGCAGTCTGTATTTTTTCCATGTCATGTCCCTGAATTCATGCCTGCTTTAAAATAATCCATCCCAATGTTTGTTTGTTTGTTTGTTTTCTTGATATGTAACTGTACAGAACCAATCTGTGTTAGAGACTATGCATGTACACAAAGATACTTTTTATGAATAAAGCATATTTTTAAAATTAAAAAAGTTTTGTCATGGATTTGAAGGTTTTTCAAAACAATAGAAAGATTCTGCTCTTTGGAGCTTGATCTTGCAAACAAATGTCTATGTTATCCCAGCAATACCAACTTTGGTGCTATTCCAGTGTTTCACCTTTGTAAAATTTAAGTCAATAAATTGCCCATAGTGTCCAGGGATATGCAGGCTAGCTGGTTGAGCCAGGAGAAATGCAGGGATAGGGTAGGGAGGGAGTCCAATTGGGATGCTCTTGGGAGGGTCGCTGTAGACTCAATGGGCTGAATGGCCTTATTCCACACTGTAGGGATTCTATAAAAAGGCTTCGGCGAGATGGAAATTGTTGAGTTTATATTCCTGATTACTGTAAATTACAGACACAAAAAAGGTATGTCGATTTTTGCACAGAGAGGCACAAGCCAATGTCAGAGGGAAATGGTGTGATTACCCATTGGCTGGTGTGTACTGGTGTGATATTCAGTGGCAACAGGTGCCAATACCAACAAACAACACACAACAAATAGGTTACGGCAAAATGTGATTCTCACAGACGTCAACAGAGGTGCACTGAAGCCACTCCATCCCTAACAAATGCACCTGCTGCATGTCCAGCATCTTACGTACACTGAAGGGTGCCAACGCCAAAGGTCTCAGGTTCAATCCCTTACCAAAGGGATTCCTGAAGAAGGGCTTATGCCTGAAATGTCGATTCTCCTGCTCCTCGGATGCTGCCTGGCCTGCTGTGTTTTTCTAGCACCACATTTTTCAACTCTGCAGTCCTCACTTTCTCCTAGTTGATCTTAACCTACTGCGAATCCTCTTGCAAGGTTGCGTACCTTGAACAGGTTCTCCTCCTCCCTCTACAAGGATCAGTGAGTCCCTCTCTCGCTGCACTCCCCAGATCATCTCCTCTGCCCTGAAGCTCTTCAGTCACGTCCTGAGACAAACTCGCTACTACAGCCACATCTCTTTCCTCAGCACCTGCCTACGGAACCGACTGACCCCGCATGGACTCCGGACCACATTCAAACCAACACAATTTGGACCCAACCAGGACAACCTGTACCTGCAACAAATCCGAAGCCTCCAACAACAGACCTCGCTCCGGATCCTCCACTCCACGCTTCAAGCCATGCACCGCCACATACACTCCCTGCAGTCAGCCCCACCCCAGCTCAGGACAACACTCTCCCAGACCTGGAAAGAACCTTTGCTGTTAAATTGCTGAAGAAGGGTTTATGCCCGAAACCTCGATTCTCCTGCTCCTCGGATGCTGCCTGGCCTGCTGTGTTTTTCCAGCAACACATTTTTCAACTCTGGTACTCCAGCATCTGCAGTCCTCACTTTCTCCTAGTCAATCCCTTACCAACCCTGAACCTGTCAAGTCAGCTGATACAACAGACCCTCCAGGGTGGCACAGGGAGGGGGTTGGCAGTTAGTATTTCTGCAGGGAATCAGTATCCTGATCTCCGATCTGGAAATGGCTTGTTTGTGAATTTCTGGTGAGGTGATGACAAGTGTTGGCCTATGATCCATCTGAAAGAGCCTCCGACCTGCTCTAGGAGAAAGTGAGGACTGCAGATGCTGGAGGTCAGAGCTGAAAAATGTGTTGCTGGAAAAGCGCAGCAGGTCAGGCAGCATCCAAGAAGCAGGAGAACCGATGTTTCGGGCATAAGCCCTTCTTCAGGAATGAGGAGGGTGTGCCAAGCAGGCTAAGATAAAAGGTAGGGAGGAGGGATTTGGGGGAGGGGCGTTGGGAATACGATAGGTGGAAGGAGGTTAAGGTGAGAGTGATAGGCCGGAGAGGGGGTGGGGGCGGAGAGGTCGGGAAGAAGATTGCAGGTCAAGAAGGCGGTGCTGAGTCCGAGGGTTGGGACTGAGAAAAGGTGGGGGGAGGGGAAATGAGGAATTTGGAGAAATCTGCATTCATCCCTTGTGGTTGGAGGGTTCCTAGGCAGAAGATGAGGCACTCTTCCTCCAGGCGTCGTGTTGACATGGCCTGGCGATGGAGGAGGCCAAGGACCTGCATGTCCTTGGCAGAGTGGGAGGGGGAGTTGAAGTGTTCAGCCACGGGGCGGTTGGGTTGGTTACATCTGCTACATCGATCGCAGCTACACTGGCACCACCCCCCACCTTTTCCTCCGCTACATCGATGACTGTATCGGCGCTACCTCGTGCTCCCACGAGGAGGTTGAACAGTTCATCCACTTTACTAACACCTTCCACCCCGACCTCAAATTTACCTGGACCGTCTCAGACTCCTCCCTCCCCTTTCTAGACCTCTCCATTTTTATCTCGGGCGACCGACTCAACACGGATATTTACTACAAACCGACCGACTCCCACAGCTACCTCGACTACACCTCCTCCCACCCTGCCCCCTGTAAAAACGCCACTCATATTCCCAATTCCTTCGCCTCTGCCACATCTGCTCCCAGGAGGACCAATTCCAATACCGAACAACCCAGATGGCCTTCTTCTTCAAAGACCGCAATTTCCCCTCAGATGTGGTTGCCGATGCTCTCCACCGCATCTCCTTCACTTCCTGCTCCTCCGCCCTTGAACCCCGCCCCTCCAATCGCCACCAGGACAGAACCCCACTGGTCCTCACCTACCACCCCACCAACCTCCAGATACATCGTATCATCCTTCGTCATTTCCGCCACCTCTAAACAGACCCCACCACCAAGGATATATTTCCCTCCCCTCCCCTATCAGCGTTCCAGAAAGACCACTCCCTCTGCGACTCCTTCATCAGGTCCACACCCCCCACCACCCAACCTCAACTCCCAGCACCTTCTCTTGCAACCGCAAGAAATGCAAAACTTGCGCCCATACCTCCCCCGTCACTTCCCTCCAAGGCCCCAAGGGATCCTTCCATATCCGTCACAAATTCACCTGCACCTCCACACACATCATTTACTGCATCCACTGCACCCAATGTGGCCTCCTCTACATTGGGGAGACAGACCGCCTACTTGTGGAACGTTTCAGAGAACACCTCTGGGACACCCGCACCAACCAACCCAACCACCCTGTGGCTCAACACTTTAATTCCCCCTCCCATTCCACCAAGGGCATGCAGGTCCTTGGCCTCCTCCATCACCAGACCATGGCAACACGACGCCTGGAGGAAGAGTGCCTCATCTTCCGCCTGGGAACCCTCCAACCACAAGGGATGAATGCAGATTTCTCCAGCTTCCTCATTTCCCCTCCCCCCACCTTATCTCAGTCCCAACCCTCAGACTCAGCACCGCCTTCTTGACCTGTAATCTTCTTCCCGACCTCTCCACCCCCACCCCGTCTCCGGCCTATCAGCCTCACCTTAACCTCCTTCGACCTATCGCATTCTCAGCACCCCTCCCCCAAGTCCCTCCTCCCTACCTTTTATCTTAGCCTGCTTGGCACACCCTCCTCATTCCTGAAGAAGGGCTTATGCCCGAAATGTCGATTCTCCTGCTCCTTGGATGCTGCCTGACCTGCTGCGCTTTTCCAGCAACACATTTTTCAGCTCTGACCTGTTCTGTCCGCACAAAGATTAAAAAAAATCACTTGGAGAATGAACAAGAAAGCAGCCAGTATCCTGAGGGTGCTGCTTTTACAGAGACAAAATTGCAAGGAAAAAAAACCCAGAAGATTATATTTACTTTATGCAAATTTAATCTCAAGAGACATTCCAGTGAGCAATCAAGCCTAAACCATTGTCCTAATTATCAAATCAATGTGTTTGTATGGATTTGCTCTAAAAACATAATTATGGGTTATGCCAGGAACTGCGTTGGGCAATGAAGCTTACAAGTTAACAAGAGAAGCATTTGTTTTCTTAAAAATATAAGATTTCATTTTTAAACCTCAGTGAAAAATGAATTTTCAGACATGAAAATGTCCAAACTACAGAGATATATTTGTTTTATACACTAACGTTTGAGGTGTCTCTCAGCAGGAGGCAGAATCTGACCTGCACTTTTCCAAAATGTTGTACTCTTTATCCAACTCTCTGTGTGATTCTGACCCTAAGCACTGTACACGATGAGCAGGCTCCTTGCCTAAAGGCAGTCTCTCTGATGTACACGTGTCCGGGGAGTTAGAGACACAAGCTGACATTTTCTACACAAAGTTTATGAGGGCAAGTTGAGATAAAGAGTGGAGGGCTACCGTACAAAACAGCAGAGTTTTGGATAGTTCAAGAGTCCATCTGAGTTAGCCTCTCTCTAAATCTATCCTGATGATCACTTCAGAATGTCAGCTTCAAAACAGCACTCCCAATTTCAACTTTGGGACCAGGAGATTTGTTCCAGGATCCCACAGAGTATTCAAACTGTTCGTTTCATCCATTATACCTTAAACGTCCAGTGTCCCGCTTAAGAAAACAAATCAAGTCATTTAACAGGACAAACAATTTCAAAGCACCTGGGGAGCTATTCTGTTCTGTGGAGAGGTAGTGTCAGCTGATGCAAAACTTGCAACTCAAATCAACTGATAGAGATCTTAAGTCACTTTTCCTGTGTCTGTTTACTGTATTCACGATAGGCAGCATGGTCTAATCAACACAAATGTAACAAGCTCATTGACATAACCTTTAAAATTTGTTACACCTCTTTGTTGCCAACATTTCCCTGCGAACATGACTTGCTTATTAATCGCCAAGCTGTTCTGGCGGTTGTCTCTGTGTTTTTCATGTGGGCTGTAAGATTAAGATCATAGCTCTCGTTTGCAGCTTCAAACGCACATGAAGGATAAAGACTTCTCAAACAAACAGCAATGGATCATAGACATGAACCGCTTCTTCTGCAGTGAAACCTGCAAATATCCAAAAGCGAGGTTTATACATATTCTCTCCAGCAACTGTGTCCCAGTGCAGAGCACTCCAGAATACAATCCCATATTTAACTGGTACAATCCTAAATCGCAACAAGCACAATAAACAAAATTAAAGCAAACTTTATAAATACACATATATATAAAAGACAAATTATTTCTCAAGGACAAATAACTCGCCAGAGTCTAGTGAAGCTGGTATAAAACACGTTTTCATTCACTACATATACATGTATAAAACAAAACTGAAATGTCACACATTCTCTCTCCAAAAGCTGCATCTCAAATGCCTGATGTATTTAAAACGTCTGAGCTATGGACCCCCCCTCCGCTGATGCTAACTCCCGGCTCTGCAGGGAGCGGTACTTACGTGCCCAGGACTTCTTTAAATTCGAAAATGTTCTTAATGTCGTCCGCTTGCTTTTTCCAGGAAAGGCGGCTCTTTTCACATTCCCGAGCCATTGCAACCCACCCCCGGCCCTAGCTCCTTCTCTGACCCCCTCCCCAATACACAGCTCAGAAACTCAGAAAGAGGAAGTCTGGGGCTTTTGTTTTAATCCGCCTCCCCCCTTTTTTTGTGTGTGGTGTTGCTTGCAGTCACCACTTCCTGATGGGGGAAGGATGTGACTGTGGAATAACAGCCAGCGCTGCCTTATCTCCCTTTCTGTAGTGGGCTCTTGCTCTGCCCTTTCTTCAAGTGGAGCAGGGCATCTGTCTGCTCGGAGCCTGGAACTGCAGAAGGGAGGGGAAGGGCAAGGGGAGGGGGTGTGAAGGAGACGGCGAGGAGGTGCCTGGGCTGAGCCAGTCGGGGAGTGGCTAATACTGGGGCTTGGGGGACCAGGCAGTGGTCCTGTCTGACAGCCCACACTGTGACTGAGGGAGACACATTCAGAGAGAGAGAGAGACGGAGTGACTGACGCTAAATCGCACTGCAGCAAAGCACAGATCTCTCTCTCTCTCTCTTCCCTCCCTCCCCACTCAATGCTACTCCTCACAGGCTCACACACACCGAAGGAGCTAACAAGTGCTCTCTCTCTCTCTCTCAATCTCCCTCCAAACCCCTTCCTTTAGCCCCATCTACCTCTCAGGGTCCACCCACAGCAGACCTTCCAGCAGTGGGGTTTTGGTTTTTAAAATTTAAACGGGACTGTCAGCAGGAATGCAGAATCATACAGCACTTCACAGGCCCTTCAGCCCATCGGATTCTGCCAACAGTATCTGCCCCCTCCCAAAGTCCTTGGGGGGGGGGGCGTGAATGTTAGAACATTTGAAATGCTCATTGTGAGGTCACCAACCCCCTCCCCCCCACTTCCAGGCAGTGCATTTCAAATCCCCCGGGGGTGGGAACTTTTTCCCAAAATTTTCCTGCCTTTCACTTTAAAATTGTGCCCCCCCTCCTGTAATTGACTCAAGTCATATTATTGCCATTTATTTTACTTTGCTAAGCAAGAACTTTTTTTTTAACTTGCATTGGTGATTTATCTGGATATCCCTGGCCAATTCCTGTCTCTCTGTACCTACTGGCGTCCCCTTTACTGAGTTCAGTGCTCAGTAAAAGCCACAGTGTAATAGGCAGAAGAAATGGAATGATATCAGTAGTGCTCAGTGGTTGGCACCGCTGCCTCACAGCACCAGGGACCTGGGGCCCGATTCCACCCTCTGTGTGAAGTTTGCATGTTCTCCCCATGTGGGCTTCCTCCTGGTGCTCTGGTTTCCTCCCACATTTCAAAGCAGGTGGATTAGCCATGGTAAATGTGGCAATAGGTAGGGAATAGGTCTTAGTTGGGTGTTCCTTGGTGTGTCTGTGCAGGCAGAATGGTCTCTCTCTGCAGTGTAGGGATTCTATAAGGTGAAAATGTCTGATTTTTCTCAGACACTCAGGCCTGGTTAATACCAGGTGCTGTGGGCTTTTGCTGTACATGGATATTGCCCTAACCTCTGAGCTAGGAGGCTCAGGTTCAAGTCTCACCTACTCCAGAGGTGTGTGATAATCTCTAAATATCTAAACCCCATGTCGGGAGCTGGTTCAGGAGTCCTACAGAAAGGGAAAGCAAAGGCTGTAGAGTCATAGAGCTGTACAGCATGGAAACAGACTGTTCGATCCAACTTGTCATGTCAACCAGATATTGTAAACTGACCTAATCCAATTTGCCAGCACCTGGCCCATATCCCTCTAAATCCTTCCTATTCATATACCCATTCAGATGTCTTTTAAATGCTGTACTTGTACCAGCCTCTACCACTTCCTCTGGCAGCTCATTCCATACACACACCACCCTCTGCGTGAAAATGTTGGCCCTTACCTCCCTTTTAAGTCATTCCCCTCTCCCCCTAAACCTATGCCCCTCTAGTTTTGGATTCCCCCACTCCAGGGAAAAGACCTTGTCTATTTATCCTATCCATACCCCTCATGGTCCTTCGAAACAACATGCAACCAGCAAGGCAACAGAGATTGGACAGTCTGGAATTGTCTTCCTTGGAACAGAAGGGACCAAGAGGGAAATGTGGTTGAAATGTAGAAAATTATGAGGGGCATAGATGGAGGAAAGGACATTGATGATTGCTGGAAGGATCAATGACCAGAGACTTAGATTTAAGGAAAGGGGCAGGAGGTTGAGAGGGATGTGAAGAAAATGTTTTTCACTCAGAGGGCGATGGGGAATCTGGAACTGACTGACTGTGAGGGTGGGAGAGACAGAAACCCTCATCACATTAACAAAGTATTTAGATTTGCACTCGCAAGACAAGGCTAAGGGCCAAATGTTATAAAATGGGATTAAAATAATTAGATTGTTATTTTTGACTAGCACAATGGATGGGCTGAACAGCCCTTTTTTTCTGCTATGACTCTCTGCTGATAGAAGAAAGCTTTTTAACATAGAAATTATTCAACGACAACTTGCATTTTACACCGCCTGTAGCACAATGAAACATTCCAAAGCCTCTGGATGTAGGTTTGCTCGCTGAGCTGGAAGGTTCATTTTCAGATGTTTCGTCACCACCTCCGGATGAAGCACTGATGGTACGGCCCGCTTTTTATTTATGTGCTTAGATTTCCTTGGGCTGGTGATGTCACTTCCTGTGGTGATGTCAAATGACGTCACCAACTCAAGGAAACCTAAACACATAAATAAAAAGCGGGCCATACCACCAGTGCTTCATCCAGAGGCTCACTGATGATGTTACCTAGTATGGTGATAAAACATCTGAAAATGAACCTTCCAGCTCAGCGAGCAAGCTACATCCAGGACCTCAAACTGAGCTACAAATCTTCTCAAAACTCACTAATCCCAAAGCATACAAGGCAGTTAGGTCCAACAGATAGGTTTATCATAGAATCCCTACAGTGTGGAAACAGGCCATTTGGCCCAACAAGCCTACAACGACCCTCTGAAGAGTAACCCACCCAGACCCGTTTCCCTACATTTATCCCTGACTGATGCACCTAACCTACACTTCCTTGAACACTATGGACAATTTAGCCTGGCCAATTCACCTAACCTACTTAGCTTTGGATTGTCACCCAAGGCTGAAATCAAACCTTGGTCCCTGTTGCTGTGAGGCAGCAATGCTAACCAGTGAACCACCGAGCTACCAGGAGTGTCTTGCTGTAAGATCACCCTCTGGGCCATTGTTCCACTTGTTTTAAAGGACAGCTTGAGAGACAGAGGGACTGTGGTTTAAGACCTAGGCAGTTAAAGGAGGAAGATACTCAAGAGATAAGAAAGAGAGGGGACAAATTGTTCAGATGGTTGTCAGCTTGATGGAGATTGCGGCAATAACATGGGGGAGGTCATTGAAGGCTTTGAAAATTGGAATCAGCTTTTTAAACTAAGCTCCATGAGTGTAGAGGTGACAGGAGAACGAATTTGGTGTGCTTTAGGTATGGGCAGCAGTGTATGAGATGCCCTCAAGTTTACAGAGTGTAGAATGTGGCAGAGATGGAGCAGACGATTGTACATCTCCATCTGGTTTTTGACCTTCGCCAGGCTGTTACAGGATTGTACAGTGAAAGTTGGGTGTTTCTTGCCGGCAGAAATAGGAAGGCAAATTATCTTTTTGTACACCTCCTAGTGGTCAGTTATCAAGTGGTGTAAGAGCATGTTGCTATCTGATCTGTACTGCAGGAAAAAAACTGTTAGGATAGGGAGCAGAAAAACTGTTAGGGTAGGGAATAGAAAAATGTTAGGCTCAGGAACAGAAAAAAAAGTTAAGATATGGAATAGAAAAAGTTGTTAGGATGGGGAACAGGAAACATGTCATTTGCTCGCATTAAATTGGATATTTTACAAGGGCAAGATCTTAATACCAAATAATGAATATTTATCCAATATTTTGCTGCATGCTTTCCTACAGTATTAAACAACAAAGAGCTATTGTATATATCACTGATCAGGCATGCATTATCTATACCACCGACTGTCCATATATTGTCTGTTATAGTAGTTCACTTTTACAGAGAAATGGCAGAATGAAGGGACAATTATTCCTGCAACAATAGAATTCGATTTCTTCAGCCATTGGCTTTGACTACTCAATGCAAACATGAGATGATATGAGGAAGGAAAATAAAATTAGTCCTTTCTATAAATCACATAAAATGAAGGTTGCCTTAGATTATCATATCTTCTGTTATACTAATCAAATACAAAGAATATTGCCACATCCATTGTGCGAGCATCGTTGGATCATGATCCCTCTTTGCCTCTTCAATCAAATGTACCTTTCTGGAGCTCTCTTGTCCCAACACACAAAACTTTCCTTTGTAATAAATTGACTGTAAAGTTATTTTGGTAAATGTAATGTTTGAGGCCTTGTCAGTGGCCTCACACGCTCATAGGATTTGACCTCAGAACTGTCTTTCAAAGTGAGACTCTTTACTGATGACTCTCTGTCTAGCCCAAGCCAGGTGAATCTTCATTCCAAATCCTCACCAATGTGGTTTTCTCAATCAATCATGACCTCCCACATACACTCCTGCATGGTGAATGTTGGAGATTTTCAGAATCTAGCTGCTCCCTCTCTCTCAGTTCCTCGCAAACTATCAATGTTCAAGATAATTAGTGATGTTTAAGGAAAACATGTAACACGGTCTGACAATGCCTTTTCCCCTCTCAAAGCCCAACTCCATGGCAATATGAATCTCATGGGCCATGTATCCAGGTATAGATGACCTATTCCTTAGTCCCTAACCCTGTTATATCTTGGAAGGATATGATAACTTAAAGCATAAATGTTTGCAACCCAACATTCTCAATATCTTCCTGGGACTTTGGAGACAAGCAATGTCAACACTGTTCATACAGGTGTTTCAGCCATTGTCACAAAGCATGAGCATCTTAAACCTTCTTCCCAGCAAAACAACCACACCTTCCTTTAATCTTTAACAGTCACACTACCCAGGCTTATTGTCAGGCAGACATCAGAACATATTAGAATCCCTACAGCGTGGAAACAGGCCCTTCGACCCAACAAGTCCACACTGACCTTCCAAAGAGTATCTCACCCAGACCCATTCCCCTAACCTATTTTTACCCCTAACCTATACATCCCAGAACACTCTAGGTAATTTAGCATGGCCATTTCACCTGGCCTGTGGGAGGAAACCCACGCAGACATGGGAAGAATGTGCAAACACCACGCAGTCACCTGAGGCTGGAATCGAACCCAGGTCCCTAGCGTTGTGAGACAGCAGTGCTAACCACTGAGCCACCATGTCACCCACGTAAACACTCTTTATTTTACTCTAAATTAAAAACACAATCCCAATTCATAACAATCTTATGAATCTCAAAATTACAATGCAGTACTGATAAATTATTTAGCTGGCTGACAAACATATTTAATCCAGTTTAGCTGAAGGTTATATTGAACATGAATCATAACAAATAAGTTGCCTATTGAAACTACAATCATGATGTGTAGAAACCCATGTCTACACGTTATAGGAGAGGGTGCAGACGAGATTTATCAGGATGTTGTCTTGGCTGGTGAGTTTTAGTTTTAAAGAGAGATTGGATAGATTGGAGTTGTCTTCCTTGGAGCAGAGGAGATGTATGGGACTAAGGGGGACAAACATAATTGAAATGTTTAAAATTATGAGTGCACAGACAGTATAGACAGAAATAAATTATTCCCTATAATGGACTGATCAATGCCCAGGTGGTGTGGATTTAACATAAGGGGCAGAAGATTTAGAGGGGATCTGAGGAAAGATTCTTTCACCCAGATGGTGGGACCGCACTGCCTATTAAGGTGGGAGAGGCAGAAACCCCCATCTCATTGAAGAGATATTTAGATGTGCACTTGTGATGCCAACCATTCAAGGCTATGGGCCAAGTGCTGGGAAATGAGATTAGAAGAGTTAAGAGGTTGTTTTTGGCTGGCGCAGAGTCATGGGCTGAAGGGTCTTATTTTTGTCTGATTCCGTGACTTCCCTGCGAAGTGTATGGCCACACACAGCAACAACGCAATGAACATGCTGCATACACAACATCCCATCCCATCCCATTCTCCCAATTCCTTCGACTCCGCCGCATCTGCTCCCAGGAGGACCAGTTCCAAAAACGCACAACCCAGATGGCCTCCTTCTTCAAGGACCGCAATTTCCCCCCCGACGTGGTCGACGATGCCCTCCACCGCATCTCTTCCACTTCCCGCTCCTCCGCCCTTGAGCCCCACCCCTCCAACCGCCACCAGGACAGAACCCCACTGGTCCTCACCTACCACCCCACCAATCTCCATGTACAGCGCATCATCCGCCGTCATTTCCGCCACCTCCAAACAGACCCCACCACCAAGGATATATTTCCCTCCCCTCCCCTATCAGCATTCCGTAAAGACCACTCCCTCCGTGACTCCCTCGTCAGATCCACACCCCCCACCAACCCAACCTCCACTCCCGGCACCTTCCCTTGCAACCACAGGAGGTGCAAGACTTGTGCCCACACCTCCCCCCTCACCTCCCTCCAAGGCCCCAAAGGAAACTTCCATATCTGCCACAGATTCACTTGCACCTCCACACACATCATCTATTGCATCCTCTGCACCCGATGTGGCCTGCTCTATATTGGGGAGACAGGCCGGCTACTTGCGGAGCGTTTCAGAGAACACCTCTGGGACACCCGGACCAACCAACCCAACCACCCTGTGGCTCAACATTTCAATTTCCCCTCCCACTCCACCAAGGATATGCAGGTCTTTGGACTCCTCCATCGCCAGACCACAACAAAACGACGGTTGGAGGAAGAGCGCCTCATCTTCCGCCTAGGAACCCTCCAACCACAAGGGATGAACTCGGATTTCACCAGTTTCCTCATTTCCCCTCACCCCACCTTGTCTCAGTCAAATCCATCGAATTCAGCACCGCCTTCCTAACCTGCAATCTTCTTCCCGACCTCTCCGCCCCCACCCCAGTCTGACCTATCACCCTCACCTTGACCTCTTTCCACCTATCACATTGCCGACGCCCCTCCCCCAAGTCCCTCCTCCCTACCTTTTATCTTAGCCTGCTGGACAAACTTTCCTCATTCCTGAAGAAGGGCTTATGCCCGAAACGTCGATTCTCCTGTTCCCTGGATGCTGCCTGACCTGCTGCGCTTTTCCAGCAACACATTTTCAGCTCTGATCTCCAGCATCTGCAGACCTCACTTTCTCCTGCTTACACAACAAAGACAAACAAGAGGGAATTCACTGCACTGTGAGGTCATCAAGCTCTCCGATTCTCAGAGATGACCAATAAGATTGGCCTCTAATCTCTCATGCCTCTATCCATGTTGCAGAAACAGCTATTATAGTCCAGTTAGGCAAACATGAACAGATGTTCCTGAGTGTTTCAGAAATAAAATGAAAGAATAAAGTAACAATACCTTTGATCACAATAAATCAGTCAAAGCATGTAAAGAAAGAACTTGCATTTATATAGCACCGTCCATAATCTCAGGCTATCACAAGAGCACTTTGCACTCAATGAGGTGTACCTAGGGAAGGTGATGGCCTTGTGGTATTATGGCTAGATTTTTATTAATCCCTCAAACTCATCTGAATTACAGTGAGCTGAAGGCTATGCTGACCACCATCTCTTTCTCTCTCTGTCTCTAATGAGCGTGCAGTTTTGTGGTCTGCTCAGATTATATCTTGTATAATCCAGAGACTCAGGTAACTTTTGGGGCAACCTGGGATCAAATCCCATCATGGCAGATGATGGAATTGGAATGCAATTTTAAAAATATGTGGATTTAAGATTGTAATGATAACTCTGAAATGATTGTCGGGAAAAATGCATCGAGATCACTGATGTTCTTTTTTTAAAGGAAACTGCTGTTCACTCTGACCTACATGTGACTCCAGACCCACAGCAATGTCGTTGACTCTAAGCTGCCCTCTGGGCAATTAGGGATGGGCAATAAATGCTGCCTGGACAGCAATGCTCGCACACCATGAATTAATAAGAACTAAAAGTACTTTTTGAAGTGTAGCCATATGGGAATGAATTTGCACACTGCAAGCTCCCACTCGTAGCAATGTGATAATGACCAGATTAGCTGTCTTAACCATGTTGCTGGAGGACTAAATGCTATCCACGATTAATCCTAATATATGTTTTAAGTGCATTTCAGAATAGATTTTGGAAATAAGATCTTATGTAACTTTGGATGAGCATGCATTATCCGTGGCTGCATGAGGTAATCGATCTCAAAATGCAATGTTTTTATTTAAATTTCAGACCAGCTGTGTATACGTTGTTCCATGAATTCATCTTAACCAACTTCAAAAACACTGGCTGAGAATAGCAACTTAATTTCTCACACCTCCCTTCCTCAAGGACCCCTCTGCAGGAAATGGTCAAAACTATTACCAAGTGTTGGGCTATTTTGAGCAGTGCACTTGAGAAAGAGAGAGCAATGTTACAGTCACCACTTTTCCAAAACAGGTCAACATTTCTTTATTACTGACTCCCCGCTATGCAATTGGCCAGAGCAAAGCAGCCCAATCCTTTGAAAAAAAAGCAAATTCTGGAAAACACTTTTGTACAGCACAGAAACAGGCCCTTGGGTCCTACCCGTCCATGCCAAACAGATATCCTAACCTAATTTGGTCCTGTTTGCCAGCATTTGTCCCATACCCCTCTAACCCTTCCTATTCATATACCCATCCAGACACCTTTAAAATATTGTAATTGTACCAGCGCCAATTAAAACATGGAGCTGGGAAAAGCACAGCGGGTCAAGCAGCATCACAAGTGCAGGATAGTTGACAGTTCGGACAGAATCCTTCATCAGGATCCTACCCAAAATGTTGACTCTCCTGCCCTTCTGATGCTGCTTCACTTGCTGTGCTTTATCCAGCTCCACATTCTATCGACACTGACTTTCCAGCATCTATAGTCCTCACCATCTCCAAGTAATTATACCAGTTCAATCACTTCCTCTGGCAGCTCACTTCATTGTAAAAAGTTGCCTCTCAGGTTCCTTTTAAATCTTCCCCCCCCGCCCCCCACCTTAAACCTATGCCCTCTAGTTTTGGACTTCTCTCCCCTCTTCTTCTCCAGGTGAGCACCCTCGGTTATTTGAGAGCTGCTTTCTCTGTGAAGTTCCTGTGAGTTCTGCCGAGGGAACTGGTCCCAAGTAACCTTAGGGGATCGAATCACATCAAAGAAGAAAATTAATCTAATAAGGCTCCCTTCCCCCTTAAAGCCTTACTTTATCTTAGAAAATACACACAAGCAACACAAATACTCCTCTCCAAGGTCGCGAAATTGAACAATTATCACTAATTTCCTTATTTTCCAAGCCTAAAAAAAAATGCCACAGTTTGATGGAATGAAATATCGGAAAGCAGTGGTATTTCAGTTCCACGGAAATTTTGCCAATCTTTTTGAAATCTGACAGAGGCACTGTTTTGTACCCAACTTGAAAATGTCACTAGTCCTAACTTGTGTGTTGTGTGGTACCTAAACGACCAGTGGTGAATGATCATTGACCGTAATTGTTAATAGCCTTTCTCTGCACAGATGCTGTGTGGCTTGCTGAGGATTTCCAGCATTTTCTGCTTTTAAATCAATAATACACAGCTAGAACCCACCTTTTCAAACTCAGCTTTTTTTAACCAATGTAGTATCAATTATTTTATGATTTACAAGTATAGACTATAGAATTTGCATGTGTATACAATCCTAATATCCAATTCTACAAAATATTGCAAGATATGAGAGATACACGAGTATAGTTACTATGAAATGATTAAAAGCTGTATATTTTGGGAGGTCCTTCCTTAATTATTTTGAAAGTAAAACCCACATACAATTGCTGTTATTGTTAGGAAATTGTGAAGCCTTGATGTTGGTTGCATCTATTGCTCTGGGGAGCTCTTTAGAAACTGCTCCCACTAGCTGTTGCAAATAAGCATTCTCTTTAAAGTGGTTTTAAAATTAAACTAAAAAACATGATTAGCAAAGTGTTGATTCAAAGCATTCTCCAGAAAATTGCTGTTTGCCTCAAAACCAATCAAAGCCTAATATTTCAACACTAGACTCGAGGAAAAGTGGCTAGCTCACTGACTTAATAATTGTAATAGATGAGGAGAGGCAGAGTTTTAAAATTAGGATGAGAGATTTACAACTGAGGATGATAGAGATTGTTACTGTGGATAACAAGGAGAGGACGGTAGCTTTTCAAGCAAAGAAATTGTAAAACTCCAGAGATTCTGCAATCCTTAGTTCAGAGTCATCACCATATCATTAACAGCCTTCCAAATACATATCATATTTGACACCCAGCTGGTCAAATGTGTTCAGGATGGGGGGACCTTACTGTGGTGTCACCCCATATAATGTTCACATGGAGCACTCTGCTGATGGCTGACGTAACTGATTTGTGAGAAGCATGTTCTGCCCCAAGTGCCCAGACATGAGGCGGTTGTTGAGTTTTTTTGGTGCTGTCACCTGTTACGAAGCAGCTGTAGCCATTGATCGTCACCATGGTGACACCAGCCAGCCCACAGGCACTGCCACCATTTCTTCCTGTCATCGCTACTGCTTCTTCCCAAGGTCTGGGCATCAATGCTTTGGACATTAGTGCATTGTGAGTGTGGGGGGGGTGGGGGGGGGGGGGGTTGGTGGGGGTGGTCTTTCAGGTTGTCTGGCTCCAGTTACCTTGCCAAGCAGAAACCCTTACGTATGTGACCACCCTCTTGCTAGTGCCAGTAAAGTTGCTTCTGCTTTCATGGGTGCCAACCTACCTGGGAGCTTTGACTTTGAGACAACTGCAGCATTGGAATGTTGTCCTTCTGTAATCTGCCTGGAATGTGCTGCAAGAGGCAAGGAACAAAGTTGTTCAGTTCCATTTCTTGCCAGCTAAGTAAGTCCTCCATGTTTCACAACCGTCCAGGAGACTGAGAACATTTTGCTGTATGACTATGATTCTATTAAGAGATATCTTAATCCTCAGTATCAGTTCAATGTCATTCCATGTTGGCTTCATGAGTCATCCAGTTGTTGTAGCTACTTTCCTCATGTGTGTATATCACTTTCTGCATTAAGAGACAGATTGTCACCGTGGACTCAATGCAGAAGAATTTGTGAATCACTTTCACTGGGGCGAATTGGTCAAGGGCAGAGATGTAACACCATGACTGATAGCTCTAGTTTTCCTTCCCTTATTATGCCTTCTTAGACTGTGAAGATAGACGTATGCTTTAGGTCTATCCACAGTGCTGTTAAGGAGGAACTTCCTCGATTTTACGCCAGCAACAGTGAAGGAATAGCAGTAAGCTGCAAATAGGATGGCGTGTGACTTGGAGGGGAACTTGCAAGTGGAAGTGTCCATTATCGCTGCTGCCCTTGGAGTTTAGAAGAATGACATAGGGCAGGGATCTGATAGAAACCTACAGAAGTCTAACGGGACTAGACAGAATAAAGGCAGGACCGATCTTCCTAATGATCAGAAAGTCCAGAACCAGGGCTCACAGCTTATAGATATGGAGTTATCGGCCATTTAGGACTCAGATGAGAAGAAATCCCTTCCCCCAGAGAGTGGGGAGCCTGTGGAAATCTCCGTCACAGAAAGCAGTTGAGGCGAAAACATTTAACATTTTCAAGAGGGAGTTAGATACAGTTCTTGGGGCTGAAGAGATTCAAGGGTATGGGAAGAAAGCAGGAACAGGGACTGGGTGGTCATTTAGCCATGACCCATAGTGAATGGCAGAGCAGGCTTGAAGGGCTGAATGGCCCATTCTTGCTCCTAATTTCTATGTTTCTATGTCCTTGCTGTTGAAGAGTCCTGGATGGGTCTTCTACCGTGTATCTTGTGGATGGTGGACATCGCTGCAGTGATGGGCTAGTTGTGGAAGGAAGCAATATTTAACATGATGAATGGGGTGCTCATCAGGTGGATTGCTTTGTCCTGGATTAGAGTAGATTAGATTACTTACAGTGTGGAAACAGGCCCTTCGGCCCAAAAAGTCCACACCGACCCGCCGAAGCACAACCCACCCATACCCCTACATTTACCCCTTACCTAACACTACGGGCAATTTAGCATGGCCAATTCACCTGACCTGCACATCTTTGAACTGTGGGAGGAAACCGGAGCACCCGGAGGAAACCCACGCAGACACGGGGAGAACGTGCAAACTCCACACAGTCAGTCGCCTGAGGCGGGAATTGAACCCAGGTCTCTGGTGCTGTGAGGCAGCAGTGCTAACCACTGTGCCACTGTGCCGCCCACTAATGGTGGTGTGGAGCATCCTGTGTATTACTGAAGCTAAACTCACTCAGTGGAGTGTATTCCATCTCATTCCTGATCTGCCCTTTGTCGTTGGTGGACAGACACTTGGGAGTCAGGAAGTGAGTTATTCACCACAGAATTCCTGGCCTCTGATCAACCCATGTAGCCACAGTATTTATTTGGCAAGCTCAGTTCAATTTCTGGTGACTGTTGATCCTCTCCTCACTAGAATGTTGGTGATGTAGGATTCAATTGGTTACGAAACGTAATTGGTTCGATTCACGCTTGTTGGAGATAATCGTCATATGGCACAAATGTTACCATCTATTAGCCCAAGACTGATTGCTGTCCAGCTCTTGCTGCACATTGATATATTCTATTTCATTACTTGACGATTGTGAATGAGATCTAACACTGTGTGATCATTGGTAAAGATCTCCATTTCTCACCTTAGAGTGGAGGGAAAGCCATTGATGAAGCAACTGAAGGTAGTTAGACCTAACCCACTACCCTGAGGAGCTATGTCCTAGGACTGAGATATTAACCACAACCACCTTCCTTTTCTCTTGGTATGACTGCAGCTGCAAGAAATATGCCATCATCAACAATTATATATTTATTTTACCTAGTTCATTCTGTAATAATTAATCACTTTTACCAGTCCATGTTATATGTTTGATTTCTGACATTTGGAAGAAATATCAAACTCAAATCAAGATAAGGGGCACAAATAAATCCACTGCAAATACTTCCATATAAACTAAATTCAAAAATAAAAAAGTATTGCATTCTAGAATATGGTGTTGTTGTGCGCCTCATTCTACTTAATTACTTATTAAATGTATAAAACACAATTCTATGAAGCATATAATGCGTTTTCATAACAGAAGAATAATTACCTACAATGTCCAAGAGTAGGGTTAATGAATGTATATTTGAATTGCAAAAGAGGTGATGCCCCACAATGATCTTTATTGGGATCTCAGCTATTCTCTATATTTATCAACAACTTAACTAACACAACAGAAACAAATAAATCTGACTATGCTGATGATGCAAAGACTGATGGTATAGTAAGCAGTCTAGCCAGGATACTGCAGAGACAATACCAGGTTAAGTGTGTGCATCACCGACAGGGATACAAAGCTAAATGGAACCAAGAGAGAGATTAACCACAATCAAATTGAAAGGTGGAATAGTTTCAAAGTGCTGAATGAGCACAACTATTCCTATGTTCCTCCTAAAAACGGTACCAAGTCTTCAATTTTATAATAAAATCCATCTTCTGCTTTAGGGCTCTTACTGTCTATCTTTTGTGTGTATTCATAAAGTGGTTGTCAGAATTCAGATATTGAGGTATAATTCAATGCATTACATCTGCATTTAACACTTTTTTAAAATTTGTGACCTTAATTTGTGAACATTGAAATCACCAACCATAGTTACTTAAGAATAGCAATATTATGAAGCTTGTAGTCTAACCCAGTCTCTAATGGAGAAAGAAACCCTCATCCCTCCAATGTAGGCCAAGGACAGTGCAGTTCACATTATGGTCTACTTACATTGAATTTCTGATTGGCAATTAGCTTATCACTGAAGAGAGACCAGAAAACATGCCTCAAGATCTGGTTGCAATTTCTAGATGACTGTCAACTGACATTCAATCTGTATCCTCCACTTACTCCTACTTCTAATCTAAGTATAATGCAGAGAGAGTACTTTGTAGTCTAAGGGAGTCCATCGATGCTGTGGGGTATGAAGAAACAATATAATCTGCACAGCAATACCTTACAAACACTCTCCTCCTAACCTTAATAAATAATTAGAACATGAGAGGAATATGAAAGAGTCCCGACTAGGCACACTTTAGATACAAAACAAAGCCATGTGATGGATGTCACTCTATACTCTATACACACATCAACACTAACTGTATACTTGGAAGCAAAACCAAAAATACTTAACATCATTAGTTTACACTATCCACTACATTAACCTGCCACAAAAGAAATCATGATTGTTATTTTCCCAGCCTGGTTGAAATCTCAAGCCATTAATGTATAAATGCTGATGGTTTTTAAATGCTAATGTAACACCACATTTTACAGCAGAACCATAGAACTATGCAAATAGGAGAAGGCATTTAGCAGTATCCCCTCCCTCCTGCCAAAGCCTGCACCCCATTCAATAGTATCATTGCTCATGTTATCACTATCTCAATATCTGACCTTTAACTTATTTCTCTGAATAGTCATGGATTTTTAAAAAATCTATCAATCTCCATTATTAGATTAGTCTAGAATCCATTGCTGTTCACAAAAGAAAGATCCAAACTTCTGTCATCCTTTGTATGAAGAAGGGTATAGGTCTATCCTGTCTAGCCTTGCCTCATAAGGCAATCCACTCATTCCAGGTATTAGTCTAATAAACCTTCTCTGAACTGTTTCCAATGCATTAACATCCATTTTGACTCATGTAACATTTTGATTATCACTCATTTCAGCAGTCCACAGTGCACGCCTAACTTACAAAACTATTCTGAAAGTGGGAACACAATACTGAGCACTGTGGTACTGAACTAGGATGAAGTAACGAGTTATAATTCATAATTTCAGTACCCTGGACAGTAACAATGTGTACCAGGAAAAGTCTCCTCCTTCATTCAGCTTTCTGATCATTTTCTTCAAAACCCATTCTAACTTTTTAAAACTGAAATGAGCACAAATTAAAAATTAAATGGAGCGAAACAGAGAGTGGTTCATATGTGGAATGA
The DNA here is from genome assembly GCF_037043375.1 of Chiloscyllium plagiosum. Classification (NCBI taxonomy): domain Eukaryota; kingdom Metazoa; phylum Chordata; class Chondrichthyes; order Orectolobiformes; family Hemiscylliidae; genus Chiloscyllium; species Chiloscyllium plagiosum. The sequence goes on from NW_028270161.1 coordinate 6,356,638, forward strand.
ATTTTCAGAGGAAGTGATGAATGTGGGTATAGTTACAATGTTTAAAAGTCATTAGATAAGGATATGAAATGTTTGGAGGAATATGGGCCAAGTGCAGGCAGGTTTGACTAGTTTAGTGTGGGGATTATAGGACTAAATGGCCTTATTTCATGCTATATGTCTCTGACTTTATGACTCTATCACATTTCTAAGGAACCAGTTAACCAGAAAGTAAAACTGGAGTGTGGCAACCTTTGAAGTAAAGACAAAAATTATTTCAAGATCCACAAATATATAAAACAGCCATTTAAGAGCTCTGAATTTAGAGATTTTAATTTCAATCTATGGTTGGAAGTGACAACACCAGATAATCTTCCAATTATGTAAATCTGGATGAATGTACAGCTATTCTGTACATTTGTTATAAATGGGAGATAACTTTGATTACTGGCTCAAAATTAATAGTGAAAAGTGAGTACTGCAGATGATGGAGATCAGAGTTGAGAGTGTGGAGCTGGAAAAGGTCAGCAAGTCAGGCAGCATCCGAGGAGCAGGAGAATCAGCGTTCTGGGCATAAGCACTTCATTAGGCTTAGGCCTGAAATATCGATTCTCCTGCTCCTCGGATGCTGCCTGATCTGCTTTGTTTTTCCAGAAACATATTCTCGACTCAAAATTAATAAGTTTTGTTCAACTCTTGACAATAGTCACTTGAGTCTACAGTAGGCGAAGTCTTTTGACACCGCTAATTTCAGCAGGTTCTATATTCGCTTGGGAACAAAGGATAGAAAGTAAATGCTGTAGGAAGCAACGCCCACTTTCCAAGACGAATAAATACATTGTTATAGGTTTTAAATTTTAATGCACTGCATTTTTTATTCAAGTGACTTTTTTTCTTTATTCTTTTCAGAGGGCAGATAAGTATTGAACACATTGCTGTGGGTCTGGCATTACTAAGGGTAAGGATGACAGATTTCTTTTCTTCAAGGACATTAGGTTTTCTGCCAATCAATGGCAGTTCCTATGGTCACCAGACTAGCTTTACATTTCAGATTTTTTTGCTAACTGCATTTAAATTCCACCAGATACTATGGTGGGATTTGAACCCATGACCCCAGAACATCACCTGGGTCACCACAGTGCTTGCCCAGTCACCAATCACCAACTTGCCAGCATCTCACCCGAAACAGCCATGTCAGTGCATAATGGAGTGACAATGACTTGCTCTGAATGTGCAATCACATGCCTACAGTCCCCTTCTCTACAAAAAGCAACTTTAACATTCACTAGTTTGTTTTGATATTTTTAAAATAGATTCAGCATAGGGTGTAACAGCAGAAATGCTAAATATCTGTACATTTCTAATGGAACATATTCATGAAGTGCTGATTCTATCCCTCTTCAACATTCACCACCCTGCCCACCCCATATTTACTTAAATTTTCTCCAGTCCTGAGCTGACAGGATTATATGTGAAGTCTCTTTATTCTCATATTATTCTGTGAATATCTATTAGTGTGTGCAAGAGAACAACCCTCAGGTTTCTTCTGTTTTGTTTTGCCTTTGACTTGATGATCCAGCCAAGATCTTGAGTAAAGAGATATATAGTGGGAGCTGAAGCCATGTGCTTGCATTAGTGCAACAACGCACTACCTGACATGTGTCATTAGTTAGAAATTGGATGACTTTCCAATTAGATTAGATTCCCTACAGTGTGGAAACAGGCCCTTCGGCCCAACCAGTCCACACCGATCCTCCGAAGAGTAACCCACCCAGACCCATTTCCCTCTGACTAATGCACCTAACACTATGGGCAAATTAGCATGGCCAATTCACCTGACCTGCACATCTTTGGATTGTGGGAGGAAACTGGAGCACCCGGAGGAAACCCACACAGACACGGGGAGAACGTGCAAACTCCGCACAGACAGTTGGAATCGAACCTGGGACCCTGATGCTGTGAGGCAGCAGTGCTAACCACTGAGCCACTGTGCCAGCCCAATTATAAGTTATCTATCGTTACAAGTTGATTTGGAAAGGCCTGAGGTATAAAAGGAGAAAGGCAATGCTGGAAATATACTAAAAACAAGTTATATATGGTACAGTTAGAATCCTGGTCACCACATTCCAGAAGGGGTTTGATCACCCTTGAAACAATACAAAGCAAATTTAAAGGGATATTTCCAGAATTAGAGAATGTTAGTTGTGAGGAAAGACTTGATATGCTCGGTTTGGTTCAATTCAAATAGGCACTGAGGGAAGCTTTAATTGGGGTATAAAAATTATGAGGTGTCTAGTTAGAGTGGGTGGAAGAGTCCTAAATTTGTTAACATTGGTCCATTGCCAACGCCGATAGTATTTAGAATGATCAGGTATTATCAGGAATATTGTTTTCACCCAAAACCTCATGGTATTCATCGCCCAGAAGGTTGGTGGCAGCAAAAACTCTCAACACATTTAGGAAACTCTCAGTGATGTATCTGAGGTGCTGTAACCTACACAGCTACAGACCAGGTGCTGAAAGTTGATATTAAGCTGGATAACTCTTTTTATAGTCTCACCCTGACCTGATGTGCTGTGCTGTAAGTCTTTCCATGTGCTGGATCAGTTATTAATTTTAAATCTGAGATAGATACTTTTTTTATTCATCAAAGGTATTAAGGGATATGGGCCCAGAGCGGGTAAATGGAATTAGGCCACAGATCAGCCATGATTTCACTGAATGGCAGAACCAGCTCGAGGGGCTGAATGGCCTGCTGTTCCTGTGCTTTCTCCTATCCATCACTGTAAATAATGATACGTGTAAAGGATCCATTCAGTGCACAGTTTGTAAATGAGGCACTGTTGGTAAATGCATTATTTTGCAAATGTGCTCAGCAATATTCGTATATAGCTTTTATAATCAGTCCTGTCTCTTACCTATTGACTAGTAAACCACTGGGTGACAATGTCCACAGATTAATATTGACATATTGCCAATAATGGCATTTCAAATAGTTCATTCCTTATAAAGTTGAAATTGTATGTAAAATTGTCTTTTCTCTGACTCTCTACGTGAAACATTAATAGTATTAGTCTGGGGACTGTTGTCCTATGTCCCTTTCACATAGTAATGAACACAAGATTGAAAGGTGAGCAGACTGGAGTTATACTGAAGCCTGAGCTCCCCCAAGTGGATGAAAGTGATGTCTTATTTCATTTGTAAACATACTAGGCACTGACTGCAGCACTTTTAAAAAAACATTCATTTCCTGTTTTGAGATAAGCAATTCAGAGTAAATTAAGCCATCACAACTTCTAGAATTTCGCAATAATTACAACAAAACCAGGCATTTGCTAGAGAGGACTGCTGTCTTTTATATAAACCTTTAACGATTTTGTCTGTACCATTTATCCTAAAATATCCACAAATCAACATGTTGCAGTGAAACAAAGGGTTATGATACTTAGTCTATAAAATATATCTGTCACACAGATGAAGTAGCGAATAAGCAAGATTAACACAAGAAAATAATTAGTAATGCTCCATTTGATTTAAACAGCTGTCTAACCTATGCCACATTTCAAGTTACAGTCTTAATAATTTCAATATTTTACACATAAGACAAGAAATATATTTGATATCAATCTTTTATAGCAGGTGCCAAACCGACATTTTAAACATTTGATTTCCATGCACTGGTTGATTGGCACTTGCTCAGCCAGTATTCACTCCCTGCACCACTGACGCACACTGGAAGCAGTGCAGCATTTCCAAGATGCAACTCATCAATCCTCCCTTTGACAGCACCTTCCAAATCCATAACCTCTACCACCTCGGAGAAAGGCAGCAGATACAAAACCTAGCCAGACCCTGTGAACACATACAAAACAAAATTCTGCGGTTGCATTTTGAAGAAAAAGATTATGAGAATTTTATTTTACAGTTGTTCATTTTGTAGTCAAACCCAGAAGAACAAGGAAATCCCTACATGGACAAATAATCTTTGCTCTTCCCAGCTTTGTTGTCATAATGCAATAATATAGTTCAAATTTGTGTGAGTTGAAATAACTCAACGAAGACTGGTATGTTGTTACCCTTTACTTGCACGTGCATAGCACATGACACTGACCCAGCGAGTAAACCACCAGTTTCTAGAGTGAGCAGAACCCTTAAAATTCCTGTTTATTATTTTTCTTTTTTTTCTTTTTGTTTTGTTTCATTTAAGAAAATTCTCTTCCTCAGTAGGAGACCCAACAGCAGTAATAAATACACTGACTGCGTAACACTCCTGTTTCTTTTTTTTTAACAAAATGTCCCTTTTTTTTAATTTAACCCCCACACTACCGCCTAACTGCGTTAGTGCTTTTTTATCCCCAGCACCCATGGTGTGTGTGTGCAGGTGTGAGACACAGTGAGAGACACGAATCTTTATTCAACTTCCACTACCAGGAAGATAGGAAAACACCCGAGTGGCCAGTGACAAGCAGTGCCCTTCACAAAAGGCAATGCTGTGTGATCAAACAGTGAAGGGGAGGGCAGGGATTAAATCAAAATAGAGTTGGAGGGCGACCAGCCCATCGACAGAAATGAATCAGGTCCCAGACCAGGTGGACGTTGTCGTGTGAATCATGTGGGCCAGCACGGAAGCCAGGCGAGAAGACAACACCCTGGCGAAGATTTTCTAGCCCATGCTGAGGAGGGAGACCAGACGCCAGTTCTTCAAAGAAAGAAGGTCCCCCTTCTTTGGCAGCAGGACGATGACCGACCTGCGCCAAGAAAGGGGCAGCTCTCTGGCATTTAGACACTCCCCCAGGACCTGTGCGTAGTCGCTCCCCAGGACGTCCCAGAATGCCCTGAAGAACTCCACAGTCAGCCTGTCCAGCTCCGGGGACTTGCCCCTCGAGAGCCGGCCGAGGGCGCTGGTCAGCTCCTCTAAGGTGACGGGAGCGTTGAGCCTTCCGGCGTCCTCCGGGCTGAGCTGCGGCCACACTCCTGTTTCTACCTGTCAGCCAGGGCTTCCTGATTCGACCAGGTTAACAACCCCCATCAGGGAACTCATATTCAATGAGATCCATCCGGCTGACCTTTTTACAATCACCACAGGTGATTCTATTTTGTAAACCTGTAAGTAATAGTTGGGTCACATGTCTTAGTCCATAAAATTCACAGAACGTAGAACAATACAGCGCAGAACAGGCCCTTGGGCCCTCGATGTTGTGCTGACCTGTGAACTATTCTCAGTTCGTCCCCCAACACTATCCCAAAATCATCCATGTGCTTATCCAAGGATTGTTTAAATCTCCCTATTGTGGCTGAGTTAACTACATTGGCAGGTAGGGTATTCCACGCCCTTACCACTCTCTGAGTAAAGAACCTGCCTCTGACATCTGTCTTAAATCCATCACCTCTCAATTTGTAACTATGCCCCCTCGAACAAGCTGACATCATCATCCTAGGAAAAAGACTTTCACTGTCTACCCTATCTAATCCTCTGATCATCATGTATGTCTCTATCAAATTCCCTTTCCAGTGAGAACAGACCCAAGTCTCTCAGCCTTTCCTCATAAGACCTTCCTTTCAGACAAGGCAACATCCTGGTAAATCTGACACAAACCTGAAGCAGCGAATAATTTCAAGTAAAATAGGAAAACTAAATTTGAAAACCTGCATGAGGTAGTTTAATTGTGGTCATAAAACATTCTAAATTCAAATATTGTGTATGGAAGACATTAATTTAAAATTGTGGGAATATCTGAGTATAAGTGGAAATGTTAATAAGTAGTCTCAGGTTATAACCACAGCAGAGAGTAAAACTTAAATCTATAGATTAATGTGGGGTTTAAATTAAATTATATGCGTCCTAACTCCAAAATTAATACTTGTAAATTTCAGAAACAAACACAGAGAATACTGGAGACACAGCAGATTTGGCAGCATCTGTGGAGAGAGAAACAAAACTAACTTATTGAATCAAATACAACTTTTTCAGTTCTGAAGAAGTCATACCAGACTTGAAATGTTTCTCTTCACAGATGCTGACAGGCCTACTGAGTTTCTCCAGTATGCTGTGTTTTTTATTCGGATTTCCATCACTTGTTGGATTTTGTTTATATTTATTTAACTGATTTTGGATATGGTCTAAGGGGATTAATCGGCAGAAGACAAAAAAGAGGGTATCTGAGTGCTAAAGCATCACTTGAGATAAGATGTAATGCATTACAGGCTCCGTCTTACTTACCCAGTTGACCAGTTGGAACTTTTTTGTAAATATTATGAACCTACAAAGGGAATCCAGCAAAACCGCAGAATGTTGAACCATCCCACCTCCAACCATTAGATGTTGGAGTAGAAGAAGGCCAGTCAGCCCATCGAGTCTGCTCTGCCATTTAATAAGATCATGGCTAAGCTGGTAATCCTCAACTCCATTTTCTTGCTTATTCTCCTTTAACTCTTGATTTCCTCTCTGATTAAAAACCTGTCTAACTCAGCCTTCAATATACTTAATGACCCAGCCTCTCTGGTAAAGAATTCCACAGATTTACTACTCACTGAGAGAAAAAAGATTCCTCCTTCTGTCCTAATTGGGTGACCTCTCACTCAGAGATTGTGACCTCTGTTCCTAAATGCTCCCACAAGGGAAAACAATCTTTCCACATTCACCCAGCCAAGTCCCCTAACATTTCAATAAGATTAGATTAGATTACGTTACAGTGTGGAAACAGGCCCTTCGGCCCAACAAGTCCACCCTGACCCGCCGAAGCGCAAACCACCCACACCCCTACATTTAACCCCTACCTAACACTATGGACAATTTAACATGGCCAATTCACCTGACCTGCACATCTTTGGACTGTGGGAGGAAACCGGAGCACCCGGAGGAAACCCACGCAGGCACAGGGAGAATGTGCAAACTCCACACAGTCAGTTGCCTGAGGCGGGAATTGAACCCGGGTCTCTGGCGCTGCGAGGCAGCAGTGCTAACCACTGTGCCACCGTGCCGCCCAGAAGGTCATCTCTCACTCTTTTAAATGCCAATGAGCACAGGCCCAAGCTGGACAGTGTCTCCTCATGAGAGAGTCCACACCCAGCATCAAACTACAGAACTTTCTCTGGACTGCCCCCAATGCAGGGTATTTTTCCTTTAACAAAAGGCCCAAAACTGTTCACAATATTTACAACTATATTCTCAGAAATTGCCTTGTGTAATTTTAGAAGTGCATCCCTATTTTTACACTCCATTCCTTTTGAAATAAAGGGAAACATTCCATTTGCCTTCCCAATTATTTGTTGAACTCAGATGTTAGCTTCATGAGATTTGTGTGTGATGACTCCTAAATCTCTCTCTGTGCTGTAGCTTTCTGCAGTCTTTCTCCGTTTAATAATATTCAGCTTCTTTATTCTTCCAGACAAATCCTCACATTTTCCCACAAAATATTCCATCTAAGGTTTAGCCTACTTGCTTAACCTGCCTCTATCCCACTGCAGACTCTTTCTCCTCTCCTCACCACTTACCTTCCCATTTATTTTTGTCACGCACAAACTTGGTTGTAGTACTTTCACTCCAAGTCATTAAAAGTATTGTGCATAATTATGGCCCTATCACTGATTTCTGTTGCATTCCACTAGTTACGGGTAATCATCATGAAAATGTTCCCCTTATCCCAATTGTTTTTATTTATTATTTATTCAATCCTCTATATCCATATAGGGTATAACACACTACCTCCAGTGCTATAGGCTCTTACCTTGTTAAGTTGCCTTAAATGTGACATCTTATCAAACACCCTCTGGAAATCCAAATACACCACATCCACTTATCCATTCTTTGTTACTGCCTCAAAAAATTCTAGAACATTTCGCAGGCATGATTTCCCCTTGCCATTAATCATTACCATAGAACAGTACAATACAGGAACAGGCCCTTCAGCCCACAATGTTATACCGAATATGACGCCAAACTAAACTCATCCCTTCTGCCTGCCCTTGGTCCATATCCCTCCATTTCCTGCATATCCATGTGCTTATCTAAAAGCCCCTTAAATGCCCCTGTTGTATCTGCCTCCACCACCACCCCTGAGGGCACGTTCCAGACTCCTACCACCCTCTGTGTAAATAATTTGCCCCTCACATCTGCTTTGAATTTTTCCCATCTCCCCTTAAATGCATGCCCCTAGTGGTAAACATTATAACTCTGGGAAAAAGATTCTGACAGTCAACCTTATCCGCGCATCTCATTACGTGATAGACTTCTATCAAGTCTCCGCCACTCTGGAGAAAATAGCCTGAGTTTTTCTAGCCTCCCCTTACAGCTTATGCCCTCTAATCCGGGCAACATTCTGGTAAACCTTTTCTGCACCCTTTCCAAAGTCTTCACATTCTTCCTGTAACGCAGCGACCAGACATGAACAGAACACTTTACATGTGGTTTAACCAAAGTCATATAAAGCTGCAGGGAGAAAGTGAGGACTTCAGATGCTGGAGATCAGAGTCAAGAGTATAATGCTGGAAAACCACAGCCGGTCAGGCAGCATCCTAGGAGCAGGAGAGTTGATGTTTCAGGCATAAGCCCTTTATCAAGAATGCTGATGAAGAGCTTATGCCCAAAACGTTGATTCTTTTGCTCCTCTGATGCTGCCTGAGCTGCCATGCTTTCCCAGCACTACACTCTCGACTCTTCTAAAGCTGCAGTATGACCTCCTGACTCTTGTACTCAGTTCCTTGACCAATAAAGGCAAGCATGCCATATGCCTTCTTTACCACCCTATCTACTTGCATGGCCACTTTCAAGGAACTATGGATTTGATCCCCAAGATCCCTCTGTACGTCAATGCTGTTCTGGGTCCTGCCATTAACTGTATATTTTTCCTTAACATTTGATCTCCCAAAGTTCTGCACCTCATACTTACCCACATTAAACTCCACCTGCCACTTCTCTGCCCATATTTGCAACTGATCTATATCCTGCTGTATCCTTTTGAGAACATTCTACACTATCCACAACTCTCTGTATCGTCTGCAAACTTACTAACTCACCCATCTACATTTTCCTCCAAGTTATTTATATAAATCACAAACAGCAGAGGTTCCAATACGGATCCCTGCAAAACACCACTAGTCATGGACCTCCAGCCTGAAAAAACACCCTTCCATCACTACCCTCTGCCTTCTATGGGCAAGCCAGTTCTGAATCCACCTGGCCAAGTCACCGTGGATCCCATGTATCTTAAACTTCTGAATGAGCCTACCATGGGACCATTACTAAAATCCACATAAACAATATCCACTGCTCTATTTTCATTGATCACCTTCGTCACTTCCTTGAAAACTTCAATCAAGTTGATAAGACATGACCTGCCCTGCACAAAGCCATGCTGACTGTCCATAATTAGGCCATGCTTTTCCAAATGTGCATAAATCCTATCCCTAGGAACTCTCTCCAATAGCTTCCCAACTACCAATGTGAGACTCACGGGTCGAACGTTCCCTGGATTATCCCTATTTCCCTTTTTGAACAGAGGAACAACATTAGCTACTCACCAGTCCTCCAGGACCTCCCCTGTGGCTAGTGAGGGTACAAAGATCTTGGCCAAGGTCTCAGCAATCTCCTCTCTTGCCTCTCTCAGTAACCTGGGGTAGATACCATTACGGTCTGGGGATTTATCCACTTTAGTGCTCTTCACGAGTCCCAATACCACTTCTTTCTTGATCTCAAAATATTCGCATGCTCTACACAAATTTCACTATCCTCCATATCCTTCTCCTGGGTAAATACTGAGTACTCATCTCACCCACATCCTCTGCCTCCAAGCACAAGTTCCCTACTTTATCCTTGAGTAGGGCTACCTTCTAGGAGAAAGAGAGGACTGCAGATGCTGGAGATCAGAGTAGAAAAGTGCGACACTGGAAAGGCACAGCAGGTCAGGCAGCAACGGAGGAGCAGGAGAATCAATGTTTTGGGAAAAAGCCCTTCATCAGGAATGCTTGACATTACCGATGAAGGGCTTATGCTTGAAACGTCGAATCTCCAGCTCCTTGGATGTTGTCTGACCTGTTGTGCTTTTCCAATGCCATAGTTTTCAACCAGTGTTACCTCCTCCCTAGTTATCCTCTTGTTTTTAAATATATGTATAGAATGCCTTGGGATTCTCTTTAACTCCACCTGCCAAGATAATTTCATGGCCCCTCCTTGCTGTCCAAATTCCCTGCTTGAGTTCTTTCCTGCTTTCTTTATTTTCCTCATGGGCCCTGTCCGATTTTAGTTTCCTGTCCTTCTTTTTCCCTTTTGACTAAATTGATGACCTCTCTCATTATTCAAGGATCCCTTACCTTGCCATCCTTGTCCTTTCCCCTTACTGGAACATCCTGATCCTGAACTCTCATCAGCAGGTCTTTAAATAGTTCCTGTATGTCAAATGCAGACTTGCCTAATAACAGCTCCTCCCAATTAACATAATACTCACATAACTTGCCCTCCCCCCAATTTAGTACCTTGCCTCAAGGTCCTGACAATTTCTTTTAGCTGTGTAGATCCATAATCAACACTGCTGCTGCTATTAAAACAGCGTCCTGACCTATCCTTATTCAAAGCTATCTTAAAACTTTAGGTGCTGTGATCACTGTTTCCAAAATGCACTCCCACTGAAAGGTCAATCACCTGGCCTGCTCATTAGCAAGGACAAGGTCCAGTATGGCCCCTCCTCTAGTTGCACTATCCACATACTGTTTCAAGAAACCCTCTTGGATGCACCTAACAAATTCTGCCCTATCTAAGCCTCTTGTTCTAGACTGCCAGTCAATATTGGGGAAGTTAAAGCCACCCAATGTAATAAATCTGTTTTTATTGCATCTTTCCATAATTGCCTACATATTTGTTCCTCAATATCCTGGTGGCTGTTAGGGGGCCTGCAGAGTAATCCTGTCAGAGTGACTGCACCTATCTTAGTTCTGAGCTCTACCCAAATTGCTTCAGTGGATGAGCCCTCCAGTATGTCTTCTCCGAGTGCAGATGTAACACTCTCCCTGCTTTGTAAACCCCTCCACCTCCTTTACCTTCCTCTCTATCTCGCCTAAAACAATTAAACCCTGGAATACTGAGTAGACAGTCCTGTCCCTCTCTCAACCAATTCTCTGTAATGGCCACAATGTCTTAGTGAGGGCCTGTGCCCGAAACGTCGAATCTCCTGTTCCCTGGATGCTGCCTGACCTGCTGTGCTGTTCCAGCAATAAAGTTTCAACAATGTCTTAGTCCCATGGACTGATCCAGGCTCTAAGCTCATCTGTCTTACCATAATACTTCTTGTGTTTAAATATACACACTTCAGCCCATTAGTACCATCCTGTTCATTTACCTGTTCCTGCCTGTCCTTCCTTTCTATTTACTGATCCTAACATCTACTTCCCTTCAACCCCTCCACTTGCTGATGTGCTACTCTGGTTCCTCACCCCGTCACTCTAGTTTAAACCCTCCTGAGTAGTGAACCTTCCTGTGGGGATATTAGCTCACCTCCAGTTTAGGTGCAACCTTTCCCTCTTGTACAGGTCACCCCTGCCCCATGTGATGATGCTGCCCCTTTAACAAGGTTATGTTGTCCTTGTTTTTTTTCCAGAGAGGTCGTAAAAGACACAGACTCTGAAAAGTGTGAGTTGAAGGGTTTTAGGGCCAGTTTGATTATAGCGAACAGATACTGCCTCAGACAACAGGCTTTCAAGTTTTTGAAAATAAAATACTTGTAAAATGAAAGGGGAGTGGTCAGCTCTCCCAGCTCAGCTTTTCTCTGGTTTGGCTTGGTTTTTTAGCAGTAGTGTGGAAAAAGCTGCTGGACCCAAAGAAGCAGGTCCAGGCCAGTCCTCTCTCTCTGACTCCTCTCCTGTAAGACCCTGTGTTTGATTTTACTTTTTGTGCCAAGGGGTGTTTATGGGGATTGTTGCAAGTGTTTGAAACAGCAGCATTAAGTTGGGATGATTGTTACGTTTTCGGATAGGTTGGTATTCAGTATTGTGTTCTCTTTTGTTTGTGTTTCATTCCGTAATCTTGCAAAAACATTTGATTTTGTTTAAAACTAAGTGGTTTGACCGGCAGCATCTCTCCTGGAATATCCACTGAACACCTGTTTAAAACAACTAGCAAAGTTGGGGTCTGGGCTACCTTCCTGAAATGTTTTGAGGGGTCTGGCCTGGTCCATAACACCCAGAAGAGGTCCCAATGATCCAAGAACCTGAAACCCTGCCCCTACATGCATTCATCTGTCCTATCTTTCTATTCCTTGCCTCACTAATACATGGCACTGGTAGCAACCCAGAGATTACAACCTACAAGGTCCTGATTATCAGTCTCTTTCCTAACTCCCTGTACTCACTCCACAGGATCTTAACCCTCCTTCTAACTATGTCATTTGTACTAATTTGTACAGCTACCTCTGTCTGCTCACCCTCGCCCTTCACAACTTTGTGCAACCACTCAGAGACATCCTTGTCCCTGGCATTAGGGAGGAACACACCATCCTGGAGTCTCAAACATGGCCACAGAAACACCTGTTTGTGCCCCTAACAAGCAAGTCTCCTAACACTATCGCTCACTTGAATTTCCCTGATTCTGCTCTACAGCAGAGCCAGTTGTGGTGCCACAGGCCTGGCTGCTGCTAACATACTCCGCTGAGAGGCTTTCCCCCCAACAGTATCCAAAACGGTCTACCTGTTAGAGAGGGGAATAGCAACAGGAAACTCCTGCTTGACCTGCCTGCCTCTCCTGGTGGTCACCCATCTATGACTGAACCTGTGGTATGACACCTCCCTGTATATAGTGCCTATCATACTCTCTGCCCCCTGTATCTTCCTCAGTGTGTCCAACTGCCACCTCAACCAAACATGTGAGGAACTGCAGCCGGTCACACTTCTCACAAACATAGACATTAGACTGCTCCCTGATCTCCCACATCTGGCAGGATGAGCACACCACTCCCCTTCCCAGTTTAATCCATTGCCGATAGCTCTGACCTTCTTCTTTTGTCATTATCCTTTTAAGTTTACCGCTTATATCCAATTCAAGATTCTCCCTCTCAAATTGAACACTAAGTTCTACAATGTTAAGATCACTGATTTCTGAGGGACTTTTTCACTGTGATCATTTTTAAAACTGCCTCAATACACATCACCAGATCCAAAACATATTGTTCTAGGAACCTGTCCCAGATACATTGTATGAATTCTTTCTCATGGCTCCCTTCACCAATTTGACTTTCCTGATCAACATGAAGATTAAAGTCACCCATTAATGTACTGCCTTTTTACGCCCTCATTATCTCCTGATTTAATCTGTCTTACTGTACAACTACTGTTAGGGGGTTTACATAATTCTCCACGTATATTCTTCTCCTTTTATTTATTATCTTATTTCTTCATTCTTTAAATATTGCAAATAATTTTGCAAGTACGCATTACATCTATAATTCCTACTTCTAATGTCAAAATTAAATAAATTTTTTCAAAATGAAGAATACTTTTGTTAGGTAACTTTTAAGATACAAACATTATCTTAAAACAGATAGTTAAAATTGCCATGTTTTACCTTTAAGCTATAGCTTAAATCTAAAACTTCTCAATCTCCAGTGTGTTCATTGAAAACTTCTGAAAATTTTTTAAACTTGGAATACAATAGGCTGAAGAGAAACCGCATTGAGTGATCATTGATTACCCAGACACAATCGTACATTTCTGTTTGAAAATGTTATTAGTTCACAAATGTCACAAACTGGCACAAAAAAGTCATTTTTTGTTTGAAAGATTTCATTTTGAAATTTCCAATTCCATTGGTTATAATAGCAGAAGCTAATTGCATCAAGCATTTTATGCAATGAATTACATTTTGAAATGCAGCAAACATTGTTCTGAACTGACTTTCCTTTGTTTATGTGATAGACTATCGTCTCCCATGTGGAAGATCTCGCTGCATACCACATACTTTTCTAGGTCTACTTAGCAAATGGCAACTGCACCAATTTATTACAACAGCAATCACAACTGAATTCAATAAAATTTATAAAATTTTATTTTACAGAAATTTATTATAGATATGTAGACTTCTTCATTAACACATGGTTATCATTTAGAGTTATTCTACAGTTTGTTCAATTTATTTTGTAATTTTTACAATAATGTTACATCAGTCTTTTTTACTAGATGAAACAGGGCAGGCTTTCAAATTTTCTCATTGATATTTGCCAAGGAACATCAAATGAACTCCACACGAAGTCTTTCATTCGCTTTGCATTTATCCCATGAAGATTGTTGCTGTAAAACGTTATCCCTCTTCATCTGAACTTTCCGGTTCTTGATTTCTTGTCTAATGGTGAAAATAAAATTAACTTTAAACAAGATTTCTTTTTATAAGCTGTATTTTTTTTCTCTCTCCATTAGATCTCTCTACAATATTAACTTTCAGAGTGAAGATGATAACATGCCACCAAGTCATAAGTGACTCTTTGAGCTATAGAGATTTAACCAGTAGGCCTCAGATAACCTTGTCAGTATTCCTTCTCCTTTCCTGCAGGATGGACAGGCATTTAGCCTTGGCTTTCAGAGTCTCCATAAAATAAAATCTCTGTGTGGGCACCAAAACCAAAAGGGTTTATCACACTCAGGAGGTTGCAGGTTTTTTTTTTAATATCTAAAAGGCTGATTTCATAGAATCAGCCAATTAATTCTGATGGAATAGCAAGCGGACAGTATGATTCATTGTTTTATGATTCAAAGTTTGGGTGAAGATTTGTAGCTCGGGTGCTCGTTGCTGTGGTTCTGTTCGCGGAGCTGGAAATTTTTGTTGCAAACGTTTCGTCCCCTGTCTAGGTGACATCCTCAGTGCTTGGGAGCCTCCTGTGAAGCGCTTCTGTGGTGTTTCCTCCGGCATTTATAGTCGCCTGTCTCTGCCGCTTCCGGTTTTATGATTAAGTATGAACCCAGAACATTCTTTGTTTTTCTTCTGTATTTCGAAACAAGGACAATAATTTGCTGTAGGGAACTACTCTCAATGTGTTTCTGTGATAGTGCAGTCAGTCCACAATTTTCTGATCAGACCTGATCCTGAGAGAAGAAAATGTAGACAGATATATGGCCACCCCTCTCTTCCCTTCACCTCCTAGATATTGAAGAAGGTATTTGGTATGCTTTCCTTTATTGGTCAGAGTATTTAATACAGGAGTTGGGAGGTCATGTTGCGGCTGTACAGGACATTGGTTAGGCCACTGTTGGAATATTGCATGCAATTCTGGTCTCCTTCCTATTGGAAAGATGTTGCGAAACTTAAAAGGGTTCAGAAAAGATTTACAAGGATGTTGCCAGGGTTGGATGATTTGAGCCATAGGGAGAGGTTGAACAGGCTGGGACTGTTTTCCTTGGAGTGTCGGAGGCTGAGGGGTGACCTCATAGAGGTTTACAAAATTATGAGGGGCATGGATAGGGTAAATAGGCAAAGTCTTTTCCCTGGGGTCGGGGAGTTCAGAACTAGAGGGCATAGGTTTAGGGTGAGAGGGGAAATATATAAAAGATACCTACGAGGCAACTTTGTCACACAGAGGGTAGTACGTGTATGGAATGAGCTGCCAGAAGAAGTGGTGGAGGCTGGTACAATTGCAACATTTAAGAGGCATTTGGATGGGTATATAAACAGGAAAGGTTTGAAAGGATATGGGCCGGGTGCTGGCAGGTGGGACTAGATTGGGTTGGGATATCTGGTCAGCATGGACGGGTTGGACTGAAGGGTCTGTTTCCATGCTGTACATCTCTACGACTCTTTGACTCCAGAAGATGCAAATGGGAGCTGTGTCTTTCTCCTACACAAATAGTGCATTTTATCTTGTTTTATGATTTTTTGTTCACTATATAAAAGAGAATCTATCGATGAGCTAGCAATAATCAGAAGCTTATTCCAGTATCCACACTCATTCCTCAATCACAGATTTTTAAATAGCGTGCAAAGGAAAATTGTAAAGAATCATTTCAAATTTTTCAGTCCTTAACATTTTCCATCACCTAATAGACTGACGCATAGAGATAATCACTAATGAGGTTTATTCAAAACAAAAGGACTTCAAATGATCAGTGAACTGTCACAAACTCAAACAATAAAATTCTATAGAAAATTCCAACTTTAACTAGATTTTCACTTGGAAGCATTTTGCTAGAAGTAATTGTAAAGTATTTAAATAAATTTTGTCAAACTGGAAATCAGTGTAAATTGAAACCATTAAAACTGTAAAATGTCACCGTCCTTACTTTGCAATAAGGGAAGTATTTAACTATACCTTTTCTGAGACTTAATGTGTTCATGCACCTCACAAATCAGCACAGCTTCTATTCTGTGTCTACTCTGAACTTTCCACATACTAATGCCAGATCTTGCAATCAAATGATAGATTCACTGTGTGCAAACTATTGACAGCTGTTACAAGTTGGTAACTTTGGGAGTCCACTGTACAAAATCAAATATTATATAATGCAATCTCCTAGTCTCTTTACTTTGCAGAAGAAATCAGAGATAATATTTTATTCTGACCACAAAACTTTAATTAGAATCTTGTGTTTTTAAAAAAAAGTTATTTTACATTTAATATACAGTCATAGAGATGTACAGCACGGAAACAGACCCTTCAGTCCAACTTGCCCATGCCGATTAGATATCCTAAATTGATTTAGTCCCATTTGCCAGCACTTGGCCCATATCCCTCTAAACCCTTCCTATTCATATACCCACCCAGATGCCTTTTAAAATGTTGTAATTGTACTAGCCTCCACCACTTCCTCTGGCAGCTCATTCCATAAACGCACCACCCTCTGCATGAAAAGTTGCCCCTTTTAAATCTTTCCCCTCTCATCCAAAACCTATGCACTCTAGATTTAGACCCCTCAACCCCAGGGAGAAGATCTTGTCTATTTACTCCATCCATGCCCCTCATGATTTTATAGACTTTATAAAATCACCCCTCAGCCTTCGATACTTCAGGGAAAACAGTTAAAAGAAAATTAGTCATACACTTCTAAATTTAGCTTACCAGTTTAAGAAAATCAATTAGTTTGTGTGCATCTTCCCCTCGCGACAGGTCCACAAAGTCTTTTGGCAACCGATACCTTAAATAGGGACTGGGCTGTACTGTCATTTCACTTGTTATATAGCGAAAGGCTGGTAAGTCCTAGAAATGACAGTAAACCCACCAATCAAAATCAGGAACCACAGATAAATGCAGTATGCAGGAACAAAAAAACTCCAACTAGCCCAAAAGAATTTCTGGAGAAACTCAGCAAGTCTGACAGTATCTATGGAGAGAGACAAACTAGGTTAATGTTCTTCTGAGTCAGACTGGACCCAAAATGTTAACTGTTTCTCTCTCCACAGGTACTTCTAGACCTGAGTTTTTCCAGCATTCTGTGTTCATTTCAGATTTCCAGCATCCACAGTATTTTGCTTTTATTCAAAATAATTTATTCACAAACTATGGGCAGAAACAAAAAATGCTCAGCAGCTAAAAGATGAAATCAACTGACCAAATTCTTGTGCAGACTTTAGGTTAATGGTTGGAGATCAATGGAACACAAAACTACTTTGAAACCAAAATGCACTAAAACAGCGCACTTGATTGCAAAAATATTCCAGTGAAATTAACAAAATGGTGGGAAGGAAGAAGAATGATAATTATTATGTGCATTTCAACTTCACCTCAGTTTTAATTTGAACAAATTCCCTCCTAAGACATTAGTTGTGGTTCACTGACTGCACTCTTTCTTCTGAGTTACAAGTATCCAGGTTCAAGTCCCACTGCAGGGTTTGAGAACCATTGTCAAAGCTGACACTCCATGCAGTTCAATGGGGGTGCTTCACTACAGGAGGTGTCACCCTCCAGATGAGATGGGAGAAAGTGAGGACTGCAGGTGCTGGAGATCAGAGTCGAGAGTGTGCTGCTGGCAAAGCACAGCCTGTCAGGCAATATCTGAGGAGCAGGAGAATCGATGTTTTAGGCAAAATCCCTTCATCAGGAGTGCTCATGAAGAGAAATCAAAATTAACATTTCAGGTCCGGTGACCCTTCCTCAGAATAGCAACCACAGTTCTTTCAGTTGTTATCCTTGTTAGAACTTAATGCACATGAAGTACTTGGAAATCTATTTTAAATATTTGAGACTGACATACAGCACTCATTCTGAACTAATGTCTTCTAGCATGGTGTAGGTAAATGAAGTCTAAGGAAGCAACCCCGTTCTCCTTTTTGATTCCCTTATCATCGTCGTCGTCATTATCATCATCATCATCATCAGTGATCCTCGCAGAGAAGGTTAACTCTTTTCCACTGTCAGGGTGAGTCAGTAGATGGCTGTACAGTCGCTTGTGGGCTTTTGCTCTGATCACCTGCATTTTATGCCCAGGCAGTCCTATGGGTGCTTGGTGGGCAGATCTCAGAGTTCAAGGCATCACTGGTATTCCCACAGACACCTGGGAATCATTGGCCCAAGACCATCCGAAGTGGATGAGGAGCATCCGGGAACGCGCTGTACAGCTTGAGATTTGAGGTTGGGTAAAAGTGGAAGCCGGGGGAAAACAGCCCAAGGAAGGCACGCCAACTCCTCACCTACTCCTTCCCACGAACTCCTTTTACCCCAGGTGTAGCAGAGTCTGTGGAAGCCACATCAGACTGTACAGCCATCTACTGACTTTCCCTAACAGTGGAAAAGAGTTATCCTCCTCTGCGAGGGACCACCGATGATGATGACGACAACGATAAGGATATCAAGAAGGGGAATGGAGTTGCTTCCTTAGACTTCATTTACCTACACCATGCTAGGAAACATTAGTTCAGAACAAGTGCTGTATGTTTGTCAGTCTCAAATATTTAAAATAGATTTCCAAGTACTTCATGTGCATTAAGTTCTAACAAGGAAAACAACCGAAAGAACTGCGGTTGTTGTTCTGGGGAAGGGTCACCGGACCTGAAATGTTAACTTTGATTTCTCTTCACGAACAATCCTGATGAAGGGCTTTGCCCAAAACTTCAATTCTCCTGCTCTTTGGATGCTGCCTGACCTGCTGTGCTTTTCTAGCACCACACTCTCGATACAGGTGAGATGCTCAACCAAAGCCCCACTCTGAACCTGCCTGGGTGGATATGAATGATTTATGATGGTGCTTAATGAAAACGAGCAGGGCAGTTATTCCCACTGTTCTGGCCCTCAATTAACAACAAAAACAGATTATCTGATTGTTATCACATTACTGTTTATAGGAGTTGGTTGTGCACAAACTGGCTGATATATTTCACGCTTACAATAGTAGTGATACTTCACAAGTATGGATGTAGGTTTGCTCGGTGAGCTGGATGGTTCATTAGTGGGCGGCACGGTGGCACAGTGGTTAGCACTGCCGCCTCACAGCGCCAGAGACCCGGGTTCAATTTCCGACTCAGGCGATTGACTGTGTGGAGTTTGCACATTCTCCCCGTGTCTGTGTGGGTTTCCTCCGGGTGCTCTGGTTTCCTCCCACACTCCAAACATGTGCAGGTCAGGTGAATTGGCCATGCTAAATTGCCCGTAGTGTTAGATATAAGGGGTAAATGTAGGGGAATGGGTGAGTTGTGGGTCGGTGTGGACTTGTTGGGCCGAAGGGTCTGTTTCCACACTGTAAGTAATCTAATCTAATTTTCAGACGTTTTGTCACCCTACTAGGTAATATCATCAGTGAGCCTCCAGATGAAGACTGAAAACGAACCTTCCAGCTCGGCGAGCAAACCTACATCCAGAACCTCAACCTGAGCTACAAATCTTCTCAAAACTTGCTAAATTCACAACTATGGCATTGGCTGAGCAGAACTTTGAGATTGTTGAGAGAAAGGTTATACAAAACCATCAGCAACGCTACTGGGCTTAGGGGAGTTTCCCTTGACCATCAGAGAATGAGGGGTGACCTTATAGAGGTTCATAAAATCATGAGAAGCATGGATGGGGTAATTAGTGAAGATCTTCTCCCCAGGGTAGGGGAGTCCAAACCTAGAGGACATAGGTTTAAGGTGAGAGGGGAAAGATTTGAAAGGGACCTAAGGGGCAACTTTTTTTACACAGAAGGTGTTGTTTATATGGATTGAGCTGCCAGATGTGGTGGTGGAGGCTGATATAATTACAACATTTAAAAGGCATCTGGAAGGGTACAAGAATAGAAAGGGTTTAGAGGGATGTTGACCGAGTGCTGGCAAATGAGACTAGATTAATTTAGGATATCTGGTCGGCATGGACGAGTTAGGCCAGAGTGTCTTTTCTGTGCTGTACAACTCTATGACTATTTGCTGGGAATTGGTTTTGGGTTAATTGGCCAAATGAATTGCCTTCACTTTCTAAACAGATGAGAATTGATTGCCCTCAGGACTGCTCTAATGAAGATTGAAAAGCGTTGTGAAGTGTTGGGGACACCAGCACTTCAAGGTTCCCCTCCCAGTCACACACCATGTTGACTTGGTCACACTGCCATTTTGGGCACTTGCTGGGGCAATTCTCCATTTATTGTTATCCTGGACATAGAAAACAAAACAGGAACTTGTATTTAACATAACAAAACAGGTCTAAGGCACTTCTCAGGAACATAATCAAATGAAAAACCTTGATACTGAGCCATTAAGTGTTTTTTGAAAAGATGATCAAAATCTTGGTCAAAGACATTGTGGATATATGGTGCAATTCTAAGCAATTTAGAGGAAACTATAGAGTTTAGGAAGCAGAAGACACAACTACCAATGTGACAAAAAAAAATTATAACTGGGAAGACCCAGGGATCTGAAGGTTGTAGATTTGGAGGAAGTTACAGAGATTGGTATGAGTAAGGCAATGGAGGAATTTAAAATAAAAAGAGACAATTTTCAAAAAAAACAAAGCATTTCTGGGCAGGTGGTGGAGTTTTGGATGTGTTGAAGCTTACAGAAAGTGCAAGGTGTGAGGCTACTGAGAACAGCATTGAAATGGTTGAGTACAGAGGTAGCAAAGGCACATATAAAGGTTGTAGTAGCAAACAAAGTGAAGCAAAGGCACAGGTGAGTGAATGGTGCAGATGCAGAAGTAAGTTGCCTTGGTAATGGAGTCCGGAAGCTCAGCTTGGTGTGGAAGGGAAGACTTTCGTGACAACAGGGTATCCTAAAGCCAATGAAATCTTTTAGAAGCCTAGTTGCAGAAGTAATGCAGCAAACCTAATCCCTCATTATGGGCATTTAAGCGGGCATTGGATAGGCATATGGAGGATAGTGGGCTAGTGTAGGTTAGGTGGGCTTGGATCGGCGCAACATCGAGGGCCGAAGGGCCTGTACTGCGCTGTATTCTTCTATGTTCTATGTTCAAACATGACAGCAATTTGCAAATAGAAACCTCCCACAAGCAGCAGTATGATGATCATTATAGTGATTTGATTAAGGAATAAATATTGTTGAGGACAATGGGAATAACTCCACTGCTCTTCCAAGATTGTGCAGTAGAATACTTTACATCTACTAGATTTAACACCTCTTTCAGCTTCGAAAAAAAATGCACATTAGACAAAAACTAAGTAGCAAGTTGGCTTGGAAAAGTATAAAAACAAAGTAGTGCAAATGCTTGAAATCTGAAATAATGACAGAAAATATTTGAACTACTCAGCCATATCTGTAAGAGAGAAACAGAGTTAAAGTTTCATATTAATGACCTTTCAGCAGAATGGGAAAAGACGAGAGAGGTAACAGATTTTAAGCACAGACACAAAGACAGGTAAAGGGACAGGACAGGGAAAAAGAACAAGAGGGAATGGGAGGGTGGAAGGCAGGAGAAATTAAAAGACCGAGTGAAGTAAATGCTAGGTTATTTGGTTCAAGCTAAGGAACAAAGAGGTACAACTACATTGATCAGCACAACCTAGAGTTGTTAGTAGAGGAGAGTTCCACAAACATATATTAATCAGTGAATACATCCTACTAAATCACTCAAAACTCTTACTGGATCCTTAAGGTCTCCTTTACTGATGGTCTGTCCAGATGTCAGCTCTTCCCAGCTGAATAGCAAGGAGTCAGTCACTTCTCCAAAAGGATTAAAATCTATAAGCCACACCTTGCCCTGTGAAATAGATGTGGAAAACGTTTTGAAATGTTAGCTATACAATGACAAAAATTACCTTTGAGAAAATAATTGAAAAAACAAATTTTGAGATAACAGTTGAAAAGAAGCATAAATTAATAGCAAAGCAAATGAATAAACTATCCTAGCTGAAACTTTATTCCAGAAAAAAGCAGCTTAAGAGATCAAGGGTTACGGAGAGAAAGCAGGAATATGGCCTTGAGATAGAGGATTAGCCACATGATCATACTGAATGCTGCAGCAGGGCCAAATGGCCTAGAACTGCTCCTAGTTTCTATATTGCTATGGCAGATCTTCACTGGTGAATGTGAACACTGCCCGGAACATCGATTTTCCTGCTCCTCGTATGCTGCCTGACCTGCTGTGCTTTTCAAGCACCACTCTAATCTCAACTCTGATCTTCAGCATCTGCAGTCCTCACTTTCGCACAGGACCACACTAAACTACCACACAAGTTAGTTTGAGAACTGCCATGAAATTCAGGCATCCACAGTGAGTCAACAGCTCTAGAGTCCCGTAATCCTGAATACGTACAATATTGTCTTTAAAACTCTACCAACTCAATGATAATTGTCCATATTGTTAGACATTAGGGTTGATAAAGTAATTACGTTTTAAGTGGTCTTCTTTTAATTCAAGATAAAATGGAGCATGTGGCCTTCTATAGTTCTACCTGGCAATAATCTCATGTAGTGCAGTTAACATGGGAGTGGGGGCCCAATTTGAGTCTGACTGAACCCCAAATGCCAGCTTTCAAGAACGGAAGCACTGTAGGTAGACTTATACATTCTCACATTTACCAATTCTGACACCCTGGACAGACAGCGAGAAACAGGAAGTCTCACAGCAAGAAAGGAGGACAGAGAGAGAGAAAAAAATTGAAACAGCAGCTGTCGAAAACACCTGAGGAGGAGACTATTCTTTGTGAGCCACCAGGTATAATGCAGGTGGGAATGTGCTTTCTATTCAAGAGACGTAATCTGTAGAAATTTAAGGATTCTGGAAAATTCACTCTGGCTTGTCTGGGAGAGGAAGCCACTGGAGTGATTGTGCTGCCTGAAGTCAATTTGGAGATTCTCAAAAGACTGAGGAATACGATTTTTGACAGACAACGTTATGACTCGGCAAAACAGGGAGAAGCATACTGTTGGAAGTTGGGAGCAACAACAAATCTTCAAGTTGTAGTGTATTGTATCAATGCTGTGTGGGACTGCTGCTTGTGTTAGGAAATTAAGGGGATATCTTTTGTGTAATTTGCTGTGCAAGGTGCCTAAGTAGGTAGGCGATGTTGCTTTTATTGTGTTTGTTACGGTAAAACTCCTTGAATGAGAAATCTTGTCATGATTCTTTATTGGTCACTGGGAATTCAAATTTACTTTTAATAGTTAACAGTCTCTTCATAATAATGTGATGATAGTTTGTTGTTGGAATTTTATGGATTTGAGAGGTTTAAAAAGTTTTGTGAATATTGATTCTATATTGTTATTCAAATGGTCAGCTAGAATCAGCAACTTGATATGCTCACAAGGACAGCACAGTGGCTCAATGGTTAGTGCTGCTGCCTCACAGCGCCAGGGATCCAGGTTTGATTCCAACCTCAGACGACTGTCTGTGTGGAGTTTGCACATTCTCCCAGTATCTGAGTGGGTTTCCTCCCAGCGTCCAAAGATGTGCAGTTTAAGGTGAATTGGCCATGCTAAATTGCCCATAGCGTTCAGGGATGTGTAGGCTAGGTGCATTAGTCAGGGGTAAATGTAGAGTAATAGGGTAGACGAATGGGTCTGAACGGTTATTCTTCTGGGCCAAATGGCCTGTTTCCACACTGTAGGGATTCTACAAACATCATTTTAAATTTTAATTGGCCCTCTGGAAACCATAGTCTGTATCCACGTGATCCATTAACACTGAAATGTGAATAGTCCTGCAGTAGAGAACATCTTCTTCCAGTTGAGATTAAGAAAGTTTTAGGCAGCAGAATTTAGAAACATCTAATCTCTAGCTGTGTCAGCAATGGGGGTCAACATTTTTGCAGAGATTAAAATGTTTTGAACGTTGAGGAGCAGATAGGGTTTTAAGAAACAAGAGGAACACATCAGTTGCAAGAATTAATCACTCATTTTTAGCTGCTTTATTTGGTAGCTGGAATTTAATGGGCATTTAGTCAACTGATGCCTCTCAATATGCATTTTCTGGTGACTGACTGCAATCTTGGGAACAGACTGCTGGAATTGACTCTATATCATCTCAGAGGCTCTGGGCAATGTTAAATAACGGCAGGTGGAGATTTTCCAAGTCTCTGGTGCATAAACATATCAATTTTTATAAACCAGGAAGTCCAGGTTCAATTCCCAGCCTGATTTTGGGCAGAGCAGAATTTGGCTGCACTAACATGACCTGCCGCTTTGCTGAGGGGTGGTGTGGAAACCAGCTAGAATTTCTGCTCTATTTGTAATCCTGTGGTCACTGTTAGATAATGCATTGGAATGCCCTTCACAATACAACAGCACTCTGAAACTCACTGCTCTGATTTCATCCAAGAAACACAGTAACTTGGATGATGCTACCAGGGGAAATGACCCTCTATAGCATTCAGGAGTGGGAGAGGGAGGTGAATGGGGAATAGAGTAAATCAACACAAGAAAACATGTTGCACATTAAATCCTAAAATAATCACCTTTCCAGTTAAGCTGCCCTAGCATAACTGGAATGCAGCCACTTGACAAGTTCCAGCATGATTTGTTTCTCCAAGAACCTCAGCAAGCTCAAAGAACAAAATCGCATTTTCTGCTTCGGACCCTGCAGCCTCGAGGACCCAACAGTGAATTCAATAACTTTAGAGCTGATTCCATCCGTCCAATTTTTTTTAATCCATGCCATGCTCGGTCCTATTATAACATAGGGTGGCTTTTTAGCAAAGTTACAGTGGCTCAGTGGTTAGCACTGCTGCCTCACAGCGCCACCTCGGGCGACTGTCTGAGTGGAGTTTGCACATTTTCCCTGTGTCTGCATGAGTTTCCTCCCACAATCCAAAGATGTGCAGTCAGGTGAATTGGCCATGCTAAATTGCCAAGTCAAGGGTAAATATAGGGTAGGGGAATGGGTATGGGTGGGTTGCTCTTCCGAGGGTCGGTATGGCCTTGTTGGGCTGAAGGGCCTGTTTCCAATTTGTAGGGAATCTAATCTAATCTAACCTATCCCTAGGCCTATTGACACATTATATGGGTTGTTTTCAATATAGGGAGAAAGTGAAGACCACAGATGCTGGAGACTAGAGTCAAGAGTGTGGTGCTGGAAAAGCACAGCACGTGAGGCAGCATCCGAGGAGCAGGAGAGTCAACGTTTCGGGCATAAGCCCTTCTTCAGGAAGGCTTATACCCGAAATGTCGATTCTCCTGCTCCTCAGATGCTGCCTGGCCTGCTGTGCTTTTCCAGCACCACACACTCAACTATTGCTTTCAATACAGCCACTCATCTCTCCTATTCTTAGCTCCGATTATAATTGATTCATCTTTTCTTCTGTCCTGGACTGCTATCCATACTCTCTTCGTTTACTTAACCCTTTACTTAATCTCTCACTGGGCTCCATCTACCCAATACCATTTTTCCTAGCTGCTATCAGTTCTGATGAAGAGTCACCAGAGTTGAAGTATTAACTGCTTTCTTCCCACAGATGCTGCCGGTATTGCCATAATTTCTGTTTCAGATCTCCAGCATCCACACTTCTTTGTTTATTTTAAATAACGACATGCCCACTCTGCATTGCTCAACCCTTGATATCTTTCCTCCAACTTCCTCTGTGCTAGAGATACTTTACTATTCAGTAGTGCACCCCCAAGATTGCCTTCTTATCCCAAGATTGGATATTGCACTATTCCCTTTCCGAAGCCCCTGAGACTCTCAGTCTCGATGATTCTCATCAACTCACTTTGTCTTTCTCCAACAAGCCTCTTCTCCTTCAAAAACAACATTGGATGGTGATGGTGGTTGTGGGTGAGGGAAAGAGAGCGAGAGCGAATGTTTGCAAATAGTTTTTAAGCACTTGTTCAGATTTAGAGAAGGGAATCAGAAAAAGAGACAAAATCTTGTTATCGCAGGCATGTTATTTTCAACGCTGACAACAATTAAAATATTATTGGTGCTATTTCAGATGAGTTTACATACCTGGCTGTCTCTGTATACATCAAATACAACTGTAAACGGGAAAGAGAAGTCATGGATAAGCTTTCTAATGCACAAGTAACACCCAAAAATGCTTTTGTAAGAATGCAGCATGCGAGACAAACATATTGAGGTTATTTTCCAGCATGGAGAGGCATTGACATCAAATATTGTGGTGGAATATTTCACGCTTACAGAATACTTCAATGAGCTGCCTATGTACACTAGTCAAACAGTAGCTATACTCTCTCACCCTGTAGTAACTCAACTTTGCAACTCCCAGCTTCTCAGTTTGCACTGCAGAAAAATTACAACCATTTCTGCCTGTGTGCTTCCCGATCTGCTCCCCATTTGGCTGTTCAACTAAAGCTAATAAGGACATCCTGCATGATTTTGAAAAGGGGATAGAATTCGGTTTGCACGCTGTAGTTCAAATATCTCTTAGCCTTTAAAGTAGCCACACTTAAAGATGACATTCCTGACTCCTGGGAAGGAGTGCCATCGAGTGCTGGCAAGGCCAGTATTTGTTGCCCATCTCTAACCACCTTTTTGAAGGTGACAGTGAACTACCACGCTGGTCAGTATCTAATACGGACTTTGGCAGAATCATAATAAATCCTTAGATTCTAGAACACCCCTGTGGATTGAATGTTTGCAAATGCAACCCCACAATTCAAGCAGGTGCAAGAGAACAAAGTTAACTTGACATTTATTATCCATTAATAGGAAATTACAACAAGGTTGCTAGAAAATCATGATTAATTGAGCAGAGTCAACATTGACTTGTGAAAGGCAAATCACATTTGAGAATTCTTAGAGATGTTTGGGGATGTATTTAATAAGTTACACAAGGTGAACTAGTCGATGTAGTGCCCGATATTTGGATTTTCAAAATAGTGCTCAATAACATTATTTCAATAACATTCTATCACAGAATATGCTGTTAAACACAATTAGTGCTTGTGCGATTTGTCATAATATATTAGGATGCCTAAAGTAGGGAAAAACGGATAAATGTTTGGGTTGTCAGGCTGTAATGAGAGAATTCAATCAGCATTGGTGCTAGGCCTCAGCTATTTACAACTGACATCAATGACCTGCATGATGGGACGTGTGCAATGTATCCAGGTTAGCTGGTGATACAAAGTTAGATAGGAAAGAAAGTTATGAGGATGAAAGGAATTCAGATGGGTCAAGATAATTGGGTGAGAAAGTGGTCGATGGAATATAATGGGCAGAATGTGAAATCATCCAGTCGTCCTGCCAGGGTGCAGGATATCTCTGTGCGGCTTGAAAGGGTATTGGAGCAGGAAGAGGAGGAGGAGGATCCAGTTGTTGTGGTCCACGTTGGGACTAACAATATAAGCAAAGCTAGGGTGGAGGACTTGTTTGGAGATTATCAAGCACTAGGAAGGAAATTGAAGTACAGGTCCTCAAGGTTCATGATCTCTGGATTACTGCCTGAGCCACATGCCAATTGGAAGAGGAATAAGTCAGTTA
This sequence comes from Chiloscyllium plagiosum, assembly GCF_037043375.1. Classification (NCBI taxonomy): domain Eukaryota; kingdom Metazoa; phylum Chordata; class Chondrichthyes; order Orectolobiformes; family Hemiscylliidae; genus Chiloscyllium; species Chiloscyllium plagiosum. Next base: position 6,384,375 of record NW_028270161.1, read on the forward strand.
GGGAAGTTAACATGTGACTAAGGGATTAGTGTGGGAAAGAGGGATTTCATTTCATGTGGCATTGGCATCAGTTCTGGAACTGGGGGGATCTGTACCGATGGGACGGTGTCCACCTGAACCGATCTGGAACCAGTGTTCTAGTGAAAAGGATAAATAGGGTGGTCGCTTGGGCTTTAATCTTCTGAGTCGGGGGGGAAGGGAAAACAAAAGCGACAGGGAATATGGAGTTAAATGGAAAGATAAGCAGCAGGTGGGTTTAAGCTCGAGGTAAACGAGGAATGCAGCAAAAAGGAAGGAAAACTTAGGGATATCTTATGAATTCCAATATCTCTCGTAATGACAAGAAAGTTAGCATTTAGGCACTTTACCTGAATGCTCGTAGTAATTAGAGTCTTGTAACAAAGTAGATGAATTAATAGCACAAATCATCATGAATGATTATGATGTGGTAGGCACCACAGAGACGTGGTTGCAGGGGGTTCAGGATTAGCAGTTAAACATCCAAGGATTTACAACTTATCAAAAAGACAGGGAGGTGTGTGTGTGTGTGAGAGAGGCAGAGAGACAGAGACAGAGAGAAAGAGAGATTGCCTTGTTGCTTAAGAATGAAATTAAATCTGTGGCACTAAATGACATAGGGTCAGATGATGTGGAGTTGAAGAACCACAAAGACAAAAAAAACCATACTGGGAGTTACGTACAGACCTCCTAGCAGTGGTCAGGATCAGGGGTGCAAGATGTACCAGGAAATAGATAGGGCATGTCAGAAAGGTAAGGTCATGGTGATCATGGAGCACTTCAATATGCAAATGGACTGGGTGATTAACGATACCGGTGGATCCAAAGAAAGGGAATTCATGGAATGCTTACAGGATGGCTTTTTGGATCACTTGTGATGGCGCCCACAAGGGAGCAGGCTATTCGGGACTTAGTGCTAATATAATGAGCCAGACTTTATAAAAGATCTTAAAGTAAGGGAACACTTAGGAGGCAGTGGTCATAATATAGGTAGAGTTCAGTCTGCAGTTTGAAAGCGAGAAGGCAAAATCGGATGTAATGGTGTTACAGTCAAACAAAGGTAATTACAGGGGACATGAGAGAGGAACTGACGAAAATCGACTGGAAGCAGAGCCTAGCGGGGAGGACAGAACAGCAACAATGGCAGGAGTTTCTGGGTGTAATTGAGGACACAGTACAGAGGTTCATCCCAAAGAAAAGAAAGATTATCTGGGGGGAGGGGATTAGATAGCCATGGCTGACAAAGGAACTCAGGAAATGTATCAAAGACAAAGAGAGAGCCTATAAAGTGGCTAAGAGCACAGGGAAATCAGAAGATTGGGAAGGCTACAAAAACAAACAGAGGATAACAAAGAGAGGAATAAGGAAGGAGAGGATCAAATATGAAGGTACGCTAGCCAGTAATATTAGAAATGATAGTAAACAATTTTTTCAATACATAAGAAACAAACCAGAGGCAAAAGTAGACGTTGGGACGCTCCAAATTAATGCTGGAAAGCTAGTGCTGGGAGATAAGGAAATAGCTGAAAACTCAATAAGTACTTTGCATCAGCCTTCACAGTGGAAGACATGAGTAATATCCAAACTATTAAGGAGAGTCAGGGGGAAGAGGTGAGTATGGTAGCCATTATAAAAGCAAAGGTGCTAGAAAAGCTGAAAGTTCTAAAAACTGATAAATCTCTGAGCCCTGATGGGCTACATCCTAGAGTTCTGAGAGAGGTGGCTGAGGAAATAGCAGAGGCATTGGTTGTGATCTTTCAAAAGTCACTGGAGTCAGGGAAAGTCCCAGATGATTGGAAAATCACTGCTGTAACCCCTTTTTTCAAGAAAGGATTAAGACAAAAGATGGAAAGATGGTTAGCCTAACCTCGGTTGTTAGTAAAATTCTAGAATCCATCGTTAAGGATGAGATTTCTAAATTCTTTGACGTCCAGCATGGATTTAGTAAGGGGAGGCCTGACAAACCTATTAAAATTCTTTGAAGACATAACAAGTAGATTAGACTAGGGAAACCCAGTGGATGTTCTCGATCTAGACTTTCAAAAGGCCTTTGATAAGATGCCTCACGGGAGGCTGCTGAGTAAGGTAAGGGCACATACGTTTGAAGTGAGCTACTGACATGGATTGAGGATCGGCTGTCTGATAGAAGGCAGAGAGTTGGGATAAAAAGTTCTTTTTCAGAACGGTAGCCAGTGACAAGTGGTGTCCTGCAGAGTTCAATGTTGGGGCTGCAGCTGTTCACTTTATAGATAAATGGTCGGGATGATGGGACTGGGGGCATTCTGGGGAAGTTTGCCGATGATACGAAGCTAGGTGGATAGGCAGATAGTAATGAGGAGGTGCGAAGGCTGCAGAAAGATTTAGATAATTTAGGAGAATGGTCCAAGAAATGGCTGATGATATTCAATATGAGGAAATGCGAGGTCTTGCACTTTGGAAAGAAGAACACAGGTATGGACTATTTTCTAAATGGTGAGAAAAGTCATAAAGACAAAGTACAAAGGGATCTGTGAGTGCTAGTACAGGATTCTCTAAAGATTGGCTTGCAGGTTGAGTCCGTAATTAAAAAAGCGAACGTAATGTTCTCATTTATCTCAAGAGGGTTGGAATATAAAAGCAGCAATGTGCTACTGAGACTTTACAAAGCTCTAGTTAGACTCCATTTAGGATACGTGTCCAATTTTGGGCCCCACACCTCAGGAAGGACATACTGGCATTGGAGCGTGTCCAGTGGAGATTCACATGGATGACACCTGGAATGTAGGCCTAACATATGATGAATGGCTGGGGATCCTGGGATTGTACGCATTACAGTTTAGAAGGTTAAGTGGAGGTCTAATAGAAACTTACAAGACAATGCATCGTTTAGAAAGGGTGGACGCTGGGAAGTTGTTTCCGTCAGGTGGGGAGACTGGAACCCATGGGCACAGCCTTAGAATTAGAGGGGGTCAAATTAGAACGGAAATGAGGAGACATTTCTTCAGCCAGCGAATGGTGGACCTGTGGAATTCATTGCCATGGAGCACAGTGGAGGTTGGGACATTAAATGTTTTCAAGGCAGAGATTGGTAAATTCTTAATCTTGCAAGGAATTAAGGGATACGGGGAGAGTATGGATAAGTGGAGTTGAAATGCCCATCAGCCAAGATTAAATGGCGGAGTGGACTTGATGGGCCAAATAGCCTTACTTCCACCCCTATGTCTTATGGTCATCCACTTTGATAGGTAAAGCGGAAAATCGTAACATTTTTAAATGGTGACAGATTGAGAAACATTGGTATTCAGCTGGAGTGAGGTAAATTTACAGACCAATTACAGAAAGTTAATCTGCAAGTGCAGCATCCAATTAGGAAAGCAAATACTATGTTATTCTTTACTGCCAAGGAATCAGGGTATCACAGGAAAGATGTCTTGATGAGAGTACAGGATCATCTTCTCTGGAGTGTCAAAGACTGAGGGGTGACCTTATAGAGGTTTATAAAATCATGAGGGGCATGGATACGGTGAATAGTCAAGGTCTTTTCCTCAGAATAGGGTAGTCCAAAATTAGAAGGCATAGGTTTAAGGTTAAAAATTAAAAAGGGACCTCAAGGACAGCCTTTTCCTACAGAGGGTGGTGCGTGTATGGAATGAGCCACTAAAGGAAGTGGAGGAGGCTGGTATAATTACAACATTTAAAAGAAAGGGTTTAGAGGGATATGGGTCAAATGCTGGCAAATGGAACTATGTTAATTTAGGATATCTGGCTGGCATGGATGAGTTGAGCCAAAGGATCTGTTTCTGTGCTGAACACTTCTATGACCTGGATTACTGGGTACAATCTCGGTCTCTTCACCCAAGGGAAGATTTAACTGAATCTGAGGAAGTGAAATTTAGATTTACTTGACTAATGTTCTGAGGAAGGGTTGCTCGACCCGAAACATTAACTCTTGATTTCTCTTCACAGGTACTGCCAGACCTGCTGAGCTTTTCCAGCAATTTCTGTTTCTGTTATACTTGACTGGGATGACAGGATTGATTTATGAAGGAAGATTGAGTAGATGAGCCTAAATTCTTTGGAGTTTGTAATTTGTTGCTCTTGTAATAGCGCTCACCTCTCCATTTTTAAATAGTTTTACCCTTTCCATTTTGCAATGCTGGATCCTCCCAACAGAGCTGCCAACATACTCTTGCATATCAGGAGGCAACTATTTGACTGCAGTGCAGTAAGATTTCTATTATTCTACTTAAATAAGTTATTTATCACCTTCACATTTAAAAGAAATTACAATGAATAATATTTCTTACAATTTCCAGTTATTAGATGGGAATCATATAACAGGAAGAACGGATTGGTTCAACAAAAATTCAGATGAAATCACAAGAGATTTTTATTCTTGCATTTCAAAATGCATTTTTTCATTAAGTATTCTGAAGTTCTACACATTGTAAAGGAGTTAAATACAACTTGGACGCAGAAATTGCTGTTCAATAACTTGGAAAGTTTAGTTAGTATACATCAGAATTTCAGTGATTACACTGCATGAATAATAGTTGCAATCTTATTGGTACAGATCTAGCGTTGCTGTTGCTTCATAGACAGCATGTGAGAGAGAATAGGAACAACATCATATGTAAAACTTACTCTGGGTCTGTAAGTATGAAGCATTTAAAATGTAGATGGTGGCAGAGGAAACAATCTTGGACTAAATGATTCCAAAAATAAGTTCAACTGGTAGACCATCTTGTGTCAGTTTATGCAAATTGTTATTATCAACTGGGAATTCATTTTTAAAAAATGAAGTATACTTACAATCTTCATCCAAAAATTTGTACTGTATTTGAGTTCTGAAGAAATCCAGTATCGAACCAAGAATATTAGCTGCTTGGTTACAGACATGATCATAGTACTGCGTGTGGTCTCTTTGTGCAACCCCTGGCAGAAACAAAGCCAGTAAACTGAAGTCTGTTTTGGCAAACATCTTTAACTAAAATAGTTGAAATTGATTTTTTTGTTACAATACCTATCAGTTTATTTTCCTTGACAAAGCATCTGAACTCCCCTCCAGGAATTAATTCACACCATTTCCTGAGAACAAGCTGAAAAGAAATCTTGATCTGAGTTGCGTCAAAATTATTAAAAGAACACTGCTTGTCAAGTCCTTCCAGAAAAATCATACACAAGACGATAGATGGACAATGACAATGGCTTTTATGGTAGAGCATCAAATAATGGGTATTAACCAAACTAATGCACTAAACAACGGACAGCAAATTTACTGCATAACTACCCAACTCAAAAAATAAACTTTGTTTAATTTTGAGCATCTATATTAGTACTGGGTTGGTACCTGGGATTTCGATATTGCGGCCATTTCAGAGACATGGCTAGAGGGACAGAAATGGTTGTTGCAGATTTGGGGATTTAGATGTTTCAGCAAGAATGAGATGACGGTTTAAAAAAAGGGAGGGCTGGCATTGGTAATCAAGGATAGTATTACAGCAGCCGAGAGAACATTTGAGGACTCATCCACAGTTGGGCTGAGGTTAGAAACAGGAAAGGAGAGGTCACCCTGTTGGGAATTTTCTATAGGCCTTTGAATTGTTCCAGGGATGTCGAGGAAAGGATAGCAAAGATGATTCTCAATAGGAGCGAGAGTAACAGAATAGTTGTTATGGAAGACTTTAACTTCCCCAATATTGACTGGGAATACTATAGTTCATGTGGTTTAGATGGGTCGGTTTTTGTTCAATGTGTGCAAGAGGGTTTTCTGACACAGTATGTAGACAGGCCAACAAGGGGCGAGGCCATATTGGTTTTGGTACTGGAGAATGAACCCAGCCAGGTATTAGATTTGGAGGTAGGAGAGCACTTTGGTGATAGTGACCATAATTTGGTTACGTTTACTATAGCAATGGGCAGGGATAGGTATATACCGTAGGGAAAGAGGTATAATGGGAGAAAAGCAATTATGATGCAATTAGGCAAGATTTAGGATGCATAGGATGGAGAAGGAAACGGCAGGGGATGGACACACTTGAAATGTGGAGCTCATTCAAGGAACAGCTACTGCAGGTCCCTGATAAGTATATACCTATCAGGCAGGGAGGTAGTTGTCGAGAGAGGGAGTCATGGTTTACTAAAGAAGTTGAAACTGTTGTCAATAGGATGAAGAAGGTTTATGTGAGGATGAAACATGAAGGCTCAGTTAGGGGCTGGAGAGTTATAAGTTATCCAGAAAAAAATTGAAAGAGAGAGCTAAAAAGAGCCTGGAGAGGGGGGACATGAGAAGTTGTTGGCAGATAGGAACAAAGAAAACCCTAAGGTCTTCTATAGGCATATCAGGAATAAAGGAATGACCAGAGTAAGATTAGAGCCAATCAAGGTTAGTAGTGGAAAGCTGTGTGTGGAATCTGAGAACATAGGGGAAGTGCTTAATGTCAGTATTCACATTGGAAAAGGGAATTGTTAGTTAGAATAATGAGATACAGGCTACCAGATTAGATGGGATTGAGGTTGACAAAGAGGAGGTTTTCGCAATTTTAGAAGATCCGAAAATAAATATGACCCCAGGGCTGGATGGGACTTATCCTTGGATTCACTGGGAAGCCAGGGAAGAGATTGCAGAGCCTTTGGCTTTGATCTTTATGTCTTCATTGTCGACAGGAGTAGTGCCAGGAGACTGGAGAAGATCAATGTAGTTCCCTTGTTTAAGAAAGGGAGTCGGGACAATCCTAGTAATTATAGACCAGTGAGTCTTACTTCGGTTGTGGGTAAGATGTTGGAAAAAGTTATGAGATAGGAATTATAATAATCTGGAAAGGCACAATTTGATTAGGGATAGTCAACACAGTTTTGTGAAGGGTGGGTCATGCTTCACTAACCTTATTGAGTTCTTCCAGAAGGTGACAAAACAAGTGGATGAAGGTAAAGCGGTTGATGTGGTGTATATGCATTCAGCATGGCGTTTGAAAAGGTTCCAAACAGTAGGCTATTGCACAAAATAAGGAGTTTCGGGATTGAAGGTGATTTAGCAGTTTGTGTCAGAAATTGGTTAGCTGAAAGAAGACAGAGTAGTGGCTGATGGAAAATGTTTATCCTGGAGCTCAGTTACTATTGGTGTGCTACAAGCATCTGTTTTGGAGCCACTTCTGTTTGTCATTTTTATAAATGATCTGGAGGTGGGCATAAAAGGATGGGTTAGTAATTTGCAGATGACACTAAGGTAAGCAGAGTTGTGGCTGGTGCCGAAGGATGTTGTGGGTTACAAAGGGACACAAATAAAATGCAAAGCTCGACTGAGAAGTGGCAAATGGAGTTTAATGCAGAAAAGTGTGAGGTAGTTCACTTCAAAAGAAATAACAGGAATGCAGAGTACTGGGCTAATGGTAGAATTCTTGGTAGTGTAGATGAACAGAGAGATCTCAGTGTCCTGGTGCATAAATCACTGAAATTTGCCACTCACCAGGTTGATAGGCTTGTTAAGGAGGCATATGTACATTGGCGTGTATTGATAGGGGGATGGAGTTTCGGAGCCACGAGATCATGCTTCAGCTGTACAAGACATTGGGGTACTGCGTGCAGTTTTGGTCACCACATTATAGGAAGGATGTGGAAACTTTGGAAAGAGTTCAGAAGAGATTTACTAGGATGTAGCCTGGTATGGAAGGAAGGTCTTACGAGGAAAGGATGAGGAACTGAGGCTGTTTTTGTTGGTGGGAACAAGGTTGAGAGGTAACTTAATCGAGATGTATAAGATAATCAGAGAGTTAGATAGGGTGGACAGTGAGAGCCTTTTTCCTCAGATGATGAAGGCTAACACAAAGACATAGCTTTAAATTGAGGGGTGATAGATTTAGGACCGATATTAGGGGTAATTTCTTTGCTCAGAGAGTATTGGGGCGTGGAACAGCCTGCCTGCAACAGTAGTAGACTCGCCGACATAAAGGGCATTTAAATGGGCAGTGGACATACACATGAATGCTAATGCAACGGTGTAGATTAGATGGGCATAGATTATTTTCACAACATTGAGGGCCGAAGGGCCTGTACTGCGCTGTAACATTCTATGTTCTATGCCTACTCCAGAAGGCCTAGAGCCCTGATTCCAATTAGTAGGTCGATCAATAATTCCAACACATTTAATTAAATCCAGTGAGAAAAATTCGAACTTCTGACATTTTCTCAACTTTTAATTCTTTTTTTTAAATTCTGGTTTTGTAACCAAGATGGAGAATGGTGACTTTGTACACTTTTCACTGTATTCATGTATTCCAATACTTGAGTACACGTCACAAATTCCAATTTAGTTCCAATTCTGTATGAATTTTAATCAATTTTAATTATCATAAAAATCCACTTGAACTGGTGTAAAAGTTGAATTTGTAGTTTATACAATCAATTAGCCAATTAAAGATCAACACATTGTCATATGTAACAAAATGTCTGCGATACCTAAAAGTATGAGACATTGGCAGGAAGGAAAATGCAGTAATTATGCATTCAGGTCGACACAACTTTTATGGATAAGATGGTAGGACATATTGACAGAGTCGTTAGCAAAAGATTCTTCATCCCAAGGCACTCGGAATAATTAGAGGTATCGAGTACAAAAGCTGGGAAGCACGTACAAGTCCTTAATATCTACACTGAGAGAGTATCAGGAATTGCTATCCTATTTACTGTTTAATAACCATGAGTGCCAATAATTTTAACAGCAAAATTCAGGCCAACAATATAATCTTCAAATATAGAGTCACAACACGTTTAAAAAATAGAATAAGAAACCTGATGTTTGCTAGCTACTTGCATCATAATGACCCATACATTTATGCATGGAACCCAGGAGATTTGAAGCTGGAAACGGACTTACTTGAGGATCTACTTTAGGATCTGGTGAGTCATCAGTACAGTGAAGAAATCTGGATGAAAAGAATCAGTCAACAGATTACTGATAAGCTTAAGAAATTATCTGGACAATAAGCAGTTTGAACAAAAATCACACGGTTACAGCTATTATTCTGAGAGATGATCATAGTATGTCATTTATTTGCTGATAGACTATCTCCTGAAATACTCTTATTGCTCTGACCTGCCCATAAACATGAATGATTTAAAAAGTAACTTGGACTGAACTTTGTTTACAGTCAGTGCTACTTGATAATAGCAATGATTTCAGAAGATTTTCTTTGGCAGGATGTCACAGTGTTATTTTTGCTTCCAAATAATTTTGTGTCTTAAAATATCAGCAGAGTTCAAAATAGTGAAATAAACAAGTGACTTGAAAAGCAGCAACTTTCTCAGCTAAATGGAAAGCTTTATGGAAGGATGAACAGTGAAGGCAAAAAAACCTTGAACGGCTCCATAACAAGATTTTTTTTTGATAATTAAAAAAAGTGTTATTTTACCATTCCTATTCAGAATGAGCTCACAGGAGTAGAATCCCACGGGTATAGTATCATAGTTGTTGCATTACAGGGCTAGTCATTTCGAAGGTTGGATTAATGACTCAGAGATATGAGATCAAATACCATCAGGTCCGCGCGGGAACTTAAATTCACTTAATTGATTAAATCTAGAAACCAAAATGTGCATCAAAATGATATCCATGGAACCACTGGAAATTAACGTTCTTTAGGGAAGGAAATCTGATGTCCTAACCTGGTCTGCCCCACATGTGACTCCAGACCCTTGCAAAAGGGATGGGTCGAAACTGTCTTCTGAAATGATCTACTAAGCCTTCTCGCTATGTTCAAGAAAATGTTTCACTAGCAATCTCTCAAATGCAATTAGAGATGGACGATAATGGTCAGTGTTGCTTACATTCCATGAATATATAAAACAAAAGATTCAGTATTTCTCAATGATTGATATCAATATAAAATCTGTCACGTTTTTTGACCTCTGCTGAGTTAACAGCTCAGCCTGTCAACACAAATGAGAAATAAATCAGGCTTCATTGTGACGTTTCTGCATTCAAGTCACCTCATAACATACAGTTCAATATAAAAAACTGTGGTTCAGATGAAGTATCAGAATGCATGAAGTAAAGGAGACAAGAGGGAAACAAAATCAGCCTGAAAAGAAAGTGCAATACTTGACTGGTACAATCAAACATTTAAAAAAACTCCGAAGCTTTGTGTATTAACAATTCAAGTACATACGGCTGAGTTAAGTCATGAGTGACAAAGTCTGAACTTTTCAAAAGCAGGAAGATGTCACTGAGATTATTGCACTTGAGTGAGCTGTTCATTGCAATCCATTGAGCATCCTAGGGTAGAGGGAAAAAAAGACAAAGGAAAAACATAGTAGACCATAGCGTTATTCTGAAGATGCTTGCATTATCTTTAAGCAAAACAAAACACGTTTCAAACAAATGTGAGAATTCTTTTGACAGCTGTTAATTACCTAATATAAAATATCCAGACAAAATAGGAATACACAAACTAACCTCTTAGTCACCCTTGATAGATGATACCTGTCTGTATAAGCTGAGTGTCATAGTTACGCATTGGACAAAATACATTAAAAATCGAATAATGATAAACTTGAGGAAATAGAATATTGAAGGACTTTATGCATTCAGAATTAATAACCCAAAAAAACTAGCCATATATGTTTCATGTAAGATTGAAAAGACTGCCTGTTTAAATTCTCAAGCTAGGACAAACCTTCTCTAACATTTTATTGTAAAACAAACCATCAAGTTATTATGCTCAAGTAATAGAAGCAGAGAGTTTCTGAGAACATATATACTAGAAATGCCAAGATTAGATTCTTGGTCAGTGTTGAGTTTTGTTATGATGGCATAACTTGGGCATGGATTCAGCCCTTTGAGCTAGTTCTGTTATTTAGTGATATCATGGCTGATCTTTACTTCAGCTCAATCCTTCTGCCTTCGTTCTACATCTTTTTACATGCCTCCTAGTAAAATCTATAGATTTCAGATTTTAAATTGTTAATTGACTGGTATCTATTGCTTTTGATACATGACAATTCATATTAATATCCCTAGTCATTGTTCACACTGATTGCTAACTCGTGTATTGGGATATGGGTGAAGATAGCATCAGGTTCAGCTCAAATTTTGATTTGCCTCGTGTCCACTGACTTGTTAACATGACTCCTGAAAGAGCTATATCAACAAACCACAGCGTAAGGCTAGTGACACAAACACTGTGGAATCGTACACAATGAATCTTCACAAAAGTGGACAGAGGAGAAAACGTGGCCAGCTGCTGAGTTAGTTTGAGAAAAAAATCTCAAGTAAGTTCATCCAAGATGACTTCAAGTTCTGCTAAACTTTCATGCCACCCAATTAAAGGACATAAGTACTGCACCTTAAGTGATTGAATGAATCATCAGACTGGATGCATTTTATGTGATTACAAACATCAGTCATCTCATTCTTTGATGATACATTTTACATCCTATCAGGAGGCAGCATTGAGTTGAACACTGTTAAATGTTTAGATTAGATTAGATTCCCTACAGTGTGGAAACAGGCCCTTCGGCTTAACAAGTCCACACCGACCCTCCGAAGAGTAACTCACCCCCCTCTGACTAATGCTCCTAACAACTATGGACAATTCAGCATGGCCAACTCACCTGGCCTGCACGTCTTTGGAATGTGGGGGGAAACCAGAGTACCTGGAGGAAACCCATACAGACACGGGGAGAATGTGCAAACTCCACACAGACAGTCGCCCAAGGCTGGAATTGAACCTGGGTCCCTGGTGCTGTGAGGCAGCAGTGCTAACCACTAAGCCACTGTGCCGCCCCAATTGGATCCAATTTATTTTTGTTGGACACCTACCACATGCCACCCAATTAAAGGACATAAGTACTGCACCTTAAGTGCAGTAAAATTTTGCTTTAGCCATTTACATTCAGCAAGTGATGCCAGACTGCATGAAAGGATCTTTTAAAAACCCTCCTCTCGACCCACCTTTATTTTTCTACTTATAATGTTCCCATCACAGAGCCATAAAACAGGTACAGAAAAGAAAGAGGTCATTCAGCCCATTGTAGAATTATAGAATCCCGACAGTGCAGATAGAGGCTGTTTGGCCCATCACGTCAGCACTAATCCTCCCAAGACCATCCCTCTCAAACTCTGGACGAATCCTATCCCCATAACCCCATATTTACCATGGCTAATCTACCTAACTCAAGTGTGTCTGCACCTTTCAACAAAACCTTCCACTTTTGTTCTCTTCTTTCTCACATTCCCAGACAAGCTCTAAACTTATTACATCTCTCAACATTTTAAAAATGTTCTGATGAAAGCTAAAATGTTAACTTTGTCTCCTCCTCCATGGATGCTGCCTGACCAGCTGAGATTTTTCAAGCATTTTCTAACATTGCATGACACACCATATCACTCATCACCACCAACTACTTTTGTGCTGATCCAATTCACACAAGAAAGCCAATACAAAACCAAAAATGCTAATGCAGTGACAGGAATAATCACAAGTTCCCTGGCCCAGCTTTATTTTCTCAAATTCCAAATGTTTCTGTTGGTTGTCCTAATTTTTAAATTAGACTTCAACCAACTTAAAAGTAAGGTGCCTTTCCCTTTGGGTAATATACCATAATATTTTGTTAAAGGTTGGTGAAGCCAGCCAAGACTTAATTGGTTGCTCCTCTCTAGCACTGACAGATGTAGCCTGACTAGGGTGACAGAATTATAAGAACTGCAATTATTCTGCATCTATAAGAAACACAATCGATTGGTGAGGAAACGTGCAAGCAAATACAGAATTTGCTTTATTACTTAAATAATCCATTTATCAAAGAATAGATTTTACAATAGAGTAACATTGTCTGATACAATCATATCCCATCTGTACAATAAGCAGAGATTCCAACTCAATATAAACTTGCTTTTCATTTATCAGAGTTTTCCTTGAGTCCAGCCAGTGAGGCAGGTTTTAAAAATGCTGACAACAAACATTTTCAAGTGCAAGATCTTCCTCAGATTTCTTACCCTTGGAGAGCTCCAGTTAAGCTTTGGAAACACACTGCCTCCAAGAGAGTTTATAGCCTCCTGCACTTTTGCTGCAAAATCTGGGAATTCTGGAGCCTGCATTTTAAAAACAAATAAATTCAAGTGTTAACAAAACAAAAGTACATCTAAATTAAAACCAATGAATTGCTCCAATTCAGTAAAGGTCTCAATTTTAAAAATAGATCAAAATACTATATAATAGCTAACACAGCTACATTTGGTCATGCAAATTTGACAAACTAAAGAACAGAAAACGGTAACTGAAAAGTATACAATGCAGACCTTGGTGTCTCCTGGGTAGGAGAGGGTGATTACTAAAATTAAGTACAGCAAATAAAGCTATAATTCCAAAATGTTCTGATTAGTTATAATTTATATTCAGCCAACAAACTAGTTGTTTTTAACACAAATATCACATCCACAGACATGCAAATAAATCGCTTACCGTAAGAGTTGTCACATTCTCATCATCTGACCACTACATGAAAGGAACACAAAAGGTTACCTCGCAATCACTCTCATATCAGAAACTACTAAGAGATCATTAATGTAAATTTATGTTTAATATGGAAAAACATACAAATATTTCATTAATACAATAAACAATAGACAATACTGGCCTGTACATCCTGTTCTTCATCACTGTCATCACCTATACGTGAACAACTTGGGGCTTCATTTCTGAAATAATTGGAAACAAGCTTTTATAAATCAAAAATCAGAAAGAGCGTTGAAAATTGGTGGAATGAAGGAATACGTAACTATTCAGATGGCCCTGAACAGTTAAAGCAGACCAACAGCAGTGTTTGTATGATTGTGATTTTTATTTCATCAGTGGCACACTGTAAACTGCAGCAACCATCTGTAGCAAATTCCACCATTATCAGCATCAGAAAGACAATGACCTACCAGAAAAGTTTGTGATTCATCTGAATATTTCACTAAACAAGAAATTAATCACTGGCTGTAAACACTCACCTAAACAACTAAAATGCAATTAAATTAAAACAAAATGATTCAAAAATACTTTCTGAATTGAAAGTGGTTAGCACTGCTGCCTCACAGCGCCAGAGACCCGGGTTCAATTCCCGCCTCAGGCAACTGACTGTGTGGAGTTTGCACATTCTCCCTGTGTCAACGTGTGTTTCCTCCGGGTGCTCCGGTTTCCTCCCACAGTCCAAAGATGTGCAGGTCAGGTGAATTGGCCATACTAAATTGCCCGTAAGGGGTAAATGTAGGGATATGGGTGGGTTGCGCTTTGGCGGGTCGGTGTGGACTTGTTGGGCCAAAGGGCCTGTTTCCACACTGTAATCTAATCTTTAAACTTAAGACATTGTTTTGCTCCTTACTGCCCACAAGCCATCATCAGAATGTAGATGTGTCTCTTTTTTTCAAATGATTTGGAGGTGCCGGTGTTGGACTGGGGTAGACAAAGATTTAAAAAAATCACACAACACCAAGGCTACAGTCCAACTGGTGTATTCAGAAATACTTGCTTTTGGAGTGCTGCTCCTTCACAGCTCACTGATGAAGAAGCAGCACTCCGAAAGCTAATACATCCATATAAACCCATCGGACTGTAACCTGGTGTTGTCTCCTTTTTATGGGTGAAAGTGAGGACTGCAGATGCTGGAGATCAGAGCTGAAAATGTGTTGCTGGAAAAGCGCAGCAGGTTAGGCAGCATCCAAGGAGCAGGAGAATCAACGTTTCGGGCATGAGCCCTTCTTCAGGAATGAGGAAAGTGTGCCAAGTAGGCTAAGATAAAAGGTAGGGAGGAGGGACTTGGGGGAGTGGCGTTGGAAATGCGATAGGTGGAAGGAGGTTAAGGTGAGGGTGATAAGCCGGAGTGGGGCTGGGGGCGGAGAGGTCAGGAAGAAGATTGCAGGTTAGGAAGGTGATGCTGAGTTCGAGGGTTGGGGGGAGGGGAAATGAGGAAACTGGAGAAATCTGAGTTCACCCCTTGTGGTTGGAGGGTTCCTAGGCGGAAGATGAGGCGCTCTTCCTCCAGCAGTCGTGTTGCTATGGTCTGGCAATGGAGGAGTCCAAGGACCTGCATGTCCTTGGTGAAGTGGGAGGGGGAGTTGACGTGTTGAGCCACGGGGTGGTTGGGTTGGTTGGTCCGGGTGTTCCAGAGGTGTTCTCTGAAACGTTCCGCAAGTAGGCAAGTTTTCCATGGGATGAAGCCAATTGATCATACTAATTAACAAGTAAATGCAGTTTCATCACAAAAATATAATCTAGCAATTGCATTCAGATGGATTAGTAATAACAATTTCTAATCAAATAGCTAACAAGACTGTGACAAATGCCACAATTTGGCATGTATTTTCTACTGTACTGCAGCATCCACTACACAAAGAAAAGCATGTGATCAAACACACATTGCTTGATATTACCTTCCAGAAATCACCAGCGTCCCATCATCCAGTAAATAATCGATTACATTCTGCGGCAGTGGAAGAATGACACTGTAAAATGAGAAATGTACTTGAACAACTTAAAGGTCGCACATCTATCCAGATCATCTAATTAAGTGAAACTGGAGCTTCAGATTCTAAACAAAAACAGAAATTGCTGGAAAATCTCAGCAGGTCTGGCAGCACTTGTGGAGAAAAAGCAGAGTTAACATTTCAGGTCCTGTGACCCTTCCTCAGAACAGGTCTGAGGCAAGGTCACCAGACCGAAAACGTTAACTTTGATTTCTCTTCACAGATGCTGCCAGACCTGCTGAGCTTTTCCAGCAATTTCTGTTTCTGTTTTTGCTTTACAGCATCCACAATGTTTAACCGACTGCCACCTCTCTTCCAGGAATGCCTACCCTGAAGAAGTACTGCTCTTCTCTTCTCCCTTTTTTTAGCTTTGACAAAGGGGCAGTTAGACTCGAAACGTCAGCTCTTTTCTCTCCTTACAGATGCTGCCAGACCTGCTGAGATTTTCCAGCATTTTGTCTTTGGATTTTAGATTCCAACATCCGCAGTAATTTGCTTTTATCTATTGTTGGGATATTGGCTTACAGTCTATTTCTACCTTGATGGAGTGTTCAAACCACATCACTAAAGTCATATATCAAACAGCGTGAGTGAATACAAATTGGTGCTCATTTATCTATGATCTTAAAATGAAAAGGTCAACCCAATCTGGAAAAAATATGCTGTAACGCTTAGTCATAATGTCATCTTAGTCATCTAGTCACAAAGTAAGTCATTGATTAGCAGGAAAATGCTGTTACCCTTTAGAGGGAAATAAACGTTTTAGCAATCTGAATCAATATAAAATCTAGGACCTAGATGAAGCAGGCATTAATGTCTGTTTAGAATTTGCTTTTTTTTCTCGGAATGCTTGCTTTTTTGTCCTTTAAGTTAGCAGGGAGCACTTCTAGTTTAAGTGCACAGTTCAAGTCAAATGATGATACTACTAAATCTTCCCAACATATTCAACTTTAACTCCAAAGGTCTCACCTGGCCCATGATGTCTTGTAACAAGTCTCAACAGGTTGATTGAAATATCATGCCCTGACTACTCTGGCTCTTAGGTTTTCCTAACAGAAGGAGCAGTTTACATGGATGGAAAATGATCACCAAAGATTTCAGCAAACTATTTAACAATTTTCAATAACTTTGAACATAGGAAAACATTCCAAATTGCTTCATTAAAGAATAGCCAGATAAAGATTTAGCAAAAGGAGGAGATATTAGCACGGGAATGACTCAAAGCTTGGTCAGGCATGTGCTTTAAAGGAGCAGAGATGGGAAGTAGGTGGTGTGGCTTTAGAAGTATAGAATGCTGACATGACAGAAATTGTCCACTTAACTTGTCAAACCTATGCTGATTCTCTGGAAGAACAATTATGCTCACCCCACAATCCAATTCTTTCCCTGTTTGCTTCCCATGGGTGCTTATCCAATTCCCTTTGAAAGTCACAAGGGAGCATATTCCAGAAGACAATCACTCATTGCCATGTATCATCTTCAGATTTTTACCAAATCACTGTCCCCTGGTGTGCCGTTATCACACAAACCAACAGCCACGCTCAGACAACAACTCACCAGAACGAAGGACCCGATACCCAACATGAGCAAGACGAATGTAGTGTACAAAATACCATGCAAGGACTGCACTAAACACTATATAGGACAAACAGGAAGACAACTAACAATCCGCATACATGAACATCAACTAGCCACGAAACGACACGACCAGCTATCCTTAGTAGCCACACATGCAGACAACAAGCAACATGAATTCGACTGGGACAACACTACTATCATAGGGCAAGCCAGACAGAGAACAGCCAGGGAATTCCTAGAATCATGGCATTCATCCACAAACTCCATCAACAAACACATCGACCTGGACCCAATATACCAACCACTACAGCGGACAGCTGAAACTGACAACCAGAAGCAGGGACAGACCACTATAAACACCGGAGGAAACATCAAAGAAGCGCTTCGCAGGAGGCTCCCAAGCACTGATGATGTCGCCTAGCAAGGGGACGAAACGTTTGCAACAAAAACTTCCAGCTCGGCGAACAGAACCACAACAACGAGCACCCGAGCAACAAATCTTCGCACAAACTTTGAAAACAGGCTGCTTTGTCCTGGAAGGTGTAAAGCTTCTTAAATGTTGTTAGAGCTGCATTCATCCAAGCAAGTGGGGAGTAAGGTGAGTTACACATCGCAGTATTCCCAGCCTTTGATCTGCTCTTACATCCACAGTGTTTATGTGATGAGCCCCATTGAATTTCTGGTCAGTGGAAAACCCCCAGGACATTGATTGTGTGGGGGAATTTGGTAATGGTAACACCATTGAATGTCAAGGGATAGTGGTTAAATAATCTCTTACTGGTGATGGTCATAGCCTGGAAAACTGTGTAGTGCAAATGTTATTTTTTATTTGCCAATTGTTTAGCCCAAGCATGGATATTGTCTAGATCTTGTTGTATTTGAACATAGACTACTTCAGTGTCTGAGGAGTCATGAATGGTCCCGAACATGGTACAATCATCTACAATTATCCCCACGCCTGACCTTATGATGGAGGGAAGGTCATTGATGAATCGGTTAAAGATGGTTGGGTCTAGGACAATACCTTGAGGATCTCCTACATGATCTCCCACAATCATGACCATTTTCCTATGTGTCACATATGACTAACCACTGGAGAGTTTGCCCCAATACCCATTTATTCCAGTTTTGTTAGGGCTCCTTATTGCCACACTCAGTTGAATGTAGCCTTCGTGTCAAAGGCTGTCACTCTCACCTCCCCTCTGGAATTTAGCTCTTTTGTCCATGTTTGAACCGAGGCTTTAATGAGGTCAGGAGCTGAGTAGCTCTCGTGAACCCCACACTAGGCATCACTGAGCAGGTGTTGCTTGATGTCACTGTTGATGACAACTTCTATCACTTTACTAATGATCAAGAGTAGGCTGATGGGGTGGTAATTGGCTGGGTTGGATTTGTCTTGCTTGTTATGCAGAAAGCATATCTGGGCAATTTTCCACATTTTTGTGTAGATGCCAGTGTTATAACTGTAATGGAACAACTTGGCTAATGGATCAACAAGTTCTGGAGCACAGGTCTTCTGTATTACTGCTGGAATGTTGTCAGGGCCCAGAGCCTTGCAGTATCCAGTGTCTCCAACCATTTCTTGGTAAGATTGGAGTGAATTGAATTGGCTGCAGACTGGTATCTGTAATGCTGGGGACCACCGGAGGAGGCCAAGATGAATCATCCACTTGGTACTTCTGAAGATTGCTGTGGATGCTTCAGCCTTATCTTTTATACTGATGTGCTGGCCACTTCCCTCATTGAGGGAAGGTATTTATGGAACTTCCTCCTCCAATGAATTGTTTAATTGTCCACCCCCACTCACGATTTAATGTGGCAGGACTGCAGAGCTTAGATTGGATCCGTTAGTTGTGGGATCGCTTAGCTCTACCTATCACTTGCCGTTTATGCTGCTTGGCATGTAAGTAGCCCTATTTGGCAGCAACACCAGGTTGACACCTCATTTTCATGTATGCCTGGTACTGCTCCTGGCACACCCTCCTGCACACTCCATTGATCCCTTGGCTTGGTGGTAGTGGTTGAGTGGGGGATATGCTGGGCTATCAGGTTACAGATTGTGCTGGAATACAATTCTATTGCTGTCGATGGTCCACAGCACCTCATGGATGCCCAGTTATGAGTTGCAAGATCTGTTTGAAGTCTGTTCCATTTCGCACGGTGATAGTGCCACACAACACGATGGAGGGTATTCTCAATGTGAAGGCAAGACTTCATCTCCGCCAGAACTGTACGGTGATCAATCTGACTGATACTGTTATGGTTAACTGATATAACTTTAATAGTTTCAAATAAACTTTCTTGAAATAATATTTATATCTCCAAATGAAAACAACTCCAGTTTCTCTGATCTATCTTTGGAACAGTTAGGAAAAGCCTTTATTTTAGAATTGTTGTCATTATTTTCAATTCTCTCATCAGCCTCACCCCTCCTAATATGTGGCATCTGCTCCAAACCCCAGAGATATCTGTACTTTTCTATTCTTATGTCTTGTTAATCCTCAATTTTAATCACTTTGTGACCGAAACTTCAACTACCAAACGAAAAATAATCATATTTGTAGCACACGTTTTGCAATTGCTGGATATATCAAAGCACTTAGAGTCATAGAGATGTACAGCATGGAAACAGACCCTTCGGTCCAACCTGTCCATGCTGACCAGATATCCCAACCCAATCTAGTCCCACCTGCCAGCACCCGGCCCATATCCTTCCAAATCCTTCCTATTCATTTACCCATCCAAATGCCTCTTAAATGTTGCAATTGTACCAGCCTCCACCACATCCTCTGGCAGCTCATTCCATACACATACCACCCTCTGTGTGAAAAGGTTGCCCCTTAGGTTTATTTTATATCTTTCCCCTTTCACCCTAAACCTATGCCCTCTAGTTCTGGACTCCCCGATCCCAGGGTAAAGACTTTGTCTGTTTATCCTATCCATGCCCCTCAATTTTGTAAACCTCTCCGACGCTCCAGGGAAAACAGCCCCAGCCTGTTCAGACTCTCCCTAAAGCTCAAATCATCCATCCCTGACACCATCCTTGTAAATCTTTTCTAAACCCTTTCAAGTTCATAATATCTTTCCAATAGGAAGACCAGAATTACACGCAATATTCCAACAGTGGCCTAACCAATGTCCTGTACAACCGCAACATGACCTCTCAACTCCTGTACTCAATACTCTGACCAATAAAGGAAAGCATACCAAACACCTGCTTCACTATCCTATCTACCTGCGACTCCACTTTCAAGGAGCTATGAACCTGCACTCCAAGGTGTCTTTGTTCAGCAACACTCCCTAGGACCTTACCATTAAGTGTATAAGTCCTGCTAAGATTTCCTTTCCAAAAATGCAGTACCTCGCATTTATCTGAATTAAACTCCATCCACCACTTCTCAGCTCATTGACCCATCTGGTCCAGGTCCTGTTGTAATCTGAGGTAACCCTCTTCACTATCCACTACACCTCCAATTTTGGTGTCATCTACAAACTTACTAACTGTACCTTTTATGCTCGCATCCAAATCATTTATGTAAATGACAAAAAGTAGAGGACCCAGCACCGATCCTTGTGGCACTCCACTGGTCACAGGCCTCCAGTCTGAAAAACAACCCTCCACCACCACCCTCTGTCTTCTACCTTTGAGCCAGTTCTGTATCCAAATGGCTAGTTCTCCCTTTATTCCATGAGATCTCTAAAGCTAATAAAATATTTCTCGATGTGTAGCAATTGCTGTAATGTAGGAAATAGACAATAGGTGCAGGAGTAGGCCATTCTGCCCTTCGAGCCTGCACCACCATTCATGATGATCATGGCTGATCATCCTCAATCAGTTCCTGCCTTATCTCCATTACCCTTGATTCCACTATCCTTGAGAGCTCTATCCAACTCTTTCTTAAACGAATCCAGAGACTGGGCCTCCACTGCCTTCTGGGGCAGAGCATTCCACACACCCACCACTCTCTGGGTGAAGAGGTTTCTTCTCATCTCTGTCCTAAATGGCCTACCCCTTATTTTTAAGCTGTATCCTCTGGTTCGGGACTCACCCATCAGCGGAAACATGTTTCCTGCCTCCAGAGTGTCCAATCCTTTAATAATCTTATACGTCTCAATCAGATTCCCTCTCAGTCTTCTAAACTCAAGGGTATACAAGCCCAGTCGCTCCAATCTTTCAACATAAGATAGTCACGCCATTCCAGGAATTGACCTCGTGTACCTACGCTGCACTCCCTCAATAGCCAAAATGTCCTTCCTCAAATTTGGAGACCAGAACTGCACACAATATTCCAGGTGCGGTCTCACCAGGGCCCTGTACAGCTGCAGAAGAACCTCTTTGCTCCTATACTCAATCCTTCTTGTTATGAAGACCAGCATGCTATTAGCTTTCTTCACTACCTGCTGTACCTGCATGCTTGCCTTCATTGATTGGTGTACAAGAATACCCAGATCTCTTTGTACTGCCCCTTTACCTAACTTGACTCCATTTAGGTAGTAGCTGAAAATGTGTTGCTAGAAAAGCGCAGCAGGTCAGGGAGCATCCAAGGAACAGGAGAATTGAACAGGAGAATTTCGGGTATAAGCCCTGAAGAAGGGCTTATGCCCGAAACGTCGATTCTCCTGTTCCTTGGATGCTGCTTGACCTGCTGCGCTTTTCCAGCAACACATTTTCAGCTCTGATCTCCAGCATCTGCAGCCCTCACTTTCTCTCCATTTAGGTAGTAATCTGCCTTCCTGTTCTTGCCACCAAAGTGGATAACCATACATTTATCCAAATTAAATTGCATCTGCCATGCATCTGTCCACTCACCTAACCTGTCCAGGTCACCCTGTATTCTCCTAACATCCTCCTCACATTTCACCCTACCACCCAGTTTTGTATCAGCAAATTTGCTAATGTTACTAGTAATACCATCTTCTATATCATTAATATATATTGTAAAAAGCTGCGGTCCCAGCACGGATCCCTGCGGTACCCCACTGGTCACTGCCTGCCATTCCGTAAGGGAGCCGTTTATCACGACTCTTTGTTTCCTGTCAACCAACCAATTTTCAATCCAAGTCAGTACTTTGCCCCCAATACCATGCGCCCTAATTTTGCTCACTAACCTCCGATGTGGGACTTTATCAAAGGCTTTCTGAAAGTCCAGGTACACTACATCCACTGGATCTCCCTTGTCCATCTTCAGAGTTACATCCTCAAAAAATTCCAGAAGATTAGTCAAGCATGATTTCCCCTTCATAAATCCATGCTGACTCTGACTTATCCTGTTACTGCTATCCAGATGTGTCGTAATTTCATCCTTTAATTGACTCCAGCATCTTTCCCACCACTGAGGTCAGACTAACTGGTCTATAATTTCCTGCTTTCTCTCTCGCTCCTTTCTTAAAAAGTGGTACAACATTAGCCACCCTCGAATCCGCAAGAACTGATCCTGAATCTATCGAACTCTGGAAACTAATCACCAACACATCCACGATTTCTAGAGACACCTCCTTCAGTACCCTGGGATGTAGACCACCATGCCCCGGGGACTTATCAGCCTTCAGACCTAACAGGCTCTCCAACCCCATTTCCTGGCAAATATAAATTCCCTTCAGTTCAGGTCCTTCAGCCACTGTTACCTCTGGGAGTCAATTTGCACATGGCAAGATCAGGGAAATAATAATGACTGGATAATTGCCTATTTTCTGACACTGAAGGGGTAATCGTTTTTTCACTACTTTGAAATCACAGCTACTGAACCCTTCACCTCCCAAGAGGCAGACACTGCCTGGGTATAATGTGTCATCTGAAAGATGGTTCTTCTGACAAGTTGGTATTCTGCCAGTACTGCAGGGAGAAGAGTCTTGAAAACTTTTGTGCACAAGTCCCAATTTTAAATGTTGGAGATCGCACCCCCCATGATCTTTGCAGCTATAAGACACAAAAGCAGAAGTAGGCCACTCAGCCTATTGAGTTTGGTCTGCCATTCAATGAGATTGTAGCTCATCTGATAATCCTCAAATCCACTTTCTCCCCCAAATCACTGGATTCCCTTACTGATTAAAAAATCTGTCTATCTCAGCCTTGAATACACTTTTAAAACTTTAAGATAACTGAGAAATGGTACAAAGGATTTCAGTTCTAAGGAAGGGTCACTTGACCCAAAATGTTAACTCTGATTTCTCTCCACAGACACTGCCAGACCTGTGGAACTTTTCCAGCAATTTATGTTTGTTTTTCTGATTTACAGCATCTGCATTCCTTTCAGGATTATTTCCCGAAAGAATTCCACAGGTTCACTACCCTCATCGCTGTCTTACATGGGAGGCCCCTCACTCTGAGATGATGCCCTCTGGTCCTAGACTATCCAACAAGGGGAAGCTACTTTTCTTCAGCTACTCTGTCAAGTCCCCCAAGTAAATGTTTCAATCGAGTCGCCTCTCATTCTTCAATATTCCAGCGATATTCACTATTCCAATCTTCTGGGAGTTCAGGCCCAATCTCTAGAGTCATAGAGTCCTACAGCACAGAGACAAGCCCTTCAGCCTAAACTGGTCCATACTTACCAAAACGTATATCCACATTAACCACATTTGCCTGTACTTGGCCCATATCCTTCTAAACCTTTTGCATCCATGTATTTAGAGTCAGAGATGTACAGCACAGAATCAGACCCTTCAGTGCAACTCGTCCATGCCAACCAGATATCCTAAATTAACCTAGTCCCATTCACCAACACTTGGTCCACAGCCCTCTAAACCCTTCCTATTCATATACCCATCCATTTTAAATGCTGTAATTGTACCAGCCTCCACCACTTCAGCTGTCAGCCCATTCTATACACACACCACCCTCTGCATGAAAAAGTTGCCCCTTAGGACTCTCAAATTTTTCCGATCTCACCCTAAACCTATGCTATCTAGTTCTAGACTCCCCCAGCCCAGGGAAAAAATCTTGTCTATTTACCCTATCCATGCCCCTCAAGAATATATAATAGAAAAGATTTGTCCAAATCTATTGCTCAGAAGACAGTTTCCATCCCCTGCAAGGTTGTTTCTGTGCTGTACATCTTTATGACTCTAAATACATGAATAGGAAAGGTTTAGAAAGATATGGGCCACAAGTGCAGGCAAATAGGGTTAGTGTGGGTGGATGATTTGGTCAGCATGGACCAGTTGGGCCGAAGGGCCTGTCTCTGTGCTGTAGAACTCTATGAGATTGGTCCCCAGGGCCTACCTAAGGAACCACCGCCCGCTCTGGTAAACCTGCCCCTTTCTATAAGGTTTCCCTCCAGCTTCCCTGATGTCCCATTCTGGCTGCTCATAAGGCGCTACAGCAATGCAGCTGGCGGCGGCAGCAGTCGCTGTTGTTGCAGGACTGCACGACGAGGGCGAGACCCACCTCCTGATGGTGAGCTTCTTGAAGAGCGGGTACCAGGCCGAGAGCTGACAGCTCACCACCTGCTCCTTCTTCATCACTCCTGGCAACGGCAGCGGCTCCGCTTCCGCTGTGGCTGCGCGCCGCCCAAACCCTTCCCCCGGCCCGGCCGGAAGTCGGGTGTGGTTGCTGAGGCGGTGTCACAGGAAAAGCCGCTCGGGCCGCTCACAGGGTGAGGCTGCAGGAAGGCTCTTTGGGAGCGCTGTTGGTGTGAAACTTCTATTTTTGTCAATCTCCACAACATCCTCCCATTTGTTGGTAAAGTACCAGATTTATATTAGTCTCGCTGATGTTCGGGGAAACTTTTATTTTAAATTTGATGCTCGGCTATCAAAGAATCGCCAGTGTGAATAATTGCAGGGAACCAGGGCTCTGTCTGTGTGGAATTTTAATTTGTAAATAGTTAAAACATTACTCCTTATATTGTTGTAGTTCCATTTTTTTCTTGTACATTTGAAAGGGTGATCCCTGTTCTACAAGTTCCCTCAGATTTAGTTCAATTTGAGAGAATGTCCTTTAGGGAAAGAAATCTGCCACCTTTTACCTGGTCTGGCCTACAGGTGACTCCAGACCCACAGCAATGTGGTTGATTCATAACCACCTTCTGCGTAATTAGGGATGGGCAATAAGTGCTGGCCTGGCCAGCGATGCCCTCATCCCAGGAATGAATAAACAAAGTTACTTACAGAGTTACATTGTACTTTACTCAAAAACTGCATGAATCCATGTAATATTCTGTTAACTCACTTTTTAAATTAGAATCAGTCTAAATATTGTGGCACAAGACAGCAGAACACAGGGGGCTAACACCTTCAACATCTTAACATCTTATCTGGGCTGACACCAATTGTTACAGTTAACCTGAGAATGTAACTTTAAAAAAAAGGTTTTGTGATTAACATATGAAAAAAGTGAAACTATCATGGTCCTTCTAACAGATGAGAGACTTAACAAACAATCAAGGTATTTTTCAATGTATAATTTCAGTTACATCACACTGTAAACTTTTGCTAAAAATTCTGTCTTACAGTTGTGTACTCCACAACCACCTGATGAAGGAACAGTGCTCCGAAAGCTAGTGCTTCCAATTAAACATGTTGGACTATAACCTAGTGTTGTGTGATTTTTAATTTTGAAGAGGAGAATTGATCATTCAGATAAGCTCACTTCACATTGTTCGTTTTGTTTCCTTATTGCAAATGACAGATTTAAATAGTACTTTCAGTTAATGCATGTACTCCCACACTTTCTCTGAATTATCTGAACAGAAATCAAAGGGAATGGAGTATAAAAATAGAGGTTTTGCTAAAACTACTAGTCAGACCTCAGCAGGAATTCTGCAAACAGTTAAGGAATGATATACAGTACTGGAATTGGAGACAATACTGAAAAAGTTGATTAGACTGATATTGGGTATGGGAGAAAGTGAGGACTGCAGATCAGAATTGAGAGTGTGGTGCTGGAAAAGCACAGCAGATCAGGCCACAGCCGAGGAGCAGGAATGTCAACGTTTTGGGCATAAGCAATTCCTGATGAAGGGCTTATACCTGAAGCATCGAATCTCCTGCACCGCGGATGTGGCCTAACCTGCTGTGCTTTGTCACCACCATATTCTCAAGTCTGATACCAGGTACAGAGGAGCTGTCTTATGAAGAGATTGGACCTGTACTCACTTGAATTTAGAATCTGAGGAAACATTGTTGAAACATATCAGATTCTTAAAGGGCCTGAAAGGGTAGATGCTGAGAGGTTGTTTCCCCTTGTGGGAGAGTTTAGAACAGTCTCAGAATAAGAAGTCAGACATTTAAAACAGAGATGTCTCCATCAGAAAGTAATGAATCAATGAAATTATTGACTACAGAGGGCTGTTAAGGTTGGGCCATTTAGTATATTCAAAGCTGAGGTAGACATTTTTTATTCAGTACAGGAATGGAGTGTTGTGGGGGAAAGACAAGGAAATGGAATTGAGGATTATCAGATCAGTCATGATCTCATTGGTGGAGCAGACTCGTTTGAGCTGAATGGCTAACTTCTGCTCCTTTACCTTATGGTCTTAAGGACGTTTGTACAGTTAGTTTTCAGCATTGTCTTGTGTTCTCAACTTCTCTCTTTTCAGTCACACTCAGTTTTATCTCAAGCTTCATTGTGCTAAAGTCTGTTTTTTTTTGTCCTTGTTCTGTATAATAATACTTGCATGTTAATTGTTCTGTATAATAATACTTGCATGTTAATTGTTCTATATAATAATACTTGCATGTTAATTGTTCTGTATAATAAAACTTGCATATAGTTATTTTCCCTTTTTTGTTTTGTGAGACATAATTGGTTAAGGGAAGAGTGTTGGCGTGGAATGTGGGAGAAGGTGCCCCAGGGAACTTGGATCAGGCCTGGACTCAAAATTGAAACGTGAACTGAAATCTTTGCATTTGAAATGTCAATACTGAGGTAGAGCTCTAATAGAGTTATAACTAGGCCCCAGCTCTGTCAACACCCCTGAGGGGTTGTGTCAATTTTTAAGGCTCGATATGGGTCACAGTCGGTAATCTTTTTGGGAAGAGCAGGCAGAGAGGCCATTAATTGCTGTCTCAGGGGAACACGGCACATTGTACAAATTTGCTCAGCCCCATTTTTGAACTCAGACCTCAGAGTATAGTCCCGTTCCAACAATCTACTTATCAAGAATTGGGAATGCTACCTTAACAAATAAATCAATAGGTACTTCCTTACGGCTGCAGCAACAATTTTGTTTACATCTTGAATGTAATTGAATATCTTAAAAATGTGTTGCTGGAAAAGTACAGCAGGTCAGGCAGCATCAAAGGAGAAGGAGAATCGACATTTCGGGCATAAGGGCTTATGCCCGAAACATTGATTCTCCTTCTCCTTCTCCTTTGATGCTGCCTGACCTGCTGCGCTTTTCCAGCAACACATTTCTAAGCTCTGATCCCCAGCATCTGCAGTCCTCACTTTCTCCTTGTAATTGAATATCCCAGAGCATTTCACAGGGTGGTGTGGGGCATTTAAAAAGAAAATATGACACTAGGATACGTAAGGTATTGAATCAGATGATAAAATGCTTGTTTGAAGAGATATGTTTTTAAAGAGAAAAGCAAAATAGAGGGGTTTAGGGAGGGAATTCCAGAGCTCTGTGTCAAGAGAATTGAAGGTGTGGCTGCCAGTGATGGGACAATTAACTTGGGGATGCTGAGGAGTGCAGATACCTTAAAGGGTTGTGGGTTGGAGGCGATCAGAAATAGAGAGGGACAAAGCTATGAGGGGTTTTGAAAACAAGGTGAGAATCTTAAAACCAAGATGTTTCTTGGAAGGGAGGTACAGGGAGGCAGGGGAACAGGATCACTGTGAGGTTTGACTTCTCTGATTCTCCACTTGCTGGAATTAACCTTTCTTCCTCAATCTTCAACATATTACAACTCAAACTGAACAGCACCATTCATGTCCTCATCCACTGCTGTTAAACATTGGCTCAAATTATGACTAATTCAAGGTTTGCCTGCACCTTTTACTTTTAGACTCGCATCACATGATTGCAGGCCATTCTTTTAGCTACTATACTCCTGCCCCCTTCTATCTTAACACTATCTCTTCTCTGCCCCACCACACATCCCCCCCCCCCGTACAGAACTGTCAAAAGCCTTATCAAAACCTTTACTTTAGTCTTCCTTCATTCTTCTACTAAAATCCATTTCCCTTTAGCTCCTGCTCAGTAATTTTTCTCCTCAGCGTGAGTGCCGAAGAAACATAATGTGTTTTTGGACCATGCAAAGTCCTCCTTACTAACATCTGGGCCTCGTGCTAAAATTGGGGGAATCAAACCTTACAAATAATGTCCCAAATGCCACCATTCTCATCCCTGGATATGACCTGCCTCATTCATGTGATATCAAGAAACAGTTGGAGGCACTGGATGCTGCTAAGTTGATGGGCCCTGACAACATTCTGGCAATAGTACTGAAGACTTGTGCTCCAGAACTTGCTGCTCCCCTAGCCAAGCTCTTCCAATGTAGTTCCAACAATGGCATCTATGCAACAATGTGGTAAATTGCCCACGTATGTCCTGTACACACAAATATAACCTGGCCAATTATTGCCCCAACAGTCTACTGTCGTCCATCAATAAAGTGATGGACGTTGTCACCAACAGTGCTGTCAAGCAGCATCTGCTCCGCAACATGCTCATTGTCGCCCAGTTTGGGTTCTGCCAATGTCATTCAGCTCCTGACCTCTTTACATAGACAAACGAACTGAATACCACAAATGTGGTGAGAGTGACAGCCCTTGACATCAAAGCTGCATTTGATCAAGTATGGCATCAAGGAGCCTGAGTAAAACTAGAATCGATGGATATCGGGGGCAAACTCTCCACTGATTGGAGTCATACCTAGCACATAGGAAGATCGGTCATGGTTGTGAGAGGGAAGTCACGTAGAGTAGTGTCCTAGGCCCAACCATCTTCAGCTGTTTCATCAGTGACCTTCCATCCATCATGAGGTTAGAAGTGGGGGTGTACAATCATCGGCAAACAATGTTCAGCCCCATTCATCACTCCTTAGAAACTGAAGCAGTGCGTAATATCAACAAGATGCACCTTGGCAATTCACCAAGGATCCTTTGACCTTCCAAATCCACAACCTCTTCCATTTTCAAGGACAAGGGCAGCAGATACATGCGAACACAACCCCACATAAATTCCTCTCCGAGCCACTCACCATCCCAACTTGGAAATCTATCACTACTTCTTCATTGTCGCTAAGTCAGAATCCTGGAAATGCCTCACTAAGGTCATTGTGGGTTTACCTACAGCACGTGGACTGCAGCACAGGACATAGCTCGCCACCACCTTCTCACAGGCAACCAGGATCGGGCAATAAATGCGGGGCCCTGCCAATGACCCCCAATCCCAAGAATGGATAAAAAAGAAACAGTATGTCTTTGAAAGACGTTTGTCACATGTTTAAAAAAGAAATTGTTGTATTATCATGTTTTTCTTTGTGTTCAGACTTGCTGGTACTTTCCAGTCAGTTTAAATATGTCTTTTGGGAAGTCTTTTTGGGGATGCAGATCATCCACCTTTTGGATTTTTAAAAATTCATTCATAGAACATAACAACACAGTACAGGCTTTTCGGCCCTCAATGTTGCGCCGCCCTGTCATACTAATCTGAAGCCCATCCCACCTACACTATTCCATGTACGTCCATATGCCTGTCCAATGACGACTTAAATGCACTTAAACTTGCCAAATCTACTACTGTTGCAGGCAAAGCATTCCATATCCTTACTACTCTCTGAGTAAAGAAACTACCTCTGACATCTGTCTCATACCTATCTCCCCTCACTTCTTATAAAATTGTGTCCACTCGTGTTTGCAGTCCCCATACTTGGAAAAAGGCTCTCCCTGTCCACCCTATCTAACCCTCTGATTATCTTGTATGTCTCTATTAAGTCACCTCTCAACCTTCTTCTCTCTAATGAGAACAGCCTCAAGGCCCTCAGCCTTTCCTCGTAAGACATTGCTTCCATATCAGGCAACATCCTAGTAAATCTCCTCTGCATCCTTTTCAAAGCTTCCACATCCTTCTTATAACGCGGTGACTAGAACTGTACACAATACTCCAAGTGTGGCCGTACCAGAGCTTTGTACAGCTGCAGGATAACCTTCTTGTTCCGGAACTCAATCCCTCTATTAATAAAGGCCAAAACACTGTATGCCTTCTTAACAACCTTGTCAATCTGGGTGGCAACTTTCAGGGATCTGTGTACATGGACACTGAGATCTCTCTGCTCATCTGCACTCCCAAGAATCTTACCATTAGCCCATACTTTGCATTCCGATTACTCCGTCCAAAGTGTATCACCTCACACTTGTCCACATTAAACTCCATTTGCCACCTCTCAGCCCAGCTCTGAATCCTATCTATGTCTCTCTGCAACCTACTGCATCCTTCGTCACTATCCACAACTCCACCGACCTTAAGTGTCTTCCGCAGATTTACTAACCCACCCTTCTAAGCCCTCATCCAGGTCATTTATAAAAATGATGAACAGCAGTGGACCCAACACCGACCCTTGCAGTACGCCGTTAGTAACTGGGCACCAAGATGAACATGTTTCATCAACTACAACCCTCTGTTTTCTTTCAGCAAGCCAATTACTGATCCAATCTGCTATGTCTCCCACAATCCCATTCCTCCGCAATTTGTATAATAGCCTAATGCGAGGAACCTTATCGAACGCCTTGCTGAAATAAATAGGATGTGGAAATATGTGCAGGTTTCTCCTACAGAATGTGGGAGGTAAGGGTCAGCACCAGTGTCCCTGCTGACTGCATCTGCAGGAAGTGCACCCAACTTCAGCTCCTCAAAGCATGCTATGGAATTGGAGCTGGAGTTGGACAAACTTCAGGTCATTCGGGAGGCAGTGGGGATTATTGAGGCGCGTTACAGGGAGGTAGTCATACCTCGGGGTTAAAAAAAGAAGGTAGATGGGTTACCATGAGGGAACAGAAAGGGAACCAGCAGGCAGTGCAGGGATCCCCTGTGGCTGTTCCCCTCAACAACAAGTGTACCATTTTGGATACCGTTGGGGGGAATGACTTACCAGGGGTAGGCCATGGGGTACAGGTCTTTGGCACGGAATCTGTCCCTGTTGCTCAGAAGGGAAGGGGGAAGAGGAGCAGAGCATTAGTCATTGGGGACTCCATTGTTCAGGGGACAGACAGGAGGTTCTGTGGGAATGAGAGAGACTCATGGTTGGTGTGTTGCCTCCCAGGTGCCAGGGTTCGTGATGTGTCTGATCATGTTTTCAGGATCCTTGTGGGGGAGAGGGAGCAGCTCCAAGTCGTGGTCCACATAGGCACCAACAACATAGGTAGGAAGAGAGATGAGGATTTAAGGCAGAAATTCAGAGAGGGTAAGGTCGAAGCTAAGAGCTAGAACAAACAGAGTTGTTCTCTCTTTGTTACCCGTGCCACATGCTAGTGAGATGAGGAATAGAGAGAGAGAGGATTTGAACACGTGGCTACAGGGATGATGCAGGATGGAGGGTTTTGGATACCTGGATAATTGGGGCTCATTCTGGAGTAGATGGGACCTCTATAAACAGGATGGTCTTCACCTGAACCAGAGGGATACCAATATCCTGGTGGAGGGGGGGGAATTTGCTCATGCTCTTTGGGTGGGTTTAAAACTAATTCAGCAGGGAGATAGGAACCTGAATTGCAGTTCGAGTATACAGGAGGTTGAGAGTAGGGAGGTCCGAAATAAGGTTTCAGGGTCGCAAGAGGGCACCGGCAGGCAAAAGATTAGTTTGAAGTTTGTCCATTCCCAGGAGCATCTGGAATAAGGTGGGTGAAATTGCAGCATGGGTCATTACCTGGGATTTTCGATGTTATGGCCATTTCAGAGACCTGGATAGAGCAGGGACAGGAATGGTTATTGCATGTTCCAGTACTTAAATATTTCAGTAAGAACAAAGAAGATGGTAAAAGAGGTGGAGGTGTGGCATTGTTAGTCAAGGACAATATTGCGGCTGCAGAAAGGATGTTTGAGGACTCGTCAACTGAAGTAGTATGGGCTGACTTTAGAAACAGGAAAGGAGAGGTTATCCTGTTGGGAATTTTCTACAGACCTCCGAATAGTTCCAGAGATGTAGAGGATAGGATAGGATAGGATAGCAAAGATGATCCTCTAGCAAAGATGATCCTCGGTAGGAGCAAGAGTGACAGGTTAGTTGTTATGGGGGACTTGAACTTCCCAAATATTGACTGGGAATACTATAGTTCAAGTACTTTAGTCCATTGTATGCAGGAGGGTTTCCTGACAGTATGTGGACAAGCCAACAAGGGGCGAGGCTACATTAGATTTGGTACAGGGTAATGAACACAGCCAGATGTTAGATTTGGAGGTAGGTGAGCACTTTGGTGATAGTGACCACAATTCAGTTATGTTTACAATAGCAATGGGCAGGGATTGGTATACACCAGAAGGCAAGAGCTATAGCTGGGGGAAAGGCAATTACAATGCGATAAGACAAGATTTAGGATGCATAGGATGGGGAAGGAAACTGCACGGGTTGGGCACAATAGAAATGTGGAGTTTATTCAAGGAACGTTTACTGTGTGTCCTTGATAAGTATGTTGAATTGAATTGAATTTATTGTCACATGTACCGAGGCACAGTGAAAAGCTTTGTCTTGCGAGCAATACAGGCAGATGACAGAGTTAAGTAGCATAGATAGTAAATAATAGGTAAACAGCGGCAAAACAAAAACACAGGTATAGGCGAATGTTAAGAGTTTGTGAGTCCATTCAGTATTCTGACAACAATAGGGTAGAAACTGTTACGAAACCAACTGGTGCGTATGTTCAGGCTTCTGTACCTTCTTCCCGATGGTAGAGGTTGTAGAAAAACATTATCAGGGTGGGATGGATCTTTGAAAATGCTGGCAGCCTTTCCTTGACAGCGGGCCTGGTAGATGGATTCTATCGATGCGAGTTTGGCCTTTGTGATTGTCCGGGCCAAGTTCACCACTCTCTGTAACCGTCTCCAATCTTGAATGGTACAGTTGCCATACCTGATAGTGATACATCCAGACAGAATGCACTCGATGGCGTACCTATAAAAGTTGGCAAGCATATTTGCCGGCATGCCAAATTTTCTCAGCTGCCTGAAAAAAGAAGATGTTGTTGGGCTTTGTAACTAGTGTATCCACGTGAAGAGTCCAGGAAAGCTTGTTGTGGATGACCACTCTCAGGAACTTGACACTCTCCATTCATTCCACCTCTGTGCTGTTAATGTGTCGGAGGGCATGACTAGCATCACGCCGAACGTCAAAAATGAGTTCCTTGGTTTTGCTGGCATTATGAGCTAGGTTGTTCTCAGTGCACCATTTTTCCAGGTCTTCCACCTCCCATCTGTAGTCTGTTTCATTGCCATCTGAGATTCGACCGACTATGGTGATGTCATCAGCGAACTTGTAAATGGCATTAGTCTGGTATTTGGCGACACAGTGATGGGTATGCAACGAGTACAGTAGGGGGCTGAGACGCACCCTTAGGGGGCTCTAGTATTGAGTGTTAGTGAGGATGCAATATTGTCCCCAGTTTTCACTGGTTGTGGCCTGTGGGTCAGAAACTGAGGATCCAGTTGCAGAGAGTACCTGTCAGACAGGGAGGATGTTGTCGAGCGCAGGAGTCGTGGTTTACTAAGGAAGTTGAATCTCTTGTCAAAAGTAAGAAGTCTTATGTTAGGATGAGATGTGAATGCTCAATTAGGGTGATTGAGAGTTATAAGGTAGCCAGGAAAGACCTAAAGAGAGAGCTAAGATGAGTGAGGAGGGGACATGAAAAGTTGTTGGCAGATATGATAAGGGAAAACTCTAAAGTTTTCTATAGGTATATAAGGGGAAAAAGAATGATTAGAGTAGGGTTAGGGCCAATCGAGGACAGTAGTGGGAAGATGTGCCTGGAGTCAGAGGAGATAGGGGAAGCACTAAATGAATATTTTTCATCAGTATCCACACTGGGAAAAAGACAATGTTGTCAAGGAGAATACTGAGACACAGGCTACTAGACTAGATGGGATCGAGGTTCACAAGAAGAAGGTGTTAGAAATTCTGATTTGGAGATACTGGTGTTGGACTGGGGTGTACAAAGTTAAAAATCATACAACACCAGGTTATAGTCCAACAGGTTTATTTGGAAGCACTAGCTTTCGTAGCGCTGCTCCTTCATCAGGTGGTTGTGGAGTATAAGATTGTAAGGCACAGAATTTAGAGCAAAAGTTTACAATGTGATTTAACTGAAATTACACATTGAAAAAGACCTGGATTGTTTGTTAAGTCTCTCATCTTTGAGAATGAACATGCTGGTTTCAGTTCTTTTGTATGTAAATTGCAGAACAGTTTTTAAAAGTTACATTCTGAAGTTAACTTTAACAATCGGTGTCATGTCGGCCCAGATAGTATATTGAAGGTGCGAGTTGTTCTGTGTGAGACTGTCTCTGCCACAATGGTCAGACTGATTCTAATCTAAAAACCTTAACTGGGACCTTGAGTTCATGTCACACTACATGTGACCCCATTGCACTATACGCACACACAGACACACACACACTCACACAGACCCTCTCTCATAAGCTCACACATACACTCACACATGAACCCTCTCACAGACTTCTACCCTTTTACACTCACACATACACATACTCTCTGTCAGACACTTATACCCCTCCACACACACCCACCCACATGCACACATACACATATAGGTTTGTGGGGTGAATTTGTACTTGCAGAATTACATTTTATTTGCTCAAAATCTGCATGAATCCATATAAGATTCTGTAAGTCTGTTTTTTTAGATTCGAATCAGTCTGACCATTGTGGCACAGACAGCCTCACACAGGGCAGCTCACACCTTCAATACATTATCTGGGCTGACATGACACCAATTTTTTTTTTAGATTACATTACAGTGTGGAAACAGGCCCTTCGGCCCAACAAGTCCACACCAACCCGCCGAAGCGCAACCCACCCATACCCCTACATTTACCCCTTACCTAACACTACGGGCAATTTAGTATAGCCAATTCACCTGACCTGCACATCTTTGGACTGAGAGGAAACCGGAGCACCCGGAGGAAACCCAATGTTAAAGTTTACTTGAGAATGTAACTTTTTAAAAAAGATTGCGATCTACATACGAAACAACTGAAACTAATAGGTTCATTCTAAAAGACGAGAGACTTAACAAACAATCCAGGTCTTTTTCAATATAATATTTCAGTTACATCACACTGTAAACTTTTGCTATAAATTCTGTGTCTTACAATCTTATACTCCACAACCACCTGATGAAGGAGCAGCGCTCCTAAAGCTAATGCTTACAGATAAACCTATTGGACTATAACCTGGTGTGGTGTGGTTTTTAACTTTGTACACCCCAGTCCGGCGTCGGCTCCTCCAAATCCATTCAAGGATTGTGAATCCAGTGTCATTCAGGCAATAAACTGGATAATGGATCTTCGGGTGACCCATCCTCCAAGGCAGACTTCGGGACAGGCAGCAACGCAAAGTGGCCGAGCAGGGACTGATAGCCAAGTTCGGTACCTGTGGAAGTGGCCTCAACCTGGACCTTGGGTTCATGTCACATTATAGGTGACCCCACTGCCCTATACACGCATACTGACAGATGGACGCGTATACACACACACACACACCTAGGGGCACACACACTCCGGCAGACCCTCTCTATTACACTCACACATATACTCCCACACACATCCTGTCATAGATTTATACCCCTCAACACTCTCACAGACACTCATAACCACGCCCCCCTCCCCCCAACGTGCACACACAAGTTTGTGGGTGAATTTGTACATGCAGAATTACATTTTACATTCCTCAAAAACTGCATGAATCCATGTAAGATTCTGTATGTCTGTTTTTTAGACGAGAATCAGTCTGACCATTGTGGCACAGACAGTTTCATACGGGCAGCTCACAACTCAAATACATTATCTGGGCCGACATGACACCAATTGTTAAAGTTCAACTGAGAATGTAACTTTTAGAAAAAGTTCTACGATTTACATATGAAAGAACTGAAACCAATATGTTCATTCTAAAAGATGAGAGACTGAACAAACAATCCAGGTCTTTTTCAATATATAATTTCAGTTACATCACACTGTAAACTTTTGCTATAAATTCTGTGTCTAACGATTTTATACTCCACAACCACCTGATGAAGGAGCAGCGCTCCAAAAGCTAGTACTTTCAAATAAACCTGTTGGACTATAACCTGGTATTGCGTGATTTTTAACTTAGAAATTCTGGTAAGTGTGCAAATAGATAAAGCCCCCGGGCTGGATGGGATTTATCCTAGGATTCTCTGGGAAGCCAGGGAGGAGATTGCCAAACCTTTGGCTTTGATCTTTATACTGTCATTGTCTGCAGGAATACCAGAAGACTGAGGGACTGCAAATGTTCCCTTGTTCAAGAAGGGGAGTATAGACAACCCTGGTAATTATAGACCTGTGAGCTTTACTTTGGTTGTGGGCAAATTGTTGGGAAAGGTTATAGGAGGTAGGATTTATAATCATCTAGAGAGGAATAAGTTGATTAGGGATGGTCAACACGGTTTTGTGAAGGGTAGGTCATGCCTCACAAACCTTATTGAGTTCTTTGAGAAGGTGACCAAACAAGTGGATGAGAGTAAAGCCGTTGATGTAGCCTCTATGGGTTTCAGTAAGGTGTTTGATAAGGTTCTCCATAGTAGGCTATTGCACAAAATACAGTGGCATGGGATTGAGGGTGATTTAGTGGTTTGGATCAGAAATTGGCTAGCTGAAAGAAGACAGAGGGTGGTGGTTAATGGGAAATGTTCATCCTGGAGCTCAGTTACTTGAGGTCTATCACAAGGATCTATTTTGGGTCCACTGCTGTTTGTCATTTTTATAAACGAGGGTGTGGGTGTGGAATGATTGGTTAATAAATTTGCGGACAACACTAAAATTGGTACAATTGTGGATAGTACCGAAGGATGTTGCAGGTTACAGAGAGACAGAGATAAGCTGTAGAGATGGGCTGAGAGGTGGCAAATGGAGTTTAATGCAGAAAAGTGTGAGGTGATTCACTTTGGAAGGAGTAATGGGCAAATGGTAAGATTCTTGGTAGTGTAGATGAGCAGAGAGATCTTGGTGTCCATGTACATAGATCCCTCAAACTTGCCACCCAGGTTGATAGGGCTGTTAAGAAGGCATACAGTGTGTTAGCTTTTATTAGTACAGGGATTGAGTTTCGGAATCATGAGGTCATGCTGCAGCTGTACAAAACTCTGGTGCGGCCACATTTGGAGTATTGCATACAGTTCTGGTCATCACATTATAGGAAGGATGTGGAAGCTCTGGAAAGGGTTCAGAGGAGATTTACTAGGATATTGCCTGGTATGGAGGGAAGGCCTTACGAGGAAAGGTTCAGGCTGTTTTCATTAGAGAGAAGAAGGTTGAGAGGTGACTTAATTGAGACATATAAGATAATCAGAGGGTTAGATCAGGTTGACAGTGAGATGGATGGCAATAGATAGCATAGCTTCAAATTGAGGGGTGATAGATACAGGACAAATGTCAGGGGTAGTTTCTTTGCTCAGAGTAGTAGGGGCGTGGAATGGCTTGGCTGCAACAGTAGTAGACTCGCCAACTTTAAAGGCATATGGACAAGAATGGAAAAGTGTAGGTTAGATGGGCTTCAGATTGGTTTCACAGGGCAGCACAACATTGAGGGCCAAAGGGCCTGCACTGCGCTGTAATGTTCCATGTATTTATTGCCCAGAGAGCAGTTAAGAATCAACCACATTGCTGTGGGTCTGGAGTCACGTAGGCCAGACCAGGTAAGGATGGCAGTTTCCTTCCCTAAAGGAATTTCGTGAACCCGACAATCAGCAATGGATTCATGGTCATCATCAGACTCTTAATTCCAGATTTTTATTGAATTCAAATTCCATGTTCCAAACTTAACTATCAACTTGAAGATCTATCAGCAAACATGGAACCAAATAATACAGCATTGAATTCAAATGTGCTACGGCGGGATTCAAACCCAGGTCCCCAGAACATTACCTGGGTCTTTGGAATGGCTGTCCAGTGATAATACCATGAGGCCATCACCTCCCCTAATTTCTTTACCTGAGACTTCAGATCAGTGTAATGAGCTAATCAACCACATGAAGCATTGCAGATAAACCCAACCTCTCAAAATAACAGCTAAAATAATAGGTTAAATCATATGAGAGGAATTTAAATAGTCAATTTCACTTACTAAACTAATCTTTATACCTTATTGTAAAAAAAAGGGTCCAGAACATGAATCGTATTTTAATGATAAATAATTATTTTGTCCTTTTGTTGCAAGCATGACTAACTCTAACAATTATTATTTAAGTTTACTTGAAGTTTCTGCAGCACCTTGGATGAGTCTGTCTGTTTTCTTTTGGGGCTTGACGGTGATTTATCAATTGCCAATGCACTTTCCTGTTATTTTTAGGGCAAATTTAAGGTTCTTTATATCTGTAGCCAGTCCCATATGATTCATGTACCTGGATGGATTTATGCTGATGCCTTTAATAAGTCTACAGCTTAGACTTGTTTTCTGAGCTGCAGAAGGCTTAGAGCCAAGAGTAGAGACAATGGTAAAAGAGATATTAGTCTTTATTTTCTGTGGCAATTGAGTTATTTTATGCTGGTGATGTTTTAGCAAACATTAAGCTTAAACAAATCTTCCTTCAGTTTGCTTTGTAGATTGAGAAACTTTGAGAGCACAGAGTGACCTGGCTAGAATCCATAAACAGAGCATTGTTATTCCTGAGTCCAAAGGTCCATTTGATTTGCTTCCACTGTGCAAAGCAAAGTTAACTATCAACTCCAGGGACCATCAGCAAACATGGAACCAAATAATACAGCTAACCAATCAATCGTCAAAGAAGAGGTAACATGTTCAAATTGCTCTATAGTTTTGATCTCATACATGCTGATCAACCACAAAGCCTGCACACTCTGCAAAATGACTTTCACTTCAGCTAGTATTTGTGGTTATGTGTTTCCAGCCTGAGTACTCTATTTTTCCCTCCATCTCTCCCAATATCCCTCAACCCTATCCTAAATTACTTAATTGAGTGACACTGAGGGCAATTATAGCTGTCCTGCTGCAGTGCAATTATCCCCTTAGATCAGGGATCAGCCTGGGATCTTCCTGATCTATTCTTGTGGGTCAAAGTCAGTAAAACTGAGTTCATTCTGCTCTGTTGAACATGATATTAATTCATTTCTAGGTACTGGCAAAAGGCAAATGGGCTCAACTTTTACAGACAACCTACATAGATCCTACTGGCAAAACCAGGTATGGTGGGGAAAAGTATTTCATTTTTTTGAGCTATCTGCCACAACTTGATAAAGATTTATTCATCCTACAAGATCTGGAATTTCAGGATTTAAAATCATTGTGGCTGAGAAGGAAATGTAGCCGGATTCTGTAGTTACTGCTTGTTGGAATCTCTATTAGCCAGCAAATAGTTCATAACTTATGGGCAATAGCCCTGAACTCCTCCTTCCACATTACTCTTGACAACAGGTAAGTAATCTGGAAGATCAATGTGTCATGACTAATTGTATTTGCTGGGGCCTTAGCTATTTATATTTTGTGTTAATGATATGCATGAAGGGACATACCATATCGTGGCCATATTTGTTGAGGATACAACGATGGGTAGAAAAGCAAGTAATGAGGAGAATAGAAAGAATTTATCATAGATCGGTTAAGCGAGAACATTGACAGATAGAGCATAATGTGGAAAAATGTGAAGTCATCCACTCTGCCAGGAAGAATAGAAAAGCAGGTATTGTTTAATTGAAGGGAGACTGCAGAATACTACAGTACAGATGGATCTATGTGTCCTTGTACACTGGCACAACAAATACTTACAGGAGAAAGTGAGGTCTGCAGATGCTGGAGATCAGAGCTGGAAATGTGTTGCTGGAAAAGCGCAGCAGGTCAGGCAGCATCCAGGGAACAGGAGAATCGACGTTTCGGGCATAAGCCCTTCTTCAGGAATGGGGAAAGTTTGTCCAGCAGGCTAAGATAAAAGATAGGGAGGAGGGACTTGGGGGGAGGGGCGTCAGAAATGTGATAGGTGGAAAGAGGTCAAGGTGAGGGTGATAGGTCAGACTGGGGTGGGGGCGGAGAGGTCGGGAAGAAGATTGCAGGTTAGAAAGGCGGTGCTGAATTCGATGGATTTGACTGAGACAGGGTGGGGGGAGGGGAAATGAGGAAACTGGTGAAATCCGAGTTCATCCCTTGTGGTTGGAGGGTTCCTAGGCGGAAGATGAAGCGTTCTTCCTCCAACCGTCGTTTTGTTGTGGTCTGACGATGGAGGAGTCCAAAGACCTGCATATCCTTGGTGGAGTGGGAGGGGGAATTGAAATGTTGAGCTACAGGGTGGTTGGGTTGGTTGGTCCGGGTGTCCCAGAGGTGTTCTCTGAAACGCTCCGCAAGTAGCCGGCCTGTCTCCCCAATATAGAGGAGGCCACATCGGGTGCAGAGGATGCAATAAGAGGACCCCACCACCAAGGATATATTTCCCTCACCTCCCCTATCAGCATTTCGTAACTCCCTCGTAACTCCGTAACTCCCTCGTCAGATCCACACCCCCCACCAACCCAACCTCCACTCGCGGCACCTTCCCCTGCAACCGCAGGAGGTGCAAGACTTGCGCCCACACCTCCCCCCTCACCTTCCTCCAAGGCCCCAAAGGAAACTTCCATATCCGCCACAGATTCATCTGCACCTCCACACACATCATCTATTGCATCCTCTGCACCCGATGTGGCCTCCTCTATACTGGGGAGACAGGCCGGCTACTTGCGGAGCATTTCAGAGAACACTCTGGGACACCCGGACCAACCAACCCAACCACCCTGTAGCTCAACATTTCAATTCCCCCTCCCACTCCACCAAGGATATGCAGGTCTTTGGACTCCTCCATCATCAGACCACAACAAAACGACGGTTGGAGGAAGAAGGGCTTATGCCCGAAACGTCGATTCTCCTGTTCCCTGGATGCTGCCTGACCTGCTGCACTTTTCCAGCAACACATTTCCAACAACAAATACTTTGGAAGGCAAATGGAATGTTGATCTTTATTGCAAAGGGAACTGGAGTATAAAAGGGAAATTTTGTTATAGCTGTACAGGTGAGACCACACCTGGAGTACAGTGCATACTTGGACTTTCTTCCTTGATATTTGGATGTGTATGTATTGGAAGCAGTTCAGAGAAGATTGACTAGGCTGATGCCTGGATTGCCTTCCTCAGAAGCAGTGAGCCTGTACTCACTGGAGTCGAGAAGAATGAGAGGTGATCTTAATGAAATATATAAAATGCTGAGTGTGCTTCGCAGAGTGAATGTTGGGGGTTTCTGTTTTAAAATAGAAATGATGAGGATTTTCTGTTCTCAAAGGGTCATTGGTCTTTGGAATTTTTTCCACTGTCATTGGATGTATCTGTGGCTGAGTTTGGCAGAGTTGGGGTTTTGTGGACCAGGCAGGCAAGGGTTAAAGGGCTGAATAATCACCTGCTCCTATTTCCCATGCTTTTCTGCGTGAATATAATTCTTGGATCGATTCTTGAATGTTTCTCTTTATTTCCTATGTGTTGCTTATTCTAGTGCTACAACTAACAACTCACTTTTCCTCTGTTGCTGGCTTTGTACATCTCTTCTTCATCCCATCACCTGGTGACTGTGCCTTCATCCCCCTAATGATTTGCTCTGGAGTTCCCTCAGTAAATTCTTCTGTCTCCTCCTTGCTGTTTTGTTCAAAGGTTTTCTTAAAGCCAACTCTTTGACCAAATTTATGGTTGTGTCTCTTGGTTTAGCTTCTATAATTGCCTACTTACACGTCAGTGAAGCTCACTGACGCATTTTTATAAATTAAAAACATTAAAGTAATGACAAATCTAAATATTGTTTTATTTGCATTATTTTTGTTAAAATAGGGTTTGGGAAACAGTGAAACGAACAACCAGGAAACCAAGCAGTAAATCTGATGGTGAGTGAACGATTAGAATTCTCATAGTTTATTACCCATGTCTGTTTTCTGTTCTGTGGCTGGATTCCCTGCGAGAACATCAGTTGGTCTCAGATGTAAGTGCAGTGTACAGTAATCATTTTAACTTGAATATTTGCAGATACAGAAACCTTAAGCCAAATGTGATTCATTTTGTCATTCACTTTGAGACAGTGCTGCATTGCATGTTTACACGAGATTGTAGATGCATTTGCCCTATAAAATACCAATGTTACCAAATGGCAGATGACCACTGGTCACCTGCACATGTGCAGATGGTGTAATGACATCTCACTACTATGACAGAACGTACAAGCTATCCCCTGGCTGCCCTTTCACCTAGTGGTCGCATTCACAATAAACATAGCCAGAAAATAACAATTACAATTGTATTGTCTCTAAAGTTGCTACAACCAGAAAAAGTATTATGCATCAAATGTTTCCATGGAAAATTTGACAGAATGACCCTGTAACACTCTACTTAATATATTGGACTCTTTTATTTATTGATGTCTAGTCAGTAAACGGCTAATTACTAATTGGCTAGAAATCAGTTGTGTGTGCAGTAAGTATTCCATTAAAACCACAATCATGGCTGCACTAGAGTGTGACATGATACCTCCCTTAGCAGTCTTCTACCAATTAGCGTGTAAAGTTGGGCTTAGAGTTCTCATCTTCCCTAGCCTAAACTATGATCAGTTCAAACATCTGGGAATGAAAAGACAGGCAGCACTCATAATAGATCCTCAATCACCCTTTCAAAATTTCAATTCTGATTTCTGACTCTTTGCAGTTGTGCCACATCACCCACTCATTAATACAATCTGAGTTGGTCACCTGAAATCATCTCATCTCAATAAGAACCCTTTTATTTTGACCAAATGGAGAATTTCTGGATTAGCCTTGTCCTTTTGAGTTGAAGGAGCATTACATAGAGGTGCAATTGGAACAAAGAAGTAATTTATTTTTATTCATTTGTGAGGTGTGGGTGTTGCTGGCTGGTCTAGCATTTATGGCCCATCCCAAATGGTGACCTGCCTTCTTGAACCACTACAGTCCATGGAGAGGGAGGGTTAAGTCCGCCCATTTAATAATCAACAACCCTGGCTACATTACTCAATAAATCATTGTTGGCCACTACATCAACATGAAGGGTTTCTACTTCCATGGTTGACCATTTAAACTTTTATTTGATGAGACTGACTATATCCTAAAGGTATTGAGAACAGTAACAGGTGTTGCTGTATCTATCCACACTCTTTG
Source organism: Chiloscyllium plagiosum (assembly GCF_037043375.1). Lineage (NCBI taxonomy): Eukaryota > Metazoa > Chordata > Chondrichthyes > Orectolobiformes > Hemiscylliidae > Chiloscyllium > Chiloscyllium plagiosum. The sequence continues at coordinate 6,427,775 of NW_028270161.1, forward strand.
AGGAGAAAGTGAGGTCTGCAGATGCTGGAGATCAGAGATGGAAATGTGTTGCTGGAAAAGCGCAGCAGGTCAGGCAGCATCTAGGGAACAGTAGAATCGACGTTTCGGGCATTAGCCCTTCTTCAGGAATGGGCTGAAGAAGGGCTAATGCCCGAAACGTCGATTCTACTGTTCCCTAGATGCTGCCTGACCTGCTGCGCTTTTCCAGCAACACATTTCCATCTCTATCCATACTCTTGCCTTGTTCCCATGTTCAGGCTGTAGTTTGAAGCTGATCCCAGATGAAAACTTAGTTGCTGACACCTTTCACTCTTTTGTTTAAAATAAATGCCAGTCTGGCCTTTACTGCAAGGGGATTAGAGTATATGACTCAAGAAGTCTTGCTACGGGGGATCTAAGATGGCGGCGATCTGAGAAGATCCCACAGCAGAGTTTCGCATCGCAGCAGGAGCAGGACGGTCCTTTAACCCAGCCAACCCAGGTCATCAGGATTTCTTGGGGCGTTGGAAAGATTGTGGAGCCCCAAGAAACATTTAAAAATTGACTTACCTGTATTTTCAGCTGTCCAGAAATGCCTAAAAAGGGAGGAGTAGCATTCGAGGCCAGGCCTGCAGCTCAGTCTGCAGCAGCCTCGGAGCCGATTACTCTCCAGGACCTGGTGAACCAGCTCTCGAAATCTTGCGAGATGCTGGGGAAACAGATTGAAGAGAAGCTGGCTCCAGTCTCTCTCATGCTGCAGAAGCATGAGTAGCAGCTGGGAGACCTGGAGAAGAGGACGGATGAGGTGGAGCACAGAGTTACAGTGGTGGAAGCTGATGCCAGTTCATTCAAGGATGATATCCAAGCCCTGAAGATGCAGGTTCGTAATTTGCATGACCCAAGTGGATGATCTTGAAAACAGGCAGGAGAAAAAACATTCGGAGCATCGGTCTGCCTGAGGGTAAGGAAGGTGAGCAGCCTGCAGAATTTGTTGAAGATTGGCTTCCGAAATTCCTTGACTTGGAGACTGGCATGAGAAGATTGAAGATAGAGAGGGCTCACCGGGTCGCAGCGCGGAGGTCGGGTCTGGGTCAACGCCCTCGTCCTCTCTTGGTGCGGTTCCATCATTACCGGGATAAGGAGAGTGTCATGGAGGCTTCAGACTCCAGGGGAAGGATCCAAAGGCCCTAATTTACGAGGGGTCTGAGATCATGTTTTTTCAGGACTTTTCAGCTGCAGTGATCCAGAAACGAAAATCGTATGATGGTGTCAAGAGAAGACTGAAGGAACACAGTCTTAGTAGCCACACACGCAGACAACAAGCAACATGAATTCGACTGGGACAACACTACTATCATAGGGCAAGCCAGACAGAGAACAGCCAGGGAATTCCTAGAGGCATGGCATTCATCCACAAACTCCATCAACAAACACATCGACCTGAACCCAATATACCAACCACTACAGCGGACAGCTGAAACTGACTACCGGAAGCGGCAGGGACAGACCACTATAAACACCGGAGGAAACATCAAAGAAGCGCTTCGCAGGAGGCTCCCAAGCACTGATGATGTTGCCTAGCCAGGGGACGAAACGTTTGCAACAAAAACTTCCAGCTCGGTGAACAGAACCACAACAACGAGCACCCGAGCTACAAATCTTCGCACAAACTTTGAACTGAAGGAGCTTGGGATTCAGTATTCCCTGAGATATCCAGCAGTGCTTTGGATCACCTTAGATGGATCCATGCATTTCTTTGACACATCAGAGAAGACAAGAGACTTTGTGGACAAACTTACCTAATTTAAACAATTGTAGTATGTATAAATATTGTTGCTTGGGTATGCGTTTATCATTCTGTAAAAGAAATGGAGGATATCCGGTTGGAGCTTTGTTTTTCCCCTTTTTTTCCTCTATTGATGATAATTTGGTTCAAACTATGTTTGGCGGTGGTTAAGATGTACATTTTAAATTTCTAAGTTGGGACATACCAAAGGATGGGTGGGGTTTTTTTTATATATATAAAAGAATGTTTTTTTTATTCAAATTGATATTCTAGGGGGTGTTTATTCTTTTTAGCTTGTGCTTGCGATGCAGCTCTAGCTGGGAGAAGTGAAGGTGGTTGAGATGGCTAGATGTCTATTTATGGGCAGTTCGGGACAGGTAGTTGCCCCCTCCGGGCAGGGGGTGAGTTCCCCTACTCAGCGCTATTGGCGCTTTATATGTGGGTTTGTTTTCTGGTTTTTGTTGTTTTTTATTTTTAATAATTTTGTATGTTTGATAAATGTAGTGGTTTTAGTTTATGTAGTTTTTATATTTGGTGGACCATGCGACACGAAGGCTCAGCAATTTGTGGTTCAGGTTCCTCCTCTCGGAATTTAAATGTAATTGCAGAAGATTATGGCTAATGATTTGATTAAATGGTGTACCTGGAATATCAAGGGAAGTCGCTCACCAATTAAGAGGAAGAAGATACTCTTGAGTCTTAGAAAGGAGAAGGTGGATATTGCTTTGTTACAGGAGATACATTTGGATGACAAGGAGCATCTGAAATTACAGCAAAATGGCTTTGACTGAGTTTATTTTTCATCATGTAACACCAGAAGTAGGGGAGTGGCTATATTGTTAAGGAAAAATCTCTGAATTAAATTGTTGGAATGTGTTAAAGACACATACGGGAGGTTTGTAATTCTTAAAGCCTTGATAAATGGGGAAGAATATGGTATTTTAAATGTTTATTGTCCCCCAGCTCATCCTCTTAAATTCTTGGTAGATGTTTTTTCTAAACTGATAAGTCTCAAGTCTCGGCACATCATTATAGGGGGAGATTTTAACTGCCTCATAGACCCCACAGTAGACAGGTTGCCTAAAGGTCCCTCGATACCCTCTGCACAAACTAAACAGTTATTGGGTTTGTGTGGGGAATTAGGGATGTCTGGAGGTGTCTCCACCCTACAGGTAGGGATTTCACGTTTTTCTCCAATCCGCATAGATGTCACACGAGGATTGATTTTTTTCTGACCCCTGCGGTAACCCTGGATATGGTGGCATCCTGTACGTTTGGTAATATTGCCATCTCTGATCATGCTCCAGTGTACCTCATGGTTAAGATTAAGGATGTTACAGTGGATTCAAGGTACTGGCGAATGGACCCCTTTGTTCTCATGGACAGTAAGTTTGTGGAGTATTTCTCTAGGGAATTTCGGGCATTCCTAGACATCAACATAGGCTTGGTTGATAGCTCATTTGTTCTCTGGGAAACAGACAAAGCTTATGCTAGGGGGTTAGTTATTTCATATTCCGCCAGTAGGAAGCGGCAGAAGGGTGAGCAGCAACGTCTCGTTAAAGGCAGCCGAGAAGGCCTATTTTGACAGACCCTCGTTGGTCAAACTACAGAGGATCACGGCACTGCGGTCTGCACTAAATTCCGTGCTCACGCACACGGCAAAGAAGGAGCTGGCTTTTGCAAAGCAAAGGTTATACGAGCATGGTGACAAGCCAGGCAAATACTTAGCATACCTTGCCAGAAAGAGAAGTGTCCCACAAACCATTACAGCGATTAGGGAAGGGTCTGGGAACCTACCATGTGATTCTAAAAAGATTAATATGGTGTTCCAGAGATTCTATCTAAGTTATATCAGTCTGAGAATTGTGAGGAGGGGCAGGCCAAAATGGAATCCTTTTTTAGAGATCTGAAGCTCCTGGGTGTGACTCCCGAACAACAGTCCTTTCTCAATGCCCCTTTATCAGAGCAAGAAGAGCTGAGAGGCAGCTTCAGAGTGGAAAGACAACCGGTCCTGACAGACTTCCCAGTGAATTCTATAAGGAATTTGTAAGTGTACTGTCAGGCCCGATGCTGAATATGTTTAATGATTCATACACTCATGATTGTCTCCCACCATCTCTGAGAGAGGCCAAAAATTCACTTATCCTTAAAAAAGGGAAGGATCCGGAAGACTGTGCTTTGTACAGGCCCATCTCGCTCTAAAATGTGGACTTTAAGATCCTCTCTAAGGCTCTCGTGTTAAGGCTGGAGACTGTGTTACCCTCTATTATTAAAGATGATCAGACGGGCTTCATAAGGGTCGCAGATCCTCCAATAATGTTAGGAGGCTGCTTAATGTAATTCAAGCATGCCAACAACAGTCAGTACAGGGATTGGTGATTTCTTTAGATGCAGAGAAGGCATTTGACCGAGTTGAGTGGCCGTACCTTTTCTATACTCTAGACCGGTTTGGTCTGGGCGAAGTTTTCATAAGATGGGTAAAGGTTCTCTATAGTGTACCTCTCGCTGCGGTCATTATCAATGGGGTATGATCAAGAATTTTAATATTTCTAGGGGCAGCCGGCAGGGCTGTCCCCTTTCACCTTTACTTTTTATGTTGGTGATTGAACCGTTGGCAGAGGCCATTCGTGGGGATCTCAATATATCAGCTCCAGAAGTGGGGTCAAAATTACATAAGATCTCGCTGTATGCAGACGATGTTCTAATTTTCTTGACAAATCCAGCAGTCTCAGTGCCTTGCCTGATACAATGCATTCACGCGTTTGGTGCTTTTTCAGGGTATAAGATTAATTTTGCTAAATTAGAGGCTATGCCCATGGGTGGTCTTACGAAAGAGTTGGCTCTTGAGAGTGACTACAGATTCTCATTTAGGTGGTCACAGGGGGGTTTTGTGTATTTGGGCATATTCATTACTCCAGTTCTGGATTGGCTGTTCAAAGCCAATTTTACTCAATTATTTGAAAAAATTAAACAAGATCTCCAAAGATGGGAAGCACTTACAGTCTCATGGTTGGGTCGGATAGCGCTTATTAAGATGAATATTCTCCCTCGTTTGCTATACCCTATACGGATGCTCCCCCTGATTTTCAATAAACAAACACTCAGGAGACTGAACAGTTGGTTCAGCTCCTTTATCTGGCACCGTAAATGGCCCCTCATTAGATTAACCAAACTGCAGTTGCCTCACAGATTGGGGGGAGTAGACCTTCCGGACATTAAAAATGACCAATTAAGCTTGCTTTTGACCTACGTGAGTGATTGGGTTTGTGGGGACCCTGTTTCAATATGGCTAGATATTGTAGCCTCCCAGGCAAGGTGCCCCCTTACCAGTTTGCTGTTTTTGGACAAGGTGAGGACAGTTAGGGAATATTGCCATGACCCAATAGTCATCAATACTGTTAAAGCATGGAGGGCAATTCGGCAGAGGGAAGGTAATATTGGCAAAACATCCTTGTTTACACCTTTAGTGGGTATGCCAGGTTTTCAACCGGGTATGATAGATTCAGGATTTACATGTTGGGCAGCTAAGGGTATGTCTTGCATGGGGATTTATTTGACGGAGATATAATAATGTCCTTCGATCAGTTAGTACGGAAGTACGAGTTACCTAATAGACACCTCTTTCGTTTTTTTCATGTTAGGGATTTCATTCAAAAAAAGACCACACTTTTGACTGATCCCTACAAATCTGACCTAGAAAGAGGGGTACTAAGGGCTAAGAGCACACTCTGTCAGTACTTTATATCACCAATTGGGGGGTGCCACCTCAGATGAGTCTGATCGACTCTGCAAGATGTGGGAGAGAGAGCTGGGTGTTGAAGTTTCTTCAGAGGCATGGGAGGATATTTGGGAGAACGCAAGGAAGATATCAATTTGCAATAGGATCCATGCTTTACAGTTGAAGATTCTCCACAGGGTCCACTTAGCCCCAGACCATTTGTCAAAATTTAAACCAGGGGTATCTTCAGCGTGTCCCAAGTGCAAGGTCTGTACGGGTACTCTTACCCATTGTCTTTGGTCTTGTGACAGGCTTCAAACATATTGGAGCGCTGTGGTGGGTGCAATGGAGAGGATTTTAGGTGTAGGGGTGGAGAAGGACCCTATTTCGCTCCTTTTGGGCCTACCCATTGTATTTCCTGCAGACGTGCATAAGGCAAAACTTTTCAATATTCTTATGTTCTGTGCAAGGAAGAATATCTTGCTAGGTTGGATATCCGAAACACCCCCCCCCCTCCGGCCTGTTGGGTTGGCGGAAGATTGTTATGGAGCATATTCCCCTGGATTTTCTCACAAATATGGTACACCACAAAACTGAGAATTTTTACAAGACATGACCTTTTTGAAATACCTGGACACAGACTTATCTGCCACGCTAACGAGGGCTTTTATATAGCTGTAATTATTGTGTTTCATGAGTCCAATATCCAGGGAGGAGGAACTGTGAAGTATATGAGTGTTTTGTTTGGCTGGGCTGAGTTATTACTATTTATTTGTTTGTTAGGTATTTATTTATTTAGTTAAATAGCTAGTTGAGGTTTTTTTTAAATTTTATACTTCTCTATATATGTTTATACATTCATATAGGAGGGTGGATTGGGGAATTTTTTTTATTATTTGGGTTTAGTTTTGTACTATTTTTGTGCTGTTTTGAATTGCATTGTTTTGTATTTGTTGTAATATTTAAAGATCTATTTTTTCTTAATAAACATATATTATTAAAATAAAAGAAGTCTTGCTACAATTGTATGGAGGTTGCTAAGCCCAGATCCTGAGGATTGTGTGCAGTCTTGGTCGTCACATTTTAGGAAGGATGTATTTGCATTGGAAGTGAAGGTTCACCAAATTGAGCCTTGGGATGAGGAAGTGACCTATGATGAGAGCCTGAGTAAATTGGATCTATATTCATTGGTGCGTAGAGAAATCAGAGACAATCTGAGTGAAGCCTTCAGAATACTGAAGATGTTTGACAGGATAGATTCTGTGAGATTGTTTCTGCTGCTGGACGAATCTAAAACTCTGACCAGAGTCTTGGGCAAAGGGGCCAATCATTTTAGTACAGAGATGAGAAATTTCTTTGCTCCTATGGTGTGAATCTTTGGAATTCTCTACCCCAGAGGGTTATGGTCACTTATCCTTGTAAACACTGAAGGCTGGGAGAGATAGAATTTTCAGGAAATTGAGAGATGTGGACAGTGATCAGGAAAGTGAAGTTGAAACCCAAACTCAACTGTGAACGGCAGAGCAAGTTCAATGAGCTGAATGGTCTACATCCACTCCTAGTTCTTATGGAGTGCTGCATGGGCCTTGAAAATAAAAATAATTGTGCGGTCACCAGTCTGTTGTGACTGAGGTAAACCTTTCTTAAAACAGCCTTGCATTCCATTTATGAATAAATGTAATATCTGAAAAGACTATTAATTTGAGAGGGCAGAAGCTTGTAGTTAGCTGAAAGGCACTGAATTGATCATGTATATTAATGCATCTGGCATTGTTCTTACAGCAATATCTGGGGGATAATGTCAGTCTGAGTAAAATTGCCCTGTACTGTCTAGAGTTTAGAAGAGTGAGAGGTGATTTCATGCAACGTCCTGAGAGGGTTTGACAAGGAGGTGCAGAAATGCTGTTTCTGTTGACAGTGGAGAATTGCATGAGGGTTCATGGATGCAGCATGAGAGGGTGATTGTTGTAAGATTGGGATGAAAAATGTCTATGTTCAGACGGTTTTGAGTCTTTGGCATTCTGTACCATAGAGAGCTACAGGTAATCAAATGTTGGTTATATTCAACATCAGGATTGATGGATTCTTGAACTCCAAGGATTTGGGAATCAATCAATATAAAGGGAATTGATGTAGAAGATCAGCCATGATCATATTGGATGGCTTGATGGGCTGAATGGCCTACTCCTGCTCCTTTTGTTATGCTCTTTCAATTTCAGTTTTCAAACTAATAACATGTCTTTGTTTTCTCCGAACCTTTAGGAGTGGCTGTCCTAGCCGTGCTAAAAAAGACTCTGCATTATGACTGTTTGATTATGGTGAAACAGTTCAGGCCACCAATGGGATGCTACTGTCTGGAATTGCCAGCAGGTAATGTAGTACATGTTCGTTTGAACATACTCATCGTTATTTTGATTTAACAACAATGGTTATGAAGAGACTGTGCAGGAATGATACAAAAAGTCTCAAATATCATCATGTCTTTCTGAAATTCCTGTAAATGTTATTACACTTGGGTCATATTGGAGCAAAAGCTATGCTGTTTGGCCCATCTAGTCTGCTCCACCGTTCCATGAGATCACAACTGATCTAATAAAAGTCAATTCCACCTTCCTCCCGCATCCCTATAATACTTGATTCCCTTACTGATTAAAAATCTGTCTATCTCAGTCTTGGATATACAGGTACACAATCCTTTATCCGAAATCTAAAAAAGTTCTGAAGTCCCAAGTTTCTTTTGTGAAGTTGTTTTCTCCATAACCAGGTTGTTTGGCATGCAAACAGCTAACCCAACTCCATACCCACTTGATCCATGTCACTCAGACATGATGTGGCTGCGTGGCCCAGTACTGGCAGGCATCAATTCTGTCTGTGCTTGTAGTATTCACAGGTGCGCCTGCTGTTTGGTAAGTTTTTTTAAATTTCATCGTGAAACTGTCACTTATTCTGAAATCTGAAAAATTCCAAATTCCAAAAACCAGCTGGCCTCGAGGGTTTTGTATAAAGGATTGTGTACCTGTACTTAAGCCTTGACACCCCACTGCAGTAAAGAATACCGCAGATTTACTACCATCTGAGAGAAATTACTCCTCATCTCTGTCTTAAATGGGACCCTTACTTTGAAATTATTCCATCTAGTCCTAGTTTGTCCCACAAAGGGAAACAATTTTTCCATGTCTATCCTGTCAAGTCTCCTAATAATCCTATATGTTTCACTAGGGTCTCCTCTCAATCTTCTACATTCCAATGAATACAGTCCTAACTTAATCACTCATAAGATAACTCCTCAATACCTGGCATTAACCTAATGAGCCTTCTCTGGACTGCCTCCAATTTCTCTTGTACATAATGGGACGAATACTGCGCACTAATCCATTTGCTATTTGGAACAGAAGATTTTCTTTTTCCTACACTTTGTTTCCAAGTTCTGTTGACTCTGTTTCTAGCATGGGTGATGGAAGACTGCCGTGTTGTTCCCAGAGTGCCTGTTGTGGCTCACATGGTTACACTTGGGTTCGAATGCCACCCCGGGAATTGAACACAGTCTGAGTTGTAACTCTAGTGCAGTACTGAGGGTGAACTGCGTTGTAATAAGTGCCATCATTCAGATGAAACATCAAACTGATGTCCTGTTTTGCCTGCTGTAATTTGTATAATACCTCATGGTCTTATTTTGAAGAAGAGAGAGATGTTTACTCCTGGTCCCCCAGCCATTATTTATTCCTGTTGTTGTGGTTCTGTTCCCCGAGCTGGGAATTTGTGTTGCAGACGTGTCGTCCCCTGTCTAGGTGACATCCTCAGTGCTTGGGAGCCCCTGTGAAGCGCTTCTGTGATCTTTCCTCCGGCATTTGTAGTGGTTTGAATCTGCCGCTTCCGGTTTGAATCAAACCACTACAAATGCCGGAGGAAACATCACAGAAGCGCTTCACAGGGGCTCCCAAGCACTGGGGATGTCACGTAGACAGGGGACGAAACATCTGCAACACAAATTCCCAGCTCGGCGAACAGAACCACAACAACGAGCATACGAGCTACAAATCTTCTCACAAACTTTGAATTATTTATCCCTCAATTAATATCGCAAAACAATTATCATCATCACTTTACTACTGGTTAGGCCCTTGGGTGTGTGCACACTGGTTACTATATTTCCTATGTTACAACAATAAGTATTTAATTAGCTGTTATGAGCTATGGGCCATCCTGTGGTGTGAAAGGCAAGTCTTGATAAATGCAAGCTTTTTTTTCTTTCAAAGTTTCTGATGCATGTTCAGGCATAGCTTCAAATTGAGGGGTGATAGATATGGAACAGCTGTCAGAGGTAGTTTCTTTACTCAGAGAGTAGTCGGGACGTGGAACGCACCGTCTGCAACAGTTGTAGACTCGCCAACTTTACGGGCATTTAAATGGTCATTGGATAGGCATATGGACAAGAATGGAATAGGTAGATTAGATGGGCTTTAGATTGGTTCCACAGGATGGCGCAACATCGAGGGCCGAAGGGCCTGTATTGTGCTGGAATGTTTTATGTTCTAACAATGTGTGTAAATTAAGCAGAACTTAATGTTGGAATTTGTCCTAATTTAGCACTAAAGAGCATCATTGCTTGGAGAGCGGGCACAAATACAATGAATTGCTTTTTCTATATCAGAATCAATGATTCTAAAAGCTATGGGATTCCTTGAATGGGAAGTGTAAAAATGATGTACTAATAAAGCAACTGGACCCAGTGGTATTTTACCTATCCCTTATTGTAAATGAGGTGCGAGTTGGAGACTGGAACAGAGTGAAGGTTGTTTCACTCCGTATCTGATTGCTGTCTGACCTACAAGTGTCTGAAGTGGGAAAGTATCCTCACCTAAACGCCACTAATATTCCTCACTTTCAATATGTCTTTTTTTAAAAAGATGACATTTTGCAGAGCTTGACTTAAAAAAAAAAATTGAGCTAGGAACAGGAATAGACCATTTCGTCCCTCGAGCCTATTTTGCCATTTAACAAGATTATGAGTAGACAGGCAGGAGGCTGGAAGAACACAGCAAGCCAGGCAGCATCAGGAGGTGGAGAATCCGATGTTTCGGATGTAACAGATCATGTCTGATCTGACTGTAAGCTCGACTCTACGTTCTTTCCTACCTCCTACAATCTCTCGCCCCCACTTCTTACCGAGAACCGTCAACCTCTGCCTTTAGGATATTCAAAGTATTCTGCCTTTTGAGGAAGAGAGTTGTAACCACTCACAGTCAACCCTGAGAGAAAAAAATGTTACACCTAATTTCTGTCTTAAATGGGTGACCCCTTATTTTCAAATGGTGACCTTGATTCTAGACCCTGGCGGCACGGTGGCTCAGTGGTTAACACTGCTGCCTCACAGCATCAGGGACCCGGTTTGATTCCAGCCTCAGGTGACTATCAATGTGGAGTTTGCACATTCTCCCCGTGTCTGCGTGGGTTTCCTCCAGGTGCTCCGGTTTCCTCCCACAGTCCAAAGATGTGCAGGCCAGGTGAATTGGCCATGCTAAATTGTCCATAGTGTTAGGTGCATTAGTCAGAGGGAAATGGGTCTGGGTGGGTTACTCTTCAGAGGGTTAGTGTGGACTAGTTGGGCCAAAGGGCCTGTTTCTACGCTGTAGGGAATCTAATCTAATCTAACCTAGATTCACCCATGAAAACATGCTTTCAACATCAACTCTATCAATGTCCCCACACCATCCAGGATTTTTTGTTTCACTCAAATCCCCTCTCACTCCTCTAAACTGAAGGGTATACAAACTAAGCCGTCCAACATTTTCTCTTATCTAATAAAATTTCTCCTAATTGCTTCATTGCACTTAAATCTTTCCTTAAATAAGGAGACCAATAGTGTACGTGGTGCTCCAGAAGTGGTTTCACTATGCCCTGTATAACTGAAGCAAAACCTACATTTGTGTTCGATTCCTCTCTAAATAAATGGTAACATTCTATTAGCTTTCCTAATTTTTGCAAGGTTTGTGAAGGTTTGTATCTCAGGTTGAGGTTTAGGGTGTAGGTTTGCTCACTGAGCTGTAGGTTTGATATCCAGATGTTTCATTACCTGGCAAGGTAACATCATCAGTGGCGACCTCCAAGTGAAGCGAAGCTGTTGTCTCCTGCTTTCTATTTATATGTTTGTCCTGGATGGGGTTCCTGGGGTTTGTGGTGATGTCATTTCCTGTTTATTTTCTGAGGGGTTGATAGATGGTATCTAGATCTATGTGTTTGTTTATGGCGTTGTGGTTGGAGTGCCAGGCCTCTAGGAATTCTCTGGCATGTCTTTGCTTAGCCTGTCCCAGGATAGATGTGTTGTCCCAGTCGAATTGGTGGTTATTTTCTTCCGTGTGTAGGGCTACGAGGGAGAGAGGGTCGTGTCTTTTTGTGGCCCTCGTAGCCCTACACACGGATGAAAAAAACCACCAATTCGACTGGGACAACACATCTATCCTGGAACAGGCTAAGCAAAGACATGCCAGAGAATTCCTAGAGGCCTGGCACTCCAACAACAACGCCATAAACAAACACATAGATCTAGATACCATCTATTAACCCCTCAGAAAACGAACAGGAAATGACATCACCACAAACCCCAGGAACCCCATCCAGGACAAACATAAATAGAAAGCTGGAGACAACAGCTTCGTTTTGCTTCACTTGGAGGTCGCCACTGATGATGTTGCCTAGCCAGGTAATGAAATGTCTGGATGTCAAACCTACAGCTCAGCGAGCAAACCTACACCCTAAAAGCTTTCCTAATTACTTGCTGTACCTGCTTTTACAATCCATGCACTTGAACACACAAATCCCGCTGCATTTCAGAACGCTGCAATCTCTCATCTCAACAGGTTTGTGTCATGGTGGCAACTTCACGTTTCCTATATTATACTCCATTTACCAGATCTCTGCTGTCTTGTTTAACCTATTAGTATCCTTCTATAGCCTTGTTATGTCCTCTTTTTCAGCTTGCTTTCCAACCTTGTGGTGCCAGCACAATGACATGTAAATCATTTTTATATGAATTATAAACAGTTGAGATCCCAACACCGATCCCTGGTGTGGAGTACTTTGTTACACATTGCCAGCCAGGAAAAAGCCCATTTGGATCTACTCTGTTTTACGATTGTTCGCAAATCTATCTGTACCAGTACTCCAGTTTCTACAGTGCTATTTGATGTGGCACTTTTTGGAAAACCTTCACTCATTGCACTTTTTTGAAAGGTTGTTGTGTGAGAGAAGGAGCTGTACCATAGATTTTTAAAAAATTATTTAGTATACAACTGGTTCTCTGAGGAAAGTGACTCAAGATGACTCTACAAAAGCTGGAATAATTTCAGTTGAAGCTTGAAAAATACAAATCAATATAAATGGTACATCATATTTGTTTGATGTTTTTGATCAAATACGTAACATTTCATGGTGAGTTGAGAGATTTAAAAACATGATATGGTAGTGTCTACATTGTGCTTACGTAAACCACTGCTTACGTGGTACAAGACCATAGGAAATAGGAACAGGAGTAGGCCGTTCAACTCCTCAAGATTAGAGTGGTGCTGGAAAAGCACAGCAGGTCAGGCAGCATCAGAGGAGCAGGGAATCCTTCCTGATGAAGGGCTCCTGCCCGAAGCATCGATTTTCCTGCTCCTCGGATGCTGCCTGACCTGCTGTGCTTTTCCAGCACCACTCTAACCTTGACTCTGATCTTCAGCATCTGCAATACTCACTTTTGCCTCGTTCAGCTCCTCAAGCCAGCTGTGCCATTCATAGGATCATGACTGATCTGAAATTCCTCACGTCCACTTTCCTGCCTCTTCCCCATAACCCTGGATTCCCGACTGATCAAGAATCTCTAAGCCTTAAATGTACACAAGGATTCTGCCTCTACAGATCTCTGTGGCAAGGAGTTCCAAAGATATTCAATCCTCTGAGGGAAGAAATTTCTCCTCAGCTCAGTCTTAAATTGGCACCACTTTTTATTTCTGAGACTCTCCCATGAGGGGAAACAACCTCTCAGCACTGACGCTGTCAAGCCCCTTAAGAATCCTGTATGTTTCAATGAGATCACCTCTCATTCTTATAAACTTCAGTCAGTACATTCCCAACCTGTTTAGCTTTTGCTCATAAGACAATTCCAGTGAACTGCCGCCAATGAAATGATATATTTCCTTAACTAAGGGGATCAAAACTGCCCACAGAATTCCAGGTGTGGTCTCTCCAGCACCTTGTACAGTTGCAGTAAGACTTCCCTGCTCATTTATTCCTTCCTGGTCACCTGTTGTACTGGTGTGCTAGTTTTCAGTGTCTGGTACATCAGTCCCCCCCAAGTCCCTGTGTATTGCAGCTTTCTCCTATTTAAATAATACTCTTCTTCTGTTCTCCCTTCTAATATGAACAACTTCACATTTTTCCATGTTAAACTCCATTTGTTAACATTTTGCCCAATTACTTCACCTATCGATATATTTCTGGAAACTGCTGGTATCCTTATTGCAAGTTGCCTTTCCACCTATTTTTATGTTGTTTATAATACATTCACTACCTTCCTCCAAGTCATTAATATATTTTGTAAACAGTTGTGGTCCCAGCACTGATCCCTGTGGAACCACATGTAGAGGTTGCCAACCTGAAAAAGAATCCCTTCACCCCAATAGCTGTTCCTTGCCCATTGGTTAATTCTCTATCCATGCCAATATACTACCTCTAACACAATGGGTTCGCATCTTATGACATAGCCTTTTGTGCGTACCTTGTTGAACGCAATCTGAAAATCCAAATATGACACATCTATTGGTTCCCCTCTGGTTGAGACATCCTCAAAAAGCTCCAATAAATTAGACAGTATTTCCCTTTCATGAAACTGTGCTGACTCTGCTTGATTAGATTATGATTTTTGAGATGTGCTGCTAGTACTTGGTAGTTGATTCCAACATTTTTCCACAATGGATGTTAGGTTAGTAGCTCTACATTTGCATGTTTTTTGCTTCCCTGCCTTTTGAATAGGGGTGTCACATTGGCAGCTTTCCAGTCCTCTGGAACTTCTCCAAAATCCAAGGAATTTTGGAAAATTACAACCATTGCGTCCACCACCTCTGTAGCTATTTCTTTAAAATCCTTGGATGCGAGTCATCGAGGCCAGGGGACTTATCTTACTTTAGACACATTAGTTTGTCTAGTACGGCTTCTCTAGTGATGGTGATGCTACTTAATTTCTGCCCCATATTCTTTAGCATTAATGGAATGTTCAACATACCTTCCATTGTAAAGACTGGTGCAAAATATCCATTTAACTCCTCTGCCATTTTCTAGTTCCCCATAATTGTCTCCCCAGATTCATTTCCTAAGGGGCTTATGTTCACTTTGGCGATAACTGTTTGTATGCTTCCATCTCAGGTCTCATAGATGATGGTGAAACTGCAGAGGTTGCTGCTTTACGGGAGCTTTTGGAAGAAACCGGATACAGAGGAGAGATCAGTGAAACAACTCCAGGTTTGATTCTTTTTCAAAAAAATCTTTCACAGGATCTGGGGGAGAATGGCTAGGCCAATATTTATTGATCTCCAGAAGGTGGTAAGGAGCCACTTCTTGAACTGCTATAGTTTGAGTGGTTTAGGTAACCCCATAGTATTGTTAGAAAGAGAGTGCCTGGATTTCGACCCAGAGGTGGTGAAGGAATGGTGCTAAGTCTCCAAGTCAGGATGGTGTGTCTTCAATGTGAACATTTTGAACAATGAGACCTCCTCTCATTCTTATAAACTTCAGTGTGTACAGTCCCAACCTGTTTAGCTTTTGCTCATAAGACAATCGCTCCATATTCCCACATTTCTGCTGCCCTTGTCCTTCTGAGTGGTGGAGGTAGATGTACAATGCATATAATCATTCCCACCCTCACTAGTTTTGAATTGTAGCTCTGCTGTGCCATCTGAAATGAGGGGAGCAAATGCCCTAGTCATATTTTCGTTAGAGTACAGAGACCAAGGTAATGTCCTGGGCACCCGAACTCCACCATGGCCAGGTCCTGGAATTTGAATTTTCATTTCATACACTCATGAGACAGGAATGTCACTAGCTTGGCCAGCATTTATTGCCCATCCCTAGTAGCTCTTGAGATGGTGGTGGTGAACTGTCTTCTTGAACCACTGCCGTCCATTACTGTAGGCTGACCCACAATGCCCTTACGGAGGGGATTCTAGGATTTTGATCCAGCGACACCGAAGGTACAGCAATACATTTCCAAGTTGGGATGGTGAGTGGCTTAGAGAGGAATTTACAGTGGTGGTGTTCCCATGTATCTGCTGTCTTGATTTTGAAAATTTAAGAGGTTGTGGATTTGGAAGGTGCTACCTAAGGACCTTTGGTGAATTTCTGCAGTGGATCTTGTAGATAGTACCCACTGCTGCTCTGAGTGTCAGTGGTGAAGAGAATGGATGCTGGTAGATGTGGTGCCAACCCCTGGATGGTGTTGAGTTTTGTTGGAGCTGCACCAGTCCAGGCAACTGGGGAGCATCACCCTCCTGACTTGTGCCTTATTGATGATGGAAAGACTTTACAGAGTCAGGAGGTGAGTCACCTGCATTATTCCTAACCCCTGACCAGCTCTTGTAGCCATTGTATTTGTACAGCTAGTTCAGTTTGAATTTCTGGTCAATGGTAACCCCTAGGATATTGATAGTGGGGGATTCATTGATGGTAACACCATTGAATATCAAGGGCTGGTGTCCCTTTAGTGGAGGTGATCATTGCCTGGCATCTGTGTGGCACAGATGTTACTTGACTGAATGCCACGTGAGAAATTAAAGACTTATGTTTGGAAAGTTATGCCATCACAATTTCCTTCACACCACTTCTGAAAGTTGAACTTCAGTTGACCTTTGAAGAATTATGTTATATGAGGGATTACAAATTGACATGATGTTCCAAATACTGAACCTGAGCTTGTGGTGGGTGAAGCTCACATAACACTGATAGTTTCACCAGTGCCATTCACACATGCACACACCCATGTGGAGACATGGCAGTAGTGCGCAAGTTAAAACAGATGATCACAATGCCCCCTCACACCATTCACCCACCTTTTCCAGGTCAGGACACAGAAACAGTTGTCACCCACTGGGCAGTACGACTTCCATTTCACAACCAAAGGTTATTGGGGCAACTGCAGCCATCCCTAGGGATCAGCTAAAATGAGAAAAAAAAAATGTGGGACCTCTGTAAACCTTTATGCAATTGAAATTATGTCATGCAATATTTGTGCAGGGATCTGGAATCACAACAGAGCAAGATCAAATAAATCACTCTCCAGCCTCTCCCCATGGTATTCGGAACAATTCCTGTGCTCGTGCCTATCTACTCTCTTGATTTCTCACATTATTCCAAACATTTCTCACTCTGATTTAAAGTAAAATTTGGTAACTGTCCTAAATTAATATTTCTGACTCCCCACTCAGGGCAGCTTTCCTGATTTATATAGAAGCAATAAACTGTGTTTATCTCATCTTAAACCATTAAATTGAACTGCATATATAAATGATGCAGTACTATAAATCACTTTCTCGACTGTAAGGTTTCTTTAATCTTTTTTCACAAGTCTGAACAAAGAGACCTTGGAGTGCAGGTTCATAGCTCCTTGAAAGTGGAGTTGCAGGTAGATAGGATAGTGAAGAAGGCATTTGGTATGCTTTCCATTATTGGTCAGAGTATTGAGTACAGGAGTTGGGAGGTCATGTTGCAGCTGTACAGGACATTGGTTAGGCCACTGTTGAATTATTGCATGCAATTCTGGTCTCCTTCCTATCGGAAAGATGTTGTGAAACCTGAAAGGGTTCAGAAAAGATTTACAAGGATGTTGCCAGGGTTGGAGGATCTCTGAGCTACAGGGAGAGGCTGAACAGGCTGGGGCTGTTTTTCCTGGAGTGTCGAAGGCTGAGGGGTGACCTTATAGAGATTTACAAAATTATGAGGGGCATGGATAGGATAAATAGACAACGTCTTTTCCCTGGGGTCGGGGAGTCCAGAACTAGAAGTCATAGGTTTAGGGTGAGAGGGGAAAGATATAAAAGAGACTGAAGGAGCAACTTTTCACGCAGAGGGTAGTACATGTATGGAATGAGCTGCCAGAGGATGTGATGGAGGCTGGTACAATTGCAACATTTAAGAGGCATTTGGATGTGTATATGAGTAGGAAGGGTTTGGAGGGATATGTGCCGGGTGCTGGCAGGTGGGACTAGATTGGGTTGGGATATCTGGTTGGCATGGATGGGTTGGACCGAAGGGTCTGTTTCCATGCTGTACATCTCTATGACTCTAAGTCAATATCTTAGCACTTTGATCAGTTTTTCAGCTTGACGAAACATGGAGATTTTCTTTTGTGGAGTGGCTATGAAATTGAACATAGTATCTCAATATAACCCATACAGTACATTATAAAGCCAAATAATAGTTTCTGTGTGCTTCTAAGATGCTCTTCTGACTCAATAAAAATCTGGAATTAAGTGTATAATTATGACCATGAAACCTTTGCCGATTGTGGGAAAAACCCATCTGATTCACTAACAGTTTAGGGAAGTCTGTAGTATTTCCCTGGGGGTTCCTTACATGTGATTCCAGACCCACAGCAAAGTGGTTGACTCTTTCCTGCCTCTGGATAATTGGGGTTGGGCAATAAGTGATGGTGTAGCCAGCAAAGCCCACCTTCCTTGAATGAATAAAACAAAACAAGATGAAAGCAAACGTTTGTTAAATCCTTTCCAAATTTTAGTTACATTTACTTTTCTATACATCTTAACTAAGTCAATTACAAATACTTTCGTATAATGGCAAGATAGTAAATTAGTCCTGGATGTAGGATTGGTCGCTGAGTTGGAAGGTTAATTTTCAGACGTTTTGTCACCATACTAGGTAACATCTTCAGTGAGCCTCCGGACGAAGCCTTCGTCTGGAGGCTCACTGAAGATGTTACCTAGTATGGTGATGAAACGTCTGAAAATGAACCTTCCAGCTCAGCAAGCAAACCTACATCCAGAACTTCAACCTGAGCTACAAATATTTTCAAAACTCAGTAAATTAGTCCTTTTAAAGAGAACATGGCAAATTCTTACAATTGCAGTTATGCGCACATTTCCCCATAACTGTGATTGGAAGGAGTTCAAAACCACTTACTACAGATACTACTTGGTTGCCATAGGAAGTCAGAGGGATTTATCAAATCATTGCTTAAGTTGGTCAATTTTGTTTTCCCAGTTGTAGGCAGCATCCGAGAAGCAGGAGAATCGACGTTTCGAGCATAACCTCTTCATCAGAATTATGCTCGAAATGAAAATTCTGTTGCTCCTCGGATGCTGCCTGGTTGGCTGTGCTTTCCCAGCTCCACACTCTTCAATTCTGATGTCCATCATCTGAAGTGCTTACTTTCTACCAGTTTTGTTTTCCCCTCTGCTCACGGTTCAATCATGTCTGGATATGATAAGTTTAATGGACTCACTGCTGTGTTTTAGTGTCTGTTGGGATAGTGAGAAGTATACTGTGAAGCCTGCACCACCTATAAGCAATTTAAAGGTTATTCATAATTATATCTGTAAGAGTACTTTGCACAGCTGTAGCAAGTTGGGAAATTCCACTTGAGTTTGAACAATGTCTAATATAACTTCAATCCTCACTTCTTTCAGATTTATGCCTGGATCCCGGATTAACCAACTGCACAATGCAGTATGTGACTGTTAATATTAACGGTGATGATTCAGAAAACCTCCATCCGAAACAGAGGCTGGGTAAGTGGGGCAGCCTCTTATGTAGTGTTCTCGCTGCATTACTCCTTTGCTACAGGGCAAAGTCACCATAGTCCGAGAAGATCATAGGACTGCTGTCTCATCAGAGGGAAACAACTGGTGATGAGTTTAACATGAAGGTCACCACGTCTCACATGAAGGGTGAGGTCAAGTAGACCGGACACAGCTTACATTTGCAATGTAAGGTTGCCAACAGTGTGGGGTAATTCCTGTACCAGCAGAGATCAAGGTTTGGCCTCTCACCTGAGATGGTGATTCTCGGGTCAAACTATCCACTGGTCATCTGTCTCTGTCTGATGAAACAGCAGCGCTATGGGAATTTGGCAACTTTACACTATTACTCCTTTGATAGGACAGTGATGTGTTAGTCTAGGTTATATGCAAACCCACTATCTTGTCTCTGATAAGAGTTCTCAAAGCACCAGTTTGGTTCAATTCTTGGTATTTTCCAAACAGTTCAAATGAGGAAACAATACTGTACATGAATACGGAAACCTCCAGTCCAGATTATGTAGTAATCATTTTAGGTTTTCTATTTAATCTGTCCTATAATGTTTCAAAGTATTTTGCAGTTTAGAGTTTGTTGCATTGGGTCCTGGAGACGTACTGAATGTTTGTGAAATCCATAATTTCCACATGGATTAAGTAGACTTTTCTTTTTTACCTTTTCAGATGATGGAGGTACGTTTTCATTCACATTTAAATAACTTGGAGGCCTGACTTGGATAAGTATGCTTATGGACCATTTCCTTCTTTCAAAATTTAAAATCTTGGACATTTACTGCGCCAAAGGAGGCCATTTTGCTAGTCAAGTCTCTGCCAGCAGATAAAGTGCCCGGCAGCCTAATATTGCTTCCCAGCTCTTGATACATAGCCCTGTAGATTATTGCACTTCAAGTGTATGTTCAAGTACCTTTCTTTAATGTGATGAGATTTTCTGCTTCAAGCACCCTTTCAGACAGCAAATTATGACCAGTACCACCACCTTCCAAGTGAATATCATTCTCCTCAACCTCTTGCTGTTTGTCTGTAAACTGCCTTTAAATCTATGTCCTTGGTTATTGAACTCTTTTCCCAAGGGAAATGTATCGGTCACGTCCTATTTAGATATTTTCTAATTAACCTGTTCTGATGTTATGATACTTCCTCTGGAGCAGGTAGAAGTTGTGATGGAAGCAGACACACTATCAAGATACATCTTAAATATTACTAGACATATGAACATGAGGCAAGCAGAGGGATAGATAACATGCATGGGCAATAAGTAGCAGGTCTAAATAAGGATTAGGAATCGATGCAGGCTTGGTGGGTTGAGCCCACATATCCTGGCCCAGAGGTGTGGGGACTGTACAACTCCACAAGAACTGTCAATCCAGGCCCTCAGAATTTCATATATACGAATTAAATCTCCTTCAGCCTTTCCTGTTTCAGAGAAAACTGCCCCAGCCGATCCAATTTTTCCCTATAGCTACAATTCCCAGTGCTGGCAGCATCCTTATAAAAACACCTGTAGTTCACACAAATGACAATATTCTTTATTTGAGGCTGTAAATAGAATTGTTGTACAGTGCATTACCATCTGATTGAAACTTTTTATTTTCTCAGAGTTTGTTGAGGTTATTTTAATTCCAATGAATGAACTTCGTAAGAAACTTGATGGTAAGATTGCTTTTCTGCTCTTGCTGAAATGTTCAAGATTAGAAGTTTAGGTTTTGTAACAATGTGCAGACAGTAACTAGTGTAGTTTTTAATATCTTATTATTGGCTTGTGGCAGAAGTTTGTAATTGGATGTGTGAGGAAATCCTCCAGTTACCTGTATAGCCATTCCATTTATACTGAACAAGCCAATGTTTTGTGTGAAATGTAACAGTCAGAGCACTTGGTTCCAAGAGTTGTTGGGTAGTAACGTTCAATTCTTCCCAGCAACTGGGGTGGGCTTACTTGTAATGTTCTCAACAGGAGAGAAAGTGAAGACTGCAGATGATGCAGTCCTGATGAAGGGCTTATGCCTGAAACATCCAACTCTCCTGCTGCTTGGATGCTGTGCTTTTCCAGTGCCACACTTTGACTCTGCTCTCAGTAGGACACTAGGGACAACTGAGGGTTTTATCACAAGTGGTTTACAGAGTTGGAGGAATTTTTTAAAAAGTGCTTTATCGTCATACAAAAATATAAGATGATTACTGCTTGTGAATGCAAGGTTGAGGCCATTGTTTTTGATGCTTCTGGACTTAATGTAGTCCCTGGAAAGACGAGGGAAGTGGGCAAATAGCAATTCCAACACTTGCAAAAGCCCCTTTAAGTCATACATGATCTTGGCTTGGAAATGTATGTGCTGCTCCTTTATCAAGTCAAAGTCCTGAACCTCCCTTTCCAACAGTACTGTTAGTCTACCTACACAACACAGTCTGTAGCAGCTCAAGATGGTGGCTCACCACCGCATTCTTAAAGGCAGTTAGATACAGAATATAGGTGTTGGCCTTGCCACTAACACTACTTTAAACTGGTTCCCAATCTTTACAGTGACACAGCACACTTCAATGAGACAAAACAATTCCATGTCGCACACTCATTTTTTCATGTCATTTTAATTTTTCCTTTTAATCATGTTTAAAATGTCCATTTTAAAATTGAAAGACAATACCCCACTTTCCATGAGTTTGATGAGTAATTTTGCTTGGGTAGAATATTGTTTAAGATAAAAACAATATTTGACTTGCATTGATTTTCATTACCTTCATACAAAACTTCACACACCCCTAGTGCACAGTGGTTGAAACGCACAGCCATATTCCATGGCAAATAAAGAAAAGTCAGAGTTTTGCAGAAAGGTATTGAGGGCCATCAGCGAAACCACAATGTATGATTACGGTTGTAAACAGCTAGCCATTCTCATTTCTTCACTTTTCACGATTGTGCTCATTTTATTTTCCAGAAATGCTCCAAAAAGAAAATATTGTGGTGGATGCTCGAGTTTACGCCTTTGCGATGGGTTTGATGTATGCCTCTTCAAAGCCCAACATGTTGCCTGTTTTGAAAGCTTGAAGGTCTTCTCATCTACAGCTGTTGCACATGGATATATTTAATCTCAGTTTTGTACTCTACTGTTGTACTAAGGAACAAAGAACCATTTGTCTAGAATGTAATAACATTGATATAATTAAATTTAAGAAGCCAGATTTACAGAACTGCCTTATTCATAACTGCATCACTTCATCTTTGCAAAATCCATAAGTGGCAGCAAATAAATTGCATTTTTTTAAAAATGTCTTTCAAATTTTTGCCCTGGTACAGAAAGTTGCATGTGGGTCAGATACCTAAAGCCAGTACAAATCAGCATGAGTTGGTAGAGAAATCTTTGAATATTATGGTGTGAGCTTTTGGTTTGACAGAGTTCTGGAACATGATCTGAATATTGCAAAATTATATTATAGACTCAAAACCAGCAGCCTTTGTAAGCCTCTGAAATCATAGCATTAAGTACAATTAGTTTTGATTAGCAGAAATCCATCATCACATTTAGGAATCTCTATTTCAAGATACTCAGACATCCACAGGACCTGGTTAGGAATGCACTCTGTCCACACTGGCATATGTTTAGAATTCCCATTATTGGAGTCAAAATCATTTTACTGATTGGATATTGGCTTGCGGATTAGCTGAGAATAGAGGCTAAGGATTGTGATTATCCCTCTAGGTCTCCATTGATAAGTTAGTGTGGAGGTAGTTCCCTCAAGCAAATCTCAGACAGATTATGTAATATATCTCATCCCAGTCTCATAGGTACTTGGTGTATTTCCCTTCCCCTCCCTGGTTGTTATGTAACTGGGAAGTTAGGATCTTAGGCCTCACTAGGTAGGCAACTGTTACAAGGAGTTTTTCAGGTGGCATGATGAACCACACAACTTTCCATTGAACAAGTCTGCTGTCAACATTTTCTAACTACTGTAGAGAATATTACCCTAACAAATGGTTAATTGGACCACTTTTGAGGTTGGCACTTTAAAATTCTGTTTGCTTACCAGTAACTGACTCTCAATAGATATGTAATCCTGGATATGTAGGATCAGAAACAGGGCATATCTTCTTCACATCCATTAATTAACCTTTCTGGTAGTCAAAAAAAAATTCCTTTTGGATTGCTTTAATCCTCAAGGCCAATTTTGTTTTGTACCATACAACTACTGTAAAGAAAAATGCATTCAACATGTGTTTCAGTAAAAGAACATGTTTGTCATAAGCATTTGATTTATTACTGTTCTGATGTGTTTTTAAAATTTATTTATATCTGCTGTAAATTTGAGGAAATAATGAAAGTGGATTAATGGTTTAAGAGCTCAGATTAACAGGAGCATGCTAGTAATTTTTGGATTAGAGAAAATAAATGCTATCCTGCCAAAAACATTATTTAGATCACTTGGGACTGAAAATGTTTTTTTTTAAATAAAAAGCAACATGTGATTTTAGCTTTTAGAACATGATGAAATTCTGTTGTATGTAATCGTGCTTTGACCTTTTATTCAAAAGTCAAAATAACAGGTTGGCATTTAGAGCAATAGGGTTTTTTTTAGTTCAAAGCTTCCAAACTTTTTTTTAAAATCAATGTCACCTCTAAAACTGATTTAAATCAAAGCTTGTGAATGTAATTCTGTGATGCTAACAGTCCTGCAGTTTAATGAAGGCATTAGCTATTTGAGAAAGTCACTGCCTTTGTTAGAGTACTGGAATAAAAATAATACAAAGCATGCATTTCTAGCATTGCAGTCTGTTGAGGGAATGTTTCTGTAAATTGCAGACCTGTTGGAAAAAGCTTGCTTATGGTTCTTTGTTTTCAGAAAACCTTCACACTATCCCAAAACCTCATGACAATTGTCATCGTGAAAGATTTGGATTCTCATGTCTTTGGCAATATTGTCGAATTTTTTTGGAATCTTCATTTGGGCGGCACGGTGGCACAGTGGTAAGCACTGCTGCCTCACAGCGCCAGAGACCTGGGTTCAATTCCCGCCTCAGGCGACTGACTGTGTGGAGTTTGCACGTTCTCCCCGTGTCTGCGTGGGTTTCCTCCCACAGTCCAAAGATGTGCAGGTCAGGTGAATTGGCCATGCTAAATTGCCCGTAGTGTTAGGTAAGGGGTACATGTAGGGGTATGGGTGGCTTGCACTTCGGTGGGGCAATGTGGACCTGTTGGGCCGAAGGGCCTGTTTCCACACTGTGTAATCTAATCTAATCTGGACAAATATTTGTTCATCTTTAATATTAAAGCATGGGTCAATATCTGTCTGGTGATAATTTTAACTGTAACAATTATTTCCTGGTACAAATTCCTGTTCTGCTTGGACAGCACAAACCTAACTAGATTCTAAAGCTCCAACATGAACAGGTCCAAACAATCAGGCAGCAGTTATGTCAAGACATACGTGTCACATACAGACAGGCTGTTAACTAATTTTATACCAATGGAGTAAATAAACAAACAAGATGGTCTAATTGTAGTATCCAGAAACTCGACTAGGAACAGGCATAAAGAAGGATGAGACTACACGAGACGATCTATTGGCTTTGAATGTCTCGCCTTTGTTCGCTGCTCCTCCATGAAACTAAGTGGTTGGACTTCTGTGAAGGTACTGACCAATGATGTGTGATATGGCATTGTAACACTGAAAGGCTCATCTTCAACAAAAGTACAGAATTTACAGAGTGATAAGAAATGACAAACTACTAACCCAGAACAATGTATGTAAACAGTTATCCGAAAGAACATAACTGATCAATCTAACTATCACTCTGCTCAATATGTGATCTCTGTACTCACTGAAGAAGCTTCCATACAGGGTCAATTTAAAGGTCTTCTGACAATTTCATAATTTGGTGCTACAGTTTCAACGTGATTACAGATTAAATGACTGCTGATCAAGAATTAGCAGTAATGATTTTGTTTAGATAGAAAAAAAAAGTACATGATTTGCAAATAATCTTGTAGAAGGGTAGAGGTATTAAAATCAAAGCATGATGGATTCCAACATCTAGAGTGGATATTTTGTAGACCTCCAATTATATTTTCCTTAAACATATCTTTAATCCAAGATGTTTAAATCAAACTAATGTTCAAAATTGTTGCAGAAAATGTCAAATTTGAAGTATTTTAGCATTATTTTAGCCTTCGTTAAATCTATTTTCCATAAAGGATGCCAGTCTCTGATTATGCACTATACACATCAGAAAATTTAAGTTCCATTACAACAGTTAACTTTAAACAGCCTCAAATGAATCAGTAACAACAGATTTTAAGATGGGGATCGAGCTACCTTTTGGGTATTCCTCAGACAGTCAAAGTTGGAGTGAGCTGAAGATCAGCCTAGGATGTAATACCTTCTGTGGTTGGGAATCTGCCTGGCATTCATTGGAGAGGCTCAAGTAAAAAAAAAGTGCGATAAATAATATCAGCACTTAGAACCATAGGAAAGGAAGCAGAATCCAAGCAAACTTTGCAACATTTTCACTAAGTTTACAAATGCTCAAATTTGAAGTAATGACTGAGAAATAGTGTAACACAGAAACGGATTTATTAAACTTGTCCTAACTGAAACTCAGACTGTTGTGTCATCCCTAACTTTACTGAAATCATTAAAAGCATCAACTTACAAGATTACCATAATGGTCTCAATAACCCAAAGTGTACACTTTTAACACAAGTTCTACCTGTTCAGGCATCAATACATTTATTTAATACTTTTGACTTTTCACTTCTATATCAGTATATAATAAATAATGAACTGTAGTGTATGTCTTCATACAAATGCACATTCATATGGATTACTGTTTTTATTAATAATTTACATGAATACGTTTGGCACAGATTGGTTGCCAGATACAGGACAAATGGTTTCAGCCTGGAATCCAGACATAAGCTCAGGCAATTTCAAAATGCCACTCTAAGCATACATCAGGGAAACAAAACACTGGATTGTGACTTAGAATTTAAAAAATTATGATGTGCTAAAATGAAGAGTCACTTTCACATCTAAAACAAAGTTATTTCATCTATCATTTTGAAAATCATAATTTAACTTATCCAAGTTTCTTCTGTTTATGAGAAGACAGACAAAATGGAACAGGCATGCTTATTGAATACATCTGTACTGCAGATATTGTGACAGTAATAAAGCATCAGAAAGCACTACTTAGTACTGATGATGCTAGCTAGTACTGGAGTGTTAAGAGTGAAGGCAGTGAACAGTATGCTGTTCAAAGACAGCTGGGGGGGCGAAAGTTTTTAAGTGGATAAGCAAAAACAAAACTTCATACAGAAGACAGTGCATAACATTGAAAAAATCCCTTTTCCATAAGTAAGTAAATTCTTCAAGGTTTGGCAATTTAAAAGAATAATGCACCCATGCCTCCAACCTCAGCTTGTTCTTTCACAAAGATTTCAAAGTACTGATAGATAATAGTAACAGCAAGTAGGATTCCTGTTCCAGATCCAATGGCTCCCAGAAAATCTGCGAGGACTGAAAGTGCTCCGATGCAAAGCCCACCAAAAGCAGCTGCTGTAGGAATATACCTTGAGGTAAATTAGAAAGCCCATTACAAACTTGAACACAATAGCAGCTGGATGTTTTAAAACAAGATGCTGCACGATGATAAAGTATTAAATGATTCACTGGTACATACAGAATCATTAATACCTGTACATTTAAAATTAAAAGACGACACTTCATTAGCTGTAAAGCATTTTAAGGTGTCCTGAAGTTGTGAATGGTACCATGTAAATGTAATTTTTATTATTATAATATATCAACAATATTTTAAATGTGAAGTAAACCATATCGCTTCGAAAGAATCAAAATAGAGTAGACGCAGCATATCGAAAATAAAAACTGAAAATGCTGGAAATACTCAGGTGGAGAGACTAAGCAGTCAAATTTGACCTTACAACAGAACCAGTTGATTATTTTTGATGAACAGCTGCAAACCTGAAACGTTAATACTGTTTCTCCTTTGAATGATGCTGTCTGACATACAGATTTTGCATAGCTTATAGTACTTCATGAAAAATAATTTTACCATTCTCAAAGAATTTGATCTCAAGTTCAGTAAAATACAATAGAGAATGGTCTATCAAAAATATGAATTATTTTGTCTAACACTCATTTTGGTTAAAACTCATTTGTAATTTTTTTGATATGAAGTATTAGACTACTTCCCAAAACAAAACAGCATGAAAAGTTGCACCGTTTGGGTGCAAATATTACAATGTATTTAAATGTAAAATACAAGTAGATTGCCATGCAATTAGTTTTTCTAATAATAACTTTGGGCATATTTTCTTCCATGTTCTCAGAGCTCTACACAATATATGTTTTTAAAAATGAACTGTACTTCATTGGTTAGAGATTTGTTTTAAAAATCTGCAAGTGCTGGAATCCAAAGTAGACAAACAGGAGACTGGAGGAGCACAGAGCAAGCCAGGTAACATCAGGAGTCACCTCCCAGTACTGTCTGACTTGCAATGTTCTTCCAGCTTCCTGTTTGTCTACTTTGCACCTCATTGTTGCTGAGTAATAGGATTACATCTAAAATATAGCAAGTCCTCATTTAAAGTTGTGCATTCTTGAAAATTGTGACATAGGAATCAATGTTAAAAATGGACTTAGGATCTGTCGGGTCTGCCTCATCGCAAAAAGACATTAAACCCGAGAGATTAATGTCTTTTTACTTGAGTGTTTAAATTTCAGCCTCTATCATTTAATGATTATCTCAAATTCAGAAGGTTTCCACTACGGCTACGATATTTTGAATATACAATTATCCAACACAATCCAAAAAGTTAATACTGACCTATTGAGTTCATGGACCATTGAGGTTTCTCTGTGGCCTCTCATTACCATCTGCTGTTCTTTCAGCTGTTTAGCAACCTGAAAAAAGATACATCCTGTAATGAATATTTAGCATTCTTTGCAAATGGGATTTTGTCCCCTTTTATCATATTGCTAGAAACAGCAGCTTTCACATTTTGTGAGATAATTCAGAGCATGCAGAGTTGGTCTCCTCTAACTATTTCATTTGGTAGAGAGAAGACTTGGTGTAGCCTGCTACCCCTTCCAACCTCTTTCCCCCAATCCTGGCTTCATTATGTTGTTTTGGAGACATAAGTCACGATCTCCACGAGCATAGAAGAATATTGTCCAGCATCTTTCTGACAGCGTACATCATTAGAACCTGAGTACGAGAAAGCAACAGCAACAGTATATACCCAAATATTTCTGCACTACTTCAAAGTGTCAAATTTAGTACCGTACATTTGCTAAAAGACACTTAAAAATAACTTGAGGCTTACACTAATTTACCAGATCCTGGCAAATACTTACGGAAGAGAAAGAAAGTGAACAGTTTTAAATGAAGACTCAGTATGGGAAGGATCTTGACATAGACTACAGGGAATAACAATACAATTTTAGTTGTTAACTTCAATACGAATCTATTTGGAAGCATGCAATCTGCTTGGTCACTTCTTTCCAGAATTGCATTCCCATTCTTGACTTTCCATTCCAGATTTTGAATGTGCATTTGAACAAGCAGATGGGTCTTCTATTTAACATCTTGTTCGAATGACAGCAGCTCACATAATGCAGTACTCCCTCAAAAATGTACACAGCGCTGGCCTATATTCGGTGTTCAAAACCCACCATAGGCTCATTCCTATAACCTTCTGATCCACAGCATAACCAATTAAGCCAGGCGGACTGTGACTCAATATTACTTACATCCTTAGCAGAAGAACCAGAAACGTCGATCCAGGTCTTGGAGAAGAAAGCACATGATCCGAGCATGAAGATGATGTAAACAGCGACATGGATGGGATCATCAAACACAGCACTGATAGATTCCGGAGGTGAAAGATAATAACAGAGCCCACCAACAGGGTATGAGCGAGCTGGCCCACCTCCACTTACATCCTGGAAGTGATCACCAAATAAGTGAAGAGCTTTAAAACTACAACAAAACATAATACAAATGCAGGTAGGAAAACAAGAATCTTTTAATTCTTTATTTTAAACAACAAGTTTAACTTTTGTAAATTATTGTGGCAATAACCAGAAGGCTAGCAAGTGTTAGAAGAGTTGCTGCACAAATGTTAATATGCACCATAATCTTAAATGGAGTAAGCCAATGCTGAAGTTACTAGCAGGGATGGAGCTGGGGGAATATCCACAATTTAAAAAAAATTACAATTAAGTGGGGTGGAGATGGCAAAAACTATTTTGAATATTCGGTCACTGTTAGGATAACTAGTTAAGTACAGAATTCACAAAGTTTTTCAGTTTTTTTTAAACAGTACAACATTGAGATTGGTTACTTCCATCTTGCAACAGAGCTTCCATAAACAAACACATAGATCTAGATACCATCTATCAACCCCTCAGAAAACGAACAGGAAAGGACATCACCACAAACCCCAGGAACCCCATCTAGGACAAACATATAAATAGAAAGCAGAAAACAACAGCTTCGCTTCACTTGGAGGTCACCACTGATGATGTTACCTAGCCAGGTAATGAAAAGTCTGGATATCAAACCTACAGCTCAGTGAGCAAACCTACACCCTAAACCTCAACCTGAGCTACAAACCTTCACAAACCTTGCAAAAAAGAACTTCCAAAGTTAACTAAAACTTCTGCGCAAAAACAAATCACTAAATCACACAGATTACAAAGCTATGGCCATGAACCAGCTTTAAAACTTTAATTGAAATGCTTCTAATGATAAAGCAGTATGAATTTTGACATGCTGAGGCTGTTAAAACTTTCACACAGAAATACAAATTTGCTTTGGGAGTACAAGTAACATTAAACCAATCTTGTAACAAAAAACAGCATTTTTAAGTCACAACATAGTTGGATGCGTGGGGAAATTGTTTTCTTTAAAAAAAGGGCCAATTATTTTAAGTATACCCTTTCCAAAATAAATGTATCAATGCATTTTTAAAAGGTATCTGCGATAGCAATGAACGCAGCTGTACTTCACATCAACATTCAAAATAAATTGGTGCAGAGTTATACTTACAGCCCACTGGCCCAGCAGATTGACCAAGAAGTTGCCACTGAATCGAACAGACAACATCTGAGAGATAACGTACAAGTTGGATACAAGAGCAGACTGAAGTATGATAGGGATGTTAGATGTATAGAACAGCTTAATGGGATAGCTGCTGTACTGTCCACGGTAACGAGCAGACTTGATGGGTAGATCCACGCGGAATCCCTGAAAAATAAAACATTTACAGCTGTTTACAGTTATTTGAATAAGTAAAAATGTCCTAACTCCCATCTATTATTTAGAGCATGCACACTTCACATCTATCGTAATCGATATGACTTTCTGTACCAACAAATGAATGCTTACTCACAAAAAGAACACACTGCCGGGAACATAAGCAGCCTGGCATACTCCAGGAGGAAAAAACAGTGCAAAGACAATAACAAATTTTTAAAAATTGAAGTGGAACAATTTTATGCTGAAAATGCATAATTTCCAGTAAAACATGCAGGCCACAAGCTGTTCAATACTAACCCAAGAGTACATAAATAAAATCATCCCCATATCAAGAGACATTATTCTTACCAACAATGAAATTTCTTAATAAATTTATTTTTCTGGTACTTATAAGTAAATCTGGGCTGTGGGAGCTCGGTCGCTGAGCATATTCAATACAAATATCAATAGATTTCTGAATATTAAAGATACAAGGGATGTGGGAAGAGAACAGGTATATGCTAGAGGAATATTACCTATGATCTGGCTGAATGGCTTACTCCTGCTCCTATCTCGTAAGTTCTTTAATATTAAATACAACATGAAGAACATTCCCAATAAGCTATTGACTGCAGTGTTTCTATCACAAAACCAATACAGAAACTTTGTGAAGAAATTATTTGATTCCCTGTTCCATCACCATGTCCTGGGGTAAAGACAATATCAACCTCTGTCATTAGTCCACAAAAGTGCTGCCCATCATCAACTCAGGATGAATGTTTAGTTTACGTTGTATGCATCAGACTGGATCCGGCTAATTCACAGAGACTCTGCTGAAGATTCCCACTTGTACTCCCTCCCATTCCCCCACTTGGGAGGTACAATAATCCACAGGATGATTCAGATAAGCTTTGTAAACACAATGAATTGAGAAGTTATAAAAATCAAACCACAACTTATAGTCTGAGCCGAGCTGGATAAATAAATACAATTCACTAGGAGCATTACACTTTTGATATTGCAAAGACGATTTCATTGCAGTGTTAAACTTTTATTTGAGCAAATGCTTAGCCTGAACTGAATCAGGCAAGATGCATGTGGCTTCTTTTGAACTTTATAATGTTGGATTTTAAAAAGAACATCTCCTTCTTCCAGACATAACCTTACCTGGAAGTAGATAACAACAGCAAACACAAATATAGTGGCAATGAGGTTCATAAGATTGGGCAGATTCTGTCGGTAGAAAGCTTCCCGCAAAGCTCGAACCTTGTCTTGTCGAGTCGCCAGCAGATGGAAGAGTGCGATCACTGCACCCTCAAATTCAGTGCCTGGACAAAGCCATAATGATGATTTGAGTCACGAGTTTTGAGTTGTAAGAGTGCTGGAACTCATTTTGTAGGGCTTCAGCTATTGATAGCTACATTAATTTAAAAATAACAAATTAGATATTCTAACAGAGGGTTCACCAGCAAAATACAAGGCCACAGCTTACCCCTGCCAGTATTGATGGTGGTAGGGCTAAAAGCTTTCCAGACAATGGTTTCGCAGATATTTGTGGCAATGAAGAGGGAAATGCCAGATCCCAGACCATAGCCTTTCTGCAGCAGCTCATCCAGCAACAGGACTATCAACCCAGCAACAAACAGCTGAAAGACATGCACATTAAGGAAAAATTACAAAATATCTTGACACCAAGTTAATAGGTTAACAAAGTATTTTGGCTGGAAGATCATTGATCAATTAAGCTGACCCATCTAAATGGTCCCCTTTCCAGGAAAATATCCTTCTGTAAATTAACATTTGATAACCAGAAACTAATCTTTACAAAGTTCAAGATGGAACAAAAATGCCTTTAAAAAAACGGTGAGAGAAAAATATGATTAGGAGCATTCATCATACTAATTGGTTACCATCAATCCGATTGCAATGCTAAAGAACATTCTGGGATACTTATACAGGTGAGAACAAGATAAAAGTGGCCTTTCAAAGACATAAAAGCTGGAAAACTGCACTATTTTACATGTAATTTTGAGCATATTGGGATAGTTATATTATGCCCCACCAACACATACATATCCACACTGGATCGTTATAAATTAGACAGCTTGAGTGCACAGAAATAAAATTAAAATCTTGTGTTCAGTTATCACTTCATGAAAATAAGATCCTTACTCCGGATGTCAATTTAATGATCACGTTGGTTCTCTCTCAAAACACACTAGCTTTGTTTTAAAAGTTCCTCCCCTTCTTCATGTATGATAAAATTATAAAGATTACAGAGAGTAGACCAGGGAAAAGAAAGGAGGAATAAACAGCGGGTGTTTAATTATACTAAACAATGCACAATAAAGTCAGAAATGAAGACTCATGTTGGTTAAAATAACACTGAGAAGCATCACAATCAATATTTCATGAAACAAACATGTCAGCTCCTGTGTTAAACAAGCAGACAATTTCAGAGAAATGCATTTGCTGCCACTTGCTTCAGATTGGGAAGGCACTACTCAAAATCCAATTATGCAGTTATAGTCACATTTAGATGCTGACTATCTCTTGTACAAGTGCCACCTAGTAAATTTTGAAATATTCATTGAATTCATTTAAAAGTCCCTCTTCAACTTGTCCAAAATTAACATTTGACAACTTGCCAAACAGTATTTTGGTTGTGTAGAACCTGAGTATTGCTTACAAAAAAGGACTTTTGGCCAAAGCTATTCATATTTCACCTATCAGGACATTCATAGAGATACCAGTGTGAAGGAGAATAACATTTTGTACTGTACGATAAGTGTGCTGATTGATTGCCAAGTGGACTCTGACTGATAGAGGGGTTGCTGTGAGAATGCTCAACTTAGATGATGACCAATAGTTAATTACTAAGCTGTGTCTAAATTTAAACCAGATAGGTTGACTCTTAGGTTGAGGCATTACCCTCAAATGGCTTTGCCTGTTTGTGCCCATGAGGAAGGTTTTGAAAGGCACAGTTCCCTGAATGATGATAGGGAGACAGAAAAAGATGAAACAGAAAGAAGCTCATATGACAGATAAGTTCCCTGTGGTAGGTTCATTCACAGAGTAAGGAGGCATGGGATACAGGGAAATTTGGCTGTCTGGATACAGAACTGGCTGGCCCTTAGAAGACAAAGAGTGGTAGTAGGTGGAAAATATTTAGCCTGTAGCTTGGTGACAACTCGTGTTCTGCAGGGATCTGTTCTGGGGCCTCTACTCTGTGCTTTTTATAAAAGACTCGGATGAGGAAGTGGAAGGGTGGGTTAGTAAGTTTGCTGATAACACGAAGGTTGGTGGAGTTGTGGATAGTGTAGAGGGCTGTTGTAGGTTGCAACGGGACATTGACAGGATGCAGAGTTGGGTTGAGAAGTGGCAGATGGAGTTCAACCTGGAAAAGTGTGAAGTGATTCACTCTGGGAAGGTCAAATTTGAATGCAGAATACAGGGTGAAAGGCAGGATTCTTGGCATGGTGAAGGAAAAGACCAATCTTGGGGTCCACATCCATAGATCCCTCAAAGTTGCCACCCAAGTTGATAGGGTTGTTAAGGTGTATGGTGTGTTGGCTTTCATTATAAGGGGGATTGAGTTTAAGAGTCGCGAGGTTATGCTGCAGCTCTACAGAGCTCTGGTTAGATCACACTTGCAATATTGTGTTCAGTTCTGGTTGCCTCATTTTGGAAGAATGTGGAAGCTTTAGAGAGGATGCAGAGGAGATTTGTCAGGGTGCTGCCTGGATTGGAGGGCAAGTCTTATGAAGAAAGGTTGAGGGAGCTCGGGCTGTTCTCATTGGAGGGAAGAAGGATGAGAGGTGATTTTAATAGAGATGTACAAGATGATGAAATGCATAGATAGAGTGGATAGCCAGAGACTTTTTCCCAGGGCAGAAATGGCTATCTTGAGGGGGCATAATTTTAAGGTAATTGGAGGAAGGTTTAGGAGTGATGTCACAGGTCAGTTCTTCATACAGAGTGGTGGGTGCATGGAATGTGATGCCAGCAGTGGTAGTAGAATCAAATACATTAGGGACATTTAAGCGTCTATTGGATAGCACATGGATGATAGTAAAATGAAGGGTATGTAGGTTAGTTTGATCTTAGAGTATGATAAAATGTCAGTATAAGATCAAGGACCGAAGGGCCTGTACTGTTCTATGCTCTATTGCCAATGCTGGAGATCTGAAATAAAAACAAAGGACTGAAGAAACGCCACAGGTCTAACATTATCTGTGGAGAGGGAGAAAAACAGTCAATGTTTCAAACTGTGTTCCAAAGATGAGTGATACTGTACTTGAAATGTTAAATAATATGGCAGATGCTAGGCTGATAATACAAATGAGAACACGGCTGAATACAAAACATTCCAAGAGAAAGCGAAAATGAAAATCAAAAGCAAAGAGATATTATGAGAAGACACTGATAGCTAAAATAGAGAGGGGAGTTTTCTACATATAAATAATAAAAGGTTAGAAAATAGGTGAGCCAATTAGGTACCAAAAAGGAAATTTACACAGAGACAGAGGGCATTGCTGAGATTATAAATTACTACTTTACATCGTTTTTCTTAAGGAAGATGATGCAGAAGTCAAGCTACAGGAAGAGCCAAAAAATAAACAAGGAGAAGATACTCGATCGGTTGGGCAAATGGGAGGTGGTCAGATTGGGATGTCTGGTTGGCGAGGCTCCCTACAAGCTGCACAACTCCATAAAACAGCCGGTACAATACTTGGTACATGTAGCCTGAAGCACTGACCTGTATAATGATGAGTAGACAAATGCCGGCCCCCATCTCTGCTGGATCACCATACATGCCTGTCATTACATATACTATAGCCTGACCAATAGTGATAATCATCCCAAATACTGCAAAGAAAATAAAATATTCAAAAATCAATTCATTCAAAGCTATACATGCATGTCCAGTATAAGAGAAAATTTTTAAGATTTATTTTTGGGAAGACAGTGGCAATGTCACTGCACTACTAATCCTGAGTCCCAGGCTGATGATCTAGGTTAAAACCCCATTAGAGAAGATAGTGAAATTTGAATCAAGTAAAAGTCCAGAACAAAAACCTAGCCATGTAGCCATTGTCAATTGTTGCAAAAATCCCTCTGGTTCACAAATGTCCTTTAGGAAAGGAAACTTGCCATCTTTACTTGGTCCAACCTACAAGCTAACCAATGTTTTTTCTCATTTTTGTCGTGTCTGTGTGGACTGCTGAGTAGTCTAAGGGTATATTTAAACCAGAGTGGAAAGTCCTATGTGGTGGAGGAGGACGACGATGTGTGTGTGTGTGGGACTTTTAGTTATCAAGTGGCCATACAACTTATAGCAAACATTGTACGTGACTCCAAACCTACACAGTATCATGGACTCTGAATTGTCCTCTGGGTAATTAGAGATGGGGAATAAATAGTGGCTTAGCCAGAGATGCCCATGTATCATGAATGAATGAAAAATAATTGCAGAAACTGATGGAAAAAGAGAATAGTCTTTTTTAATAGCACAAAGGAAATATCAAAATATTTACTAGCACTTCAAGTACACAGTAACTTTTCAAAATCAATGAGACAAATTCTGTTTCGATTCTTTTAAAAACTCCAAACATTGACATTTCTTCAGATGAACAACTGAATTTCAAGCATAGGGACTTCAAAAATATTAAACAAGAGTCCAAGGAAATAGTGCGAAACCACTGATGACCAGGTCAAAAGTGTCATTTAAAGCGGTCTTCAGAGGATGGGGTGGTGGTGGGGTTTGGGAACAGAAATTCAGCTGAAAAGGGTCTGTGGGCATGGCTTCCAGAAGTGGAGTGGAATGAACAGATACTTTCTTCCGCCTAGCCTCTGGAGTAAATTTTGAAGGTAAATTGAAAGGTGGCTACAGACATATAGTGGGCAAGGCCACGAACAGATGAAGGTTAAAGAGTTTAAATTTGGATGTGTGGTGGCCTCAAAGTACAGATCAGGAGAGCACTGAAATACATGACACTAAAGATGACAAAGGCAGGGAATCTGGCTACAGCAGAAGGCAGACAGGGGGTGTTGGTAAAGGCATACCATGTTGCAGAAATGAAAGCTGGTAACTCTCTTTATGATGGCGAGGAAATGGGGTTTGAACCTCAACTCTGGATCAAATATGATGTCCATAGTGAATTTGATCTGGTTCAGCCAGAGATGGAAATCAGGACCCACTCCTCAAAGGTAATCTAGAATTCTAAATTCTTACGCTTTTGAGCTCCATTGAATAGTGCTCGATCTTTTGGCGTGTCACCAACTTCGATGATCTTTGCTCCAGCCAGTAGCTGCATAATTAGACCAGAGGTTACAATTGGAGAGATACCCAGTTCCATTAAGGTACCTGCAAACACCAGCAATTCAAGAAGAAACATCATAAATCACAGTAAAAAGCAGTTTATGTCAGCGCAAATCAATTTTGCTGAAGTAATTAATCAACATGTACAATGTCCCCATTCATGTATTAATAAATCGAGAGAATTTTAGCCATTTGCAAACAAGGCCTCCAACCGATTGCTTCTTTACAAGGTCTGATGCAGTTCCAACAACCATCACAATCGAGAACAGATTAATACCAATTATTTAGCTCAAGGCTGCTATTGGAAATTTGTTTACAGCCCAAATCATGCTTGTTTTGTACATATAACAACTGCATTTCAGCATCCTTAGCTATTTTTGAGAGATGCAATTAAGACATTAGATAAAGCATCTCTTCCACTGAAATGCCTCAAGAAGAGGTGAATTTAACTTTGCAACTAATACTGGACAGCACATTAGAAAAGGCACAGGGCATGATCTGTAAACTTTCTCCAGGATAGTCCTTCAACTGGAATTTGAATAGTTTAAATACAAGTTAACCTATTTTAATAAAACCTACCCCTGTTGGACGCCAGTATGACTCTCATCCAATAGAATGGATCGGCTGAGTCTGATGACATGATGCCGAACAATGGTATCTATAATCAACAATGAGACATTAGTGCGCTTCAAATATTGTTTGTAGTGAAAACGCTAGCCAATTTCTAAAACGAGTGCACTTACCTGACAGCATACTAAGAAAATGAAGAGTGTGATAGCTGTCCATAATACTTTTTCCCTGAACTGGATCTATGGGATAAACAGATGTTAAAGATAATGGTTTTCAAAAATCCAAGACACAACAGGCAGTTCTCCATTACTGTTCATTTTGTACTTTCACATATTGCACAGCAGTTACCAAATGGGGTAGGAAAGCAAAGTAACAGTTGCCTTGATAATAATCTGAAGGCTATCTTTGAATTTCAGGGTAATCCCAAGGAAGTCAACACTTCGGGAAGAAGAGAGCAGGACTGCATAATCTGACATTGTCCTGCATGACGTGGCAATTCTATGCCCCTTAGATGTCATACTATTGGCAATAAGAATGTGTCAGCTGTGCCTCAGTTAATAGCACTCTCATCACTTTAGTCACTAGGTTTCAATACAATTCCCACTTCAGCAATTGAACACAAATCAATGCCAACACTACCGTGTAGCACTGAAATAGCACTGCATTTTTATAGGTACTTGACAATCAAAGTGCTCTGAAACATCAGGATTGTGACAAAGCACCAATGAAAGTCAGTCTTTTTCTAAAATGAGACAGAAAGAGATTTACAAACACAACATAAAATGTAACACTATTCCGTTAAATCTGTTCCTGCATGCAACTTGCGTATCCTTTTCAAGACAAGAGCAGACTCAATGGGTTGAATGGCCAACTTCAAATCTTTTCTCTTGAAACATTCAGCAGTTATATTAAGTCACAACACAAAGACATTTCAAATGAAAAAGAGCAAAACATACGAGTGTTTTCTGTGTCATGCTCTAGCAACTGGAGAAAGCTAAAAAATGGCTGCTAGATCATTTTTTTGTCTGATTTTTGGTGCACCAGTTTATCCATACAATAACGTAACAAGTAAAAAATAGTGGACAGATAAGATAGGAAACTTTCACCTTTAAAACAGGTTTTTTTTTTAAAAAAGAAGCTTAAGGATACTCCCAAAGAATTGCAGAAGATTCAGAGATTGGAATTCCTCTCATTGCCAACAAGGTCAGGTACTCCTTCAGGATTTTTGTACAAGACACAGAGGCAACCGTCTTTAGCCCAGGGTACTGCAGATAAGGTCTTCATGGCTAATCAGATCCAGGACAAATGTTCGGAGCAAAATCCAAAAATGTTCAATGCCTCCATCAACCTGACCAAGGACTGCCTTATGAGAGATTGATTCAAATTGGCCTGAATTCACTGCAATTTAGTAGGATAAGGGGAGTCTAACTGAAATGTAAAGTTCCAACAGGACTGGACAGATTTGGGCGGCACAGTGGTTAGCACTGCTGCCTCACAGCGCCAGAGACCCGGGTTCAATTCCCGCCTCAGGCGACTGACTGCGTGGAGTTTGCACATTCTCCCCGTGTCTGCGTGGGTTTCCTCCGGGTGCTCCGGTTTCCTCCCACAGTCCAAAGATGTGCAGGTCAGGTGAATTGGCCATGCTAAATTGCCAGTAGTGTTAGGTAAGGGGTAAATGTAGGGGTATGGGTGGGTTGCACTTCGGCGGGGCGGTGTGGACTTGTTGGGCCGAAGGGCCTGTTTCCACACTGTAAGTAATCTAATCTAATCTAATTAGATGCCAGGACGAAATTCTCTGGTTGGAAATCTAGAACACGGGTCACAATCCAAGGAGATTTAGAACTGATGTTAGAAAAAATGCCTTCACTCAGAGGGTTGTGAACCTGAGAATTGTCTCCCACAGAAGGTTGCAGAGGATATTCAAGAAAGAGATAGATGCATTTTTAGATTTTAACATCAAGGGACATGGGAAGAAAGTACGAACACGGGTGCTATGCTATTGGAAGAAAGTTAGGATTGCAGATGCTGGAGATCAGAGTCGAGACTGTGGTGCTGGAAAAGCACAATAGGTCAGGCAGCATCTGAGGAGCAGGAGAATCGACATTTTGGGCATAAACTCTTCATCAGGCTGAAGAAGGGCTTATGCTGGAAACAATGATTCTCCTGCTCCTCAGATGCTGCCTGACCTGCTGTGCTTTTCCAGCACAACACTCAACTGATGAACTGTTGGATCAGCCATGATCATATTGAATGGTAGAACAGCCTAGTTCTGCTCCTAGGTTCTGTGTTTTTTTTTACTTTCTCTAAATTGTGATGCCCTATGGTTTGGACAGAGAAACTTCGGATTCCTCATTCATAACTAAACGCAAGAATCTAAATTTAGCGGATAATAGGGAAGGCAAATGGAACAAATGGAATATAACACGTGGGAGGATTTGCTAAAATCATACGAGGCAGCACTCAGACCACAGCTGAAACACTGTGACCAGTTTTGGGCCTCTTATCTAAGGAAATATAGTCTTGTACCAGGAGCATAATTTCACAACAAGGGCTGCCTATTTAAGGCAGAGGTGAGGAAGAACTTGTTCTTTTCAAAAGTGGTGAATCTGTGGAATTCTTTACCACACAGAGTTGTTCACTGGGTTAAGTATAATTCAAGGCTGAGATAGATTTTTAAATCTATAAGGGAATCAAGGATAATAGGGAAAAGTCAGGAAACTGGAATTGAGAATGACCAGATCAGCCATGATCTCATTGAATGGCGAAGCACTCAATGGGTTGAATGGCCTATTCCTGCTCCTACATATTATGGTCTAGTGTTTTGGCTACCCATTAAAGGTTGTCATCCCCTTGAGACTCCTGTATAATAATATGATTGCTGCTATCCTGAGTAAAGACTCAAACTGACACTTTTTACATCCAAACCAGGGTTAAACAAATGTGTGGTTGTCCCCATCTTGTTCATCATCTAAGTGTCAGCACCCACATCAGAGAGGATGTACCATCTAGTGTCAGTGTCCTATATCATCTGGACAGGAAGCTCTTGAACCTTGGTCACTTCAGGCAAAAACTAAGCTCACCACTGTGAACATCTACAACCTTCAGTTTGTGGAAGACTGCTGCATGATGGCTCATTTGGTACAGGTCATGTAAAGGACATTCAACCTTTTCAACACTTCAAAGATGATGCTTGGCCTGTCCTTAACCATAATCAAGACGCAAGCCCTCCAACCTTCCTCGGGCCAGTTCAGCATTCTCTGCATCATCTGCATGGACAGGGCAACTCAACATGCATAGCACTTCCCACAACTTTGTATTCCCTTGGAAGAGGTGGCTACCATCAAACTCCAGCACCCAGTCAACTGGGCTAGCATTTCTTCCTTCAAGCTGTGACGACGACTGACAACAAGAATCTGTGGACGTAAACAAAAGGCCCTGATCTACAAGACTATTGACTGCTTTGTAGTAAATCACACTTTGGGAGGAATAGAGGTGTATACTATTGTTGATCTGTAGCACAAAGGGACTCAGCAGTTGTAGTTCAGGATTCTCTTCAGTTTAACATTCAGGTACAATTGGCAAGTATGAAGGCAAATGCAATGTCAGCATTCATCTTGAAGGGGCTAGAATACAATAGCAGAATTACACTGCTGAGGCTGTACAAGGCTCCAGTCAGCCTTGGATTACTGTGAGCAGCTTTGAGCCCAGTATCTAAGGAAGGATGTGCTGACTGTTGATTGCTTGGCAAGACACTTCCTGACCCATCAAGGCACAAGCCACTTCAAGGCTCAATGACTCAAGTGCAAAATATAAAAATGGTGGCAGAAAAAGATGAATGCCAACCCATTCATCTAGGCTGTAAATCCCATTTCCCCATACAACAGGCACCTGCTGCAGAAAAACCTTTGGATCCAAAATTGAACTTTTCAGTCACGTGAAGATTCACCTAGCCAGACAAGATACATCCTCGATTCTGGAGAACAGTAAATTCAATTATGATGTGTCTGTGACTTTAGTAATAGATAAAGAAACAGTGTTCCAATTCCATTTGGGTAGATAGTTATGCAGCTTTGACTGCATATTTTTGGTTCAGGTAGCTGAATATCAGGACAGGAATTCTGAAACTGCCGATTCAAAACTAGAAACAAGTCAGCAGCTGACGACATTAATCTAAGCAGCTAGGGATGATATCCAATGGCTGTTCCTGAACCTAAATATTGTATATTGACGACCAAGTGACTGCCATGAAACAGGAACTTAAACCATAACTCAAAAATGTCAATTAAACAAATAAATGTGTGCCTAAATAA
This sequence comes from Chiloscyllium plagiosum, assembly GCF_037043375.1. Lineage (NCBI taxonomy): Eukaryota > Metazoa > Chordata > Chondrichthyes > Orectolobiformes > Hemiscylliidae > Chiloscyllium > Chiloscyllium plagiosum. The sequence continues at coordinate 6,469,507 of NW_028270161.1, forward strand.
GCCTAAAATTAGTTAAGGAAGCAAATTTAAAACTTATCCTCTATCATTATAGTTATACAAAAATATGAATGTAACTTTCAGGTGTGTTCCATAGTCATGTCCAATGTGACCAAAATTGTAATTTTTTCAGAACTGCTATTTCACTCCATCTTTGCAGTTAACAAGTAAAACTTTGATCCGAGAACGTAGCAACAGAAACTACAAATCTCTCACTAATACCCTTAAGAAAAGTTGCACTTGCAGCCAACAGATTGTTTTATACTTTGTAAATTATATGACTCAATGGAAATCTTTTCTTTTTCTCTCTTCTCCCCCTCCTGAATACCGAGGGAGTGAGTATAGGCAGTTTTACTTATCTCTAAGGAAAAAGCATTTCCACCACGTGTTGGTGAATTCTGCTGCAAATTAAAAACAGCGTATTTAAAGTACTTGCATACAATGTAGTTTCCATTATAAAATCTTCCATTTGAAGAAATCTTAAAACTTAAATCAGGGAGTCCAGAACTAGAGGACATAGATTTATGATGAGAGGAGAAAGACATAAACGGGACTTCAGGGGCAACTTTTTCACGCAGAGGGTACTGCGTGTATGGAATGAGCTGCCAGAGGAAGTGGTGGAGGCTGGTACAGTTCAACATTTAAAAGGCATCTGGATGGGTATATGAATAGGAAGGGTTTAGAGGGATATGGACCAAGTGCTGACAAATGGGATTAGATTAGGTTAGGATTTCTGGTCAGCATAGACAAGTTCAACTGAAGGATCTGTTTCCGTGCTGTACATCTCTAAGTCTCTACGATCTGACGACAAACTCAGGAGATTGTCACTGATGACACATCAACACAGTGGTGATATTTATAATTTTGTGCTGAATTTACTTTTCCAACAATATATACCATTCCCAGATCAAAAACAAATAGGCAACCAACCAATTTCCAAGACTGATTGCTTTAATTTCCAAAACTATAGGTTTTTTTAAAAATTCACTTGTGGGATGTGGTCATTGCTGATTGGCCAGCATTTATTTGCACATCATTAGTTGCACTTGAGAAGATAATGGTGAGCTGCCTTCTCGAACCGCTGCAGTCCATGTGCTGTTGGGTGACATACAATGGGGGTTCCAGGATTTTGAGTGGCATGGAAGGGAACTTACAGGTCATGGTGTTCCCATGCGTCTGCTGCCCTTGACCTTCCAGGTAGAAGTGGTCACGGATTTGGAAGGTGCTGTCTAAGGATCTTTGGTGAATTTCTGCAGTGCAACTTGTAAATAGTACATACTGCTGCTACTGAGCGTCAGTGGTGGACGGAATGGATACTTCAGGACGTGACTCCAATCAAGTGGGCTGCTTTGTCCTGGATAGTGTCAAGGCTTCTCGAGTATTGTTGGAGCGGCACCCATCTAGGTAAGTGGGGAGTATTCCATCACACTCCTGACTTGTGCCTTGTAGATGATGGACAGGCTATGGGGAGTCCTGACTCCGCATATTTGCTGCGGGATTCCGAGACCTCAACTACAATTGTACCACTGATTTTTGTGGCGAATGCAGCTGAGTTTCTGATCAATGGTAACCCCTATATGTTGCTAGTGAGGGATTCAGTGACAATAACACCATTGAATGTCAACAGAAAGTGGTTAGATTGCCTCTTACTGGAGACAGTCATTGTTTAGCATTTGTGGTGGTGTTAGTTACTTAACACTTGACAATCCAAGCCTGGATATTGTCCAGGTCTTGATGCATTTGAACATGGACTGCTTCAGTATCTGAGAAGTCATGAAAACTGGTGAGCATTGTGTAACCATCAGCAAACATCCTCACTTCTAACCTTATGAATGGAGGGAACGTCAACGATAAAGCAGCTGAAGATGGTTAGGCATAGGACACTACCCTGAAGAACTCCTGTAGAGATGTCCAGGAGCCGAAATGACTGACCTCTAACAACCACAACCACCTTCCTGTGTACCACAATGACTCCAACCAGCAGACTTGCCTCCGAAACCCACTAATTCCAATTTTACTTGGGGGCCTTGACACCACACTCAGACGAAAGTATTCTTAATGTCAACGGCTGTCACTCTCACCTCACCTCTAGAATTAAATTCAGTTGGCTAAATGTCTCACCATGCATGAAGTTTTGGAGAAGCCGCTACTAAGCCTGGTTTGTTACCCGTGCCACGTGTTAGCGAGGTGAGGAATAGGGAGAGAGAGGAGTTGAACACGTGGCTACAGGGATGGTGCAGGAGGGAGGGTTTTGGATTCCTGGATAATTGGGGCTCTTTCTGGGGGAGGTGGGACCTCTATAAACAGGATGGTCTTCACCTGAACCAGAGGGATACCGATTTTCTAGGGGGGAAATTTGCTAATGCTACCCAGGTGGGTTTAAACTAATTCAGCAGAGGGATGGGAACCTAAATTGTAGTTCAAATATACGGGAAGTTGAGAGTAGTGAAGTCAGAATAAGATTTCAAGATCGCGAGAAGGCACCAGCAAACAAGAAGTTGGCTTGAAGTGTGTCTACTTCAACGCCAGGAGCATCTGGAATAAGGTGGGTCAACCTGCAGCATGGGTTGGTACCTGGGATTTTGATGTTGCGGCCATTTCCAAGACATGGATAGATCAGGGACAGGAATGGTTATTGGAGTTCCAGGATTTAGATCTTTCAGTAACAGAGAAAATGGTAAAAGAGGGGTGGTGTGGCACTGTCAGTCAAGGACAGTATTACGGTTGCAAAAAGGATGTTTGAGGACTCATCTACTGAGGCAGTCTGGGCTGAGATTAGAAACAGAAAAGGAACAGTTACCCTGTTGGGAGTTTTCTATAGGCTGCCAAATAATTCCAGAGATGTAGATAATTGGATAGCAAAGATGATCCTCGATAGGAGCGAGACTGAAAGGGTAGTTGTTATGGGGGACTTTAACTTTCCAAATATTGACTGGGTATACTATAATACTTTAGATGGGTCAGTTTTTATCCAATGTGTGCAGGAGGGTTTCCTGACAGTATGTAGACAGGCCAACAAGAGGTGAGGCCACATTAGATTTAGTACTGGGTAATGAACCTGGCCAGGTGTTAGATTTGGAGGTAGGTGAGCACTTTGGTGATAGTGACAATTCTCTATGACTCCATGACAATTAAATTGTGTTTACTTTAGTGATGGAAAGGAGTAGGTATATACCGCAGGGCAAGGGTTATAGCTGGGGGAAAGACAATTACGATGCAATTAGTAAAGATTTAGGGTGCATGGAATGGGGAAGGAAACTGCAGGGGATGGGCAGTTGAAATGTGCAGCTTATTCAAGGAACAGCTCCTGTGTGTCCTTAGTAAGAATGTACCGGTCAGGTAGGGAGGAAGTTGTCCAGCACGGGAGCCGTGGTTTACTTAGGAATTCTTGTCAAGAAGAAGGCGGCTGATGTTAGGTTGAGATGTGATGGCTCAGTTAGGGTGATTGAGGATTACAAGTTAGCCAGGAAAGTCCTAAAGAAAAACCTAAGAGGAGCCAGAAGGGGACATGAGAGGTCATTGGCGGATAGGATCAAGGAAAACCCTAAGGCTTTCTATAGGTATAGCAGAAATAAAAGAATGACTCATGTAAGATTAGAGGTAAAAACAATGACTGCAGATGCTGGAAACCAGATTCTGGATCAGTGGTGCTGGAAGAGCACAGCAATTCAGGCAGCATCAGAGGACAGGCCTCGGATGCTGCCTGAATTGCTTTGCTCTTCCAGCACCACTGATCCAGAATCATGTAAGATTAGGGCCAATCAAGTATAGTAGTGGGAAGTTGTGTGTGGAGCCAGAGGAGATAGGAGAAGTGGTAAGTGAATAATTTTCATCAGTATTCACACTAGAAAAAGACAACGTGGTCGAGGAGAATACTGAGATACAAGCTACTAGACGAGATGGGATTGAGGTACACAAGGAGGAGGTGTTAGCAATTCTGGAAAGTGTAAAAATAGATAAGTCCCCTGGGCTGGCTGAGATTTATCCTAGGATTTTCTGGGAAGCCAGGGAAGAGATTGCGGAGCCTTTGGCTTTGATCTTTATGTCATCATTGTCTACAGGAATAGTGCTAAAAGACTGGAGGATAGCAAATGTTGCTCTCTTGCTCAAGAAGGGGAGTAGAGACAACCGTGGTAATTACAGACCTGTGAGCCTTATTTCGGTTGTGGGTAAAAGTGTTGGAAAGGGTTATAAGAGATAGAATTTATAATCATCCAGAAAGGAATAAGTTGAGTAGGGATAGTCAACACAGTTTTGTGAAGGGTAGGTTGTGCCTCACAAACCTTATTGAGTTCTTTGAGATGGTGGCCAAACAGGTGTATGAGGGTAAAGCAATTGATGTGGTGTATATAGATTTTGGTAAGGCATTTGATAAGGTTCCCTAACGTAGGCTATTGCACAAATATAGTAAAAACAATGACTGCAGATGCTGGAAACCAGAGTCTAGATTAGAGTGGTGCTGGAAAAGCACAGCAGTTCAGGCAGCACCCAAGGAGCAGTAAAATCGACGTTTCAGGCAAAAGCCCTACTTTAGGAATTCCTGATGCTGCCTGAACTGCTGTGCTTTTCCAGCATCACTCTAATCTAGACTATTGCACAAATATGGAGGCATGGGTTTGAGGGTGATTTAGTGGTTTGGATCAGAAATTGGCTTACTGAAAGAAGACAGAGGGTGATGGTTGATGGGAAATATTCATCCTGGAGTTCAGTTTCTGGTGGGATACGGCAAGGAACTGTTCTGGATCCACTGTTGTGTGTCATTTTTATAAATGACCTTGATGAGAATGATGAATTAGTAAATTGCAGATGACATGAGGGTTGGTAGAGTTGTGGATAGTGCAGGTTACAGAAGGGCATAGATAAGCTGCAGAGCTGGGCTGAGAGGTAGCAAATGGAGTCTAGTGCAGCAAAGTGTGAGTTGATTCAAGTTGGAAGGAGAAACAGGAGTAAAGAGTACTGGGCTAATGGTAAGATTCTTGGTAGTGTAGATGAGGAGAGAGATCTCAGTGTCCAGGTACATAGATCCTTGAAAGTTGCCACCCTGGTTCATAGGGTTGCTAAGAAGGCATACAGTGTGTTAGCTTTTATTGATAGAGGGATTGAGTTTCAGAATCATGAGATCACGCTGCAGCTGTACAAAACTCTGGTGTGACCACATTTGGAGTATTGTGTACAGTTCTGACCAATGCATTATAAGAAGATGTCGAAGCTTTGGAAAGGGTTCAGAGATTTACTTGGATGTTGCCTGGGTATGGAGGGAAGGTCTTATAATGAAAGGCTGAGGATTTGAGGCTGCTTTCATTAGAGAGAAGGTTAAGAGGTGACTTAATTGAGATATATAAGATAATCAGAGGGTTAGATAGGTTGGACAGTAAGAGCCTTTCTCCTGGGATGGCGATGGCTAGCACGAGGGGACATAGCTTTGGCGGCACGGTGGCACAGTGGTTAGCACTGCTGCCTCACAGCGCCGGAGACCTGGGTTCAATTCCCGCCTCAGGCGACTGACTGTGTGGAGTTTGCACGTTCTCCCCGTGTCTGCGTGGGTTTCCTCCGGGTGCTCCGGTTTCCTCCCACAGTCCAAAGATGTGCAGGTCAGGTGAATTGGCCATGCTAAATTGCCCGCAGTGTTAGGTAAGGGGTAAATGTAGGGGTATGGGTGGGTTGCGCTTCGGGGGGTCGGTGTGGACTTTTTGGGCCGAAGGGCCTGTTTCCACACTGAAATGTAATCTAATCTAATCTAATCTTTAAATTGAGGGGTGATAGATATAGGACAGATGTCAGAGTAGTTTCTTTACTCGGAGAGTAGTAGGGGCGTGGAACGCACTGCCTGTAACAGCAGTAGGTTTGCCAGCTTTAAGGGCATTTAAATGGTCATTGGATAGGCATATGGACAAGAATGGAAGAATAAATGGGCATCAGATTAGTTCCACAGGTCAGCGCAACATTGAGGGCTGAAGGGCCTGTGCTGCGCTGCAATGGTCTATGTTCTATAACTCAAGCGGTAAGGTTGCAGGTTTTGCCAATTAAGATATTTGAATACTGATTTGCACACTAGCACTATTTGCTGGCATTTACTACTTCAAGCAGATTTGCAATAGAACTTACTTGCCATGTATTTTATGATCAAAGGCATGGCAGAAAGATACAGGTGAGAAGCAAGTCAATTCGAACACACCCATTCAGATAAAAAAATACTCTGAAAATGATACTTCCTACAGAGAAACCAAGAGCATAGATCTGATGGAAGCATATTTAAACTCCTTGCATATGTAAAATTAAAAAGAACCACAAACTGAAATTAATTTACCTTTCTTTCCGGTTTCTGGATTTCAGGTAGAACAGCACAAAATGGCTTGATGACTTCTAAAAATTTAACTGCAATAGACAAGAACATTAAAACTTAATTGACTTAAAAAGGCTATAAACTAGCTATAGACTCAGTCTTCCTTTTGTTTCTAAAAGGCTCTGCAACAATACTTTCACTTTTCTTTCACAGTGACAGAACAGAAATCTGAATAGTACCAGACAAAAGCAGAGACACTGCCAATTATTCAGTTCTTCATATTGTGTGGTGTTGCAAAGGAAACTGATAATAGAGTTCTATATTTTTAAAACAAAATGGATGAGAACATGAACTGGGGCTGAAGAAAAGGTTTGAAGGATTTATGGGTTCTTTCTCTCCATGCAATTTGGGAGTTTGCATTAAAAAAAATGTTGCACTGAATCCTAAGGGTGAATCAGTTTCAGGTATGCCACATTCCACCAGGTATTCTCATTTGTAAGAAACCATCTATTGGTAGGAGCTGGTTCTCAACCTCAAGGTAGCATTAAACCCTAATCTTCACATCATCACTGTCAGTGATGCAGTAGTAAAAATACAACACACTAAAGTTGCAAAGTGTGCATCTGAATTTATTTTCAAATAAGCCAAGTACCTCATGGCTGCCTAAACAACTCTTTAGTGAGCCACTCCTCAGGTTTGGACCCTCAATCAAATACACAGTGTAACAAAAACAAAAACTTCTGGAATTTCACAGGTCAAGCAAAATCTAGGGAGAAACAGTTACCGTTTCAGGTATATGGTGACCCGGCATTGTATTATGCTTTTGTAAAAGTCACTGAATACCAAATAAGACCAGATCTTTCAATTAATTTATCCTTTCATTTTACTACCCTGCAATATTTTAAAAATTTATGTCACATCTGCAAAGAATACATATAAAAACTGGTATTGACTGCATTTTTCCAAGCCTTCTGGGGCAGAGTATTTCATACACCCACCACTCTCTGGGTGAAGAAGTTTCTCCTCAACTCTGTTCTAAGTGGCCTACCCCTTATTTTTAAACTGTGTCCTCTGGTTCGGGACTCACCCATCAGCTGAAACATGCTTCCTGCCTCCAGAGTGTCCAATCCTTTAATAATCTTATATGTCTCAATCAGATCCCCTCTCAGCCTTCTAAACTCAAGCGTATACAAGCCCAGTTGCTCCAATCTTTCAGCGTAAGATAGTCCCGCCATTCCGGGAATTGACCTCGTGAACCTACGCTCTCCCTCAATAGCCAGAATGTCTTTCCTCAAATTTGGAGACCAAAACTGCACACAATATTCCAGGTGCGGTCTCACCAGGGCCCTGTACAGCTGCAGAAGGACCTCTTTCCTTCTATACTCAATTCCTCTTGTTATGAAGGCTAGCATGCTATTAGCTTTCTTCACTACCTGCTGTACCTGCATGCTTGCTTTCATTGACTGATGTACAAGAACACCCAGATCTCTTTGTACTGCCCCTTTACCTAACTTGACTCCATTAAGGTAGTAATCTGCCTTCCTGTACTTGCCACCAAAGTGGATAACCACACATTTATCCACATTAAACTGCATCTGCCATGCATCCCTCCACTCACCTAGCCTGTCCAGGTCACCCTGTATTCTCCTAACATCCTCCTCACATTTCACCCTGCCACCCAGCTTTGTGTCATCAGCAAATTTGCTAATATTACTTTTAATACCTTCATCTATATCACTAATGTACGTTGTAAAAGGCTGCGGTCCCAGCACTGATCCCTGCGGCACACCACTGGTCACCATCTGCCATTCCGAAAGGGGACTGTTTATCACTACTCTTTGTTTCCTGTCAGCCAACCAATTTTCAATCCATGTCAGTATTTTGCCCCGTATACCACGTGCCCTAATTTTGCTCACTAACCTCCTATGTGGGACTTTATTAAAGGCTTTCTGAAAGTCCAGGTACACTACATCTACTTGTCCACCCTCAGAGTTACATCCTCAAAAAATTCCAGAAGATTAGTCAAGCATTGTTTCCCCTTCATAAATACATGCTGACTCTGACCTATCCTGTTACTGCTATCCAGATGTGTCGTAATTTCGTCCTTTATAATTTACTCCAGCATTTTTCCCACCACTGAGGTCAGACTAACTGGTCTATAATTCTCTGGTTTCTCTCTCCCTCCTTTCTTAAGAAGTGGGATATCATTTGCCACCCCCCAATCTGCAGGAACTGATCCTGAATCTATAGAACATTGGAAAATGATCACCAATGCATCCACAATTTCTAGAGCCACCTCCTTCAGTACCCTGGCATGCAGATTATCAGGTCCCGGGGACTCATCAGCCTTCAGGCCTAACAGTCTCTCCAACACCATTTCCTGCCTAATGTAAATTCCCTTCAGTTCAGGTCCTTCAGCTACTATTACATCTGGGAGATTGCTCGTGTCTTCCCCAGTGAAGACAGATCTAAAGTACCAAATCAACTCTTCTGCCATTTCTTTGTTCCCTGTAATAAATTCAACCGTTTCTGTCTTCAAGGGTCCAATTTTAGTCTTAACCATTTTTTTTCTTTTCACATACCTAAAAAAGCCTTTACTATCCTCCTTTGTATTTTTGGCCAGTTTACCTTCGTACCTTATTTGTTCTTTGCGTATTTCCTTTTTAGTTATCCTCTGTTGTTCTTTAAAAGCTTCCCAGTCCACCGATTTCAAACTCATCTTTGCAATGTTATACTTTTTCCCTTTTGTCTTTATATGGTCCTTAACTTCCCTCGTCAGCCACAGCCACCTTTGCCTCCTCTTAGGATCTTTCTTCCTTTCTGGAATGAACTGATCCTGCATCTTCTGCATTATACCCGGAAATACCTGCCATTGTTGTTCCGCTGCCATCCCTGCTAGGATATTGCACCATTGAACTTTGCCAGCTCCTCCCCCATAGCTCCATAGTTCCCCTTATTCAACTGAAATATTGTCACTCCCGATTCTACCCTCTCCCTTTCAAACTGCAGATTAAATCTTATTGTATTGTGGTCACTACCTCCTAATGGCTCCTTTACTTCAAGGTCTCTGATCAAATCCGGTTCGTTGCACAACACCAGATCCAGAATTGCTTTCTCCCTGGTAGGCTCCAGCACAAGCTGTTCTAAGAATTCATCTCGGAGACACTCCACAAACTCCCTTTCTTTGCGATAGGCCAATTTCAGCTCCTTATTCAACTTACACACTACATCCAGGCTATTATTTGGGGGCCTGTAGATAACTCCCATTAGGGTCTTTCTACCCTTAGAATTTCTCAGCTCTATCCATACTGACTCTACACCCCCTGATTCTAGGTGCCCCGCACAAAGGACTGAATATCATTCCTTACCAACAGGGCCACCCCAACCCCTCTGCCAGTCCTTATGATAGCACGTATAGCCTTTGGTTCAAAAGTAATCCCTTGGCAGTAAAAAGGACAAGATATCCTGATAGCTTGACAATGCAAATGAGAATGTGAATGATACTCAATAATTTCTTCACAAATAAATGCATTATCAATATGTCAATTAAAATAAAATAAAAATAGGGCTCTTGTGCAGCGGTAGTGTCCCTACTCCTGCACTGTGGAGGCCCAGATTCAAGTTCCATCTCCTCCTGAGATGTGTAATAGCATCTACGAGCAGATTGATCAGAAAAGCAATTTTTAAAATGAAGTGGGGCCATTTTAGCATAGTGGTAGTTCCTTGCCTCTGAACCAGGTGCACTGGCTTCAAGTCCCACCTGCACATGAGCTGTTTAATTATATCTCTGAACATGTTGATTAGAAAACATCAAAAGCAAGTAAAAACAAGATGCAGGGGGACATTTCATCAAATTTCAAACAGGAACGCCACAACCTCTACTCTGAAGGTCAAAGAAAACTGATTTACCTAGCATGGATTCACAGTTATTGTTAAGTATTACGAAATGAATTTGGAGTTTGTCCAATTACTGCAGTTGAAAGTCACCGTTCCAACAAAGGGCAATCATGTTGAAATGTTTGTGGTTCCAAAGCTACTTAGTATTTCCAGCATTTCCTTTTAATTTCAAAATAACAGAAAGTGCGAACTGCAGGTGCTGGAGATCAGAGTCGAACAGTGTGGTGCTGGAAAAGCATAGCCGTTTAGGCAGCATCTGAAGAGGAGAGTCGACGATTCGAGACCAAGCTCTTCGCCAGGAAGAGCTTTCCTGATGAAGAGCTTATGCTCAAAACGTCGGTTCTCCTGCTCCCCGGATGCTGCCTGACCTTTCCAGCACCACACTGTTCGATTTTAATTCCAAATGTCCAGCACCCACAGCATTTTATTCCAGGAGGCAAGTCAGCATGGAGTGGATACAATGAGGATTGAATCAAACAGGTACACGAAAAAAAATACCAGCATATTACCAACAATTAATGAATGTGTAGCTGTTAGTTTCCCTCAATGGCTGTCTACCTCTCGCCATCTCAATGACGTTTACCCAGACAGCACACCGAGTAGGGTCGAGTAAAGATGCACCAGTCCCTTACCTGAGGGGGACTAAAAGCTCACCAACTTCCATCCCCAGGGAGAGGGAATATTTAGTAACGCCCCCCTCTCTCCCAGGCAGTAAATAGTTAGTAATTCCCGGGGAGTAAATACTAACCACCCCCCTCCCTCCAGAGGATAAAGACGCTCCCCTGGGGAAGGTAAATATTCACTGCCCTCCACCTTGCCCAGGGGTGAGGTTGTAAGTACTCACTGGCCATGGCTGCTGTTCAGCTCCAGCTGTTTGCAGCCGGGAGCACGTGATCACCGGTGTGGACACGTGACTCCCGTTGACAGGCAAACTAGGAGCGCGCTTGGTCTTCGGTTGATGGCGGTTTAATTACGGCCCCCCCTCCTCTCCCAGTTGCCAGTGATTTAATCGCTGCCCTCTTCTCATGGCCTTCCCCCGCCCAGTTGCCGGTGCTATTTCTGTTTGTATTTTTGCCCCAAATACGCGTCAGGATAAAAATTGCTCCCTCCTGACTTCCCCGCCCCTCGTGAGCAACGCCGGCCCCAGACGTCAGCGCGCACACACGCGTCACGTCCTGTCGGCGCCAACGGACGGCGAGAGCGCGGAATTCAAACCGAGAGGCGGTTGGAGGGAGAGACGATGGGAGGAAGGCAACGGATCAGTGTGTAAGGTGCATTCTGGATAGATGGTGAAACCGAAAAGCGTTCAGTTTTATAAATCATAATCGTCAGCTGTCACGATAAAAATCACACAACACCAGGTTACAGTCCGACAGGTGTATTTGGAAGCACGAGCTTTCAGAGCGCTGCCCCTTCATCAGGTGGTTGTGGAGGACACATTTGTAAGACACAGAATTTATAGCAAAAGTTTACAGTGTGATGTAACTGAAATTATACATTGAAAAGTACCTTGATTGTTTAAGTCTCATCTGTCCAGAACTAGAGGGCATAGGTTTAGGGTGGGAGGGGAAAGATATAAAAGGGACCTAAGGGGTAACTTGGGATGAGCTGCCAGAGGAAGTGGTGGAGGCTGGTACAATTTCAACATTTAAAAGGCATCTGGATGGGTATATGAATAGGAAGGGTTTGGAGGGACATGGGCCAAGTGCTGGCAAATTGGACTAGATTTATTTGGGATATCTGGTCGACATGTACAAGTTGGACCGAAGGGTCTGTTTCCGTGCTGTACATCTCTTATTGTATGAGGAAGAATGCTCTTGAACATTTACTCAATAAGTCAGACCAGAAAGGTGTATATTCTAATCTACTTGTGATGTGGAGGTGTTAGACTGGGATGGACAAAGTTAAAAATCTCACAACACCAGGTTATGTTCCAACAAGTTTATTTGGAATCACTAACTTTCAGACCGCTGCTCTGTCATCAGATACTTCTTTGCTGCACAGGCCCTCTAATCAACACTGTACACCAGATATATTGACAACATTTTCTTCCTCTGGACCCATGGTGAGGAATTACTGAAACAACTACAGGGGCACCTCGATTATCCGGGTGAGATGGCGGGCACTATTTCGTTCGGATAATCGATTATTCAGTTATTCGATTAAATGCCTTTCCTCTGGGGCTCGGAGTTTTTAAAAGTCTGCTCCCGTTCAGGAGACTAACAGCAGCACACAGTGTGCGAGACCCCGTCCCCCCAACGCCACCTCCACCCACAGCACAAAGCGTGTGAGCCCCTGACACTGCCCTCCCGCCCGCCGAACAACCCTGTCTCCGCTCCCCAACACCACGCCCACCTCCCAACACCGCCACCTGCCTGACCCCTGTGCATCCCTGTCCCCTCTCCGGGCAGCCAGACTGTACACCAACAATAAGACTGCTGCAGCTGCCTTTGTGGGGTAAGTCTCCAAATAGCACACATACACACAGCCACACATACAACTTGCTACTGCAGCTTTTTCACAGGTTCCATCTTTACCCTGTACAGGACAATGTTGGAGAAATTATCCGGGCGGGGTGGTGGTGAGAGGTTAGGGTACACTCCTCTGTAGAACTCCAGGGAAAATGTGGGGAGAGAGAGAGGGCAGGAGTTCAGTCATTTGGAGACGATGACTGTTTAATCACTGTAAACAAAAGACACGATCGCTGTTGGAAACACGTCTTTGATCTCCTTCAGATAATCCGATTTTCAGATAATTGGTATTTGGATAATCGAGGTTCCCCTGTACAGAGATACCAATGAGTTTCATCCCACCATCGGATTTATTATGGTCTCATTCTTGAATATATGCATCTCCATCAACGATCAGTACCTCACTCTACCGCAAACCCACTGATAACCTCGCAATGTTACACTTCTCCAGCTTCCACTCTAAACATGTTAAAACAGCCATCTCCTATGGACAAGCCCTATGCATACACATGATCTGTTCAGATGAGGAGGAACATGACGTGAAGATGCTCAAGGATGCCTTAATAAGAACGCAGTACAATGCTCAACTTGACAATCGCCAGTTCTGACATGCCACAGCCAAGAAACCATAATGACCTCCTTAGGAGACAGACCTGGGTTTCAACCGATGGGGTACCTTTCTTTGCCTAGTACTTCTCAGGATCCGAAATACTATGCCATGTTCTTTGCAGCCTGCAACACATTGAGGATGAGCACCTCGCCAACACCTTCCTTATGCCTCCACTTCTTGCCTTTAAACAGGTACCAAACCTTAAACAGACCATTGTTTGCAGCAAACTGCCCAGCCTTCAAGACAACATAGACCACAACACCGTACAACCCTGTCATTGGTAACCAATACAACACGTGTCAGTGTCGATATTGATACCACCATTACACGTGGAGACACCACAGACCGTCTACGCGGCAGTTACTCATGTGACTCACCCAACGTTGTCTATCTCATACTCTGCAGGTAAAGACGCCCTGAGGCATGATACATTGGCAAAACCAAGCGGACACTATGATAACGGGTGAATAGACACCGTGCAACAATCGCCAGACAGGGATATTCCGTCACAGTCGGGAAACATTTTAACGGTGAGAGGCATTCGGTCTCTGATCTTCGGGTGACTGTCCTCCAAGGCAGACTTCGGGATAGGCAGCAATGCAAAGTGGCTGAGCAGAAGCTGATAGCCAAGTTCTGTACTGTGAGGATGTCCTCAACCAGGACCTCAGGTTCATGTCACACTACAGGTGACGCCACTACACTACACACACACTCTCTCAAACACATGCATAAACACACAGACTCTTACATACTCTCACATGCTGTCTCATACACGCACACACCCTCTCCCAGGCCTATACTCCATCACACACTTTACCAAGCTTATACACACTCTTTCTTGTGCAATCACATACACAAACACTCACTCACACGTGTGCACACTCATCAGTCTTTGGGCTGAATTTGTATTTGCCAAATTATACTTGTAGATACATTCTATTTTGCACAATCTGCAGGCAGTCAATCAGTGTAATATTATGTAAATTCCATTTTCGAAATAGAACCAGTCTGACTGAAGATTGGGATGCAGACAGACTCTAACCTCACACCTTGAATGTATTGCCTGAGCTGAGATGCCACTTTTTTTACTAAAATCTTAAGTTATCTCGAGAACGTGACTTAAAAGAAGTTCTGGGATTTACATATTAATGAACCAAAACTTGCATTTACCTCCAAAAGATGAAAGACTTAACAACAATCTAGGTTTGTTCAATATATCATTTCAGTTGCATGACACTAATATTTTGCTATGAATTCTGTGTGACTGCCAGACTACTCAGACCCCTTGGCATCATGGTAGGCCACAAACCCACCAACACACTAAAACAGCAGCTAATGAACTTGAAAGACCCTATTCAGACAACAAGCAAAACTAATGTCATTTACAAAATACTGTGCATGGACTGTAACAAACACTACACTGGACAAACAGGCAGAAAACTAGTCACCAGGATACATGTACACCAACTAGCCACAAAAAGACATGACCCTCTCTCACGAGTATCCTTACATATGGATGAGGAAGGACACCACTTCGAATGGGACAGCACACCCATCCTAGGACAAGCCAAACAAAGACACACTAGAGTTCTTAGAAGCATGGCATTCCAACTGGAACTCTATCGACACACACATTGAGTTAGAACCCATCTATCACCCCCCCCCCCCCCCCCCCCCCCCCCCCGAGAAAAACAGGAAGTGATGTCACCACAGGAAATGACATCAAGCCAAAGAAACCCAAACATATAAATAGAAAGCAGGACTTATTAGCAGTGCTTCGCCTGAGGCCCACTGAAGATGTTACCTAGCAGGTTAACAAAACGTCTGGAAATGAACCTTCCAGCTCAGCGAGCAAACCTACATCCATGAATTCTGTGTCTTCTGGTCCTGCTCCACAACTACCTGATGAAAGAGCTAGTGCTTCCAAATAAACCTGTTGGACTATAACCTGGTGTTGTGTGATTTTTTTTAACCTAATCTACTTGAGATAATTTTAGGCTTGAAGGAATTCCCACCCATCATAGCTGTATAATAAAACTGCCCTAAATTATTGCTTTTAGACTAATGGAGCAGAACTTGGAGGGGAGAAAAACTACATTTCAACATACATGATTGCATGGGTTCATGGATAAGTTGATGATACAAGTAATAAATTTACAGAAATTTGAACTTAGCCAGCTAATTGCCACACTTATGGCTGCAATTTCCACAGGTGGATCAGTGGTTAGTAATGGGACATAGATTCATTTCAAAGTTTGTGAGAAGATTTGTAGCTCGGGTGCTCGTTGCTGTGGTTCTGTTCGCCGAGCTGGAAGTTTTTGTTGCAAACGTTTCATCCCCTGTCTAGGTGACATCCTCAGTGCTTGGGAGCCTCCTGTGAAGCGCTTCTGTGGTGTTTCCTCCGGCATTTATAGTGGCCTGTCCCTGCCGCTTCCGGTTGTCAGTTTCAGCTGTCCGCTGTAGTGGCCCAATATACCAGCCACTACAGCGGACAGCTGAAACTAACAACCGGAAGCGGCAGGGACATGCCACTATAAATGCCGGAGGAAACACCATAGATTCATTTCCAGCCTTGAGTGACTGTGAAGTTTGCACGTTATCCCTGTGTCTGTAGGTTTCCTTCCACAGTCCAAAGATGTGCAGGTGAGTTGGATTAGCCATGTTAAATTATCACATGTTACATAGGGATGTGCAGGCTATGTTATGTCCAAAGCAAATACTCTACCCCCTTTTCTTAGTCAGCAATTTGTTTCTCAATGTCACATTTTATGTATCCAATGTCACGTTGTCCAATTTTCATTACAAAAGAAAAAGGCCAAGTACATAAGAACATTAATATCAGGACATTTAATGTTTCAATTCAACATAAAGTATTTCCAGAACTTCAATGTACATCATGCAGAGAAAGATTCCATTTATTCAAAACGCCTGAAGAGCCACAGGAAAAATAGTGGGGAGCAAAGTTGTTCTTAGATCTGGCATACCTGATTGACTGAATGGCCTCCATCTGTGATGTAACAATTTTAATGATTCCAGGATCAGTAAGACTTTAACTCCTACTGCAACCTATAATGCATATTTTCTCTGATGTTTCAATGATTATATTCCTGCTATGTGGAACCCCAGCAAACGTTTCCTCCTCTCCCTGCCAATAAAAACTACCATTTTGTTGTGAAAGTTTACACTTACCTCTAAGTGATTTGATTTGCTACACAATGCAGAGTCTGCCCATGTCCACCACAGAAAATAATCTTGACAGCACTAAGTAGTTGAAGGATTAAAAATTGCAGGTGGACAGGGAAGGAAGTTGTTGGAGGACGGACAGGAATTGCTCTTAAAATAAATCACTGCAGACACAATGATCCAAATTCTGTACTATTGCATTTACCTCCAAAATATATGAGCTTTTTGATTTTGGCTTAAAGCCTGTTCTCTAAGTTTTGACCTCTGAGTTTGGTAATTTAACCTGTTCTATTCAAAGCTGTTAGATGACCGGTTACATCAGGAATGCCGCACAAATTCAACAGTATATTGCTGCGGATCAAGTTAAGCAGTGGTGCAGACAGACAAAGGGACAATAGTTCACATCAACAATAGCACTTCTTCAGACCGAATCAATTTGACTATTAGTAGTTTGTATTTTCTTGCAGCAGAAGAGTCATCCCTTTTGTTCACCTTCCTGAAGTCTTGCGCTGTGACTGGAGCATTTACATTCACTCCGTTTAAACAGGAAGTTGTCTGCACTGAGAAAAATGAGGAATGTATGTTACCAAGTATAGGTTGTAAGTTTGCTCGCTGAAGGTCTTTTTCAGACGTTTTGTCACCATGCAAGATATCATCAGTGAGCCTTCGGTGAAGTGCTTTCTATTTATGTGTCATGGTCTCTTAATATGGGTGATGTCATCTCTGGTTCTTTTTCTCAGAATTGGTAAATGGGGTCCAAATCGATGTGTTTATTGATGAGTTTCAGTTTGAATGTCAGGCCTCTAGGGATTCCCGTGCATGTCTCTGTTTAGCCTGTCCTAGGATGGATGTGTTGTCCCAGTCAAAGTGGTGTCCTTTGTCTGTATGTAATGGTACTAGGGATAATTGGTCATGTCTTTTGGTGGCTAGCTGATATTCATTTATCCTGGTGGCTAGTTTTTTGCCTGATCTGTCAGATGTAGTGTTTGTTACAGTCCTTGCGTGGTATTTTGTAAATGACATTCGTTTTGCTGGTTGTTTGTATCGGGTCCTTTACATTCATCAGCCGCTATTTGTGTGTAGATAGGTTTGTGGGTTACCATGATGCCAAGGGGTCAGAGTTTTTAGATTAGATTACATTACAGTGTGGAAACAGGCCCTTCGGCCCAACAAGTCCACACCGACCCGTCGAAGCGCAGCCCACCCATAACCCTACATTTACCCCTTACCTAACACTACGGGAAATTTAGCATGGCCAATTCATCTGACTGTGGGAGGAAACCGATGCAGACACGGGGAGAACGTGCAAACTCCACACAGTCAGTCACCTGAGGCGGGAATTGAACCCGGGTCTCTGGCGCTGTGAGGCAGCAGTGCTAACCACTGTGCCACCGTGCTGCCCACATGTTGTCTGGTAGTCATTTCAGCGATGTCTTTGATGTATGGTAATATGTTTAAACAAACATTACATTGGACAGACAGGCAGAAAACTAGCCAGCAGGATACACGAGCACCAACTAGCAACCAAAAGACATGACCCACTCTCACTAGTATCATTAGAAACGAAGAAGGACAGCACTTCAACTTGGACAACACATGCATCCTAGGACAGGCTAAACAGAGACACACAGGAATTCCTAGAAACCTGGCATTCAAATCGGAACTCGATCAATAAACACATCAATTTGGACCCCATTTACCATCCTCCTGAGAAAAAGAACCGGAATGATATCACACTTTACGAGACCATAACACACAAACAGAAAGTGGAATATAACACAGCACTTCACTGGAGGCTCACTGATGATATTACCTAGCATGGTGACAAAACTTCTGAAAATAAACCTTCCAGCTCAGCGAGCAAACTTACAACCTGAACCTCAACCTGATCTATAAATCTTCTCAAAAACTGCATTACCAAGTCTAAATAACATGCATTCCCCGACTAAAAAATGACCAGTTTAACCAAATGCTACCACTCCACCTTAAAATTATGCCCATTAGTAGGCTACACATTAAAATTAGATTTAGAGAAATGCAAACTAATTGGTAAAAATGACTTCTACTCTGTTAACCTCACTTCCACACTGTTCAACTAAAAAATGTAACCAAAATCCATTGGGGAAGAAAGTAGATCAAATGGGATTACTTTTTTCTCACTGTTTCATAATTCTCTATGTCAGAAAACACACTTGTTGCATAAATTAACAGCCAAAAATAATGCAAATAATTGTGATTTACAGGCACAGTCAAGTGCTCTAAATAATGCTTACATGCTTTTATTTAGCCCTGAATGAACTGTAGACATACACCTCCCTTGTCATTATTCAATTATCTCCAACCAAATACAAGGATGACAGCAGAGTTGTTGTAGGACTAGTAATCCAGATGCCTAGACTAAAGGTGTGGATACTTAAATTCCTGCTGCAATAGCTGGGGAATTTAAATTGAATTAATTAACAAAATCTTGAAGAAGATCTGCTGAGAAGCCATGAATTAATTTGCTTTTGGAACTCAAGAACATGTACACCAAACCATAGACATTTACTTACAAAACTCCAGTTCACATTGTATGCCCAACTCTTAACTAGCTCAGGATTTTAATTCTTATTTTGACTGAATTTAGTTGTAATAATTTCCATGATTTAAGAAAATCAAATTCCATTTTCCTTAATAAAAAATGTAACATTTCATAAAAAAAAATTCAATTCAGTGGTATTCTCTCAATTTTAAGTTGTCAGACCTTTTCATAATCGAGCACCATAGAGCAGAAATACAAGGTTTTCTTTTCAGGAGAAGGTTCTGGTGAGAATGTCTTGATTTTGTTCTTGATGTAAAGTCCCAATTCCAACTGCAGGTACTGGAAGAGAGGGTCTGCTCACCAACTTTAACTAGGAAAATAATCATGAATAAAGAATTAATTTTTGTTTTGAATGAATTAGGATGCATGAGTTTTGTAATACTAATAAATATTTACTGTGCAATGTTCTTGCTCAATAACAAGTGCATTCCCTCCTGTCATTTCCATTCAGTAAATGCCACTGGAACTGGAAAATCGCACAACAATGCCCAGGGTGGGCAGAGTTAATCAATCAGTTTGATAAGCAACAGCAAAGTATCCACATCTGGACAGTGAAAGGACAAAGACATGAAATGTGCTTGCAAATTACAGCTACGTTTAATCTGCAATCATTTCATAATCCATTTGCCACATGCAAAATAGATGTGCTTAGGCTTCAAATGCTGGTCAAATATGATTTGCACTATGCTATTGGTTATTGTAAATTGTACACTGACATCTCAATGACACAGCTGTTAGGGTCCCTACCTCTGTGCCAGGAGGCCTGGAGCAATCCTGCCAGAGACATGTATTATACCATCTCTGAACAGGTTGATTTAAAAAAAACACTTTAGATGTGTATGTAAAGAAGAGCTAGCCAGCACTAGAGACACTTGTTTTAATGAGAGATATAACCTCTGTGTCAAGCAATAAATAGTTTCCATAAAGTATTCCATTCTTGATGTATTCTTCATGAATAGGCTTGGAGGACCCCTAACAATTCTGACTATTCAAACCTGGTTAAGAAACTACTTAGCAGGCCCATTTTGACATAATCATGGAGTATGTAGCCAGTATTATAAAGAAATTTCACATGTCCTGAATTTGTGAAAGTACAAGTTCTTGTTTCTTTGTAAGTAAGAGTGGGAACTGGATCCACATCCATGTGAGCCCAGTTTCAAAACTGCTGTTTCAACCCAAAACAAATAAAAATATCCCATTTGATTAAAACAAGTATTAACATTTGAGAATTACATAGATGTACGATAGCTTACCTTGCATGCTAACTGTTTGTCAAACCTGGGAGATACAAAAAACCATGGGCCCATGTTCTCTGGCTCTTCTTGACTCCATATAAAGTCTGGAAAATAATTTCCAAATTTAGTATTCATTACATGTGAAAGATTGTCCTCGGCAGCTTGGCTGTTGTGTTTGCCAACATGTTACAGTGTATTTAAAAGTTATACATTAAGTGGTTTGAGATTCAAGTTTTTTCAAAGCATCGATATGTTGACCAAATATGGAACTTAGATTAGGAAGGTTTTTAAAACTGATACACTCAAGATGATCTCAGTGATGCCAGCAGTGGCTCAGCTAAACTGGGTCTCAATCTCTCTAATTAGAAGAGGAGAAGACAAAATATAAATTTTGCAAAAAGGAGACACAAATCTGAAACATTCATCAGCACTGGGATGTGAGAAACCAGACTTGGAAAAGAGACACTAATTTATACAACATGGGAAGAGGGTGCTGATTTATTAGATTGTCATTGGTGTGGGGGGAAAAAATGTTGAGGCTAAAACATTGAATGTTTTCGAGGAGAAGTTGGGAATGTGCATGATGAGAGGTTGCATTTATGTAGCACACAAAATTGATGCTTCACAGGAGAATAAGTCAGAACCAAAACAAACCACAAAGAGTGAGTTGTCAGAAAGGACAATGTTAGAAACCCTGCTGACCTTTCATTATTTTATTCTTTTACCAATTCTGAATTATGAGCTGGAAATAACTGATGGACCTTGGGACTGCTTGGGATAAAAAGAACAGACCGGGTGAACTTTGTTTGTTTGAGAGTCATCTTAGACTTGAAACATCAGCTTGCTCTCTCTCTGTCTGGATGCTGTCTGACCTGCTGTGATCTCTTGCATTTGTTGTTTTCATTGTATTAAACAGTTAGCAAAAGTTGGCAATACAATGAGGTCAGTATCGGGGAGTTGGTTCCTGTAAGCCTGGAGCAAGCACTATGTTCAAGGAGATGGCAGTTGTTGAATGGTAACTGAGACCTCAGGTAGAGTCAGTCAGTCTGTCAGCGTGGAACTAGAATTACAGGTTTTTTTGAGCTATGTTTCCGGAGAGACTGTTCTGAGTTACTGCTGAGAGAGCATGAAGATTTGAAAGCTCCTTGCCTAATCTGAGATACTAGTTTCCGAAAATTCAAAGAGAAGAAAACGGAGTTGTAAGAATTGCTGCCTTTGCTTGGGTGAACTAAGAAAGTGACCGTGATCAACATTTCAGGATAAACAGCCAAGAAGTGCACAATTATACTTGTGAACAATCCATCAGAAAGGACATTTAAGCAATCTGGCTAGTTTTGATATTTTCTTATGTTTATCCCTAAATTGTGCTTTTAATGATCTGTCTTTTGTGTGAATGGAGGCAGAAAATAAATATTTCATTAACCAGCTTGCCATGCTGTTGAACTTTCTCCCTGCTAATGTTAATTTGTATTTAATAAATTGTTTAGTTTATTGTTTGAGATGCAAAACCGATGTCTAGAAATGATTCACAAAGTCTGGGATTGGTCATTCAAAAGGTTAGGAACCATTGGAGTGGCTCTTTGGGGGTTTTATTTTACTGTGTTGTGAATATAGAAGAAGGAAGGCTGCTTTGGTCTCCATGTTGTAACAACAAGAGTACAGCCAAATTTTCACAACACGAGGGGGGGAACTGGCCTGGTTGTATTATCGGTAGACTATGAATCAAGAGACCCAGTAATGAATCCCACTGCTGTAGATGTTGGAATATGAATTCAATGAAAATGTGGAATTAAGAGTCTAATGACGACTATGAATCCATTGTAGATTGTTGGAAAAACCCATCTGGCTCACAAATGTCCTTTAGGAAGGGAAATCTCCCATCTTCACTTGATCTGATCTACATGTGACTCCAGATCCACAACAATGTCGTTGACTCTCACTGCCCTTTGGGCAATTAGAGATGGGCAATAAATGCTCAATTGGCCAGAGCCAGCCTTATCCCATAAATTCATATTTTTTAAAAACCACCATCAAAGCTTATTTATAATATGCCATTTGTGTCGAAAATTCTCCCAAGGGGCTTCACAGAAGCAAAACCAAAGAGTAACACAAAGCTGTAGAAGGGAGGGATTAGGAGGAGTGATGAAAACCTTGGACAAAGAGGTGGAGATTGTGGCCAAGAGATATAGGGAGGGTGTTCAAAGTGTCAGGTTTTGATGTCCTGAAGGCATTGCTGCCAATGGTGGGGCAAAGGGAACTGAGGCCATGCAAAAGTCTAGAGTCAGAAGTTCTTGGGGGATTATGTTGCTGGAGGAGGTTCCACAGTTAGAGGATGGGTGGCTCAGTGGTTAGCATTGCTGCCTCACAGTGCCAGGACCTGGGTTCAATTCCAGCCTCAGAGGACTGTGCGGAGATTGCACATTCTCCCCATGTCTGTGTAAGTCTCCTCCAGGTGCTCCGGTTTCCTCCCCCAATTCACAGATGTGCAGGTTAGGTGAATTGGCCATGCTGAATTGACCTATCAGGGATGCATAGGTAGGTGCATTGGCCAGGGATAAATGTCGAGTAATATGATAGGGAAATGGGTCTGGTTCTTTCAAGGGTCGGTGTGGATCTGTTGGGCCAAATGGCCTGTTTCCATACTCTAGGGATTCTATGAAATCCTATCAATGATGAAGCCATGGAGAGCTATGAGCATGTAGACAATTTTACATTTGTGTTTGTCAAAAGGAAACCAGTGTAGGTCAATGAAAACAGTGAGGATAAAGTAGGGAGGGACTTAGGTAGGACAAGTTAGGATGTGTGCTGCTGATTCGAAAGAACTCTGGTCTGTGGTGAGTTCAAAGTGGGAGGCTAGCCAGGGAAACACCTAACTGCGAGATAACAAAAGCTTGACAGTTGAGCAATGCTGGTGATAAAAAGAAGACTATCTTAGTGATGGATAGAATACAGCTGGAAATTCAGCTCAGAGTCAAACAGGATGTGGAGACTGCAAAAACGATTTGTCTATCAAAAATCAAACATGCAGCACTGTCCAAAAATGTGCAGGTTATGTGAATTGGCCATGTTAAATTGCCCATTATGTCCAGGGATGTGCAGGCTAGTTGGATTAGCTTGGAAAATACAGGGATAAGGTGGAGTAGATCTGGGTGGGATGCTCTTCTCAGTCAGTGTGGACCAGTCAATAGACCAGATGGCCTGATGCCATGCTACAGGAATTTGACAATTTTATATTGAACACCCCCCCCTCCACCCCCAAAGAGCTCATTAAAGGCAACTGCACAAATGCTGTGGAATTATAATTTCTTCAAGAAACTTTGATGTTTAAAACAATAAATATTACTGATAGCCATAAAATTTTATTCATATGTTAGTAAAGTATAATAAATAGTGAGCAGTTATGTTCTGAGATGACAGGTGTCTCATCCATTGCTAAAGAACTCATCAACCAATTTCTGGGATGACATGTCCTTTGGGCAAATTGTCAAGTCAATGAATGCTTGGTGTGTCAGAGCAGCATCTTTTATTTCTTTTGTGTCTTTAAAAAGTGTGAACTGCAAACAGAATGGTTTTTAAACACAGAGATTTACCAGGAGGGCGGCAGAATTTCACAGCAAGGAATTTGACATTGATTATAAAGTTTGTTTTGCAGCTATGGGTTCCCATAGTGTGCAGATGATCAGGAGCCAGGGAGGTGATTCTCAGCTAACTGAGCAAGTTGGAACTCGAAACGAAACAGAAAGACAGAGAAGGTTGTGTTGTTCTCCCCAGTAAAAATTGCCTATTCTCTACAATAAAACAAAACTCAGTTTCAACTTAAATAAAACCAGCTTCCCTTTCCAGCAACAGTTGCTGTGCACTGAATTTTAAATTAATAAATCAGACATTTTCCAAGTGAATCAGTTACTCTGCACGTCTTACAAACCAGTGGAAACTCCCAGAAAAAGACACCTGAACACAAAGGGCTTGGCTAACAGAAGATAGATCAGGAGGCAAAGACCACTGAACTGACTTTCCTGACTCTTTTTCCTCCGCTAATAATCTATTTATTTATCTGTGTGTATTTGTGTCAGGGAGTGTTTACAAGGGCTGAGACAGGGTCACCGGAACTGAAATGTTAACTCTGATTTCAATGCACAGACCTCTGCTGCCAGACCTCCAGAGCTTTTCCAGCACCTTATGTATTTGTTTCTGATTACAGCATCTGCATTTCTTTTGGCTTTTATTCGGTATTTATAAGGGGATTAGAATTCTAGTTCGTAATGTTATGTACCAATTGTTTATATCTATTTATTTTAAATAATTAGACTATAATCATTCTTGTTTCCTACAGAAATTTAGTGTTCGCTTTCCATTAATCTAGATCTGACAGTTGGGTAAATTGGGGTACAGTGTGTTCCTTAAAAAAATCTTTATCAGGAATGGTGAGACTTGATTAACAGCATGTTTCCCCAGTGGTCTGTAACAGGTGTCAACATTTTACTTCTAAAAAATGCATTAAAAAAAATTACACTAACTAGGAAAGGGGGAGGAACTGACAGCTCACATGTGGACAATGTTTTGAGAGGGTATGTAGTTTGCGCTGTGTTCAAAGTTAATGTAATATTTGTTAATCAGCCCTGACCTTTTGCATTTTTGTATTTTTCCATTTGTTGCTGAAGTGCCTCCAAGGGGAAAGGACAAAGTTCTTCTACTCTGACGAGTGCCGAGTTCTGTCCCGCCTCTGCTAAAGATTCTCGGAGTTTAACCAGTGTATAATAGTGTTTTCCAGAACATAGCACAACTCGAGTTACCCTGAAATAAATAAGAATTCACAAAAAGTGGATTTTAAAAGACCAGCGTAAGGTGGCATAACCACATCATAAAAGTACCTGATATATTAAACAATGAGACCAAGAAACAGAATGCTTTCAAATACTAGAATTGGCAATCTTCATTTGTTCAGTTCAGAATTGTTTTAGATATTTAAACATGTATTTGAATAATTACAGAAGTTCTGACATCTACCTGTAAAAGTGCAAAAAGGCTGACAATACCCCAATACTATCACATTCTGTTCTTGCAAATCTTTTGGGAAGAATCATTCAGGTTTGCAAAGTAGAATTTTTGTCTAAACACACAATGTTTACACTTAAGTCGGTGAAGAATGCATTGCCATGGTTTCCAAGCATGCACAACTCAAGCTGCTAAATGCATTAGAGCTAACAACTGGCCTTTAGGTTTTAAAACACAGGGAAACAAAACTCAAAACACCATATTTGTATTTTTCCCCAACAAATGTTAACTTGTCTGACTAATTAATGCCAAAGGGTGTGGTGCTGGAAAAGCACAACCAGTCAGGCAGCATCCGAGGAACAGGAGAGTCGACATTCAAGGCATAAGCTCTTCATCAGGAAGGAGGATGAAGGGCTTATGCCCGAAACATCGATTCTCCTGCTCCTCAAGATGCTGCCTGACTGGTTGTGCTTTTTCACCACCACACTCTTTGATCTCCAGCATCTGCAGTCCTCACTTTCTCCTACCTGACTAATTAATGCATTCACTTGAATTACCACTTTGTTGCAAATGTGAAATGTAAAGGAAAAATGTGATTTTAAGCAAATTCATCTGGAAAGAAAAATCATTGATATTGTCCTCTCAACCTATTCAGAGGTGTTATTACACATCTCTGAAGGAGCTGGGACTTGAACCTAGCACTCCCAATGTTGGTGCTATCACTACCTCACAAATCAGCTGTCCAGCTAACTGACTCCCTGACAGGAATTCAGGACCAAGGATATGAATCTGAATAAATAGTCCTATTTGACTGGCATTGGAATACTTCCTTTATGGTGTCACAACGTTAAAAAAATCTCTCTGGCCAATTTTATTACTCATAGTGTGAGATATGATTTGCATGTTTAGCACACAAAACAAATAATAAATCCAAAAAAGGGCCAATGCCCACATGCAGGATATTGAGCAAGGCCAGGGGAGAAGATAAGATCAATTAATTACTGATTGGGCAGTTTAAAATTCTCTTGGTATCGGAAGATTGGAGAGAGGTAAGGGTTTGTACAATGTTGAAGACATGAGAATAAAAAGTTAATGGAAAACAGTGATAATGAGACTTTAAAAGGTGATTTTAAAACCTAATGGACTGAAAACAGGAAAAAAAAGATGCCTTACTACTTTGTAGGAATTCAGATGAATGCACTTCTTGAAAATGATACAAGTTACAGACACAAAGACTGTGCCTTTACATGTAGATGTAGACAAGGATACACGTTCATGCTTTGAGAGGGAAATGTGTGTCGTAAGTTATCATCATTTTGGATTTAGATTTTTCAAATAGAGGTAGATGTGCATTTTCATTTCTGCGTAGTTGGCCATTTTTTAAAAAACAAGGTTAGACGATTTTTTAGTGAACTGGAGACATAATTTTCCATAAGATATGCGATTGTCAACTGCCTCGCAGAATACTGGTCCTGTTAATAGGTGAAACGTTTATATTGCTGAGTTTGTGACTGATTTATGTATTTAAAAAGTCAAAAGCCACTAGTTTAGCTTTTGACTTTAGTTCAGAAGAATCAAGAGTTCAGTTCAGAAGGGAGAACACTTTTCTATTTGTCTATTTGTAAAATCTCCAGACTGAGAATTTATAGAATGTCAAATTATCAGACTTTGGAGAAAATAGCTTTAGGCCATTGGAATTGAGAAATGCTCATTCCAACAGTCTTGGAAAGATGTTTAAAAAACCCATCTCAAAAGTCCAGGGATGAGAACTGGGAAGAGAATCAGTTAAGTAAGAAACTAAAGAATTGAAATAGGAATATTATTTTTCTGGAATTGGGTTTCTATAAAAATTAGTGTTGAGAAATGGATTGAAACTTTGTTTTGCTGTTAAGATATTGCTAAACTGTCTTATGTATTTTAATATACAAATAATTATATTTCCATGCCCCTCTGTTTTGCTGTATAAACACACAAATCTATTTATAGCTTTATTTTCTTTGTGTAACAAACTCTGTCCAGCTATTAACTTATAAAGAACAATTGCAGTCTTTTGTTTGTATATTTTTTCAAGAATTAATTCTTGGGACGTATGTGTTGCCATCTCAGCCAACATTTATTGCTCAGAGAGCAAGTGCTGTGGGTGTGGAGTCACATGTAGGCTACATCAGTTAGGACAGCAGATTTCCTCTCTTTGAAAGAAGGATATTGGTGAACCTGACTATGTATTTCCATTTGGTTAGCTCTTTATTGAATTCAAAATTTCATCATCTGCCACGAGTGGGATTCAAGCATTAACCTGGGTTTTGAATTACTAACTCCATGATGCTATTCGTTACTCTACCACGTCCCCTTATATTCAGTGACTAACCGTGACAGTAACCAACTATATTGACTTGCCCAGCATTACCATCAGCTGTGATGCGAATATTTGTATTCCAACATGTACATGATATCTTTTGGCTTTTCATTTCATCAAAGATGTTGTTTGAGTCCAGATGACTCTACGTCAATTGTGATGA
Source organism: Chiloscyllium plagiosum (assembly GCF_037043375.1). Taxonomy (NCBI): domain Eukaryota; kingdom Metazoa; phylum Chordata; class Chondrichthyes; order Orectolobiformes; family Hemiscylliidae; genus Chiloscyllium; species Chiloscyllium plagiosum. Next base: position 6,497,278 of record NW_028270161.1, read on the forward strand.
TCAGTCATGTAGACCTGAAATATTAGCTTGCTGTCTCTCCATGGATGCTGTCTGACCTGCCATGATATCCAGCACTTGTTGTTTTTATTACAGATTCCAGCATCTGCAGTAATCTGTCCCTATATAGTAGAATCAATTTGGACACAAATGCCTGTGTAGCTGTTTTAAAAAAAACCTTCACTGTGAAATGTCTTTGGAAAAAAAAAGAGTTTCGAAACTATTTTGGAAAGAGATTTTAAAAATTACGTTTTTGGATCCACTGATGAATCCCCAATAACTGGTTTAAAAGTGGTTCCTGGTGCCATCTCATCCAAACTGGAGACAGCAGCCTTCGGAAAGAAAACACAAAGTTCAGAAATGTTAGATATCACAGAAATACTTCCATATTATATTCATAACAGGTCTGCTATAGGACAAGTCAAACCACATCAAATACCTATTTCAACTATATGATGTGATGAAATATAAAATATTTGCTGTTAAATATTCACATTGTATAGATATATTTGACACCAATGACAATGTACAGATAGTGTAACCCGTGAAATGCCCGGGTGTGTTTTCCTATGAACACAGTCCGCCAATATCTCAGCAACAAACTCAAACAGGCAGACAAACACGTCCAGAAACCCTAGCCACTCTCCCCTACATCAAAGGCATCTCGGAAATGACTGCCAGACTACTCAGACCTCTCGGCATCATGGTAGGCCACAAATCCACCAACAAAATAAAACAGCAGCTAATGAACTTGGAAGACCCTATACAGACAATGAGCAATACTAACGTCATTTACAAAATACCATGCAAGGACTGTAACAAACATTACATTGGACAAACAAGCAGAAAACTAGCCACCAGGATACATGAACACCAACTAGCCACAAAAAGACATAACCATCTCTCACTAGTATCCTCACATATGGATGAGGAAGGACACCACTTCGACTGGGACAACACATCCAACCTAGGACGAGCCAAACAAAGACGTGCCCGAGAATTCCTAGAAGCATGGCATTCCAACTGGAACTCTATCAACAAACACAGCGAGTTAGAACCCATCTACCACCCCCTGAGAAAAGGAACAGGAATTGACTTCACCACAGGAAATAACATCACCACATGAAATGACATCACCAACCCAAAGAAACCCAAACATATAAGTAGCAGGAATTTTCAGCATTGTTTTGCACGAGGTCCACTGAAGGTAACGAAACGTCTGGAAATGAACCTTTCAGCTAAGCGAGCAAACCTACATCCAAAACCTCAACCTGAGCTACAAATCTTCTCAAAACTCGCTGTGTTTTCCTCCATATTTGTAATTGCTTATTTTCACAAAAAGCACCAAAATTACTTCAGGATAATTTTAGAAACACAGATTCACATTTTACAATATACAACAACTTTCATGACCATGTTTGTCTCCAAATGCTTTATAGCCAATTGTTGTACAGTGTAAATCATTAAGTCGTTAGCGGAGACAGTGTTGTAACTCAACCATAGAACTTACAATACACAAAAGATTCTGGATTATTGGTGCTGGAAGAGCACAGCAGTTCAGGCAGCATCCAAGGAGCTTCGAAATCGATGTTTCGGGCAAAAGCCCTTCATCAGGAATAAAGGCAGTGAGCCTGAAGCGTGGAGAGATAAGCTAGAGGAGGGTGGGGGTGGGGAGAAAGTAGCATAGAGTACAATGGGTGAGTGGGGGAGGGGATGAAGGTGATAGGTCAGAGAGGAGAGGGTGGAGTGGATAGGTGGAAAGGAGATAGGCAGGTAGGACAAGTCCGGACAAGTCATGGGGACAGTGCTGAGCTGGAAGTTTAGAACTAGGGTGAGGTGGGGGAAGGGGAAATGAGGAAACTGTTGAAGTCCACATTGATGCCCTGGGGTTGAAGTGTTCCGAGGCGGAAGATGAGGCGTTCTTCCTCCAGGCGTCTGGTGGTGAGGGAGTGGCGGTGAAGGAGGTCCAGGACCTCCATGTCCTCGGCAGAGTGGGAGGGGGAGTTGAAATGTTGGGCCACGGGGCGGAGTGGTTGATTGGTGTGGGTGTCCCGGAGATGTTCCCTAAAGCGCTCTGCTAGGAAGCGCCCAGTCTCCCCAATGTAGAGGAGACTGTATCGGGAGCAACGGATACAATAAATGATATTAGTGGATGTGCAGGTAAGACTTTGACGGATGTGGAAGGCTTCTTTACGGCCTAGGATAGAGGTGTGGGCGCAGGTTTTACAGTTCCTGCGGTGGCAGGGGAAGGTGCCAGGATGGGAGGGTGGGTTGTAGGGGGGCGTGGACCTGACCAGGTAGTCACGGAGGGAACGGTCTTTGCGGAAGGCGGAAAGGGGTGTGGAGGGAAATATATCCCTGGTGGTGGGGTCTGTTTGGAGGTGGCGGAAATGTCGGCGGATGATTTGGTTTTTGCGAAGGTAGGTAGGGTGGAAGGTGAGCACCAGGGGCGTTCTGTCCTTGTTATGGTTGGAGGGGTGGGGTCTGAGGGCGGTGGTACGGGATGTGGACGAGATGCATTGGAGGGCATCTTTAACCACGTGGGAAAGAAAACTGCGGTCTTCTAAAGAAGGAGGCCATCTGGTGTGTTCTGTGGTGGAACTGGTCCTCCTGGGAGCAGATACGACGGAGGCGGAGGACTTGGGAATACGGGATGGCATTTTTGCAAGAGGTAGGGTGGGAAGAGGTGTAATCCAGGTAGCTGTGGGAGTCGGTGGGTTTGTAAAAAATGTCAGTGTCAAGTCGGTTGTCATTAATGGAGATGGAGAGGTCCAGGAAGGGGAGGGAGGTGTCAGAGATGGTCCAGGTAAATTTAAGGTCAGGGTGGAATGTGTTGATGAATTGCTCAACCTCCTCGGGGGAGCACGAGGTGGCGCCAATGCAGTCATCAATGTAGCGGAGGAAGAGGTAGGGAGAGGTGCCGGTGTAATTACGGAAGATCAACTATTCTATGTAGCCAACAAAGAGACAGGCATAGCTGGGGCCCATATGTTTGCCCATGGTTATCCCTTTGGTCTGGAGGAAGTGGGAGGATTCGAAGGAGAAATTGTTAAGCGTGAGGACCAGTTCGGCCAAACGAATGAGAGTGTCGGTGGAAGGGTACTGTTGGGGATGTCTGGAGAGGAAAAAATGGAGGGCTTGGAGGCCCTGGTCATGGCGGATGGAGTTGTAGAGGGATTGGATATCCATGGTGAAGATGAGGCGTTCGGGGCCGGGGAAACGGAAGTCTTGGAGGAGGTGGAGGGTGTGGGTGGTGTCTTGAACGTATGTGGGGAGTTCCTGGACTAGGGGGGATAGGATAGTGTTGAGGTAGGTGGAGATGAGTTCAGTGGGACAGGAGCATGCTGAGACAATGGGTCGGCCAGGGTGGTCAGGCTTGTGGATCTTGGGAAGGAGGTAGAACCGGGCAGTGCGGGGTTCCCGGACTATGAGGTTGGAAGCTGTGGGTGGTAGATCTCCTGAGGTGATGAGGTTCTCTATGGTCTGGGAGTTGATGGTTTGGTGATGCGGGTGGGGTCATGGTCGAGGGGGCAGTAGGAAGAGTTGGCGTTTGGCTTCAGCGGTGTAGAGGTCAGTGCGCCAGCTACCACTGCGCCCCCTTTATCCGCTGGCTTGATGGTGAGGTTGGGATTGGAGCAGAGGGATTGGAGGGCTGCGCGTTGTGAGGGTGAGAGGTTGGAGTGGGGGGGGGGGGGGGTCGACAGGTTGAGGCGGTTAATGTCCCGGCGGCAGTTGGAAATGAAGAGGTCGAGGGCAGGTAATAGACCAGCGCGGGATGTCCAGGTGGATGCAGTGTGTTGGAGGTGGGCGAAGGGGTCCATGGGAGGTGGATGGGAATCCTGATTGTGAAAGTAAACTCGGAGGCGTCGGAAGAATTGTTCGACGTCATGGCGTGTATTAAATTAATTGATGCGTGGATGGAGGGGGATGAAGGTGAGTCCTTTGCTGAGGACTGGTCGTTCGTCCTCAGTGAGGGGGAGGTCTGGAGGGATCGTGAAAAATAAGGATGTTATGCAGGGCATTGGAGAGACCACAATTCGAATATAGTGTTCGGTTTTGGTCTCCTTATTTAAAGAAGGATGTCAACGTGTGGAGATGGTCCAGAGGTGCTCCAATAGCCCGATACCTGGACTGAGTTGATCTGTCTTATAAGGGAAGATTGGAGGTTAGAAGAATGAGAGATGTCCTAACTGGGATATACAAGACGTTGAGATGGTAGACGTGGAAAAGATGTGTCCTCTTGTAGGCGAGTCCAGGACTAAGGGCTGCTGTTTCAAAAAGAGGGGCCACCCTTTTAGACCAAGCTAAGGAGAACTTTTTTTCACTCACAGGATTGTGCAACTTTGAAATTTCACCTCAGAAAATAGCTTCAGTGAATATTTTTAAGGTAGAGGTTCTTGTTAGGCATGAGTATCAAAGGTTAGAGAATAGATGGCAATGTGGAATTGAAATATAAACACAATGGCAGAGCAGCTTTACGGCACCTACTTCTGCTCCTAATTCACACATTTGAATGTAACTTTATGAGAAATGAGCATCTATATCAATGAATCACTTACCCATTCAGTACTAAAGTATAAACCTGGAAAAATGTGCTCTCAAAACATCAGTAGAGCCTGAAGACATTGTGCTAAAGCTTTTGATGATAACATAAACTTAACTTCATGGCTAAAGTGGCACATAGGGAGGATTATAAATGTATGATTATCTTCAAAGCATATCTGTTATGATTATGCTCATCTTCCCACCTATTCAAATAAGCTCACTGCAAACGAGGTGAACATTTACAAAGTGAATATTGTCCAGTATCTGAGTGATCATATCAAAGTGTAACGTGTACTCACTGGGAGACGCAGCAACATTTTCGGTGAGGCTACAATCAGAGGTTTACGGAAATTTCGAACCATCTGCCGGCGCAGTAAGTGAAAGTATTGTGCTGGCGTAGTGGGATGTACAATGGACATGTTGACATTGTCCCCGTCAACGCCTTCCTCCTTGCTGTCGCTCATCTGTTGGAGAAAAGGAGGTTTATTGATAAACGCTGTGTTGCATTAGCTCTCCACCAGTTTAGTCTTTTGAAGTTGTCTACCGACATTGTTAAAAAGACAATCCTGCTTAACAAAAAAGGGAAAGACGTTGGACTGTAACAGCAGCTTTCTTGATTTCAGGATGTGACAAAAGCACAGTATGGCTAATGAAGAGCTTTTAAAATGGTGTCATTGGAGCAATGTAAGAAATGGAACTACCAATTTCCCCCTTCAATATTGGGCATCACATATAAAGAAAGATGAATCAACCTCTGAGGTCTGCCAAGCAGATTTACATGAAATGAAACAGGATGGTTGTTAAAGGGTTAAATTGATAAAAATTGTAAATTCTTGCCTTGGTGTTACCTGGATTGTAAAAGGTTAAGCGATAATACATTGTTAGTAGGATTTCATAGTTTCGCTGCAGTTAGTCTAATACCACTGATGCGCTAACAGTGAATCTCACAGCATATCATCTTTAATTATAAAATAAACCATTTTGGAGTAAAATTAGGAGCAATCTTTCATACAAAAGATTTGCAGAAACCCATTTCCACAGATTTTTATTCAAGTTCAAAGGATGTGGAGCTAAATCGATTCAGTGAAATTGAGGCAGAGATCGGATTAAATGGGATAATAAAGCTCAAGGGCTGAATGGCTTCTTCTTTTTCCTATTCCAAACCAATTACTTAATTTCCATCTAAAAGCTCAATGATCCGAGCCTCTCTTCTATCCAGAAGTCAGTTAGATGCCAGACTTGGCATCTACCTTTTTAAAATTAGTTCATGGGATGTGGGCATCATTGGCTAGGCTGGCATTTATTGCCCATTCTTAATTGCTCAGAGGCCAGTTAAGAGTCAGCCACATTGCTGTGAGTCTGGAGTCACATGTAGGCCAGACCAGGTAAAAATTGCAATTTCCTTCTCTAAAGGGCATTAGTGAACCAGATGGGTTTTCCCGACTTGACAATACATTCATGGCCATCACTGGACTCTTAATTCTGCCATTACAAGATTTGAACCCAGGTCCCCAGAATATTACCTGGGTCGCTGGATTAATAGGCTAGAGATAGTACCACTAGGCCATACCCTCCCCATATTCCAAGCAGTGGATTGGATACAACTGCAGTACTGGTAATATTGGAAATCTGAAATAAAACCAGAAAGTGAGATATTCAGCCGTTCTGGCAGCATCTGTGAAGTCAGAAACAGAGTTAATATTTCGAGTCTTATTCACGTCTTCTTTGGAACTCCAGTAATCAGTGTGTTGGAGTTATTGGAATAAAATTCTGACTAGACAAGTATAAGCCTGGAATCTATTCAAGCAAACTTCAAACTGTGGTGTCAAACCCCAGGCCTTATGATGTGGTAGGAAACAGACTGCATGGGACTGTGGTCAATTCTGTTGTGATGCCGCTTGGATGTTGAGCAGATGGTCAGTTCATGCCAAATGGAGAATATGGATCATCTCTTTCTATACTTGGAAAATGAAAAAGGAGGGTGAGCAGCATGGATTAACAGGTGTCCTACTTTGATAGCTGTCTGAGGACAGTTTAGGGTTCTGGTAGAGGCTGCTTACCTGGAGAAAACGCTCCAAACGACAGGAGGAGTGTTCTGGGCCTGCACCATCATAGCCGTGTGGGAGAAGAATAACAATCCCACTTTGTAGCAACCATTTCGCTTCACCTGCCAAAAGGATAGGATTTAGTGGGGACACAAAATGATTGATTCAGTTTCAATAGATTTTCATCAGAGGTTAATCATTATTGCTGCCTCAGGTATATTATTTGTGTACCCTTTCAAATGACACATGGAGCGAGTTACAGAAACTTACTCATGAAACAAAAAGAGAACCTACCATTCAAGAACTAGCATCCTAACAGAAGGTTTGTTATTTCCTTCTGACATAGACAGGCTGACCTTTTTCCTCCCAGGAAATTACAAACAAGAGAGAAGCTGGTCCTTTTAATGTTTAATGGCATTGCCATTGAAGAATCCCCCAAAATCAACATAATAGGAGTTACCATTGACTAGACACTCAACTGGACTCATCGTATAAATATAGAGCTGACAAGAGAAGGTCGGATGAAGGGCTTTTGCCCAAAACGTCGATTTTCCTGCTCCTCAGATGCTGCCTGACCTGCTGTACTTTTCCAGCACCACTCTAATCTAGACTCCAGGCTTGTACTTGTCTAGTCAGAATTTTATTCCAATAACTCCAACACACTGATTACTGAAGTCCCAAAGAAGACTTGAATAAGACTCAAAATATTAACTCTGTTTCTGACTTCACAGATGCTGCCAGGACGGCTGAGTTTCCCCACCACTTCCTGGTTTTATTTCAGATTTCGATTATTACCAATACTGTAGTTATAGCCAACACACTGCTTGTAATATGGGGAGGTGATGGCCTAGTGGTACTACCTCGAGCCTATTTATCCAGCGACTCAGGTAATATTCTGGGGACCAGGGTTCAAATCTTGTAATGGCAGAATTAAGAGTCCAATGATGGCCAGGAATCCTGCAGCAAATAATTCACCTCCTGACTTCCCAAAGCCTGTCCATCATCCGCAAGGCACAAGTCAGGAGTGTGATGGAATACTCCCCACTTGCCTGGATGGGTGCAGCTCTAGTGCTTTGTCCTGGATGGTAATAAGCTCAAGGTGCTTATTACCATCCAGGACAAAGTAGCCCCCTTGATTGGTACCACATTCACCGTCTTCAACACTCCCATCAGTGCTGATGTATAGTGCGTACCATCTACAAGATGCTCTACAGGACCTTACCATTCTTTTGACAGCACCTTCCAAACTACAACCTCTACTACCTAGAAGGGCAATGACAGCAGATACATAGGAACACCACCCCCTGCAATTTCCTCTCAAAGCCATTTCTGTCCTGACTTGGAAAAATACCACCGTTCCTTCAGTGTCATTGGATCAAACTCCTAGAACTCCCTCCCTATAAAAACTATGGGCACCTCTACACCCCAAGGACTGCTGATCACCACCTCCTTCTCAAAAAGATAATTAGGAACCGTCACCAAATACTGGCTTGGCCAGTGAAGCCCACATCCCTTGAAAGAATAAACAAACTAGCAATCTGAACACAAAACCCCAAACACAATGTGTCTCAATTACATTTAGCTGAATTTTTCAGGAGTTATGAAGATGCTTTCTAATTACTATGTAGAAAAATTACACTCCTCAGGCACGTAGGTGTTATGGATAATATGAAACTATTAAGTTACAGATGAGCATGTTGCAAATAGAGCAAAGTGCTTCAAGTGTTTGGAAATTAAATCCTATCAGGTTACATGCTATGATACAGCGATGATAACATGAGCATGTCTCCTAAAAGTATACTGACTTCCTGGCTGAGATATAACAAGACTGTCTGTTTCTGCAAGTCTCTTCCTCCTCTCGCTCTATTTTCCAGCCTTTCTCTGATGCAGACTTTAGTCAGTCAATCATTCAACAAAATAACTGAACGTGCACTAGATCAAACGTGGAAACCGGGACTGGAAAGGGAGCAGAAGACAGAGAGGGAACATAGAACAATATAGCGCAGAACAGGCCCTTCAGCCCTTGATGTTGCACCGACCTGTGAACTATTCTCAGCTCGTTTCCCTACACTATCCCAAAATCATCCATGTGCTTATCCAAGGATTGTTTAAATCTCCCTAATGTGGCTGAGTTGACTACATTAGCAGGTAGGGCATTCCACACCCTTACCACTCTGCGTAAAGAACCTGCCTCTGACATCTGTCTTAAATCTATCACCCCTCAATTTGTAGTTATGCCCCCTCGTGCACGCTGACATCATCATCCTCAGAAAAAGACTTTCACTGTCTACCCTATCTAATCCTCTGATCATCTTGTATGTCTCGATCAAATCCCCTCTTAGCCTTCTTCTTGCCAATGAGAACAGGTTCAAGTCTCTCAGCCTTTCCTCATAAGATTTTCCCTCCAGACAAGGCAACATCCTGGTAAATCTCCTCTGTACCTTTTCCAATGCTTCCACATCCTTCCCGAAATATGGGGACCAGGACTGTACACAATATTCCAAGTGTGGCCGCACCAGCGTTTTGTATAGTTGCAGCATGATATTGTGGCTCCAGAACTCAATCCCTCTACAAATGAAACCTAATACACCGAATGCCTTCTTAACAGCACTATCTACCTGGGTGGCAACTTTCAGGGATCTATGTACATGGACTCCAAGATCCCTCTGCGCATCCACACTACCAAGAATCTTTCCATTGACCAAGTACTCTGCCATCCTGTTATTCTTCCCAAAGTGAATCACCTCACATTTAGCTGCATTGAACTCCATTTGCCACCTCTCAGCCCAATTCTGCAGTTTATCCAAGTCCCCCTGCAACCTGTAACATTCTTCCACACTGTCCACTGCTCCACTGACTTTAGTGTTGTCTGCAAATTTACTAATCCACCCACCTATGCCTGCGTCTAAGTCACTTATAAAAATGACAAACAGCAGTGGTCCCAAAACAGATCCTTGTGGCACACCACTAGTAACCGGAACGCCAAGCTGAATATTTTCCATCAACCACCACTCGCTGCCTCCTTTCAGAAAACCAGTTTCTAATCCAAACTGCAAAATCATCCTCAATTCCATGCCTCTGGATTTTCTCCAACAGCCTACCATGTGGAACCTTATCAAAGGCTTTATTGAAGTCCATGTATACCACGTCAACTGTCCTACTCTCATCTACACGCTTGGTCACCTTCTCACAAAACTCAATGAGGTTTGTGAGACACGACTTGTCCTTGGCGAAACCATATTGACTATCTCCAATCAAATTGTTGCTTGCTAGATGATTATAAATCTTATCTCTTATAATCCTTTCCAAAAACCTTTCCTACAACAGAAGTAAGGCTCACTGGTCTATAATTACCTGGGTCATCTCTACGGCCCTTCTTGAACAAGGGCACAACATTTACAATCCTCCAGTCCTTTGGTATCAAACCTGTAGACAATGACGACTCAAATGTCAAAGCCAAAGGCTCTGCTTTCTCCTCACTAGCTTCCCAGAGAATCCTCGGATAAATCCCATCTGGCCCGGGGGACTTGTCTACTTTCACTCCTTCTAGAATTAATAACACCTGTTCGTAACTAACCTCGATCCTTTCTAGTCTAATATCTCGTACTTCATTCTTCTCCTCTACAATATTCTCCTTTTCCTGAGTAAAAACTGATGAGAAATGTTCATTTAGCACCTCTCCAATCTCCACAGGGTCCACACTCAACTTCCCACCTCTCTCTTTGATTGGCCCTATTCCTACCCTAATCATCCTTTTATTCCTCACATACCTATAGAAAGCTTTAGGGTTCTCCTTTATTCTATTTGCTCTTCTTAACTCTCTCTTTAAATCCTTCCTAGCTGATCTGTAACTCTCCATCGCCTCATCTGAACCATCTTGCCTCATCAACACATAAGCCTCCTTCTTCTGCTTAACAAGAGATGCAACTTCTGTTGTAAACCACGGTTCCCTTACCTTATCACTTCCTCCCTGCCTGACAGGGACATACCTATCAAGGACACACAATATCTGTTCCTTAAACCAGCTCCACATTTCCATTGTCTGCATACCCTGCATTTTGCTACACCATTCTATGCATGCTAATTCTTGCCTAATCATATTATAATTGCCCTTGCCCCATCGATAACTCTTGACCTGTGGCACGTACCTACCCCTTTCCATTGCCAAACTAAACGTAACTGAATTATGGTCACTCTCTCCAAAGTGCTCACCTACAATCAATCAAACACCTGGCCTGGTTCATTACCAAGCACCAGATCCAGTGTGGCCTCCCCTCTTGTTGGCCCTTCGACATACTGTGTCAGGAAACCCTCCTGTACACATTGGACAATAACTGATCCATCTGACATACTAGAGTTATAGCATTTCCAGTCAATGTTGGGGAAGTTAAAGTCCCCCATAATGACCACCCTGTTCCTTTCACTCCTACCCAGAATAATTTTGCTAATCCTCTCTTCCACCTCCCTGGAACTCTGCAGAGGCCTATAAAAAAATTCCAAGCAGTGTGACCTCTCCTCTCTTTTCTAACCTCAGCCCACACTGAGTCCTCATCAAAAGTTCTCTCAACCACTGTTATACAATCCTTGACTAACAAGGCCATGCCTCCCCCTCTTTTACTGCCTTGCCTGTTCTTAATGAAAGATCTAAACCCTGGAACCTGCAATATCCATTCCTCACCCTGCTCTATCAATGTCTCCGAAATGGCCACAACATCGAAGTCCCAGGTACCTATCCACGCTGCAAGCTCACCTACCTTATTTCGGATACTTCTGGCATTGAAGTAGACACACTTCAAACCACTTCGCTGTCTGCCAGCACATTCCTGTGACCCTAAAATCCTGTCCCTGTCCTTCCTACTCTCATCCTCCTGTGCACTGCAGCTACACCTCCGGTTCCCATCCCCGTGCTGAGCTAATTTAAACCCACCCGAATACACCAGCAAATTTCCCACCCAGCAGAAGGCGGCAGCAGGTTAACAAAACAAAAAGAAAAAGGGATAATCAAGAACTGTTGCAATACGCGAGCATGAAAGAAATGTAACTGGGAAATCCCCCCAACTAAAGCATGCCATGCACGAACATCTTTATAATCTGACCACTCCACAGGGTTTAAAGTCTCACCTCCAGAGATAAATGTGTCAAATATAATTTGAGCACCATTGAAGAAGTCTCCAAACTGGGCTTCCCATATCGGAAGTAGCTTTGGGCTTTCAATACTCATCCCATACTCAAAACCCAGCACTGCCTCTTCAGACAATGGACTGTTACAGACCTGACAAAAAGATACAGCATGTTATTTTTCTTGTTCCTACTAAAAAAAATAAAGTCACTAGAGCTCCCCTGGACCATAAGGCTGTTTTCTCATTAGAAAGACAGAGAGATGATGGTGGTGGTTCAACCTGAGGGTCAGCACGCCTCAGGCAAGGGGAGAGGTTGACAAGTAGGTACTTTATAGTAACCTCAATTGGTGCAGAATTGAACCCACCCTGTTGATATCCCTTATGTCTCAAACCAGCCATCTGAGCTAAACTGACTCCCTGTACCTTTTACCAACGTTACAACACATTTAGATGATTTGATTTTACAATATCCTTATATCAAAATGTATTTCCTCCACTAATACGAATAATGTTATGCTGTTAAGAAAAAGTCTTCTATAAAGTCACTAGAATGTTTGGATTCACCAATGGAAAATGCCAGTTCAGTTACCAAGCTCTAATGCTGGCTTCCTGGTTTTAGCAGGATGGATGGAGGACAATTCTTACAGATACAGTCATAGAGATGTACAGCACGAAAACAGACCCTTCGGTCCAACTCGTCCATGCTGACCAGATATCCTAACCTAATCTAGTCCTGTTGCCAGCACTTGGCCCATATCCCTCTAAACCCTTCCTATTCATATACCCATCCATATGCCTTTCAAATGTTGTAATTGTACCAGCCACCACCACTTCCTCTGGCAGCTCATTCCATTCACGTACCACCCTTTGTGTGAAAAGGTTGCCCCTTAGGTCTCTTTTATATCTTTCCCCTCTTACCCTAAACCTATGCCCTCTAGTTCTGGACTCCCAGACCCCAGGGAAAAGATTTTGTTTATTTATCCTATCCATGCCCCTCATAATTTTATAAACCTCTAAAAGTCACCCCTCAGCCTCCGATGCTCCAGGGAAACCAGCCCAGCCTATTCAGCCTCTCCCTATAGCATCATCCTTGTAAATCTTTTTTGAACCCTTGCAAGTTTCACAACATCCTTCCGATAGGAAGGAGACCAGAATAGCACGCAATATTCCAACAGTGGCCTAACCAACACCCTGTACAGCCGCAGAGATAGTAACAGTTCTGGTCACTTTTCCTTCCCTTTTAGGTTATTTAAGAGGAGAATGTGTAAACAGCATTGCTGGCCAGGCCAAACCATCACTAACTTCCCTTGAGATGGTACAAACACCAAAACACTGGAGAAACTCAGCAGGTCTGGCAGGATCTGTGGAGACAGAAAAATTGTGTGTCTGTTATGACTCATTAAAACTGAAAGGTGTTGGAAATATTTTTAAAACTTTTGAGAAGCTCCTTACACAGAGGCCTAGTGCAAAAGACTAAGGAGTCATTAACACTGGTGAAAGAGAAAAAGCAATGTAAGATGGGTGTAAATTGAAGTGTGAAAGGGAGAAGAGAATGTGTCCTCTCCCCTAAAAGCAAAGTAAATGAGATAAGGCTGTGGGGTGGGACGAGGGTAAGGAGAGGTGTAGAGAATGTAAGAAGAATGGAGAACAGACATAATGTGGTCAGCTTTGAAAGCTCTGAAGTTCAGTGTTGAGATCTCAAGGTTGCAAAGTGCCTAAGCGGAAGATGAAGTGTTGTCCCTTGAGCTTGTTGCCCTCCATTGGAACACTGCAGAAGGCTCAGGTCAGAAACGTCAGCTTGGGATCAAAGTAGTCTATGGAAATGAGAATCAAATGAAAGGTTCGGGTCATTGACATGGCCGGAAGGAGGTGGTCACCTAGTCATCAGTGTAAAGGAGACCAGATTGAAAGAAGCCCTCGAGAAGATAATAGCAAACCACTTATTAGAATGACTGCAGTCCATCTAGTGCAGCTGCACCTGTATTGCTGTTGGGGATGGAGCTCCAGGCATTTAGCTCGGCAACAATGAAGGAAGAGTGGTTTAGTTTCCAAGTCAGGATGGTGAGTGGCTTGGAATGTTTCAGGGAATGGACAATCTGCAAAAAGTCCTCCTGACACTCTGTGACTGCCATTCTTTTTTTAAATACGTGGAGGAGCCGGTGTTGGACTGGGGTGGACAAAGTTAAAAATCACAGATAGTTACCTGACATAGGAGCAGCGCTTCGAAAGCTTGTACTTCTAAATAAACCTGTTGGACTATAACCTGGCATTGCGGAATTCTTTTTAAAGTTGAAACTCCTCAGAGCAACTCACTAAGTAAAACATTTTAAATCGACAGGTCACAAATAAAAACAGTGAACCTCTTACCTCAAAAAATCCTTTTTGTTCTGGACTGATATGGTTGAGTGGGATGTAAGTGTCACCAGTTTCCTGGCAAACAACCATTGCATGTCGTTGACTGAAGGTGCCACGACCAACGTCCTGTCCACTTAAACGCACATTAAAATCTTCAAGGGAAACAAAAACATTCAATCAAATATTCACAACGTACCTATTCATCACTCGAATCAGTAATTCAGAGAAGTAACTTGTTCTTAAAAAGGGATGTTTGAGTTAAAAGGAATGCCGTTTAAAAACAACAAACCAAAGTGATAATAACATGTTTAAACCCTTCTGTTTTCACCTCATTTCTTTCCTGAGTCGGAGTGAGATTTCCTGGGTCCTGCTGATCTAGAATCACACGCAATTCTGGTGTGTTGTGAGCCCGTTTAGTAATGACATCAACAGAACAGAGATCACAGCATGGCTGCCCCAAATGTCCCTTACACCACCATTACATGCACAGGCTGTCCAGTAGTAGTTAAAGAGCAGATATCACACTCAAGAACGCTGACTGCTCTCCTCTGTAGTTCGAGGATGGGGGTCGATTGTGTTGCTTGAACCCCTTCGCTCAAGATAAGGTCACTCAGTTAAACATTTCCCAAAAGCAAACATGATAAATAAGATGGAGAGGTGCCAATGTTGGACTGGGGTGGACAATGTCAGAAGTTACACAACACCAGGTTATAGTGCACCTGACAAAGAGGCAGCACTCCAAAACCTTGAGATTTCAAATAAACCTGTGAGACTATAACCTGGTGTTGTGTAACTTCTGACCATGATAAATAAGGTCTTCTACAGAATGATTTCATACCAGCATCTTTAGTATAAAGGGTTAATGAGTTCATTTACATTATTGTTGGGAATTGATGCAAATGTTACGGCATGGACAGCTAACCCAAAATCAGCCAAACAATGTACTTACAATATTAAATTAAAACCACCAAAGACCCTCAAAATTCATCCCAATGATTCCTAACCAGAGTTTGAATAGCCAATCCCACACTTTGCGTATACAGGTAATCAATTCTTAGAATCATAGAATCCCTACGGAAGCAGGCCGTTTGGCCCATCAAGTCCACACCAACTCTCTGAAGAGCATCCAATCCAGACCCACCCCACCACCAACCCTATCCATGTAACCCTGCATTTCCTATTGCTAGCTGAAAATGTGTTGCTGGAAAAGCGCAGCAGGTCAGGCAGCATCCAGGGAACAGGAGAATCGACGTTTCGGGCATAAGCCCTTCTTCAGGAAGGGCTTATGCCCGAAACGTCGATTCTCCTGTTCCCTGGATGCTGCCTGACCTGCTGCGCTTTTCCAGCAACACATTTTCAGCTCTGATCTCCAGCATCTGCAGACCTCACTTTCTCCTCAAAGATTTCCTATTGCTAACCTGGAGTTGTCTACAGGAGTAGTGCCAGAAGACTGGAGGCTAGCAAATGTGGTTCCCTTGTTCAAGAAGGGGAGTAGGGATAACCCTAGTAACTATAGGCCGGTGAGTCTCATTTCTGTTGTGGGCAAAATCTTAGAGAGAATTGTAAGGGATAGGATTTATGAACATCTGGATAGGAATAATGTGATCAAGGATAGTCAGCATGGTTTTGTGAAGGGCAGGTCGTGCCTCACAAACCTTATTGAATTCTTTGAGAAGGTGACTAAGGAGGTGGACGAGGGGAAAGCGGTAGATGTGGTGTATATCGATTTTAGTAAGGCGTTTGATAAGGTTCCCCATGGTAGACTACTGCAAAAAATACGGAGGTATGGCATTGAGGGTGAGTTGGAGGTTTGGATTAGGAGTTGGCTGGCTGGAAGAAGGCAGAGGGTAGTAGTTGATGGCAAATGTTCATCTTGGAGTGCCGTCACTAGCGGTGTTCCGCAAGGATCTGTTTTGGGACCATTGCTGTTTGTCATTTTTATAAATGACCTGGAGGAGGGGTTAGAAGGTTGGGTGAGTAAGTTTGCGGATGATACGAAAGTCGGAGGAGTTGTAGACAGTGAGGAAGGATGTGGCAGGTTACAGCGGGATATAGATAAGCTGCAGAACTGGGCAGAAAGGTGGCAAATGGAGTTCAATGTAGCTAATTGTGAGGTGATTCACTTTGGTAAGAGTAACAAAAAGATGGGGTACTGGGCTAACGGTCGGATACTTGGTAGTGTGGATGAGCAGAGGGATCTTGGTGTCCATGTACACAAATCTTTGAAAGTTGCCACCCAGGTAAATAGTGCGGTGAAGAAGGCATATGGCGTACTGGCTTTTATTGGTAGAGGAATTGAGTTCCGGAGTACTGAGGTCATGTTGCAGTTGTATAAGACTCTGGTGCGGCCACATCTGGAGTATTGTGTGCAGTTTTGGTCGCCATACTATAGGAAGGATGTGGAGGCACTGGAACGGGTGCAGAGGAGGTTTACCAGGATGTTGCCTGGTATGGTAGAAAGATCGTATGAGGAAAGGCTGAGGCACTTGGGGTTGTTTTCATTGGAGAAAAGAAGGTTTAGGGGTGACTTGATAGAGGTGTATAAGATGATTAGGGGTTTAGATAGGGTCGACAGTGAGAATCTTTTTCCACGTATGGAGTCAGTTATTACAAGGGGGCATAGCTTTAAATTAAGGGGGGGTAGGTATAGGACAGATGTTAGGGGTAGGTTCTTTACTCAGCGAGTCGTGAGTTCATGGAATGCCCTGCCAGTAGCAGTGGTGGACTCTCCCTCATTATGGGCATTTAAGCGGGCATTGGATAGGCATATGGAGGATAGTGGGCTAGTGTAGGTTAGGTGGGCTTGGATCGGCGCAACATCGAGGGCCGAAGGGCCTGTACTGCGCTGTATTCTATCTTCTGTTCTATGTTCTAACCCACCTAGCCTGCACATACCTAGACACTATAGGTAACTTAACATGGCCAATCCACCTAACCTGCACATCTTTGGACTGAGGGGAAACCAGAGCACTCGGAGGAAATCCGCCTAGAGGCAGAGGGAATGTGCAAACACCACACAGACAATTGGCAGAGGGTGGAATTGAATCTGGGTACCTGGCACTGTGAGGCTAACCACTGAGCCACTGTGCCACCAAACTGAGCCAGCTTGCTACCCTTAACACTGGTTAAGTGGTTTTTGCAATGCATTGTTCCACAGGCACAATGATGGTTTCTTAGTTGATTTTCTGAAAATCTCAGTCAGGGTCTCCCTTACAGTTAGACCATAAGACATAGGAGTAAGGCCATTCGGATCATCGAGTCCACTCCACCATTTAATCATGGCTGATGGGTATTTCAACTCACTTACCCGCACTCTCCCCGTAGCCCTTAACTCCTTGAGAGATTAAGCATTTATCAATCTCTGCCTTGAAGACATTTAACATCCCAGCCTCCATGGCAATGAATTCCACAGGCTCACCACTCTCTGGCCGAAGAAATGTCTCCTCATTTCCATTCTAAATTGATCTGCTCTAATTTAAAGCCTGTTCCCATGGTCCTAGTCTCCCCGCCTAACAGAAACAACTTCCCAGTGTCCACCCTTTCTAAGCCATGCATTATCTTGTAAGTTTCTATTAGATCTCCCCTCAACCTTCTAAACTCTAATGAATACAATCTAGGATCCTCAGCTGTTCATCGTATGTTAAGCCTACCATTCCAGGGATCATCCGTGTGAATCGCCGCTGGACACACTCCAGTGCCATTATGTCCTTCCTGAGGTGTGGGACCCAAAACTGGACAGAGTATTCCAAATGTGGTCTAACTAGAGTTTTAGGAGAAAGTGAGGACTGCAGATGCTGGAGATCAGAGCTGAAAATGTGTTGCTGGAAAAGCGCAGGTCAGGCAGCATCCAAGGAGCAGGAGAATCGACGTTTCGGGCATGAACCCTTCTTCAGGAATGAGGAAAGTGTGTCCAGCAGGCTAAGATAAAAGGTAGGAAGGAGGGACTTGGGGGAGGGGCGTTGGAAATGCGATAGGTGGAAGGAGGTCAAGGTGAGGGTGATAGACCGGAGTGGCGGTGGGGGCGGAGAGGTCAGGAAGAAGATTGCAGGTTAGGAAGGCGGTGCTGAGTTCGAGGGATTTGACTGAGACAAGGTGGGGGGAGGGGAAATGTGGAAACTGGAGAAATCTGAGTTCATCCCTTGTGGTTCAAGGGTTCCGAGGCGGAAGATGGGGATCTCTTCCTCCAACCGTTGTGTTGCCATGGTCTGGCGATGGAGGAGTCCAAGGACCTGCATTTCCTTGGTGGAGTGGGAGGGGGAGTTAAGTGTTGAGCCATGGGGTGGTTGGGTTGGTTGGTCCGGGTGTCCCAGAGGTGTTCTCTGAAACATTCTGCAAGTAGGCGGCCTGTCTCCCCAATATAGAGGAGGCCACATCAGGTGCAGCGGATGCAATAAATGATGTGTGTGGAGGTGCAGGTGAATTTGTGGCGGATATGGAAGTATCCCTTGGGGTCTTGGAGGGAAGTAAGGGGGGAGGTGTGGGCGCAAGTTTTGCATTTCTTGCGGTTGCAGGGGAAGGTGCCAGGAGTGGAGGTTGGGTTGGTGGGGGGTGTGGACCTGACGAGGGATTCACGGAGGGAGTGGTCTTTTCAGAACGCTGATAGGGGAGGGGAGGGAAATATATCCCTGGTGGTGGGGTCCGTTTGGAGGTGGTGGAAATGACGACGCATGATACGTTGTATATGGAGGTTAGTGGGGTGGTAGGTGAGGACCAGTGGGGTTCTGTCCTGGTGGCGATTGGAGGAGCGGGGCTCAAGGGCGGAGGAGCGGGACGTGGAGGAGATGCGGTGGAGGGCATCGTCGATCACGTCTGGGGGGGAAATTGCGGTCTTTGAAGAAGGAGGCCGTCTGGGTTGTACGGTATTGGAACTGGTCCTCCTGGGAGCAGATGCGGCAGAGACAAAGGAATTGGGAATATGGGATGGCATTTTTACAGGGGACAGGGTGGGAGGAGGTGTAGTCTAGGTAGCTGTGGGAGTCGGTCGGTTTATAGTAAATGTCCGTGTTGATTCGGTCGCCCGAGATAGAAATGGAAAGGTCTAGGAAGGGGAGGGAGGAGTCTGAGACGGTCCAGGTGAATTTGAGGTCGGGGTGGAAGGTGTTGGTGAAGTGGATAAACTGTTCAACCACCTTGTGGGAGCACGAGGCAGCACCGATACAGTCATCGATGTAGCGGAGGAAGAGGTGGGGGGTGGTGCCAGTGTAGCTGTGGAAGATGGACTGTTCCACATATCCTACGAAGAGGCAGGCATAGCTGGGGCCCATGCGGGTGCCCATGGCTACTCCTTTGGTTTGGAGTCACTAGAGTTTTATAAAGTCTCAGAAGCACATCACTGCTTTTATATTCCAACCCTCTTGAGATAAATGACCACATTACATTCACTTCCTTAATCATGGACTGAACCTGCAAGTTAACATTTAGAGAATCCTGTACTAGCACTCACAGATCCCTTTGTACTTTGGCTTTATGAAGTTTCTCACCATTTAGAAAGTAGTCCATTTCTGTATTCTGTTTTCCAAAGTGCAAGACCTCACATTTACTCATGTTGAATTTCATCAGCCATTTCTCGGACCACTCTCCTAAACTGAATATTTCTGCAGCCTCCTCACCTCCTCAGAACTACCTGCCTATCCACCTAACTTTGTATCATCGGTGAACTTCGCCAGAATGTCCCCAGTCCCTTCATCCAGATCATTAATGTATAAAGTGAACAGCTGCAGGACACTACTTGTCACTAGCTGTCATTCCGAAAAAGAACCTTTTACCCCAACTCTCTGCCTTCTGTCAGACAGCCAATCTTCAATCCATGCCAGTAGTTCACCCCAAGCACCATGGGCTCTCACCTTACTCAGCAGGCTCCCATGAGACACCTTATCTCGACCTCCAAAAGGCCTTTGATAAAGAACATCCACTGGGTTTCCCTGGTCTATCCTACTTGTTACCTCTTCAAAGAATTCTAACAGGTTTGTCAGGCACGACCCCCCCTTACTAAATCCATGCTGACTTATTCTAATCTGACCCTGCAAGAATTTAGAAATCTCATCCTTAACAATGGGTTCTAGAATTTTACCTACAACCGAGGTTAGGCCAATCGGCCTATAATTTTCCATCTTTTGTCTTGATCCTTTCTTGAACAAGGGGGTTACAGCAGTGATTTTCCAATCATCTGGGACTTTCCCTGACTCCAGTCACTTTTGAAAGATTACAACCAATGCCTCCACTATTTCCTCAGCCACCTCCCTCAGGGCCAGGAGATTTATCAATTTTTAGAGCTTTTAACTTTTCTAGTACTTTCCCTTTTGTAATGGCTACCATACTCACCTCTGCCCAGATGAAGGCAGTAATATTTATAACTTAGTTTTCTATTTCCCGAGCTTTCAAGAGCTGTTCATGGGAGATTGGACAGGGAGTTTTAATATCTTCGCACTGTCGCATCAACAGCCAGATTCCTTTTCTCCAGAAATTAATCCAAAAACCCAACTAAAACTTTGAACACTTCCAACAGACTGACCATCTCTTCCACAAACTCCCTGTTCTCATTCAGCAACTGCCATCTGCTTGAGCACAGGTCTTTGCCAGACTTGCTGTGACCAATTCCCAGATACTGACCTTGTTAATAGCCAACGTCTGCTCTCTGTTTAAACATAATGCTCTTGCCCAGTGACAAAGCATCTGCAGAAGCTTTTGGTCAGGAACCAGCCTGCAATCAACTTCCAAGTCAGGCCTCATGAATAAACAAGGGCCCGTTTGGTCTGTTTTCCTTTTAACACAAGCTATCTCGCACAGTCCAAAAGTCATCTTTAACTTAAAGTTTCCAGTTCACCGAATCAAACCAAAATTGATAAAAGGAAATAAAAGAAATGAAAAATCACATGGTTTCTACAAGATGGTACTCAATCGCAGCTCCATGGTTTGGGCCCTGATGAGGCTGTGGTTATGTCCCTACCTCTGAGCCAGGGGGCCTGGGTCTAAGTCCTACTTGCTCCAGAGATGGGTAATGAACAGGTGGTTTAAAAACATCTAGGAGCCTCGTGGCAGAGGTTTACCATGTTTAAGTAAAAATGATTGTGTTTGACCTGACATCCAAAGACATTTGCAATTTTTATCAACCTGGTTTCAGCTCCCATTCACACAATAAAGACTGTTAGCAGACTGCAATAATCTATCTTTGTAGTTTATGTAATGAGAGCTGTTGGTCCAGAACTGGTGACCTGAGGGAATCTAATGGAATCAAAGCCCAGCAGAAGTCAATTACCGGCATGGTGTATTTATTATAATGTGGAGACAGTGGTGCACTGTCAGTCGACTAGTAATCTAGGCACTGCAAGGTCTACAGGTTCAAATCCCACATAGCAACTGGTGAAATTTATAGTTAATTAATTAAGAAATCTCAAATTTGAAAGCAATGGACTACAAAACTATAAACTCTTAAATCAATCTAATTTCCTTCAAGGATGAAATTCTGTTGCCCTAACCCCAGTGTAACCCACAGCACTGTGGTTTATTCCTAACTGTCCTCTGAAGCAGCAGCGCAAGTCACTACCTTCAAGGGCAGTTAGTGATGGGCAATAAATGCTGGCTTTGCCATGGATGCTCATGCTCATGCCCCATGACGGAATATTTTAAAAGTTTTTACCTTGACACAGTAAAGTTCCAATAGCCAGTGACTCTGCCGTGGACCAGTCCAGCTTTGCGCCCTCTTCCAGTTTCTGCAGTCGAGCCTAAACATCAAGAGGAATGATCAGGTTTGTAGGTTACTTCATCAGCCCAGGTTTGGCAACCTACTACTTAGACAATTAACAAGTTATAATCCCCCCCTTATTTGGCAACTTGCTCATGAGGAACCCACCTCACTGTTCAACAAAAGCATAAAAGATGCAGCGAGTTGTTCCCTACATCAAGACAGAGCCTCACTGGATATCTCACACCTTTCTACCAGGCAGCTGGCCATAGCCCACCTTGTTCAGGCCCCCCAGGAGATTCTTCAAGGAGAGGAGATGACCTGGGGTGTGCAGTGAGAGAGGGACTCACTGAAATCCTTGTAGAGGGAGGAAGAGAGCTTCTTCAAGGAAGAAGCCCTGAAGAAGGGCTTATGCCCGAAACGTCGATTCTCCTGTTCCTTGGATGCTGCCTGACCTGCTGCGCTTTTCCAGCAACACATTTTCAGCCCCCAGGAGATTCCACCTGCGAACATTTTTTGACACTGATGTCTACTCCATCCTTTTGGTTCGCCATTTTAAAGAAAGAAAGAGAGAGATCTCAGAATGGACTTCCAGAGATAATAATAAAAAAGGACCAAGACAGCTAAAAACATGGCTGCCTACCACACAGCCACTGGGGGGTGCCGTGCACTCCAGTTGGCATGCCAACTCATTGACCACTGCATGTAGCATCCGCTGCCTCACACCCAGTCTGTGGAGCTGTGCACAGCATAAAATAAGATCGGGGGAACACTGATGGCTACCAAGACAGATGCAATTAAAGTCAAGATGTTTTCAAAACGCCAGAATTGTAGGGGTGCAGAATTTTGGAGAGTTGGTCGAGCTCGAGGGATGTTGCATTGATTGGGGAGGAGTGAGGTCATAGTACAGTTTTAAAATTAGGATAAAGATTTGAGAATTGAGGCATGGTCTGATGGCAAATTAGTGGAGGTCAGTGAGCACAGCGTGAACAACATTTGGAATGAGTTGAGATACAGGAAGCAGAGGTTTGAGTAAAGCACCAATTAGAACAGGGTGCTGGTCAGGAAAACATCAAGTCTGGAAGTATCAAATGGTGCAGATGAAATCGTCATCAACAAAGTAAGTAATTATTGAGAATGATTAAAGTTAAAATTCTCTTCTCTCTTTTAAATGAGCGATGAGATTCCAATGACCAAAAAGGATAACTTTTTTTTAAAAAGGGAGCTTATTGTATAAAGAGTTGAACAATCCCCAATCTGGATAACTGTGTGCAGTCTTGGTTAAGGAATCCAAAGGGGGAGATATTCTCTCTGCTCATTCTCTATTGCTGTTCAAAAATAACTTGAGGTATTAAGTTACAGAAGAAAAAAATATTAAATATTTCTAAATACTTACTAAAAAAGGGAGACTTTGATTTAGTTAAAAATTTTCCATGTTAAAAATGGGAAATGTTTATAATGGTAAGCAAGTTATACATGTGAGGAAATTTGAAGTATAAAAACTGAAAATCTGATGTTTCATCCTAAGAGTGTAGAAAAAAAAATTGTATTATTGCAGAGCTACCATAAATCCAAACTTAGAATGGCAAGCTCATGGAATTTACAGAATTTTATAGCGAGTTTGTACTGCAGTGCTGTGTGGAGAATCAGTCCATTTTCCCAATAACAGCTTGTAACAATCCAGTGTCAGAACAGAGGCAAGAATCAGCTGAAATCTACTTGAACAGGATCAATATACTGAAATACAGTATGTGTAAACTGCTTAATTAAGTTGTGCTTCAAGCAAAACAAATTTCATTCTGATAAAAATGACTGGTGATCGTTATATTGAACACACAGTGTTGTAGTTTTCAAGGGATCTTAGGGGGCAATTGAATAGTTGAATCAGTACACACTTCAATAGCCGAGGTGCTCTATTTCTTCTGTTTCTGAAACTTACCTGTATGTGTGTTTTCACCAGATGACCATGCATGGTTATTTCCTTTGGAATCTCCACAGACTTGGCACCCACATACTTGAGCAGGTCAATGGGCATTCCAGTGTCCCACGTACTGACCCTGAGTGAAGGTTCCACCAAGCCACTCCAGTGAGCCTGCAGATTTGGAGCCGGCGGTGAAAATGAAGCCGTGTTTGTTAAATGGTCATTTAGTTTAGCATAATAAGAAGTTTTAATGCTGGAAACCTCCTGCTCAGTCAAGAGGCCATCTGCTACTAACTGCTCTGCATACAAGTCTGGAATACTTTTACGGGATCTGTGGAAACCAGAAGGGAAAATAAAGTCAGACACCGTATGAAAGAGGAACAGGAGTAGGCCCTTCAACCCATCAAGCCTGTTCTGCCATTCAGTAGGATCCTGGCTGATCCAATGTTCTTCACGTCCACTTTCCTGCCCTTTCCCTGTAACCCTGAATTCCCTTACTGATCAAGAATCTATCTCAGCCTTAAATATACACAAGGACTCTTTCCCTCAACAGCTCTCTGTGGCAAGGAATTCCAAACAGTCAGAACCTTCTGGGAGAAGACCACTGTGAGGAAAAGGAGTACGAATAGAAATAGCCATCACATTGATAGAATGGTTACGCCACTGATTTGTGCTGCACAGTGGGGATTAGAGCTAAACAAATCACAGCCACAGATTTTTCCTGATATTAGCTGTGCTTCTGAGACTGGAGACACACCCTTACCTGTTTGTTGCCAGTTTCCTTTTAATGTGTTTCGGAAGAGTCTTGCCTTGCACAACCTCCAGCTTCACTGGGTTGCATTAGTGGGGATTTCCCAATGGTCAGACAATGGGTGTACTCTAGACCAAACAAATACAACTCTGGATGTGTTGTTCAGTCATTTCACTTGGAGGCTTGGTGATGGGTTTCTCAATGTCTGTGCTCACAATGTGGTTTCCTCTTCACTGGAGACCAAGTACAAATTGGGTGACTGCTTTACTGAACAGCTCTGTCCAGTCTGCATGTGGGACATGGAGCTTCCAGTCACCCATCATACTATTCTGCCATCTCTACTCTGAAACTGACTGCACTGTCATCAGCTTTCCACTTGATTCCAATTATTAGATTCCCTACAGTATGGAAACAGGCCCTTTGGCCCAACAAGTCCATACCGACCCTCCGAAGAGTAACCCACCCAGACCCATTCCCCTACCCTATGTTTACCCGTGACTAATGTACCTAACACTATGGGCAATTTAGCATGGCCAATTCACCTGAGCTGCACATCTTTGGATTGTGGGAGGAAACCCACACAGACACAGGGAGAATGTGCAAACTCCACTCAGACAGGCACCCAAGGCAGGAATCGAACTCAGTTCCCTGGCGCTATGAGGCAGCAGTGCTAACCACTGAGCCACTGTGCCATCCCAGAATTCAAGGGAAGTTTTGACAGATAACATCTGACCTTTCATTCAGCATTTTACAGTCTTTAGGCTCATTTTGGATCATAATGTGTTCCCATTAATATGGATAGCTGATCCTCTGCCCATCAATTACACCTCCTCCAGTCCCACCATTTATTCCTTTGTTTTTAATTCTTTCTTGGGATGTTGCATTTCTGGCAAAGCTAGCCATCGCTACCTGTCCTTGAGCTGAGGGGCAGGTAACCATCAACCACATTGCTTGGTAAGGGCAGCTTAAAGAATATTAATGCACCAAATGAAGTTTTTTTACAGCAATCGATGACAAATTTCATGATTACCTTTCAGTTCCAGGCTCATTAAATGAATTTAAAATTCCAAACTGCAGCCATGATGGGATTTGAACTAGAACATTAGCTTGGTCATCTGGCTTGCTAATCCAACAACGCACCGTGATATCACCATTTCCCCTTGCATTAGTTACTTTCTGGGTCGAAGGCATATATCCTTTCCTAACAGGTAACCTCTGTAGTCCAAATGCCCTTATTCCAAGAGATCAAAATTAGTGTTGTGGCCAACCATAGCAGTGCAGAGCAGGTGGAGGTTGTTTCTCTCTCGCCTCCCCTCCCCCACCCTTGTCTCCATCCCTCCCACCTCCCCGTCCCCTACATCAACAACACTGACAGAAAGATTAGAAAGAAGACTGGAAAGCATCAGACAGCCTCTTTACACCTGCATTAGGGAAATATGGGGGTAACCAATTTGTTCCAACGAGTAATTCCTATCATACAAAGTTAAAAATCACACAACACCAGTTTATAGTTCAACAGGTTTATTTTGAAGCACTAGCTTTTGGAGCGCTGCTCCTTCATCAGGTGGTTGTGGAATATAAGATCGTAAGACACAGAATTTATAGCAAAGGTTTACAGCGTGATGCAACTGAAAAGATATATTTCAGTATATATATCAATATATTAATATATATCAATATCTCATTTCAATTGCATCACACTGTAAACCTTTGCTATAAATCTTGTGTCTTACGATTTTATATTCCACAACCACCTGATGAAGGAGCAGCGCTCTGAAAGCTAATGCTTCCAAATATACCTGTTGGATGATAACCTGGTGTTGTGTGATTTTTCAACATTGTACACCCCAATCCAACACCGGCTCCTCCAAACCATTTCTATTTGAGCCTTTCTCCAGAGCAGACAAAACACAAATGCTAATTAGAATGTAAAACAGCAAGTTATATGAAAGGGAAAAATATCACATGACTCTGCTGAGCAACACACTGGAGGATGTATATCATCATGAGAATTGTTCAAGGATTTCTTTTCCCTTTGAATTGTCTAAATTATTTCAATTCAGGAACATTTGTTCAGTTTCAAATTTGCTGTTATCATGGATAGATTATTTTAAAACTGTATGTGTAAAAATCATATTCTAGCAAATACTCGTCAAAACAGAGCAGAACTAAGGCTAGGAGACTGATCTTTCCTTGCCAGCTCATTCTACATGCACGAGGAGAAAGTGAGGTCTGCAGATGCTGGAGATCAAAGTTGAAACTTTATTGCTGGAACAGCACAGCAGGTCAGGCAGCATCTAGGGAACAGGAGACTCGACGTTTCGGGCACAGGCCCTTCTTCAAGAAGGGCCTGTGCCCGAAACGTCGAGTCTCCTGTTCCCTGGATGCTGCCTGACCTGCTGTGCTGTTCCAGCAATAAAGTTTCAACATTCTACATGCACCCCTTCTTTTGTCTTTTCCAGAAATATTCATCGTGACCTGACATCATAGAACTCCTACTGTGTGGAAGCAGGCCATTCAGTCCATTTAATCCACACTGACCTTCTGAAGAGCATCCTATCCAGACCCATACTATCCCTGTTAACCCCCCCCCCCCCCCCCCCACCCCAGCCTACACATCCCTGGGCACTATGGGACAATTTAGCATGGTCAATCCACCTAACCTGCACATCTTTGGACTGTAAGAGGAAACCCACACAGACACAGTGAGAATGTACAAATTCCACATGGACAGTCGCCCGAGAGTGGAATCAAACCCAGGTACCTGGCATTGTGAGGCAGCAGTGCTAACCACTGAGCCACTGTGCCACCTTACATTTATTTCAGTTTTGATACATGAATCCCCATTGATACTTCATTGGTTATGGACCGGTATTCAAGAGCTCACTAATAAACATGGTTTCTCCCGTCACCGCACCTGATAATTTTGTACATGGTGGGGTTTGTGAAGGTGGGGTCATCAAGTTCATTGTGGCCCCACTGCCTGTAGCAGAGCAAGTCTATGATCACGTCCTTTCGGAAACGTCGCTGATAGTCAACAGCCAGTCTTGTGGCTCGTATTACTTCTTCTGCGTCGTCACCATTCACGTGAATCACAGCACAATGAACCATCTTACCTGGAATTCACAGAAATAAAAACACATGGTTTGCAAACCAAGCAGCAGTTGACAGAAAGATGGTGCTTTCTAGATGGACAATGCAACCTTCATTTTGAACTGTGGTGTGGCGATCAGTCGACCTGCCCCGTCCTGTCCAATTCCATCCACAAAAACCAGCTTTACTTTCTCAGTCTCATTGAGAAAACTCCCAAGGTTGGCTGTCTAAGAATGCAAGGGTTCCTACACCTGATTAAAAGTGGATTCTATGCCAGTGTTTTGCCCGATAGTTAACTCTCAAGCTAACATTACAAAACATAGGGGCCCCAATCTTTATCAGATTTCTGTCTGTGGGAGTTTGCTGTGCACAAAATGGTGGCTGGTTTTCTTACCTGACAATAGTGACTGCATTTCATTGGCTGCAAAGTAAACCTGGGACACCCTGAGGTCAGGGATACTTTAGCGAGTTATTCCATTTTGATTCTCACATTCTATATCAAGGTACCAAGGCAGAGAAGTTCCTTTTGGAGGCTCAGGCTTGTGAACATTATCCATCACCTGACCCAGCTGTCCTGACCCAGCTGTAGACATGTCTCTGCATATGGTCAGCAGCAGGCCTTCACTTAAAGCAATACACTCGCCATTTTGGCCCCTGGGTTAAATCTGAACGGCTTGCTACTTTTGGTGCTGACCAGCATCACAAGAATGTATTTCTGTAATTTTTGAATGTGGACTGAAATGGGAAAACGGGCTGGTTTAAAACCAAGGCTTTTTGCACTTTTCCTGAGGTGACTGTCTGCGTGGAGTTTGCACATTCTCTCCGTGTCAGTGTGGGCTTCCTCCAGGTGCTCCGTTTTCATCACACAGTCCAAAGGTTTGCAGGTTAGGGTGAACTAACCAAGCTAAATTGCCCGTAGTGTCTAGGCATGTGCAGGCTAGGTGGGTTAGCTGAGGGAAATGTAGGGTTACAGGGAAAGGATAGGGGCCTGGGTTTGGATGGGATGCTCTTTGGAGGGTAAGTGTGGACTTGATAGGCCAAATGACCTGTTTCCACACGGTAGGGATTCTATGATTCTATAGAAAGTTACCTAACACTCATTACAAGTGTTGCTTAACAGGTGCTGGTTCAGACAAGTTGGAGACGGGGAGAGGTCTGTTTGTGAATGGGGCTTTGGCTGGCAACTGATTGGTTTGAGGACTCAGGACTAGTTCTCGATGACAGAGCCTTCTGCATGCCAATGTGCTTGGCTCCTAGGCAGCTGAACATCTTGGTCATGTGAATGGTTGGGCAGAAGCTGCTTTTGTTTCTTTTATCAAGCTTGAAGGTAGCCAGTTTTATTTCCCCTCATCAGTTGCAGTAAGTTGTGACTTGTAATTGACAAATTAGGGAGCTTTATCATTGTGAACCAGTCATCCTGTACCTCCTGCAAACAAGTGAAAGTTCCTGCAGAAGGAAGATCAGGAAGAGCGTACTGATCATAGAAGGATCATATCAGCAAATCCTCTGGATAGGGACCCCCGAACTGTCTTCCCAGTCTTTCTCTCCATCTATAACACCCTTTTTTTTGTGTCTGTAAGTGCACAGAGCAGGAGTTTATAAAAGGGGTTAAAGCTTTGAATTACACAATTACGTGAGAGAGTTCATAACTGTTGATCCGAAGCTAGAATCGATTTATTTGTGGTTCTCGTTAAGTACCTGCTCTGTGTTTTCTATCAACCCAAGAGTCAAAGGTAAGGAAATTGAGAAATAGGGAAATTGGAAAATCTGCAGCTCCTCGTTTTAAAACAATGTTTAATATTTGTGATGACTCTGAGCAGAACAAGGTATGGTTACCCCAGTGAGGTATAACAGCTTACCTATATCACTGTTGTAGAGTGAGGATTTGGCTCTCTCGGTGGGTGTGGTGTAGCCTAACTGATTATTGACAATCAGGTGAATGCTGCCACCAACTCGGTAGTGAGGGAGATTCGAGAGAGTGAAGGTTTCAGCAACAATACCTTGTCCTGGGAAAGAAGCATCTCCGTGCACCTGTAATGAGGAGGAGTGTGGAAGGGCAAGGGGAGAGAAAAGCCTTGTCACTTTCAAAACTCCTCCAGAGGTAACCCACGTGCCTTATTTAGCCTCGGAGCATCAATGTTTCAGAATTTTAAAGAAAAGAACGAAACATAGTTTTGGGTGATTTCTGGATGATCTCTGAACTGGTGAGCTGGGAATGTTTGTACAATATTTGTAATGTTTAGGTTTAAGGGGGAGGTTTAATAACTGAGGAAGCCGGCCTGGAAAGGAGCATCATTCATTGTTGAACACCAAAATAGAACCACTAATCGTGGCATACACAGGCTAGTCCCAACCTGGGATAGACAATACTGCTGACTCATCCATCCCTGGCTCTGCTTTATAAAAGGCCCAGTGAAGGAAGACTGGAGGGTTTCTAATGTGGTGCCATTATTTAAGAAAGGCTGTAAGGAAAAGCCAGGGAACTACAGGCCAGTGAGCCTGATATCAGTGTGCGTAGGTCATTGGAGGTGATTCCAAGAGACAGGATTTACGCGTATTTGGAAAAGCGAGGACTTTTTCACGTAGAGGGTGGTGGGTGTATGGAACGAGCTGCCACAGGAAGTGATGGAGGCTGGTATAATAACAGCATTGAATAGGCATGTGGATGGATACATGAATAGGAAGGATTTGGAGGGATTGGCGCCAAGTACTAGAAGACGGGACTAGATCAGATCGGGATGTCTGGTTGGTGTAGACGGGTTGGTGCAGACCAAGAGGTGTGTTTTTGTGTTGTACAGCTCTCTGACTCTCCAAGAGTTTCCATTTGGGAAGGCCGTTGCCTATCACCTGGGGAGTTCATACTCCCTGAGCTCCACGGGAGATAAATTAATGATTTTCCCATGAACCTTCCAGGGGTTATCACAGGAAGTTGTATTGGAGCTGTACAAAACAAAGGTAGGTTAGGCCACAGCTGGAGAACCATGTGCAGTTCTGGTTAGCACACAATAGGGAGGATGTTACTGCACTGTAGCACATTCTCCAGAATGTTGCCTGAGATGGAACATTTCACCGATGGAGAGAGGCTGGATAAACTTGGGTTGTTTTCTTTGGAGCAGAGAGGGGTGAAAGGATACCTGGCAGAGACATTCAAGATTATGAGGGGCATGGACAGGGAGAACAGAAAGCAGCTGCTCCCCTTAGCTGAAGGATCAATAAAAAGGAGGCATAGTTTTAAAAGCTGAAAGGCAGGAGGTTTGGAGGGGATTTGAGGAAATATATTTTCACCCACTGGATGGTGGGAGCCTGGAATGCACTGCCTGTGAGGGTAGTTGAAGTGGGAAACTTCATGACCTTTAAAGTGAACTTGGCTGAGCACTTGGAACGTCATGACATTCCAGGCTATGGGCCTAGTGTGGGAAAGTGGAATTAGTGTGGATAGGTCAGCACCGACTCAATGGGCCAAAGGGCACCTTCTGTGCTTCATGATTCTGTGATAATGTATTGTTTCACAATCTTTCAAAGGAAATATTGAACACTGCACATCTATTCAAGTCGGAAAAGTTCATATAACAATGTAAACAGCAGCATGGGACTTTCCTCAGCGTCCTGGCCAATATGGCCCTGCAAACAAAAGAGCACTGATAAAAAGTATTGGATACAGATCTGTCTGTGGGGCTTTGTTACCGTACAGGGACTATTACATTGGCCTATTATGGGCACTACGTTACACCATCATCCAGAAGGGTTTGGTGCTTTTTATGTTGTTATTGGCTGATACACAAAACCATTAGTGCTTTTTGTGTAATTTAAGAGAAAGAACTTTTCCTTCTGCACAGCATGTTCCAGTGAACGAATGAAAAAGTAATCAAAAACAAAAATACAGCACGGGCTGACAGTTTACAGAGGAACTTCGATTATCTGAAGGACACAGGCGGGCAGTATTTTGTCCGCTTAATCAAATGTCAGATAACATAGTTTAGCCAAGCATCGGGACCTTGCGATCTTGCTGAATAATCCGATATTCGGATAATCAAATGCTGGATAATCGAGGTTCTTCTGTATTGTGTATGCACGTTTGTGTAGATAAAGAACACACACACATTCCTGACCTGCACACAAATGGCTTTGTCTCCTGGCTGTGCAGAGCCACTTGCTGAGTAATCCCCATCCTGGCGAGACTGCTGTCTCCCACGGGTCTTCCCAATAGCGACTGGGTTCACAGCCTCCAGGTGGGAAGGGTTAGGGAGCATGGTGACATGTAGTGGGTGGTCGCAGCCAAAGTCCAGGTCCACTGAGGAGGTAAGATGAGACAAGACATCTCCAGTGGCCAGGGAGTTTTCAGGGAATTCGCTCAATCCACGCATTTTGCGGAACATCAACTATAAGGAAAATGAAAAAGAGAGATTGTCACAGCACTCGACAACATAACTGGCACTTGGCAACTGAAAAGCAGCCAAATTTTAAAGTATATTGCATGTAGAGGTGTCCAACTAACAATAATAACCCACATCACATGGGTCACCTCTGAACTGGCAATAAGTAAATTGTCAAAGGCGGCAATGTCAAGTAATGACATCCAACTGCTCTAAGGACAGCGGTGTCAGAGATGGTCCTTCCATTACACGCAACTCTCAAGCTCCCAGCACAGTGCCAGGGAATGAGCAATTATTCTCCAGAAAATTATAGAATTCTCACAGTCTGGAAGCAGGCCAATCAGCCCATTGAGTGCACACCGACCCTCTGATCAGTAATTCCAGCCAGACCCACTCCATCCCTGTAACCCTGCATCTCCAATGACTAATTCACCAAGCCTGGACAGCTCTGGACCCCATGGGCAATTTCCCATAGCCAATCCACCTTTGGTCTGTAGGAGGAAATCGGAGCACCCGAAGGAAACCTATGCAGGTACAGGGAGAATGTGCAAACATACAGTCACCCAAGGGTGGAACCGAACCTGGGTCCCTAGCACTGTGAGGCAGCAGTGCTAACCACTGAGCCACCATGCCAATAATCTCATTATTGATTGTTGTTTCATATACTCGTGTTTCTTAACATTATTATAGAGGTTTATAAAAACATGAGAGGCATAGATAAGATGAATAGCCAAAGTCTTTTCTCAGGGGTAGGGGAGTTCAAAACTAGAGGACATCAGTTTAAGGTGAGAGGGGAAAGATTTAGAAGGAATCTAAGGAGCAATCTTTTCACACAGAGGAGGATCTGGTAAAAATTATACAAACTCCTCTTTTTGTTAATTAACTAGGGTGCGCTTCTAACAGAACTGAAATCAAAGCACCAGTAAACAAATGTAAATGCATCAGTTTTAAAACATAGTTCAGGCCTTGTGTAGTTACAGCCTGACATCCGTTCCGAGCCACACACAAAAGACAAAATAAACTTACAACAGGCTTGCGATGACTGTAGAACACCAAACGATACAGCTATTAATGTTAAGGACTGTACTTGTTTGTGGCAATAAAAATGTAATAATTTTAAAATCGACAGGAACCTGCTTGCCCTATATTTCTCAGTCTTGCCATCTATCACAATTCAGACATGTGTACCATTGAAATTGATGAGACAGCTGCTATTACACAACTTCTTCAAATCTTCAATCTTGTTGAAGAAACACTTATTACTTAGAGTGAT
This sequence comes from Chiloscyllium plagiosum, assembly GCF_037043375.1. Classification (NCBI taxonomy): domain Eukaryota; kingdom Metazoa; phylum Chordata; class Chondrichthyes; order Orectolobiformes; family Hemiscylliidae; genus Chiloscyllium; species Chiloscyllium plagiosum. The sequence continues at coordinate 6,530,432 of NW_028270161.1, forward strand.
TTTATTTTGTAAAAACACATCCTATCCTTATGTTCCGTATACAAAAAAAAAACAACAAAAAAACTCATTTTGACAAATGCTATTAGCTGGAAAGGTTACACGCATTCTAAATCTCCATTACCACTCATGACTCACTTGGTTCAAGTACATCAACAGAACCCCAGCCTTGACTCAGCGAGTCATGTAAGCTGCAAGGTCACAGGTTTGGTTGTTGGTCCATGCCAAACTTACAGAACTTAGGCAGCATTGGGCTTTGATTGGCTTCAATTCTCCAATAAGAAAGGACAGGAATGAATGGAGATTTTCACTCTGGGTCATGTACGTTGACTGGAGAATCTCAGCCAGAACAACACTCATTTTACTAAGAGCTGCCCACAGACTTTTCATGGGGGTCTGTCTGAGCAATAGGTTCAGAAGGAGGTGATCTGCTACCATTCAACAAGATCATAGCTCTTACATCAATCCTTCCTTTGTGCACTATCCTTCAATCCCTTGGGATCCAAATCTCATTCTTGGATACATTCAACAACACGGTATCCACATCCAAAGTATTTTGGAGTGGAGCAGAGGTTTCCAAAGATTGACAATCTTTCAGCAGTAATCCATGGTTCATATAGATCATTTCCAAAGTGTCTCTATTCACAGGAAGTACGCAAAAGGACAGGAATGTTCTTCAGCCTTGGATATCCTTGATTTTAAATCACTCCATCTCTGGTGATTGTGCCTCAGATGTCAAGATACTCAACTCTGGAATTCCCTCACTACGGGGCAACATTTTCACACAGAGGATGGTACGTGTGTGGAATGGGCTGTCAGAGGAAGTGGTAGAGGCTGGTACAATTGCAACATTTAAAAGGCATTTGGATGGGTATATGAGTAGGAAGGGTTTGGAGGGATATGGGCCGGGTGCTGGCAGGTGGGACTAGACTGGGTTGGGATATCTTGTCGGCAGGGACGGGTTGGACCGAAGGGTCTGTTTCCATGCTGTACATTTCTATGATTCTCATCTTTAAATTAGATCTTGAAACTTGCTGCTTTGACTAAGCTTTTGCTCACCTACTCTAATATCGCCTTATGCATTTTGGTGTTGAATTTTACTTGATAAGGCACTGGTGGAGTGCTTTGGGCACTATAAAATGGAAAGTTGCTGCGAGTTTAATTCTATTCTGATCTTAGAGATTCCAAACCCAAACATTTGCTCTCAACCCAATCTCTCACATTTTCAGTCACATCACTGTGAATTCTTTTTTTCCAACTATGGTCTCACCTCAGGAGGAAATTGCAGGAGCCCAGTCAAAAGATTGAGTCGCCCTCGGTGAGGCATTCCCAGTACCACGTCAGCCACACCATTGAACGCTGCATTTCGGAACAATTCGTGGAAGAATCCCATCATGCTCTCTGCGCCCTCACCACCATAACGTTTTACAGTGGAAAATTTAGTGGCCAAGAAGCGATCGAATTCCTGATAAATAGACACAAGTCATTAGTTAGGCTACTTACAGGATCTTCACCGCCCAGGACTAGGATATGATGGTCAACTGAGACCTTAGGGAGGGGTGTTCGGCCCTCCCCTGTGGTGAGTCACCCCAGGCCTGTCTAAAAAGGCCCAATGCTCAGTGCCATGAGAAATAGCCAACAGCAGAACAAGCAAACTTTTGGTGATGATGGAGTAAGAGTTAGATTGTCAAGAGACAACGCCTATCCCCAGGTGGAGGATCCTTTGTGAAGGTGAGCTGGAGCTTCCTTTCAGCACCCGGGGAGGATGGAACACCTTGCATATTAATTCACCTCATCATATTGTGATTGAAATTGAAAAAGGCAGGTTCTTATGAGCGGCTGAAGAGAAAATATGCAAACCAAAAGAAACCTGCAGTGGATCTGCCCTTGGTTAGATCACGACAATACGTGGAGATGCACAGCAAACATGATTATTTTTTAATTCATCCATGGGATGAGACATTGCTGGCTAGGCCAGCATTTACTGCCCATCTGTAATTGCCCAGCCACAGTGGGTCTGGAGTCACATGTAGACCAGACCTATCCTTCCCCAAAGTACATTCGTGAACCAGATGGGTTTTTCCCAACAATTGGCAATGGATTCACAGTCATTAGACTCTTAATTCCTGATATTTTTATTGAATTCAAATTTCACCATCAACCATGGTAGGATTTGAACCCAAGCCCCAAGAACATTCCTGTGTTTCTGGATTAACAGCCCAGTGATAATATCACAAGGCCAATGCCTCCCCTAAATTATTGAAACAAACAGAACACAACCAGAGTACAAAATAAATTTGCAAGTTATTAGTCAAAGGATAACAAGGTAAACAGCATTCTGGTGAAGGTGCAAAGGGAACTTCTTCATTGAAGTAAATATCGACTCTGTCCATCAGGGTAGTTCTTCCGACAGATCAAAGATAACTTGTAACATCATGGAGTCAACTCAACTAACAATAGAGTGATCTGGATAATTATGTGAAAAATTTCAAAGTAAAACCTCCCTCCGCTAAAATCTCCAAACATCAGTGTAAGATGCTGAGCCCTAACTGTTCACTCATGAGATTTGCATGGTCCTAACATCCTGGTGTAAGAAATGGATCTAAATAGCTTTCGATGCACAAGACCACCACAAGAGACAATAACAGGAGTAGGCTGTTTGGCCCGAGTCTACTCCACCATCCAATAGGATCATGGCTGATCCGACATTCCTCATGTCCACTTTCCTGCCCTTTCCCTGTAACCCTTGATTCCCCGACTGATTAAGAATCTTCATACAAGAATGTGGAAGATTGATTGATCTGTCAGGTTTAGTATGTAAGAACTTGGAACAGGATTCAGCCATTCAGCCCCTCGACTCTGCTCCCTCATTTAATACAATTATGGCTGATCTCATCTTGGCCTCAACTCCACTTCCTGCCCATTCCTCCTTCTTCTGAACTAAAAATCTATCTCCTCATTAAAGCAAATTTCCGTTTATCAATTCTATATTTGAACATTTTAATTTAGTTCATGGCCTGTAAACAATCATTTGAGATTTAAAATGGTACAGTGTTTTAGCTCCTTATCCTTTCACAGCAATAACTAAGTTTAACCTCTTGGCTTAACACATCTCTCAGTCCACTCTGAAATAACTCCACAGAGGCCAGTATCCCATCACCCTTTATTTTCCCCGTGGAGAGTTCTTGACACTGACCCAGCTCCTTCAGAGCCGGCTCTCAGAGTGAACCGGACCCCTGACACTCCTGTTTATAACTGTCAACCAGGGCTCCCTGATTGGACCAGATTAACTGTGTGGAGTTTGCACGTTCTCCCCGTGTCTGCGTGGGTTTCCTCCGGGTGCTCCGGTTTCCTCCCACAGTCCAAAGATGTGCAGGTCAGGTGAATTGGCCATGCTAAATTGCCCGTAGTGTTAGGTAAGGGGTAAATGTAGGGGTATGGGTGAGTTACGCTTTGGCGGGTCGGTGTGGACTTGTTGGGCCGAAGGGCCAGTTTCCACACTGTAAAGTAATCTAAAAAAAAACAGCCCCAATCAGGGAACTCATATTCTATGAGGTCCACTTGGCTGACCTCATCACAATCACGACATACTCCAAAAATGTTTTCTAAAATATTCTGCAGCTGGTACGCCAAATTTGGGCCAAACACATAAATTAGCTGACCCCACACAGAAAGGCTGCAAAAAGGATGCTTCATGATAATGGCAAAAGATTAGAAAGATTGACTATGGTGCCACTGGGTGCTCTTCAGCTGTTGGACATGCTCCCCCTGTAACTCACATATGCATTACTGTACTTGGCATGGAGACTGGGCGCTCAATCAAAAAATATGGTGGTGTGGAGGAACAGGGTTGAGAAGGAAAGTCCTTTGTTATGTGTGGGAATTGAACTGACACTGTTGGCATCAGTTTGCATTGTAAGCTAGCCATCCAGCTAACTGAGCTAACCGACCCCAATAGGTACATTATAACACTTCAATGTATTCAACCCATTCAACGGCCCATCTTGTGAGCTACAATACTTCTGCAGTCACTGATTCAATCAATCCCACCTTCACTCCCACCTGTTATGTCCAAGCCCCCAGTAAATCCATTCCTTTTCCACCTGTGACTGACCCCATCACCCTCCAAAAAACTATTTCATTTCACTGTACTTGCATGGTTCAGATTAAAGATATCAATTCTTTTGTGGATTTTTACAAGGACAATTTAAAAATTATTTTGAACTAGAAACAAAATGTATTTTATCAATCCCCATTCCCAACTGGAAGCACCAAGGCAAGTGAGGGCAGACTTGAGAAAACACAAACAAATCAACTACACAACGGGCATGGATCACTTCAATCATTCTTTAACCTTGTTCATTTCAATTTGCATTTGTGTAGCAGCCACTCCTTTGGTCCCACTCTCCGTGCAGTTGGAACATAACAGTTACCTGAGATTCCAGCATTAGCTTCACTAAATGTCTCTTCTCTTCCGGGGTTAAAGTTTCGCATTTTGCTTGCTCAAATCGTTGAGCAAACCATTCTCTCTCAGCCATGGTCTCCAGGTGGCCGATCTCAACAGATATGTGCCTGCAGTACGTCTGTTCCAAATAGGCCAATACCTCCTCCAAAGTGGCTTCCTCTTTCCCAAAGTTTAACATTCCTGCAACACCAAGGAAATAGAGTTCCTGAATATTTATTTCTCATCGCAGTTGTACCCATGGCTTTTGCATTATCTAATTCATATGGGAGCACTCTGCCATCACAGAGCATGTAAAATAAAAAATCTGTTGCAAATGTTTTGAGAGATGACCTCAGAGGTAGGGTTTCTTTTTTGATTCTTCAATCATGGGCAAAATTAGCTAAGCCAGCATTTATTATTCATCCCCAATTGCCAGGAGGGCAGTTAAAAGTCTGTGGATCTGGAGTCAAATGTAGGCCAGACCACAATCAGCAAACTGTTTCATGGTCGTGGTTAGGAAAGGTGACCGCCGAGTGGTATTATCATTAGACTATTAACCCAGAAACTCAGTTAATGTTCTGGGGATTCAGGCAGAAGGTGGAATTTGAATTCAACAAAGGATGTGGAATTAAGGATCTCATGACAATCAGTTGCTGGAAGGAAATAGAGATGTACTGCATGGAAACAGACCCTTCCGTCCAACTTGTCCATGCCGACCAGATATCCCGACCCAATCTACTCCTACCTGCCAGCACCCAGCCCATATCCCTCCAAACCCTTCCTATTCATATACCCATCCAAATGCCTCTTAAATGTTACAATTGTACCAGCCTCCACCACTTCCTCTGGCAGCTCATTCCATACACGTACCATCCTCTGCGTGAAAACGTTGCCCCTTAGGACCCTTTTATATCTTTCCCCTCTCACCCTAAACCTATGCCCTCTAGTTCTGGACTCCCCCACTCCAGGGAAAAGACTTTGTTTATTTAACGTATCCATGCCCCTCATGATTTTATAAACCTCTATAAGGTCACCCATCAGCCTCTGACACTACAGGGAAAACAGTCCCAGCCTGTTCACCCTCTCCCTATAGCTCAAATCCTCCAAATCGTGCAACATCCTTGTTAATCTTTTCTGAACCCTTTCAAGTTTCACAACATCTTTCCGATAGGAAGGAGACCAGAATTGCACGCAATATTCCAACAGTGGCCTAACCAATGTCCTGTACAGCCACGACATGACCTCCCAACTCCTGTACTCAATACTCTGACCAATAAAGGAAAGCATACCAAACACCTTCTTCACTATCCTATCTACCTGCGACTCCACTTTCAAGGAGCAATTAACCTGCACTCCAAGGTCTCTTTGTTCAGCAACACTCCCTAGGACCTTAACCATTATGCATTAAAGTCCTGTTCTGATTTGCTTTCCCAAAATGCAGCACCTCTAATTTGGGTGTCATCTGCAAACTTACTAACTGTACCTCTTAAGCTCGCATCCAAATCATTTATATAAATGACAAAAAAGCAGTGGACCCAGCACTGATCCTTGTGGCACTCCACTGGTCACAGGCCTCCAGTCTGAAAAACAACCCTCCAACACCACCCTCTGTCTTCTACCTTTGTGCCAGTTCTGTATCCAAATGGCTACTTCTCCCTGTATTCCATGAGGTTTAACCTTGCTAATCAGTCTCCCATGGGGAACCTTGTCGAACACCTTACTGAAGTTCTCTGCCATTCTTACCTGGTCTGGCCTACAAGTGACTCTAGACCCACAGCAATGTGGTTTATCTTTCAACTGCCCTTTGGGCAATAAATGATGGCCTTGCCAGAGATACCTGCATCCCACGTGTAATTTTTTTTTAAAAAATCATAACACATCTGGAATTATGAGTGTTATGAATTCAAATTCCATAATTTCCAGGGTGGAATTCAAATCCAGGTCCCCAGAACATTACCTGGGTTTTTGCATTAATAGCCTAGCGATAATACCATTTGGTCATTGTCTATCCACAACCCACCATTCCAAATGGAGTCAACTCCTCAGACAGAGGAGTAACAAATGAACAGTTCTTAATAGAGACTATTCTGGTTACAACACACAACACAATACTAGGGTTACAACATACATGATATATTTGGTAATGAGTGAGATTTGCTTCGGTTCTGTAAAGTGTCAGTGAATAATTCCAGGGAGCTGCCAGTTAGCGGTCCTTTCCTTTCTCATAATCTGGTGGAGTTACACTGATCCATTGCTATGGCTGTTATCTTATTTAAAAATAAAAGTGTTAACATATGCCACTTATTTAACCTATGGAATAACACTCACACCAAATAGGACAGATTAGGGCTCCAACCCTTTACAGTTTCCTTTCCATCAGACTACTATCAGTCAAAGGTTTGGGCTGATTTCTGCACACGCGTGGGTTCCTTTTTCATTAGTTTCTGTACAATGAGTATTTTATAGTTTGAATTGATAGAAAAGAAACATATTGTTCTTTAAATTTCCTGCAGTCATTTCCTTCCAAAAACAAAGAATGAAAGGCAAGTTAGAAAGACGGGACAATCCCAAAAGGAAGCAATATTTCATCCTTGCCTGCACTGTGGAAAGCCATGCAGGAATATAACTCTCCTCCTCATTGCAACAGAATGCTTAACAGCCGTTCAAGAAATAGTACCTTTGATATCAAAGGGGGGCTGACAAAGGGGGTAGATTACTCATTCTTGCACTTTTACACAAAAGTTCATGTGTGTGGTTATCAGTTGAGAAAAAGGTTAATGTTGAATGTGCAGTGTTTGACAAAATTGGCCACTCAAGCTCTCACCAAATGAATGATGACCCCCAGGAACACATGATATCGAAGCAGTGTGAGGTGAACCCCACCATCCAATACAATTAGTGTTTCAAAAGTACTTCCCCAATACCATTCCATATGATCACGGCTGAATCTTTATCTCGATGTCCTATTCCCGCTTTCGCCCCAAAATCCTTGATGTCTATAAAAGCTTAAATCATATTCAATTCTCTCTTCGATATTCCTCAGGTAATGAAAGTATAAATCAGGGTTTCAGTAGCAGATGACCTGGAACAGGGCAAGTCACAAAGGTGAAACACATAGTCATGGTGGTGGCACATGTGGTTGGATTTTCATCTCAGGCTCAAGAGAAAGGGATTAAAAAGTGAAATCACCACAGTCCCACTCTCCTCTTAAAGTGAGACAATGGGTGGTGGTTTAATCTGAGAGTCACCACACCTCAGGTGAGGGGAGAGGTTAAGAGGGAGTGTCCTTCATGGTAACCTCAGCCAGTGCAGGAATTGAAACCATGCTGTTGGCATCACAAACCAGCTCTCCAGCCAACTGAGCTAACTGCAGGCTTCAAAATGAGAAAGAGCCTCAATCACATTCACAGAAACCATTGAGGATTCTCTTCCTCAGTTGCAGTTTCTCTCTTCTTTCAGGTAAGATGGGAAGTTCCATCTTCGCCCCTCTCCTGAAGGTGTGCATTTCTTTTTGCACCTGACCTACAGATGTCTGCGTCCTCTGGTGCCTCCCCCAGATGGTAATTACTCAAACATCAGCCTCAACAATTCTGTGATTCTGTGCAGGGATGTGGGGAAAAGACAGGAGATTGGCACCAAGACGTTTCATCCAATGCCAACATAATGTGCTGAATGGCCTCCTTCTGCCCCCTAATAATTCTCTGATCCTGAGTGTCATCAAGCCGCTTGACTGCAGAGTTCTATACAGTGACATTCAAATAACAGCAAAATACCACAGACCCTGCAAATCAGGCTGGAAAGAGGGTTCCAATGGAGAGCCATACTGGATTCAAAACCCTGCTTTATCTCTCCACAGATGTTGCCTGACCTGCTGAGTATCTCCAGCATTTTCTGTTTTTATTTAAATTGTGATCTTGCCCCATGCTGTACATGAAAGGGCATTGATTGGAGTGTTGGTTAGCGATTAGGAGCAGGGATTTTTCTAACCACAGGGTTTACAAATTATAGTGTCCATGCTGGCTGGGCTCAGTTAATGCAACACAGATATAGCATTCACCCTGGGACTTCCTCTGACTGTCTCATTTAAGTACAGAATAAAAGTTGCCAAGAGTTGTGTGGGGTTTGCCATCTCAGTGCTCACAGAATTACTTGTAACTGATGGAACAGATGAGGATCTTGCCTTTTCTGACTGGCTGCTGGGTGCTCATGTGCAATGGTAGCATAGATTATAACATCAATCAATCATCTACAAGATTACATTTTGGAGCACTAGAGCATGGTTACGAGTTAAAGGACTGGCTCAGGCCAATGAGTAACACCATTAGTGCCTGTTACAAAGTCAAAAGCATGTATGTTCACTTTGAAATAGAAAGTGTTTTCTGAATTTTGAAGTAAACTTAAAGTGCAGGCTCAGCTGCCTGAATGGAAAGGCAGGGACACAGGCTGTTCGAAAATAGATACATGTAATGTGTGTGTGTGTGCCGGTATGTGTGTGTCTGAATGTTTGAGCCTGTATGTGTGTGCCTGTGTGTGTCTGTCTGTATGTTTGTGCCTGTGCCTGTGTGTGTGTGGCCATAGTCTTACCAGACCATAGAGGCTGCTCTCCCATTAGAGAGAGAGAAGCGACTAGTGGTGATTTAATCTGCGGGCCCCAGACCACAGGCGAGGGAAAGAGCTTGAGAAGGAGAGTCTTTCATTGGCTGTTAAATGGATACCTGAGTTTTGCTTGTGGTTTTGACAACAATTTGAATTTAACCAATTAGTATAAATTATGCTCAGGTTACTAAAACCCAATCAAGTTTGAATTTATTATTTTGACAACATCGGATCAAAAACAGGGAACAATGTTGGGGAAGAATAAAAAGCGCAGGCATTTTGAAAATTAGTCAGAGCAACTGCCACAAACAGCAGAGTAACTGCTGAACAGCCAGAGAGCGAACTGCCCATTTAAAATCTTGCTCTCGAAGAAATTAGAAGACACTCTCTATCAAATGTAAAACATACGTGCAGTAAAAAGGAAAGATGATGATCCAGGGAGATCAGCAAAGGGAAGAGAGAGGACAGAGAGTGTGTGGACTTGAGATTAAGTTAATTCAATGTTTAATAAGTGTGTTTTTGGAACTGCATTTTTATAGAGTTGGGGTCAGATAGTAAGTAGATGAGAAAAAAGGGACTTCGATTTATGAATAGTTTTTGTTTAGCGTTCACTAGCCCAGTTAGGAAAATAAATTGTTATTTTTCTTTAAATAGTAGAAATTTGGAGTTCTCTATCACTTACTCATATTTTAACAGATTACGAGATAAGGCAAAATTTTCTGGGTGTTTGGTTTTAATTAACAGAGGGGTTCGACTGCCATGTCATAACATTGAAACACGGTATTGTGTAATAAGAAAATTCTGCTATTAGGCCAAGAAAGGGACAGGTTCTCAAATACTTGCCTTGGATCATTGCTCAGCAGTAGGATTGGTTCATGTGTATCAGTTTAGGGTGGTTTGCCCTTTAGCTGACCTCTACTCTATTCTCCCATCAGCAATTGAGGATAGTGAAGCTGAGAACGGGTATAAATTGAACAAGAACATAACAGAAAATGAGAAAAGGCCATTCAGTTTATCAAACAATCTCCTCAGTTTAGGATCCAAGTAATATCAATGACATCAAAACCTTATCTATAAATTATCCCAAATGTCTACTGCTCTTTACATCAAGTACATTTATTCCCCTCTCCCCCAAAATTGGAGAAAAATTTAATGCCAATTTAAACATCATGTCCTAAAGTAATACTTGGAGTTAATTTTGTCTGTATCATACACACTTAAAAGGTGTTCTCAATAACTTCATTATCATCTTTCCGGACTGCACAGTTTAAGTTATTCAAATCCTAAAACATTCAATGGAGCGAAGTCTGAGGTGATACATTTTGACAGAAAGAACATGGAGATATGTTATTAAAATGAAGGGTGATACCCAAAAAGGTGCGTAGGAGCAGAGAAACCCAGGTGTATATGTGCATATGTCAGTAAAGGAGGCAAGGACAGATAAAGCAAGCAATTAATAAAAACATACTGAATCCTGGGCTTTATTAATAGTGACATTGAGCTAGAAACAAGGACGTTGCTTAGCCAGCGGGAATGAAAAAGGGGTTATGCTGAATTTGGAAAGGTTACCAGTTAGACCTCAGCTGAAATATTGTACACAGTTCTGAGCCACACATTAGGAAGGATCTGAGGTGGCACGGTGGCTCAGTGGTTAGCACTGCTGCCTCACAGCGCCAGGGAGCTGGGTTCAATTCCTGCCTTGGGTGACTGTCTGTGTGGAGTTTACACATCCTCCCTGTGGGTTTCCTCCCACAATCCAAAGATGTGCAGAGTAGGTGAATTGGCCATGCTAAATTGCCTGTAGTGTTCGATGCATTAGTCAGGTGTAAATATAGGGTAGAGAATGGGTCTGGGTGGGTTGCTCTTTGGAGGGTCGGTGTGGACTTGCTGGGCTGCAGGGTCTGTTTCCATACTGTCGGTAACCTAACCTGAATGTGTTGGAGAGAGTGCAGCAGTGGTTTGAGAATGATTTCAGGGACGGAGAGACTGTGACTGTTTTCCTTGGAGAGGTGGGGGAATTGACAGAAGTTTTCAAAATCATAACAGGGATGGACAGACTAGTTAGGGAGAAACTGTTCCTTTTTGTAAAATACATCGAGAAGGAGAAGGGCCCAAATATAAGATAATGCGCAAAAGAAGCAAATCTGATGCAAGAACTGTTCACACACCAAGTAATTAGGGTCTGGAATGCAAAGCCTGGTGGCGGGGAGGAGGCAGGTTCAATTGAAGGGCATTCAATGGTTATTTAAATGGAAATACCGTACTCAGGGTAATGGGGAAAAGGGCAGGACAACAGATCATAAGGCAGCCAGTATAGACATGATGGGCCGAATGCCTCCTTCTATACCAGAACAATTCTGTGATTCTGTGCAAACTTTAGAATTCTCTCATTTTTCTTTGAGTGACGCACTCTGCAACTGCTCCATAACCTTTTGAAATGCGCAATTCAGCAATTGTACGGTGTCCAATCCCATACACGTTTTACAAGAATTATGGAATACAGATGTCCTGTAAAGTACTCCATTCACCACCAACTGTTGTGTCCTGTTTCAGGGGAGATACATAAAAGATCATGCTTCTGTAATCTCTCCTGTGTCCAGTCAGAAAGACAGAATGAGTAATGCTTAATTCTAATTTCATAAAACAAACAAGAAGTCCCTTTATTTACCTTTTGTGCAGAACAGGTCATGACCCTGAAGTGCTTCAGTTAAAACCTGGATCTCAGGAATCATCTCAATCACACCTTGACTCAAGGGGTCGATTTTAGCTGCTTTGTGGCCATGTTCTCGATATGCTGTCACCAGTCGTTCTAAACCATGGTCAACTACAGAATGAAAGAAATCACACTAATCACTCACTAGAAAAGGGTGGAAATTTCAGACTATAGCAAAAACAAATTTTATAATTATAGTTTTTTTTACAAAAATCAATGCATCAGACTCAGAGACTTATATCTAATGGTCATATGTAGATTTTCTAAAATACTGCTACATGGCTCCATCTGTAATTACAATGCTGAGTCTCACTGAGCACTTTAAGTTTTCTGATCACAAACTTTTGACATTGTTACTGTGAAGTTCAATGCAGGCCTGAGGAAGAAAATAACTCCACAGAGGCCAATGTCCCATCACTAAGTCACCCTTTATTAACACTGTTCCAGCTCCCTCACAGCCAGCTCTCAGAGTGTATTGAACCTCTGACACTTCTATTTACATCTGTCAGCCAGGGCTACCATAGAATAGAATCCCGACAATGTGAAAGCAGGCCATTCAGCCCATCAAGTCCACACCCTGACCCTCCAAAGATCATTCCACCTAGACCTAACCTGTCCCTGTAACCCTGCATATCCCATGGCCAATCCACCTAACCCGCACATCTTTAGACTGTGGGAAGAAACCGGAGCACTAGAAGGAAACCCACGCGGACACGGGGAGAACATAGAGTTGATAGCCAGAGACTATTTCCCAGGGCAGAAATGACTAACACGAGGGGTCATAGTTTTAAGCTGGTTGGAGAAAAGTATAGAGGGGATGTCAGAGGCGGGTTCTTTACACAGAGAGTTGTGAGAGCATGGAATGCGTTGCCAGCAGCAGTTGTGGAGGCAGGGTCATTGGGGACATTTAAGAGACTCCTGGACATGCATATGGTCACAGAAATTTGAGGGTGCATACATGAGGATCAGTGGTCGGCACAACATCGTGGGCTGAAGGGCCTGTTCCTCCAATTCAGACTCGTGTACCGGACCATAGCCAGCCTCTTGTGCCTTGAAAGAAATTCATCCTCTTCTTCAGGTGGTAAAGGTTCGAGGCTGCAACATTTGTCATATCCATCTCGGACTCGAGATTTCTTCAATGCTAAATAGAGAGGGAGAACCCATGGGTTCGGACAGCCTTTCTGGCTGTTCTGAGGGGCCGTGTATGATTTACTCCTGAGCCGTTTGCACATTTTGTGAACAAATCAGTATTTGTTCACAAGTCAACTTTAGGAAATACTCAAATTCCCTGCTGGTAAATGAATGCCCGTTGTCTGTGATCAAGACTTCCAGGAGCTTGTATATTGCAAATGATGCTCGCAGCTTTTCTATTGTCATCTCTGTGTTTGACAAATGGATTGTATGCACGTCCAACCACCTCAACTGGGCATCTCCAATGATGAAGAATGTTGAGCCAATGGATGGGCCAGCATTACTGATGTGCAATCGAGTCCAGGTATTACCTGGCCATTGTCACGAATGTAGGGGAACTGCTGACGGTCATTTTTGTCCTTGTTGGCACTCTGGGTGCTGCCCACCAACGTGGCTATGCCAACATCCAATCCGTGCCGCCACTGAAATAACTCCACAAAGGCTGGTATCCTGTCACCAGTGCACAGTCAATGCCACTGACCCCGCTAGCTCAGAGCTGGTTCCCAGAGTGAGCAGAACCCATGACACTTCTGTGTTTATTTATTTTATTGAATAATACAGTTTACAAAACAATTAACATTAACAGCTGTATACAGAGAAACAGCAATTTACAAAGGAGAGGAATGGCAAAGCCAGGCTCCAAACCCTATTGTTCATCTGTCAGCCAGCACTCCCTGATTAGACCAGATTAACAGCCCCAATCAGGGAACTCATATTCTATAAGATCCACCTGACTGACCTTGTTACAAACACAACAAGGACCAGCACCTCCTCTTTCTACTCAACATTTGGTGATCATTTGGCTCTCATATTGACTTCAACAACTTAACCACAGCATGCATTTTGTCTCCAACAGTAGGGAATGAAGCAGTGTTTCTGTGAACCTGTGTTACCATAAGGCTCTGGATTACTAACAACTTAAGAACTAGGAACTAGGAGCAGGAGTAGGCCGTCTGACCCTTCAAGTCTGCTCCGCCATTCAATAAGATCATGGCTGATCTTTTTGTGGACTCAGCTCCACTCACCCACCCACTCAGCAATAAGAAACAGTAGCATTACTACAATGCTGACCTCCCTCTACTTCATTGTGGGGAAAACTGGAGAGAGGTTGAATGGCCTATTCATACACCTATTCACACACCTATTCACTTCCTCACAGCACTGTGGGTGTCCCTATTACCAATGGAACCCATTAGTACAACAAATCTGATGTAAAAAAAGGCAAACCTCAAAGTCATGACCCTTGGTTGCATCAGAGGTCAGAGGTTGAAGAGGATCAACAAAGATCTGTATGTGATTAAAAGTGGTCCTCCCAACAGCATGGTGCATCTTTGGGTTGAGAAGGCCTTGTCTAGAGTCATAGTCATAGAGATGTACAGCGTGGAAACAGACCCTTCAGTCCAACCCATCCATGCTGACCTGATAGCCTAACCAATCTAGTCCCATTTGCCAGCACTTGGCCCATATCCCTCTAAACCCTTCCTATTCATATACCCATCCAGTGGCCTGTTAAGTGTAATAATTGTACCAGCATCCACCATTTCCTCTGGCAGCTCATTCCATACACACACCAGGTGTAGAGACAGTGCCGCAGGATGTTCTGGTAAGATACAGAAGCTCTCAGAGAGTCCTGGTCGACCCTTACAGTGCTCAGGTTACCTGCTAATTTAGTGCATTGTTATTTGTGGGATTTTGACTGTATGGGCACTGACTGCGGTGTCTCTCATTACAATTACATTACATTACAATAGCGCCTGCATTTCAACAACACTTCGTTTAGCTGTAAAGAGCATTGTGATGATTAATGGTCATGAAAGGTGGCAAATAATTCTAAGTCCTTTCTCACTTTACAATGTCAAAGCCAAACAGAGAAAAGTTCATTTTTTAAAAAAAAGCTTCCTCTTTCGGACCTTCAGTGCTAGTTGGCTCTTATGGAGAAACACAAGTCTATTTTTGACTCACTTCAGGGCTCCCTGTAGTCTTCTGCAAGTGATTTCACAGCATACATTGGCAATATTCCTGGAACAAATTTTCGATTTCTCTCATTCTGTTCTTTTTTAAGAAGTCATTTCCTCAATATTGTTTTTCCTCCTCAAACTGCGGACAGTACAACTGACCACATGAAATGTGGGCTCAATAGTGATTTTTATGCATGACCCTGAGATAAAAAGATAAAGTGCCATAGTTCCAGTGGAAGACTAGGCTGCTGTCTCAATAGAGAGAGAATACTGGGTAGTGAGTTTAACCTGAGAGTCACCACATCTCAGGCAAGGGGAAAGGTTAAAGAGGCAAGAACTTCATAGAAACATCAGTCAGATCAGGGATTGAATCTATACTGTTAGCCTCAAACTGCATCATGAACCAACCATACAGCCAAATGAGCTAACTGATCCTTGGCCCTGAGTTGTGGGGTCATCTCAACACATCTAGTCATGCCCTTGTAGATGAAGCAACAGATAAGAAAATAGAAAATGAAATGATTTCTCTCCTCCCCAATACAGAGAAGATCAGTGTAATACTAACACAAAAGAAAAATATAGAATATAGGACCTTTCATTGGGGGGGGGGGGGGGGGGGGGGTCCTGACTTGAAATGTCGATACACCTGCTTCTCTGATGCTGCCTGAGCTGCTGCGCTTTTTCCAGCTCCGCACTTTATTGACTCTGACTTTCCAGTCCTTACTCTCTCCCTCTGCCTCTTCCACCCTTCCAGTCTGTGAGTTCCAGATTCCCACCACTTTCTGGGTGAAAACAGTTTTCCACATGTCCCCTAGAAACCTCCTGCCCCTTACTTTAAATCAATGCCCCAGTTACCGATCCCTCCACCAAGGGGAAATATATCTTTTTGTCTACCCTATCATGCCCCTCCATGTTATATATCTGAAATCATGCCTCCTGATAAAGGACACCAAGCCCAGTCTGTCCAGTCTCTCTTCATAACTGAAACCCTCCAGCCCAGGCAATATCCTGGTAAATCTCCTCTGCACCTTCTCCAGTATAATCACATCCCTCCTATAATGTGGATTCCAGAACTGTGCACAATATTCTAGCTGTGGCCTAACCAACGTTTGATACAGTTCCAACATCAGCTCCCCATTCTTCAACTCTCTGCCTGGGCTAATAAAGGCAAGTATCCCATACACCTTCTTTACCACTTTATCTAGCTGTCCTGATACCTTAAGAGTCAGGTATTTACATTCAGATCATGGTCCCTTGGATCCTCAAGTGGTTCCCAGGGTCATACTGTTCAACATTTATTCCCTTGTCTTGCTAGTGCTGCTGGGCATGACATGGACAATGGAGCAAGTAAATCCAGTTTGACAGAATGAAGGCACTAAGCTTTCAAAGGATGGTAGAACTCACAATAAACTTTATTAAAGCTTTGAGGAGACTGTTTTGTGTGCCATGGGGTATGGATAATTCCAGTCAATGCACAATAGGCATAGAAATTCCCTTTATCCCATTGTATCAAAGCTTGGGGAAGTGGACTAATGTATTTTTGACAGTATAGACTTGACAGACTGAAGGGCCTCTCTGTACTGTATGATTCTATGCATTAAAGTAGCAAATAAAAAAACTAATGTGTTATAAACCAGGGATACAATTGGAGTCCCAATGTCTTGCACCTCTTCCTATATAATTGTACAGTAAAAGGTAAAGTCACCATAGTCCTAACAGACCTTAGGGCTGTTCTCTCATTAGACAGAGATGACTGGTGATGGTTTAACCTGAGGGTCACCTTGCCTCAGGTGAGGGAGAAGGTTGAGGGAGACTCCCACATGGAAACCTGCGGCAGTGTGGGAATTGAACCCACGCGTTTCTCTGCATCAGCTGTCCAGCCAGCTGAGCTAACCTTCCCTGATTATTTACAATGTTACTTACAGAATCTGTAAGTGTAAACACCTTGTGATCATACTCTCATCACCTCAAAAAAAAACTAGATGTTATATTAATGTCAGACATCATTTACTCTGGTGGGCAGCACCTAAGATGCCAAGATACAATGTAGTAGACCGGCAGGAGGCCTGTATAACCCTTCAAGACTTCTTGAGAAGGGTTACACCAGAAATGTTGGCTTCTCCACCTCCTGATGCTGCCTGGCTTGCTGTGTTCTTCCAACCTGCTGCCTAATAACTCTGGATTCCAGCATCTGCAGGTTTTTTTGTCTCTATCCAATGTGCAACGTAGATCAGTGAATGTCATCTGCCAGGCATTGATGAGACCAGTTTAATCCCTATCTTGTTGCACTCTGAAAAGGGACACGTAGAAGCAGGAAGCTGACAAAAACAAACTCAGGCAGAGCGACCGTGGGGGGTGCATGGCCCCTTCCCAGTGCAGACCCCAGCGGGTATAAACCTCTCCAACAGGCAGCTGTGCATTTTCAAGTTCAAAGGCAGGGAGCTGGCCGCCGGGGGACTGCTCGAGAGGCTCCTGTTTAGTGTTTTGGCTGTTCAGACAAATTCCAAGAGGCAGCCATTTGCTATGCAAAGACACAGCTTCCACAAACTCCGGCGAGGTGGCAAATGAAACTGAAAGGAGACTGAGCTGTCATACTTACTTACAGAAGTTAACAATTAGTCTTACCTGCTGTTTCACTATTGCTTGCCCTCTATCATTGCCTTGACAGCCCCTTTCCCACCCCCACAATCAGAGAACAAATCTTATCATATCAGTTTTAGAATTGCACTCCGACTGACCTTGGACTGGGGCTTCCTGTCTGGATACCTTGAGCCCACTGTCATTGTTCCTGGCTGGTTTGTAACCATAGACTCCCCTCTCGCTGCGGTACAGGCGCCTGAGGTTGAAGAGCCAGGCCAGTTGCCTGTTCCTCACACAGCCTCTCATTGCATTCAGCGCAGGAACCGACATCGCTTCACTCCCTCGGGCTGGGGGAGAGCCAGCTGCTCTGCTCTCTCGCCTCCCTCGGTTTAAAGGCCACAATCCGACACGGCCATGTGCAGCAAAGGGATTGAGGAGGAGGTCACGGCGCAGAAACCACCTCCAAACTGTGACAGGTTCCTGCTGATGGGAATGCTGGCAAATAAAAACAAACCCAGACCCAATAGCTCCGACTGGGCACGCTGCTCCCGGATCTGCAGACAGGTTCTGTCCCAGTGAGTCAAGGATTTTTTTTTTGTTTTGACATACAGCACTGAAACAGACCATTCAGTTAAACATAACCCTAAACCAAACTAGTCCCACCCGCCTGCTCCTTGCCTATATCTCTCCAAACCTTTCCTGAACTTATCCAAAGGGTTGTAATTGTACCCACACCCTCAGGGAATTCATTCCACACCCTCTGTGTAAAACATTTGCCCCTCGTGACTTTTTAAAATCTCTCTCCTCTCATCACCTTAAAACAAAAGTCCCTTCGTCTTGGAATCTCCTGCCCTGGGGAAAATTAACCCTATCTGTACCCTCATTATTTTATTAACTTCCAGAAGGTCGCCTCAACCTCCTACGCTCCAGTGAAGAAAGTCCCAGCCTATCTGCCTTTCTTCATAACTCAAACCATCCAGTAAATATCTTCTGAATCCTCTCCGGTTTAATAATACCCTCCCTTTAACAGGGCATCCACAACTGGACGCACAACATGACAGTTGAAAGAATCAGAATTTAGGACTAGGATCAGGAGACATTTCTTCACTGAGAGTGGTGAGCCAGTGGAATTCTCTCGCACAGAACGTAGTTAAGGCCAAAATGTTATATGTTTTAAAGAAGGAATTAGATATATTCTTGGTGTTAAAGAGATCAAAGAATGTTGGGAAAAAGTAGTAACAGGTTATTATCATCATAAAATCCCTAGAGTGTAGAAACAGACCATTTAGCCCAACAAGTCACACTGACCCTCCGAAGAGTAACCCACCCAGACCCATTCACCTACTCTATTACTCTACATTTATCCCTGACTAATGCATCTGACCTACACATTCCTGAACACTATGGGCAATTTAGCATGGCCAATTCACCTAACCTGCACATCTTTGGAGTGCACATTGGAGCACTCAGAGGAAATCCACACGAACACATGGAGAATGTGCAAACTTCACAGGAACACTCAGAAGAAACCCACACGAACATGGGAAGACTGTCAGTGTGAAGTTTACACGGTCTCCCAAGGCTGGAATCGAATCCAGGTCCATGGCATTGTGAGGCAGCATTGCTAACCACTGAGTCACTGTGCCACCATGTTAGTTATTAAAACTTTCAACGTTTTCAAAAGTCCATTTAAACTACATCCCAACATTAATTGGGCAAAGTGTCCAGTGTCCTTTCATCATAACTAGCTTCTGAAGAAGAATCACACTGGATTCAAAACATTAACTCTGTTTCTCTCTCCGCAGACACTGTCAGATCCACTGAGTTTCTCAGCGTTTGAGATTTCCATCACCAGTGTTCTGCATTTAATTTTACTCAGACAACATCACTTATAGACACACGCACACACACACGATCATGATGAACCGAGTAATGGACCAATCAAATCACATCTGGAACACAGCATCTTACACTTGCCTTTAAAAAAATAAAAGTTAGGGTCTAGGCTATCTCTATATATTTTCCAGAGATTTGGTCTGATCTATAACGCTGTTAAATCAAGCCTGAGGTCTTACAAGAGACTCTCGTTAAACTAAGATGTAATGTAATTGCTAATACAGACAATACCCAGATTGCCAACAGACTCCATTTACAAGTTCATTTGTACACAGGTCGGAAAACAATGCAAGACAAAATAAAGTAGCTGTTCCTAAGTATAGGCAACATCCATATATCAGATCTTTAAAGTTACATCCCTTTATGGGATCACGTTCATAAATATACGTTTTTTTAAGACAGAGGTTCATAAATTTGTGGATCCCCTGTAATTACTAGTGAACAAATCTATTCGGTTTCTAAGACCAAGCTTCTCTTTTGGTTTGGCATGGTGGAGGATTCCACCCAATATTCCAGCATGGCATCTTGTTCTAGCTGTGTCTACAGGATACTCCATCGTTACTTCATTGGCTTTCCCCAAGTCCAGGAGCCATTAACTGTACTATGATGAACTTTGTCTTTACTTTTTTTTATTATCATGTATGACTTCTGTCATTGATGTAGGCACCGTGTGGAGTGACATAAAACGTTTCACTGCATTTTTCAACTACACATTGAGGAAGTTAAAATGCCACAGAGGGGTCAGTTCCATGCTTTGCTTCTCTTTCAGGACACATTGGGGATTCAAGGGTTAAACATTCCACTGCTAAAGGACGTACTGCAATATCAACTGAAAGCCTGTAATACAGACAGATATGGAGATGCCGGTGTTGGTCTCAGGTGGACAAAGTTAAAAATCACACAACACCAGGTTATAGTCCAACAGGTTTAAGTGGAAGTCACAATCACCTGATGAAGGAGCAGCGCTCTGAAAGCTAGTGCTTCCAATTAAGTGCTTCCTCCATTCCTGATGAAGGGCTTTTGCCCAAAACATCGATTTTCCTGCTCCTCAGATGCTGTCTGATCTGCTGTGCCTTTCCAGCACCACTCTAATCTAGACTCTGGTTTCCAGCATCTGCAGTCCTCACTTTTGCCTAGTGCTTCCAATTAAACCTGTTGAACTATAACCTGGTGTTGTGTGATTTTTAACTTAATACAGACAGAACATTGTAGTAAGGGGGAGGCTGACTGTCTGTCAGAGATGGAGCCTAGTGGAGCCACGCAAGTGGATTTCCCCTGTAGCCCCAGACAGAGGTATTTGCCCTTTCCAGATAAGACTGATAGCCTTGGCCACAACCCTGTTAAACTGCCTCCTGCTCCCATTGTCTTATTTTCCCTCCATATTAGCATAGGTATGTGACTCCCCATTTACAGCAGGCAAAACCCTTCTGCCTTAATCTCTTCCCATCAACACATAATCATGAAGAATTTGTGTCTTTCACTGTGTCTCACACCTGCACACACAGGACATGGGTGCTGGGGGGGGGGGGGGGAAATCATGAAGAATATGATAATCAGTTTCTGTAATCCATTCATATTTTCACAGGACATCGACATTCATCGGGCTTTGTAAATTCATAATTACCTACTTTCAACTATGTGATGACAATCGCCCATGTGACTGATAAACCTTCCTAAAAAATATACTGTGTGTGTGTGTAGGGCAGAGAATCGTGGAGAAGTGTCATCACAAGTAGACAATTTGAATCTCTCGCCGGCTCTCCGATAATAAAGCTACTGCTGTTGTACAGATAACTTGTATCATCCAGATTTGTGGTACAGACATCAATAACATGACAATAAATTTCTATTCTATTTTATTCCTTCCCCATTTGTAATAGTACCTTAGACCAACACCAATAAGGAGTACTGGTGGCAGAGAATTTACTAACTGCAAATCACTCTGGTGGATACCACTGCCACATACACCTTTCCTGCAGAGCTGACTTCTGAACATATGCCAATTGTTGGTGTAGGTTACAGTTAATTGGTTGCAATGACAAGCAAAATCAATTGTCACAGACATAATCAGAATTTATTAATGCTTTTAATATCATAAGATAATCCAAAGTAGTTCACAGGTATACTAAACAAAATCCAGCACTGAACCATCTAAGGAGATATAGGCCAGGTGTCCAAATGCTTTGTCAAAGATTTAGGTTTTGATCTTAACAGAGGACAGAGAGGCAGAGAACTTAAAAAAAGAGGTATCTCAAGAACCAAGAACCAGTTGAGTACATGGTTGTTAAAACCAGGGTTGCTTCATAGGCCAGAAGTGGAGAGTCAGGGTTGCAGAACTGGATGAAATTTCAGAGAAATGGAAGAGCCAATCACCAAGGAATTTGAAATTCATAATTGGAATTTTAAAATTGAGACATTGTTTGACCAAAAGCCAGTGAGTTGAAGCCTTCCCCTTACACAGCATCACTTCTAGCACCATCAGATACACCTTTGCCCTCCTCTTGCACACTCCCTCTCACATCCCTCCTTCAGCCCTTATGGCTGCCTATCAAAACACTTCCTACTACGCTACCTTCCTTCTCTTCTTCTACGCTAGACTGTGTTCCTCCTTTACACCCCTCCTGCCTCACTCTCTCCTTCCCTTACTCATCATTCTCTCCTTTCTCCTCTCTTCCTCCCTGCCACTGTCCAAGTCTCCCTCCCCTTCGTTCCCAGCCCACAACTTACACCTCCTCAGCCCCCAACTCCACTGGCTGGTTCCCACCATATCTTCTCTCCTGCAGCTCCCACTACAACAGCCTAGTTCCCATCCCACTGCCCCCCACCCCCCCACAAAAACCCCTCCCTCCCATCACCTTTCAACTCCACTCCTCCTGCACCACCTCCCCTTCCACCATCCCAATACCATACTGGCCATCATCCACCCACCACTTTCCCCATCTTCCTCACCACTACAGCCCTCTGCCACTATTTTCCCACCTCCATCCTGTCCTCTCCTCCTCCTTCATCCTCCCCATCTGCCCTCTATCTCACCCAATCCTCTCTCCCCCATCCACTCCACCTGCATCACATTCTCTTACCTTCCTCCATCCCATCTCAGTCCATCTCCCCACATCGTCTCCATCTCCCCAGATCGTCTCCCACCATCTATATCTTCCCTCTCCTTCCA